>NC_079191.1:210726486-211361486 GCF_029499605.1 Hyla sarda
TTGCAAAACTACGACTCCCAGCATGCACTGACAGACCATACATGCTGGGAGTTGTAGTTATACAACAGATGGAGGCACATTGGTTGCAAAACAGAGTTTGTTACTTAACTCAGTGTTTTGCAACCGGTGTGCCTCCAGCTGTTGCATAACTACAACCCCCAGCATGCACAGACTACCAAAGGGCATGTTGGGAGATGTAGTTGGAACTCCAGCTGTTGCAAAACTACAACTTCCAGCATGCCCTTTGGCTGTGCATGCGGCGAAGCAAAATCAGGAGGTGAACAGGCCTCACCTCCTGCTGTATCCTTCCTACGGCACCGCCGCCGCTGCCACTGATCCTGCTGCTCGTGTCGCCGCCACCGATCCTGGGCAGACCCTTGCCGGACCAGGGCAAGGAAGGAGACCCCGCTGGTGTCGATCGCCACCATCATCGCTGTCCTGATCGCCGCCCAGCAGGGTCACGATTGGTCGGTCGTTCCGACTGATCAATCACGTGATCGTGGGGCGGCACCCGTGCAACCTCACTCCTGCTGGCTAAGGGTGAATGGGACTGTCTTGGACAGCCCCATTCACCATTTTTTTCCGGGTCACCAGAGACCCGATTGACCTGGAATAGCTGCAAATTGCCGGTCGCCAACATGGGGGGTCTCAGGACCGCCCCCAGGACTTTAAAATGGGGGCGTATGGATACGCCCGGCATCCTAAAGGGGTTAAAAGGGTTTTCCAGGACTTTGTGACCGATGGCCTGTCCTCAGATGGGCTACAAGGCCTCTCCTGAAATGTCTGTATTAGTGAATACATGTAAATCATTTATTTTCTTTGAACTGCTGTGCCGACACCTCTGTGTCAGGAGCAAATCCCCATAGCAAACCTATCCTGCTCTGGACAGTTCCTGACACAGACAGAGGTGGCAGCAGAGAGAATTGTGGTCAGACTGGAAAGAACTACACAACTTCCTCTGGAGCATAAAGCAGCTGATAAGTACTGAAAGCCTTAAAACAGGGGTCTCAAACTGGTGGCCCTCCAGATGTTGCAAAACTTCAACTCCCAGCATGCCCGGACAGCCAACGGCTGTCCGGGCATGCTGGGAGTTGAAGTTTTGCAACATCTGGAGGGCCACCAGTTTGAGATCCCTGCTTAAAAGGAGTTATGCAGTATCAATAAATGTATCCCCCTCCCAATAGTTGGACCCCCCACAATCTCCTATAAGGCACTTCACTCTCCTCTTCAATGGAGGCGTGTCGACTACCTCACGAAATTTGTGGGCGACACCCCCCGTTCATGCATCTCTATGGGAGAGACCATATCCTCACAGCACAAACCATACAGCGGTATTTCTTAAACATTGGTCCTCCTGCTGTTGCGATTTACTCCCAGCATTCCAGATAGCAAGAGGCTGTCCGGGCTTTACTTTCCCAACAGCCTGACTGGGAAATACTGCTATAGAGTATAGATACAAGAAACATGTGTATTACAGAAAATACATTCCAACCTGACAGAGGTCACAGGTCACCAGCACAGATGATAAGGTGGGACACCAATCTAGGAATGGGTCTGTCCCTCTGCCCAGCATCTTTAACATGTGAATTGCAGTGGTCACCCTAACCCAAGGTGCCTCCAGCTGTTGCAAAACTACAAATCCCAGCATGGCCAGACAGCCTTTGTCTGTCAGGGCATGCTGGTAGTCTTGAAACAGCTGGAGACATACCAGTTGGGAAATCCAATTGCTGTTGCCACTCTACTACTTCTGCTGTCAGGGCATGCTGGGAGTTGTGGTTGTATCACAGCTGGAGAGCCACATGTTTGGGAAGGCAAGTGGCCCATACACCGCTGAAGCTCACCGCCGCCCTGGAGGTAGACCTCGGTAGGCCCGGATTCACCTTAGAATGAGAACGGCACTCTGCATGCTCCTCCGGATCTCCAACCGCACGTTAGAGTCCATGTTCAGTATACCGCCAGTATGATGCGCTATCCACAGTGCTCTACAGCGCCACCTATCTGCAGCTCACTGTGCACACAGGTGTCTAGAGCCGCGCACAACCGAACAGGCAGCAATTCATACCCCGCACTGCTGAGGCTTCCAAGATGGCCTCAGACCACAGCTAGACACCTCATAGTAACATAATGGTGACAGAAATACACGACAGTAGGGCTAACCCCTACTATTGGCAATGCACCAGTCTCAAACATGGCCGCGGTCGCCACATGGAAACGCTCTACTTCCAGTCGCATACTCCTGACGTCACTCACCTCCGCTGTCTGTGATCATTTCCCATTGCATGCCGGGAGCTGTCAGCCGGGCAGCCAGCGGCGCCGCTCTGCTCAGGTGAGCTCGGTTTGTGGTAGGGACGGGCTCCGCGCCGGGTGTAGAGGTCACCGGGGGTGGCGGGGGCACTAATGTCACTGGGGAGGGCGGCCCTGAGCAGGAGGTGGCACATCCCCAGTGTGTGAGGCTGGGGACATGGGCTGAGATGGGGCACTGATGTGACATCCAGGTGATCTGTGTGTGGTCACGTGAGGTCACCTCATCTCCGGGTCCACAATCATTTACCTGTCATGTGGGTGAGGGGCGTCCAGGGGTCATTGACCATACCCACATAACATGTCTTCATGTCATACATACATGCTCCTCACCTATACAGTGGCGATGTATAGCTGTGTCACATGGGATCGACATCATGGAGAATCACAGTCTTCAGCAGCTGAACGCCAGAGGAATGGGGAAGGCTTCCAGGTTCATAGGTAGGGGGTGCGGGGCTTCAGTAGATATATATATACTCCCCTGTGGGGTGCAGAATATTCATGTATACTTATATATACCCTCCTGCAGGCAGATGTTCTTCATATCATCATATGGTTTCCAGCAAGATATAAGATGTGACCACATTTTAAGAGGGTCTGTAATGAGATGAGACCCCCCCCCCCCTTAACCCTCATCATTCTCTGACATTGGTCAACATGGGCTGTATATATCGCAAGCTGTATAGCGCCATTGTATTCTAGTCAGCCCAGCACTTATTTGTTGTACAGTAACAATTCTGTGGGATCGGACCCAGGGGACACCCTTCACCCCTGTGTATCAGTGAGCCTTGGGCACCTGTAGCTGCTTCACTTCCTGGGACCTGTTTTGGTTGGTACCAACTGCATAGTTTGTCCCAGTCGTCTGACATCACAACTTGGTCCTCGTCACACAGATCCTTACAGATCAGGACTATTTACTTTCTGCTTAGTATATCACACCCCCTGACAGGAGCCATTTTCACAAAATGTACTTTACCTGTAAGAAGGTGTAATGTTATAAGGTGTATATACTACATCTGTATCACACATTTCCATATAATATCCACACAGGTACAGTATATTTTACACACATATACAGTATCTACTTCTATATGATACACACAGGTACAGTATATACCTATACATAATGTACAGGGTATAAAGATATACATTATACTCAGGTACAGTGTATACCTATACATAATGTACAGGGTATAAAGATATACATTATACTCAGGTACAGTGTATACCTATACATAATGTACAGGGTATAAAGATATACATTATACTCAGGTACAGTGTATACCTATACATAATGTACAGGGTATAAAGATATATATTACACTCAGGTACAGTGTATACCTATACATAATGTACAGGGTAGGTATAAAGATATACATTATACTCAGGTGCAGTGTATACCTATACATAATGTACAGGGTATAAAGATATACATTATACTCAGGTACAGTGTATACCTATACATAATGTACAGGGTATAAAGATATACATTATACTCAGGTACAGTGTATACCTATACATAATGTACAGGGTATAAAGATATACATTATACTCAGGTACAGTGTATACCTATACATAATGTACAGGGTATAAAGATATACATTATACTCAGGTACAGTATATACCTATACATAATGTACAGGGTATAAAGATATATTTTACACACATGTACAGTATCTACTTCTATATGATACACACAGGTACAGTATATACCTATACATAATGTACAGGGTATAAAGATATACATTATACTCAGGTACAGTGTATACCTATACATAATGTACAGGGTATAAAGATATACATTATACTCAGGTACAGTGTATACCTATACATAATGTACAGGGTATAAAGATATATATTACACTCAGGTACAGTGTATACCTATACATAATGTACAGGGTATAAAGATATATATTACACTCAGGTACAGTGTATACCTATACATAATGCATGCAGGGATAGTATATTTTTGAGTATTATACACACATACGGTATCTACTCATATGATACACACATGTACAGTATATACCTATACATCATGTACAGTGTATATCTATATATTATACACACAGGAACAATGTATACTTATACATAATACATGCAGGGACAGTATATTTCCAAGTACTATACACATCTGTGTGGTATCTACTCTAAATGATACAGGTATAGCATATATATAAAGATATACATTATACTCAGGTACAGTGTATACCTATACATAATGTACAGGGTATAAAGATATATATTACACTCAGGTACAGTGTATACCTATACATAATGCATGCAGGGATAGTATATTTTTGAGTATTATACACACATACGGTATCTACTCATATGATACACACATGTACAGTATATACCTATACATCATGTACAGTGTATATCTATATATTATACACACAGGAACAATGTATACTTATACATAATACATGCAGGGACAGTATATTTCCAAGTACTATACACATCTGTGTGGTATCTACTCTAAATGATACAGGTATAGCATATATATAAAGATATACATTATACTCAGGTACAGTGTATACCTATACATAATGTACAGGGTATAAAGATATATATTACACTCAGGTACAGTGTATACCTATACATAATGTACAGGGTATAAAGATATATATTACACTCAGGTACAGTATATACCTATACATAATGTACAGGGTATAAAGATATACATTATACTCAGGTACAGTGTATACCTATACATAATGTACAGGGTATAAAGATATACATTATACTCAGGTACAGTGTATACCTATACATAATGTACAGGGTATAAAGATATATATTACACTCAGGTACAGTGTATACCTATACATAATGTACAGGGTATAAAGATATATATTACACTCAGGTACAGTGTATACCTATACATAATGTACAGGGTAGGTATAAAGATATACATTATACTCAGGTGCAGTGTATACCTATACATAATGTACAGGGTATAAAGATATACATTATACTCAGGTACAGTATATACCTATACATAATGTACAGGGTATAAAGATATACATTATACTCAGGTACAGTGTATACCTATACATAATGTACAGGGTATAAAGATATACATTATACTCAGGTACAGTGTATACCTATACATAATGTACAGGGTATAAAGATATATATTACACTCAGGTACAGTGTATACCTATACATAATGCATGCAGGGATAGTATATTTTTGAGTATTATACACACATACGGTATCTACTCATATGATACACACATGTACAGTATATACCTATACATCATGTACAGTGTATATCTATATATTATACACACAGGAACAATGTATACTTATACATAATACATGCAGGGACAGTATATTTCCAAGTACTATACACATCTGTGTGGTATCTACTCTAAATGATACAGGTATAGCATATATATAAAGATATACATTATACTCAGGTACAGTGTATACCTATACATAATGTACAGGGTATAAAGATATACATTATACTCAGGTACAGTGTATACCTATACATAATGTACAGGGTATAAAGATATATATTACACTCAGGTACAGTGTATACCTATACATAATGTACAGGGTAGGTATAAAGATATACATTATACTCAGGTGCAGTGTATACCTATACATAATGTACAGGGTATAAAGATATACATTATACTCAGGTACAGTATATACCTATACATAATGTACAGGGTATAAAGATATATTTTACACACATGTACAGTATCTACTTCTATATGATACACACAGGTACAGTATATACCTATACATAATGTACAGGGTATAAAGATATACATTATGCTCAGGTACAGTGTATACCTATACATAATGTACAGGGTATAAAGATATACATTATACTCAGGTACAGTGTATACCTATACATAATGTACAGGGTATAAAGATATATATTACACTCAGGTACAGTGTATACCTATACATAATGCATGCAGGGATAGTATATTTTTGAGTATTATACACACATACGGTATCTACTCATATGATACACACATGTACAGTATATACCTATACATCATGTACAGTGTATATCTATATATTATACACACAGGAACAATGTATACTTATACATAATACATGCAGGGACAGTATATTTCCAAGTACTATACACATCTGTGTGGTATCTACTCTAAATGATACAGGTATAGCATATATATAAAGATATACATTATACTCAGGTACAGTGTATACCTATACATAATGTACAGGGTATAAAGATATATATTACACTCAGGTACAGTGTATACCTATACATAATGTACAGGGTAGGTATAAAGATATACATTATACTCAGGTGCAGTGTATACCTATACATAATGTACAGGGTATAAAGATATATATTACACTCACGTACAGTGTATACCTATACATAATGTACAGGGTATAAAGATATATATTACACTCAGGTACAGTGTATACCTATACATAATGTACAGGGTATAAAGATATACATTATACTCAGGTACAGTGTATACCTATACATAATGTACAGGGTATAAAGATATATATTACACTCACGTACAGTGTATACCTATACATAATGTACAGGGTATAAAGATATACATTATACTCAGGTACAGTGTATACCTATACATAATGTACAGGGTATAAAGATATATATTACACTCACGTACAGTGTATACCTATACATAATGTACAGGGTATAAAGATATACATTATACTCAGGTACAGTATATACCTATACATAATGTACAGGGTATAAAGATATACATTATACTCAGGTACAGTGTATACCTATACATAATGTACAGGGTATAAAGATATATATTACACTCAGGTACAGTGTATACCTATACATAATGTACAGGGTAGGTATAAAGATATACATTATACTCAGGTGCAGTGTATACCTATACATAATGTACAGGGTATAAAGATATATATTACACTCACGTACAGTGTATACCTATACATAATGTACAGGGTATAAAGATATATATTACACTCAGGTACAGTGTATACCTATACATAATGTACAGGGTATAAAGATATACATTATACTCAGGTGCAGTGTATACCTATACATAATGTACAGGGTATAAAGATATATATTACACTCACGTACAGTGTATACCTATACATAATGTACAGGGTATAAAGATATACATTATACTCAGGTGCAGTGTATACCTATACATAATGTACAGGGTATAAAGATATACATTATACTCAGGTACAGTGTATACCTATACATAATGTACAGGGTATAAAGATATACATTATACTCAGGTACAGTGTATACCTATACATAATGTACAGGGTATAAAGATATACATTATACTCAGGTACAGTGTATACCTATACATAATGTACAGGGTATAAAGATATACATTATACTCAGGTACAGTATATACCTATACATAATGTACAGGGTATAAAGATATATTTTACACACATGTACAGTATCTACTTCTATATGATACACACAGGTACAGTATATACCTATACATAATGTACAGGGTATAAAGATATACATTATACTCAGGTACAGTGTATACCTATACATAATGTACAGGGTATAAAGATATACATTATACTCAGGTACAGTGTATACCTATACATAATGTACAGGGTATAAAGATATATATTACACTCAGGTACAGTGTATACCTATACATAATGTACAGGGTATAAAGATATATATTACACTCAGGTACAGTGTATACCTATACATAATGTACAGGGTATAAAGATATACATTATACTCAGGTACAGTGTATACCTATACATAATGTACAGGGTATAAAGATATACATTATACTCAGGTACAGTGTATACCTATACATAATGTACAGGGTATAAAGATATATATTACACTCAGGTACAGTGTATACCTATACATAATGTACAGGGTATAAAGATATATATTACACTCACGTACAGTGTATACCTATACATAATGTACAGGGTATAAAGATATACATTATACTCAGGTACAGTGTATACCTATACATAATGTACAGGGTATAAAGATATATATTATACTCAGGTACAGTGTATACCTATACATAATGTACAGGGTATAAAGATATATATTACACTCAGGTACAGTGTATACCTATACATAATGCATGCAGGGATAGTATATTTTTGAGTATTATACACACATACGGTATCTACTCATATGATACACACATGTACAGTATATACCTATACATCATGTACAGTGTATATCTATATATTATACACACAGGAACAATGTATACTTATACATAATACATGCAGGGACAGTATATTTCCAAGTACTATACACATCTGTGTGGTATCTACTCTAAATGATACAGGTATAGCATATATATAAAGATATACATTATACTCAGGTACAGTGTATACCTATACATAATGTACAGGGTATAAAGATATATATTACACTCAGGTACAGTGTATACCTATACATAATGTACAGGGTATAAAGATATATATTACACTCAGGTACAGTGTATACCTATACATAATGTACAGGGTAGGTATAAAGATATACATTATACTCAGGTGCAGTGTATACCTATACATAATGTACAGGGTATAAAGATATATATTACACTCACGTACAGTGTATACCTATACATAATGTACAGGGTATAAAGATATATATTACACTCAGGTACAGTGTATACCTATACATAATGTACAGGGTATAAAGATATACATTATACTCAGGTACAGTGTATACCTATACATAATGTACAGGGTATAAAGATATATATTACACTCACGTACAGTGTATACCTATACATAATGTACAGGGTATAAAGATATACATTATACTCAGGTACAGTGTATACCTATACATAATGTACAGGGTATAAAGATATACATTATACTCAGGTACAGTATATACCTATACATAATGTACAGGGTATAAAGATATATTTTACACACATGTACAGTATCTACTTCTATATGATACACACAGGTACAGTATATACCTATACATAATGTACAGGGTATAAAGATATACATTATACTCAGGTACAGTGTATACCTATACATAATGTACAGGGTATAAAGATATATATTACACTCAGGTACAGTGTATACCTATACATAATGTACAGGGTAGGTATAAAGATATACATTATACTCAGGTGCAGTGTATACCTATACATAATGTACAGGGTATAAAGATATATATTACACTCACGTACAGTGTATACCTATACATAATGTACAGGGTATAAAGATATATATTACACTCAGGTACAGTGTATACCTATACATAATGTACAGGGTATAAAGATATACATTATACTCAGGTACAGTGTATACCTATACATAATGTACAGGGTATAAAGATATATATTACACTCACGTACAGTGTATACCTATACATAATGTACAGGGTATAAAGATATACATTATACTCAGGTACAGTGTATACCTATACATAATGTACAGGGTATAAAGATATACATTATACTCAGGTACAGTATATACCTATACATAATGTACAGGGTATAAAGATATATTTTACACACATGTACAGTATCTACTTCTATATGATACACACAGGTACAGTATATACCTATACATAATGTACAGGGTATAAAGATATACATTATGCTCAGGTACAGTGTATACCTATACATAATGTACAGGGTATAAAGATATATATTACACTCAGGTACAGTGTATACCTATACATAATGTACAGGGTATAAAGATATACATTATACTCAGGTACAGTGTATACCTATACATAATGTACAGGGTATAAAGATATATATTACACTCAGGTACAGTGTATACCTATACATAATGCATGCAGGGATAGTATATTTTTGAGTATTATACACACATACGGTATCTACTCATATGATACACACATGTACAGTATATACCTATACATCATGTACAGTGTATATCTATATATTATACACACAGGAACAATGTATACTTATACATAATACATGCAGGGACAGTATATTTCCAAGTACTATACACATCTGTGTGGTATCTACTCTAAATGATACAGGTATAGCATATATATAAAGATATACATTATACTCAGGTACAGTGTATACCTATACATAATGTACAGGGTATAAAGATATATATTACACTCAGGTACAGTGTATACCTATACATAATGTACAGGGTAGGTATAAAGATATACATTATACTCAGGTGCAGTGTATACCTATACATAATGTACAGGGTATAAAGATATATATTACACTCACGTACAGTGTATACCTATACATAATGTACAGGGTATAAAGATATATATTACACTCAGGTACAGTGTATACCTATACATAATGTACAGGGTATAAAGATATACATTATACTCAGGTACAGTGTATACCTATACATAATGTACAGGGTATAAAGATATATATTACACTCACGTACAGTGTATACCTATACATAATGTACAGGGTATAAAGATATACATTATACTCAGGTACAGTGTATACCTATACATAATGTACAGGGTATAAAGATATATATTACACTCACGTACAGTGTATACCTATACATAATGTACAGGGTATAAAGATATACATTATACTCAGGTACAGTATATACCTATACATAATGTACAGGGTATAAAGATATACATTATACTCAGGTACAGTGTATACCTATACATAATGTACAGGGTATAAAGATATATATTACACTCAGGTACAGTGTATACCTATACATAATGTACAGGGTAGGTATAAAGATATACATTATACTCAGGTGCAGTGTATACCTATACATAATGTACAGGGTATAAAGATATATATTACACTCAGGTACAGTGTATACCTATACATAATGTACAGGGTATAAAGATATACATTATACTCAGGTGCAGTGTATACCTATACATAATGTACAGGGTATAAAGATATATATTACACTCACGTACAGTGTATACCTATACATAATGTACAGGGTATAAAGATATACATTATACTCAGGTGCAGTGTATACCTATACATAATGTACAGGGTATAAAGATATACATTATACTCAGGTACAGTGTATACCTATACATAATGTACAGGGTATAAAGATATACATTATACTCAGGTACAGTGTATACCTATACATAATGTACAGGGTATAAAGATATACATTATACTCAGGTACAGTGTATACCTATACATAATGTACAGGGTATAAAGATATACATTATACTCAGGTACAGTATATACCTATACATAATGTACAGGGTATAAAGATATATTTTACACACATGTACAGTATCTACTTCTATATGATACACACAGGTACAGTATATACCTATACATAATGTACAGGGTATAAAGATATACATTATACTCAGGTACAGTGTATACCTATACATAATGTACAGGGTATAAAGATATACATTATACTCAGGTACAGTGTATACCTATACATAATGTACAGGGTATAAAGATATATATTACACTCAGGTACAGTGTATACCTATACATAATGTACAGGGTATAAAGATATATATTACACTCAGGTACAGTGTATACCTATACATAATGTACAGGGTATAAAGATATACATTATACTCAGGTACAGTGTATACCTATACATAATGTACAGGGTATAAAGATATACATTATACTCAGGTACAGTGTATACCTATACATAATGTACAGGGTATAAAGATATATATTACACTCAGGTACAGTGTATACCTATACATAATGTACAGGGTATAAAGATATATATTACACTCACGTACAGTGTATACCTATACATAATGTACAGGGTATAAAGATATACATTATACTCAGGTACAGTGTATACCTATACATAATGTACAGGGTATAAAGATATATATTATACTCAGGTACAGTGTATACCTATACATAATGTACAGGGTATAAAGATATATATTACACTCAGGTACAGTGTATACCTATACATAATGCATGCAGGGATAGTATATTTTTGAGTATTATACACACATACGGTATCTACTCATATGATACACACATGTACAGTATATACCTATACATCATGTACAGTGTATATCTATATATTATACACACAGGAACAATGTATACTTATACATAATACATGCAGGGACAGTATATTTCCAAGTACTATACACATCTGTGTGGTATCTACTCTAAATGATACAGGTATAGCATATATCTTTACATAATGTACAGTGTATATCTATGTATAATACATATAGGTACAGTATATATATATATATATATATATATATATATATATATATCAAGGCTGGTTTGTGAGTCGCTCACCCAGTGCACGCCCAACTCGCCTCCTGTGCCGTGGACCGGCCGGTACCGCCTCCGGCTACTCACTTGTGCAAGAAGAAACAAGGTCCGGCACTAGGTTGCAATTAAAAACTTCTTATTCTTTTATTTCAAGATTCTGCGGTACAGGGTAGAAAGTCTGCCGCGTTTCGCTAAAAAGCTTAATCGTAGACTGTCTCTGATTAAGCTTTTTAGCGAAACGCGTCAGACTTTCTACCCTGTACCGCAGAATCTTGAAATAAAAGAATAAGAAGTTTTTACTTGCATCCTAGTGCCGGACCTTGTTTCTTCTTGCGCATATATATATATATATATATATATATGTACTATATCTATGTATAATACATACAGGTACAGTGTATACGTAAACATAATACATTCACATTGTAGTTTATACATTCACATTGCTCAGTGCACTAATAAAACTGGATTAGGCTGCATTCACACCACGTTTTGTACATATGGGTGACTCCAGTCGGCTCAGTTTTGACCCTTTATGCGGTTTCCTGACCAGACCTAAAACCGTAGAATACTATGGTTTTAGGTCTGGTCCAAAACCGGATACGGGTCAAAACTGAGCCGACCGGAGTCACCATTTGACTCCGTTCAGATCATTAAAGTAAATGGAGTCACGGGCTGATCCGGCCAGGGTACGGAAGCGCCCGGTTTGCCCCTCCCCCCGCCGTATCCGGCACCCGTATGTACAAGACGTGGTGTTAATGCAGCCTTACTATAGATTTTATACTCCAACTTGGCTATAAATACTCCCTATTTCCTATGCTGGAAATTATTAAGTTCAACCTCTGCTTTGAACTACTATTATTTTCATTGGGAAAATGTAGGTAGTCAGAGTTTTGCTACTTTTGGATAGTTTTTATCATTCTTTTTGACCTCCTGTTCCTTGGCTGGTCATACTGACTTATGGACTAGACACATGTCCCATTAATGCATATATAGGCTGTCCTTATGGCCATCAGTGTATCTTTGCTAGAACAGTAAATGACCATTCCATAAGGCTATACGAATTATTCTAATTTGTGTCACCCATAAGCCTTAGGGTTCATTCACACTGCATTTGGAGTGTCAGAGGTATACATCCAGAGGATTTCCTGATGAGTGCCAATATCTGGCTGTGCAGTGACATCCGCTACACGTAGGCTTTAATAAAAAAAATAAAAAAAACATGTTGTTCTTCGAGGAAGCCTCTGTATATAGGATAATACAGCAATTAAAATTTATACTGACATATACATGCGCCATATGCAGATGGTGTTGGGATGATGATAACTCCAATTCTGGCTGTTCAACCACTGGTCAATATTGACCATGGCATGTAAGTGGTTAACGAGAGGTGTATGGCTCCCCCTGTCATTTAGTCACCTGAATCCCTGCTCCTTTCCCTACATTTTGATTGGTGCCAATGAGTTGTCATTTGAGCTGGGGCCTAATGAAGGCCATTGGGTGTGAAATATTAGTACCCCTAGGCCCCTATTAGGCCTTACCTGGAGAAGAGCTTAATAGGATAATGCTGAGCGGCACAATACACTGCAATGTGTAAGTATTACATTGTATAATACAAGCAGTTATACAGTAAAGTTCCCTAGTGTACAAAAATAAAGAGTAAAAGCTCAAGGCCCTTCTACCCATTTATGACGTAAGTAATAGAAATATATAGACAAGCTTCAGAGAGCTCCATTCCCACTACATTATATGATGGCTACAGTTCATTTACATTATACTTCATATTGGCCTAGATATATAGATTTATATTTTGTCTATACCAACCAATCACTGGTCATTTTACCAGAGCTTGTTAAAGGGGTACTCCGCTGTCATGCCCCCTCCCATAAACTTGCATTAAGGTTGCAGGGCTACGACGTCACAAGCTCCTGGCTCCAGCGTTCGGAACAGTTTGTTCCAAATGCTGAGCAGCGGAGTACCCCTTTAAGATATGAAAGCTGAGCTGTTTTTGGTTGTTATGGGCAAAACCAAACAGTTTTGGTTCAGGAAGATTGATAAAGCTGGACTATTGTGTTGTATTATACACTTAAAGGGGTACTTCGGTGGAAAACTTTTTTTTTTTTTTTTTTTTTTAACTCAACTGGTGTGGTGCCAGAAAGTTAAACAGATTTGTAAATTACTTCTATTAAAAAATCTTAATCCTTCTGTACTTATTAGCTGCTGAATACTACAGCGGAAATTCTTTTCTGTTTGAAACAAAGAGCTGTCTGCTGACATCATGAGTTCCTAAAATGGACAGAGATGTCAGCAGAGAGCACTGCGCTCATGATGTCAGCAGACAGCTCTGTGTTTCAAACAGAAAAGAATTTCCGCTGTAGTATTCAGCAGCTAATAAGTACAGAAGGATTAAGATTTTTTAATAGAAGTAATTTACAAATCTGTTTAACTTACTGGCACCAGTTAATTAAAAAAAAAAAAAAAAAAAGTTTTTCACCGGAGTACCCCTTTAAGAAAAAAACTGAAAAAAGGAAACCTTTTTAGTGCTACCATACTATAGCTTCTGTAGGTAAACTGGTTAATGCTGCTTCCGCTTCCACTCTCTGAGATTTTAGCTTCTTTTGTCAGTTTTTGTCCTAAGTTAATAGTATGTTTGCACCGGATCTCCCGCTGCTGCTGTCCCCTCTGCTCTCCAATGAAATCCTGTGGTGGATTGTTTATGCCAGAACTGCCAGCTCAGCAAATTGTTTTCTACAGTGGTGCCCCCTCCCCCCAATTTTGCCCTCCTTCAGTCACTGCACTTACTACAAGGAAAGTTGCCCATAGCAACCAATCAGCTTGCGTCTTTCATTTTTAAAAAGGCCTCTGCAAAATGAAAGAAGCGATCTGATTGGTTGCTATGGGCAACTGGGCAACTTTTCCTCTGGGCAGGTTTTGATAAATCTCCTTCAATGTGTCCCAATAAGCAGCAGTGGGGATCGGAAACTGTCAGAACAGAGGAATCAGTGTAGGTGAGTATGGGTTTTTATATTTTTATAGCACCCTGACTCACTTTTAACCCCTTAAGGACGCAGGGCGTACCTGTAAGCCGAGTCCGCTCCCTTTCTATAACGCGTGGCCACGGCGTGGCCCCGCGTCATAGCGGGTTGGGCCCGGCCCGTGGCTAATAGCGGGTGGCACTGATCGCGGTGCCGCGCGTTATTAACCATTTAGACGCGGTGTTCAAAGTTGATCACCACATCTAAAGTGAAAGTAAACTAATGATGGTTAGCTCAGAGGGCTGTTCAGGACCGCCGCTGCAAAATCGCGGCATCCTGAACAGCTGGCAGACACAAGGAGAGTCCCTACTGAGATCCAGGCATGAGCAGTCAAACGGCAGAATCATTGATCACTGGTTTCCTATGAGAAACCAGTGATCAATGTAAAAGATCAGTGTGTGCAGTGTTATAGGTCCCTATGGGAGCTATAACATTGCAAAAAAACAGTGGTAAAAAAAAGTTAATAAAGATCATTTAACCCCTTCCCTAATAAAAGTTTGAATCACCCCCCTTTTCCCATTTAAAAAAAAACTGTGTAAATAAAAATAAACATATGTGGTATTGCTGTGTGCAGAAATGTCGGAATTATAAAAATATATAATTAATTAAACCGCACAGTCAATGGCGTACACGCAAAAAAAATTCCAAAGTAGCGTATTTTTGGTCACTTTTTATATCATGAAAAAATGTATAAAAAACTATGAAATAGTCTGATCAATACAAAAATGATACCGCTAAAAACTTCAGATCACGGCACAAAAAAATTAGCCCTCATAGCTGCCCGTACGCGGAAAAATTTTAAAGTTATAGGGGTCAGAAGATGACAATTTTAAACGTATACATTTTCCTGCATGTAGTTATGATTTTTTCCAGAAGTGCAACAAAATCAAACCTATATAAGTAGGGGATCATTTTAACCATATGGACCTACAGAATAAAGAGAAGGTGTCATTTTTACTGAAAAATTTGCTACGTAGAAACGGAAAATTTTCAAAATAGTTTTTTCTTCAATTTTGTCGCACAATGATTTTTTTTTCCGTTTCGCTGTAGATTTCTGGGTAAAATGACTGATGTCATTACAAAGTGGAATTGGTGGCACAAAAAATAAGCCATCATATGGATTTTTAGGTGCAAAACTGAAAGAATTATGATTTTTTTAAAGGTAAGGAGGAAAAAACGAAAGTGCAAAAATGGAGTCCTTAAAGGGGTACTCCGCCCCTAGACATCTTATCCCCTATCCAAAAGATAATGGATAAGATGTTAAATCGCCGGGGTCCCGCTGCTGGGGACCCCGGGGATCGCTGCTGCAGCACCCCACTATCATTACTGCACAGAGCGAGATCGCTCTGCACGTAATGATGGGCAATACAGGGGCCAGAGCATCGTTATGTCACGGCTCCGCCCCTCGTGACGTCATGGCCCGCCCCGTCAATACAAGTCTATGGGAGGGGGCGTGGCGGTCGTCACGCCCCCTGCCATAGACTTGCATTAAGGGGATGGGCCGTGATGTCATGAGGGGCGGAGCCATGACGTCACGCTGCTCCGGCCCCTGTATCGCCTGTCATTACGCACAGAGCGAACTCGCTCTGTGCAGTAATGACGGCGTGCTGCAGCGGCAATCCTGGGGTTCCCCAGCAGCGGGACCACGGCGATGTAACATCTTATCCCCTATCCTTTGGATAGGGGATAAGATGCCAGGGGCGGAGTACCCCTTTAAGGGGTTAAAAACTTTGGGTTATGTGACACCTTAAAGTCACTTGTTTGTTGTGGTCACTACTTGACTTTATTAATATTGTGTACAGCCATTAAAGAATTTCCATCCATGGCCCGCATTCAGCTGCTATAAAGATACGACTGATTTCTGGTGTATTGGAGGTCATGGTTTCCATTGTTCTCCTACGAGTATCTAGACTAACCCTAAATTAGAGTCTGTGATATCAAGGGACAATGTCTTCAGTAACCAGACTGTGTACAAAGGTCCCTTGGCTGCTCATAGAATGAGTCTCCTGCTGCAGTAAGTATACATCTAGGACTGACAGCTCTGAGGTGTCTAAAATAAAGTATAGTGGTAGCACGGGAGAGGCCGTAAAAACCATGGAGCTGCCTATAGGATTTGATGGGATATGGTTACCCAGATTTCCTACTTCTCAGAGCGCATAGGTTGGATGACCCTATGGGAGGTATAATGTTGGCTCTATTGTTGTCACACAGCTTTTTTATCTACTTTGTCCTAGAACACATCCCAAAAATGGTGCAGATTATTTGTTGCCTCTTACTAGCCGTATTAGCCAGGCTTCCCTTATTCCCTTCACGGTATGGCTGCTGGACAAGTTTGACAGCTTTCTTTGCCAAAAATTTCTGCATGCCGTAAGAATTTAGGCAAATTATTGCTCCTTTTAGGAACGCCCTTTTTTCTGCAATGGCAAATGCAGTGATACCTGGAATGTATAATAAACTATTCAGTGACAAATGCTGCCTGAAACAGGTAGGTTATGAGCCCATGGCAAGCTGCGGTTACCATAATACAGATTTCAGAAACTAGGATTCATAATTCTGTCATGGTGCGCAAGGCTTTAAAGGGGCATTCTGACTAGAAGAAAGTGGGGATCTGACTGCTGGGGTCTGTACTGATCACCATAATGGGGATGGATAAAGTCCATGCAACTGCAGGAGAAATGTGAATATGCCCTGTCAGTCCATCCAAAGTCTATAGCGCAAATGGAGACTGAGCATGGCTATTACTGGGTGTCCAAACAGTCAGACCCCGCCATCCCAGCTATATCTCCTCTCCAGTAGATTCTAGCCAGAGACAGATCTATTGTAGAAGCTCTGACTGCTGCCGACAGATTAACTGGTGGATCCACACATAGAATGGCCCCATTGTAAGTCAGTGGAGCTGATCCGCTTTTCTGTGCACAGTCTGTGCAATAATCAACATTTTTGGACTTCAGAATGGGCAGCACTTTCCTTATTCTTCTTAGATCTCTTCACATGTCTTCTGTGGATTCTTTCAGGATTCAGACCCAAATCCTGACAGAATCCTTAAATGGGCACTGTCAGATACAAAAACTTTTGATATGCTGTAAAGCATGTATAACCAATAGGCTTTGCAATTGCTTTCATTAGAAAATTTCCAGTATTTCATACTGAAAAAGCCAGTCAAACAACTGCCCCCCTGCATGCTTGGACACATACTAGTCCTGCTGTGTCCATGCATCATCACCTATGTCATGGACACACTTCCTTGATTGACAGCTGTCAGCGCAGGGCTCACAGCTGGAGGAAAAATCCTCCCACTGTCAGCTTGTGTTTCCACTACTGTCAGTGAGGACATGCTGGGAGTTGTAGTATTGCTAATGCTAGGGGAGATGTGAGCAGACGGCATACTGAGGAAGGGGCGGAGACCTGTACAGTGAGGCCACGCCCCCTCCCTTTGAGAGGAATTCATACTAGTGAGCTAAATTAAAAGTGTAATAACAAAATAAATAAAGGTGCTAGACACCTAAAAATTAGATGTACATGGTCAGGATTAGGTACTCGGTGATATATTTAAAAAAAAAAAATTTTTTGCTGGATCTGACGGGTACGCTTTAAATGTGCGCTTACAGTTCAGTGTACATTACCTGTGATGAAAAGGTCAGCTCTGCATGAGGTACTCTATTGTCTACTGCTGCGTAGACTATCTGAGGGGAGAAAACTCTCAGTTCCCTTACAGAGTATAGTATTGCTGTGTGTCAGTGTTAATAGATGTGCAGTCTGTCAGCCCCTAGTACAGCAGGACTTGGTCTTAGGGTTTTATGTATGTCATTTCAGGTGATGGTTTCTGCTGATTATAGAGCTGGTCTCTAGTGGATAAAGGAGGGAGAATGAACACTGAAGAAGTGGAGTTACTGAGTGACTCCAAATATAGAAACTATGTGGCAGCCGTGGACAAGGCGCTGAAGAACTTTGAGTATTCCAGTGAATGGGCCGATCTCATATCTGCTCTTGGGAAGCTGAACAAGGTAAGTGTGCCAGTACTGTGGACATTGAGGACACTTTATATACTGTAAGCAAATAGAGGTTCACCTGGCACTGCTCGGGGTCAACAGGTTCTCAATCCATGCGGTCAGTCAGTCTGCGCTATTCACATCAGCACGCCGGTGGTGGTGCTCACGCTAAGTAGTCACTTCATATACACTCATGGAAGAAGTATGAAGTAAAGACACGGATCACTCACCACAATTCCAATGCTGTGTTCTTTATTCCAGTCAACGTAGGTGGCTATACATGGACGGGTATAACGGCAGGGCAGTAGGTCGTAGGGAGCCCCGTCCAGGGGCTCCCTACGACCTACTGCCCTGCCGTTACATATGACTTTATATACTGTGACTATTGGCAGAGGACGCCCATATGACATTATCTTAATGGCCTTATCTCTCTGGGAAGATTATATTTGGCTGCCCATATGGTTGCAAAGGCAAAAACCACATCCAACCCACACACATTCCTTTCTTTCTTTGCCTTTTCTCCTTGTGCAAGTGAAGCATGGAATTCGGTCATGTAGTATGCCACCACTAGTGATGAAAAATAAAAACACTGGTACTCGCCATCTGCTGGTCCCTGCTGCCAAGAGCTTCCTGTTTGCGTCTTGACACATAAGAAATGTCCCCTCAATCAGTCACTGAGACGTGGGATTGGCAGAGGGGAGTACAAGTGTTTTTATTCTTTCCCCACCATGAGCACTTTTAAATGTAAAAACTTTTATATTTGATAAGTGGGCACAGAGTACAGGAAGGGGACAGATTTATCCATACTAAAACCAGAAAATGGTGCCAGTTTTGTCACAAATCTGGACCTGCTCATAGCTTTCATAGATAAAAATTTTTTGAGTATCCGATAGGGATCGACCGATTATCGGTTTGGCCGATATTATCGGCCGATATTCGCAATTTTGGACATTATCTGTATCGGCAATTACCATGACAATAATGTCGTCGTTCCCCCCCCCCCGGCCAGAGACCACCACCGCAGTTGCCTCATTGCCTCCCTCATCCCCGGTTTTATAATTACCTGTTCCCGGGGTCCGTGCTACTTCTGGCTTCTGCGGCGTCCTGCGCTGTTGCTGTGCGCTGCGCAATGACGAGTGACGTCTTCAACGTGACATCACCGTCAATGCGCACAGGGAAAGCTCAGGATGCCACCAGAGCCAGAAGTACTGCGGACCCCGGGAACAGGTAAACCGGAATATCGGTATAAGTTATCGGCTATCTGCCTCAAAGTTCACAGATTATCGGTATCGGCCCTAAAAAATCAATATTGGTCGATCCCTAGTATCCGAAATGCAGCAGGTTTATTAAGAGCTGAGCACCTGTGATACGCTGAGCGTCACGCCCTCCAAGACTGACGGGTTTTTAAAGTAAAAAAAAGGCTCAAAAACTTAGAGGGTTTTTCCCAGCTTAGCAAGAGCCCAAGTCCAATCCATGTCCTCTTTATCTATCAGTCAAACTGGGTTGACAGATGGAAGCAAGTAGACAGGCCATGATAAAGAGGACATGGGCTGTACTTACCTAGGTTATGTAGCTAGAATGAACTATAAAGGTTATGCCCAGAAGCCATTTGCTTATTTACACCCCTATCATAGACATGAATGGAGGGGCGTGGTGTCACTATGGGGCGTGGTCGTGATGTCACATCCCCGTCTCCGAGGCAGCGCCCGGCACAGAACGCCAGGGGCTGCACCAAGATCGCGGGGGTCCCAAGCGGCGGGACCCCTGTAATCATACATCTTATCTCCTATCCTTTGGATAGGGGATAAGATATATAAAGCCGGAATACCCCTTTAAATGAGTTTTCCAGAGCTATAATGCTGATGACCTCTCCTTAGGATAGGCCATCAATACTAGATCAGCTAGTGTGCTAGGAGTCAGAACCCCACTGATCAGTTGATTAAAAGAACTCTTGAGCCCACGCGGGCAATGTGTGGCCTCTACTTCCTACCAGACTAAATATTCACTATAGAAATAAAGGAGGGTTATAGAATGTGTGTTGCAATGTCCTTCTTGTAAAAGACTGTGATGTAAGTAAAATGACACTTGTGTTCTGGTGACAGGTCTTGCAAAATAATGCAAAGTATCAAGTTGTCCCTAAGAAGTTAACTATAGGAAAACGGCTGGCACAATGTCTCCATCCGGCATTGCCAGGGGGTGTCCACAGGAAAGCTCTAGAAACCTACGAAATCATTTTCAAAATCATTGGACCAAAGCGATTGGCAAAAGACCTTTTTCTGTACAGGTAGGAGCCTAGTAACGATAGGATAACCACATGCCACATTGTATGATTTTGAGTATTTAATTTTTATGTTGTCTGCCTTTCTCTGTAGTGCTGGCCTTTTCCCTCTGCTTACAAATGCTGCAATGTCTGTGAAGCCAGTGTTACTTAGTCTATATGAGATGTATTACCTACCTCTGGGCAAGACCTTAAAACCTGGCCTGCAAGGACTGCTCACTGGTATTCTTCCTGGCTTGGAGGAGGGTTCAGAATATTATGACAGGTAAGGACCATCAAAAACTCTTTACGGCAGTGCTGTAAAGTAATGGCTGCAGGAACAATCATGTACATTTGGGAAGCCTGACACCCACAAGGACTCCAGAAACATTGTTTTAGTATTTTTGCCTTCCCATTCACTATATACGGGGCTTATGCATGTGTATACAGTAAAGACTGTTACCGCCGCTGCCTCCATTGGTACCACCCATCACATGATCGCAAGGTGGCTGGTCATTTGACTCAACTTTTCTCTATAACCAACTGGATTTGGTTCAACTTTTAGTTTATTTTTAATATCCTAGATCTATTGGGACAGGATATTGATCCAAGGATTTATTCTGAGTGCCATATTTGGAGTCAGGAATTTTTTTTTCCTCTGCTATGGGGCAAGTGGCATCAGCCTCTGAATCAACATTGTAGGGACACAATAGAGATATAGGTTAAACTTGATAGACCTTATGACCACACACATATTCTCTACTGTTTTATATAAAAAAAAAATTATAAAATACAATTTTTTAAAGTCATTTATTATTATATTAGTGGGATGTTTTTTTTAAAAGTCTTCATGTGATGCCAGGTGGAAATATAAAAGAAAATTATGTTGGTCATATATATATATATATATATATTTTTTTTTTTTATTAAATCATGAAAAATAAGCCCACTGTGTGTGTAAGCTGTGACATGTATCTTCATGTAATAGAGTCAATTATAAATTGCTGATTGTTCTAATATGATTTAATTGTCATAGGACAAACACCCTCTTGGAGAAAGTGGCCTCAGCAGTGGAGCAATCTGCCTTCTATAGTGCTCTTTGGGGCAGTCTTCTCACCAGCCCTGCAGTACGCCTGCCTGGCATCACCTATGTCCTTTCCCATCTGAATAGGAAACTATCAATGGAAGACCAGCTTTACATCATTGGAAGTGACATTGAATTAATGGTAAGGTCTGGTATTACAAAAACAATTTCGCTCCTTAATGATGCTTATAGTGTGTGTGATGGGTACAATAGATTGACAGTATTTACAGGGGATTCTAGAACGTACAGATGTAGCATGCGCCAAACAGACGGTGGTGCTAGTACTACATGTACTGTGTATGTACCTCTTTGAATGCTGCACACATGGCATTTGAAGCATTATTAACATTCTAGTGTAATTCATCACAATGTCAGGGTTTCTATTTTTTCCATTATCTGTAAAATGACTAGGTTTAGGTCACTTATTGCAGTGGTGGTGGGGTGAATCGCTGTGAATGGAATGCTCTTGTCATGTATATTAATGAGCCTTTTACTCTCTGCTGTCTATGCTTACATGACTCCTTTCATTCCTGGCTTTTGCTATTTATCACTGACCTGCACTTCTTGATCACATCTGGTGGTGCTCAGAATATTTTTATGGGATTTTTTTTTGCAGTACTGAATTAGTTTTAATTAATTAATTATTTATTTATTTTATTTTAAATCTAATACAGTGGGGCAAAAAAGTATTTAGTCAGCCACCAATTGTGCTCCCACTTAAAAAGATGAGTGAGGCCTGTAATTTTCATCATAGGTATATCTCCACTGTGAGAGACATAATGAGAAAAAATATTATGGTGCAAAATAAGTATTTGGTCAATAACAAAAGTTCATCTTAATAGTTATATACCCTTTGTTGGCAATGACAGAGGTCAAACATTTTCTGTAAGTCTTCACAAGGTTTGCACACACTGCTGCTGGTATTTTGGCCCATTCCTCCATGCAGATCTCCTCTAGAGCAGTGATGTTTTGGGGCTGTCGCTGGGCAACACAGACTTTCAACTCCCTCCAAAGGTTTTCTATGGGGTTGAGATCTGGATACTGGCTTGGCCACTCCTGGACCTTGAAATGCTTCTTATGAGATGGAGGACGTTTTCACTCAAAATCCCACGATATATGGCCCCATTCTTTCCTTTACACCGATCAGTTGTCCTGGTCCCTTTGCAGAAAAACAGCCCCAAAGCATAATGTTTCCACCCCCATGCTTCACAGTAGGTATGGTGTTCTTTGGACGCAACTCAGCATTCTTTCTCTTCCAAACACAACGAGTTGAGTTTTTACCAAATTTCTACTTTGGTTTCATCTGCCCATATGACATTCTTCCCAATCCTCTTCTAGATCACCCACATGCTCTCTAGCAAAATTCAGTTGGGCCCGGACATGTACTGACTTAAGAAGGGGGACACATCTGGCACTGCATGATTTGAGTCCCTGGCAGCTTAGTGTGTTACTGATGGTAGCCTTTTTACTTTGGTCCCAGCTCTCTGCAGGTCATTCACTAGGTCCCCCCATATGGTTCTGGGATTTTTGATCACCGATCTTGTGGTTATTTTGACACCATGTGGTGAGATCCTACGTGGAGCCCCAGATCGAAGGAGATTATCAGTGGTCTTGTTTGTCTTCCATTTTCTAATAATTGCTCCCACAGTTGATTTCTTCACAACAAGCTGCTTGCCTATTGCAGATTCCCTTTTCCCAGCCAGGTGCAGGTCTACAATTGTGTTTCTGGTGTCCTTTGACAGCTCTTTGGCCTTGGTCATAGTTGTAGTTTGAGGTTGTGGACAGGTGTCTTTTATACTGATAACAAGTTCAAACAGGAGACAATAATACAGGTATCGAGTGGAGGACAGAGGAGACTTACAGGTCTGTGAGAGCCAGAAATCTTGCTTGTTTATAGGTGACCAAATACTTATCTTCCACCATAATTTGCAAATAAATTCTTTAAAAACAATGTACAACAAAAATAGAGAAACATAGCCGCACATCCACCATTTGTATTTTGATCTATTTCCTTCTCAGCATAATAATAAAAAAAACTATCAGGTTGTTAGTATACATTTTGAACAAAAAGTACAAACCCACTCACCACGTCAAGGCCTCCTAGTCAGAGTGGGTCCCTAACCTAACACTGACGTAGCGCCGGGCGGTGACCACTGCCTCCGAGACACCAAGCCCACTGGGGGAATGACGAGTGGCCAGGCAGCCCCACTGAGTACGCCCTGCATCCCTGATCCTTAAGGACTCGTACCTGTACCTGGTCCAGTTTAACGGGTTTAAACCGTTCTCACCGGCGGTGAACGGGTTATACCCGGTGGATCCCGGTTGCTACGGGCAGCCAGGACCCACGGCTAATGCTGGGCAAGGCTGATCGGGCCGATGCCCAGCATTAACCCTGTAGACGCTGCAATCAAAGTTGATCGCGGCATCTGAAGCGAAAGTTAAAGAATCCTGGCAGCTCAGCGGAGCTGATAGGGACTATCGCGACAAAATCGCGATGTCCCGATCAGCTTACAGGACGACGGGAGGGTCCTCCCCTGCCTCTTTGTCGTCCGATTGGCCATCTACTGTTCCATGCCTGCGCAGCAGGCTAGAGCAGCAGAGCATCGGTTACAGTGTTCCATGCTATTTAATGGCAGAGCACTGATCAGTATATACAATCAGAAGATTGCATGTTGTAGCCCCTATGGGGGCAAAGAAAAAAAAAAGTGTAAAAAAATGTTATAAGAGTTCATTAACTCTTTTAAATCACCCCCCTTTTCCCATTTTTTAAATAAAATAATGTCATAAAGAATAAAAATAACCATATGTGGTACCACCGTGTGCGTAAATGTCCGAAATATTAAAATATAAGGTTAGCTAAACCACATGGTCGATGGTGTACACGTAAAAAATTACCAAGTCCAAAATTGTGCATTTTTGGTCACTTCATATACAATAAAAATATTTTAAAAAAAGTGATGAAAAAGTCCCATCAAAAAAAAATAATACCAATAAATGCTACAGATGACAGCGCAAAAAATTAGCCCTAAAAGAGTTATAGGGGTCAGAAGATGCCAATTTTAAACATACTAATTTTGGTGCATGTAGTTTATAATTTTTTAAAGTATTAAAATAAAGCCTATATAAATT
The DNA here is from genome assembly GCF_029499605.1 of Hyla sarda. Lineage (NCBI taxonomy): Eukaryota > Metazoa > Chordata > Amphibia > Anura > Hylidae > Hyla > Hyla sarda. The sequence continues at coordinate 210,752,493 of NC_079191.1, forward strand.
GGGTTTCCTTGTAACCGTATGGACCTACAGAATAAAGATAAGGTGTCATTGCGTAGAAACGGGAGCACCCAAAATTTACAAAATGGCGTTTCTCTTTTTTTATATCACCCCACAAATATATATATATTTTTTTTTTGCTTTGGCTGCAGGTTATATTATAAAATATGTGATGTCATTACAAAGTACAATTGGTGACGCAAAAAAACAGCCCTTATTTGGGTCTGTAGGTGCAAAATTGAAAGCGTTATGATTTTTAAAAGGGGAAATGCAAAAAAAAATGTGTGAGGTGAAAATAGGTGAAAACCTTAAGGGGTTAAAAAACCAGACTGTGATATTATGGATTTTTTTCTCATGTCTCTCATAGTTGAGGTATACCTATGATGAAAATGACAGGCCTCTCATCTTTTTAAGTGGGAGAACTTTGGTGGCTGACTAAATACTCTTTTGCGCCACTGTAGATAGGAGATAGATCTTTATAATAGAAAGACCCATGATGAGCCTAAATGAGAGGGAACAAAAAGTAGTTTAAAGGTTTAATCCGGTAAAATAGGTTTTCCACTTATGTGCCTAGACTACCTAATAAAACATCTAACTTGGCCCCTCGTAGCATTGGTATCGGGGTGCCCTGTTTCTGCTGGACTTCGCTTCCCCGGAGCCAGGCAGAGCTGCATACGTGAAGTCACAGTATTGCTCAGCCAGTCGCTGACCACAGTGGTGTCCTGATTGGCAGAGCAGCGCTGTCAGACGCTACAATCTGCTGCTATTGCAAAAGCAGCGTCACCGGCCACTGACAAGGTGACCCAATACTGAGGCTACAGGGGGGTAAGTTAAAGCTACAGGGGGGTAAGTAAGTGAGGCTACAGGGGGTAAGTTAAAGCTTTTATGTAGGCAGTCTGGGCACAGTAGTAAAAAAACAATTTAGCAGACAAACTTTTTAAGCTGTAACCTTTTCCCACCAAATTGAAGAGTGAAATTTGTAGCTGTGGGATAGTTTTTTCTTCTAACCTTCCTTTATATGACATTTTTCAGGTGGAGGCAGTGAGCACCTCTGTGCAGGATTCCAGTGTGCTGGTCCAGAGAAGCACATTAGACCTTATCCTGTTTTGTTTTCCCTTCCACATGAGTCAGGTAGTAAACCTGAGATTGTCAGACATCCCCAGTTATTTAACTCCTTTTATGCTTTTTCTTCAGCAGCATTTCAAGTATGTGTATGTGCTTTATAGCAGATTTTGTGATACAGGGTGGGGCTTTAAAGGGGTGCTCCAGCTGGAGGAGCTGGAGGCAATGATAGTGATGTCATGGCCACGCCCCACTGAGACGTCACTTCACACCCACTCCAGACATGAATGAAAGGGGTGTGGTGTGACTTCATGAGGGGGCATGGCCGTGACATCATGACCACTGCCGCAAGCACCTGGCGTTTTGTTTAGAACGCTGGGTGCTGCAGAAGATCGGGGGGGGGGGCAGTGACAGGGGATAAGATGTCTAGCAGTGGAGTACCCCTTTAATGTAATAACAGGGTTGGTGGTGCAGGTTCTTATTCCATCTATAATGCCAGGTAGGAGGTAGGTAAAGATAACCCCTTACTGTATTAAATTGCTAAGAACATGATGCACTGAAGAAGTAGGGAACAATTTATGATATTCCCAATTAGAATAATCTGTCCCCATATTGGGTGTATTTCTGTCACCCACAAATCCTCTATTGTCTTATACATTAAAGACATGTTAAAAATAGATCTACCCTGTTCATCCCACAGTTTCCCTGCTAGTGTTTCTCCTGTATTCTAGGATTCTTTTTTCAAGATCTCCTTAATCCATATTAATCCATATGTTACTAAGGAGCAGTTTCTCAGTGTAAGGGTAGACTATGGTGACTCTGTGATAGAGGTTAAAGCCTTTAAGCCAATTTCTGTGACAGCTCCTTTCACATCAGTGCACTTTAGGATCTTATTGGAAAGAAATATGCAATTTTAAAGTTGCTTCATGCAAACCATTTTCTTGTGTTATATTTAAAGGGGTTATCCAGCCTTTAGGACACCTCAGGATAGGCCATCAATATTGGATCATTGGGGGTCGGGCTCATGGCACCTCTACCAATCAGCTCTCTGAAGAGGTCAAGTAATGCAGCCTCTTCAGTGTTTACTTAGGCTGCAGGTTGGGTGATACTTGCAAACGTCGTACATTTTGTAGCGGCATTTCAATGTATTGCAGCATTATCCTGTTAAAAACAATGGATCAGTGATGCGGTACTGTGCTGCACTGCAAGAAATGACTATTTCCAGTTTTCAATATGATGCAGACTAAGGAATTGCAAAAAAGCAGTGTGAATAGAATCTAATAATTCCAGTAATTGACTGTATCTCTCTAAGGGTGGGTTCACACCACGTTTTTGCAATATAGTTCCCTTTGAAAACCGTATGGAACCATATTGAAAGCCGTATGCATTGACTCTCCATTGAAAACCGTATGCCAAACGATGCATCTGGTTGCATCCGTTTTGCATCTTGTACGGTTTTGTCCATTTTTTCCCATACCCAAAACCGCAGCCTACCCACGGTTTTTGTTCCGGGTGAAAAACCGTATGGAAACCATATATATGTTCTTTTAAACATGGGAGTCAAGGGGAACTGTACAGAACCGTATGTGCGCACGGTTTCATCCAGTTTTCACCATATGGTTTTTGACTTTGCACAGTTTTTTTCTTGGAATTTAAATCAAACAAGTAAAACTTTATTCATAATAGAGTGAAAAGTTAAATACGTATACGTTTTTTTCTTAAAAAACGGATGCAACCGGACATCATTATTCAAACCATACACGTTTTTTAACTGTATACGAGTTAAAACTTGTACACACGATTTGATATAGTTTAGTCATGTTTTGAGGAATCCGTTTTTTTATCAAAAACCTGATAGGGAACTGTATTGCAAAAACGTGGTGTGAACCCAGCCTTACATATACTATCTGTAAACAGAATGTAATTGATCCTACTTGTGACTGTTTTATCTCTCATTCTTGCCCAGGCAACCCGTCCTGACATGATTCGTATTCTGTCCGCTGCTCTGCGTGTGGTCTTACGGAGAGATATGTCATTGAATCGAAGGTTATATGCCTGGCTGCTAGGTGAGCTAGGGGACTGGTTTCTTACTATGGGGCAGTTTGGACAGTGAAAACAAAGCTTTGGTAGTTACTTAGTGGAATCCCAGATTAAAAGATTATTTTATTAAATCAATTGAGCTTCTTAATTCCATAGTAAGAGGCTGACTAAGGGATTGAAGGAAAACTGTAACATGGTGCAGCGAGGAATAGTATACTGTACACATAGTATACTGTACACATTAAAAACAAAGCAGATAGCACCTTTTTAAAGGAACAGTAAACATGGCTGAGAGGATGTCTTTAAATATGTATTTGTAATATGGGACCATATATAATCAAGGAGAAGATAAGGGGGGGAAAGCTAGGTTACATGTTAATTATTTTGTGTATTTTCTGTGTTAGGTGCCTTTAATAGTCTAGAATGTGTGCAATTAGCGCTTGTAACAGGCCGTGTCCTGGAGGGAAAAAAATCTGTGGTCATTTCCAACTTTCACATTTAATGAGTATAAGATCATGGTCTAGGACCGGCTAAGAAAGGGGGGATTTACTATAGCAGAAAACAGGTATATAAAATTTGCTAATTTTGGCTTAAAGGCTGCGGACACCTTTCGCAGTGATTTTTTTTTTAACTGTTAATCCTGAATACGGAATGACTAAACTTTTTTTTTTTTTTCCCCTGTAAAATCTTCATTAAACATTACCTAACCTTCAGCTGCCACTCACTGGTGTAGATTTTAAGGAAATCTTTCATCCGTGTCACCCGCACTTACCTGTTGCTATAGGCTGGTAGTGTGGGTTATACTGTTGATAACGATACTTACCTATCTCCAATCTGTTGCTTCGTTCGCCCATTATGCTTCTTATTCGGGAGTCAGACTTGGTGCATGGGTGGAGCTCCAGGAGCATACTGATGTCACCACAGCTGCTTCTTCACTCTACCCGGCTGTGAGCAGGCTTGAAGAAGCAGCAGCGGTAACATCAGCATGCTCCTGAAGCCTGTGCACCAAGCCTGCTGCCCGAATAAGTAGGATTACATGCGAATAGGGCCACTGATCGGGGATAGGAAAATATCATTACCATCAGTGTCACCCGCACTACAAGCCTGTTCTAACAGATTAGTGCAGGTGACACTGATGACAATTCCCTTCCAGTACAAAGATGCTAAGACCGCTAACAGATGCATTGATAGATTTGACATGTCTGGCTTGAGCATTGTTAGACTTGGAACAGGCATGTGAGACTCCCCAATATTTCAGTAGCCAGCTTATAACTGTCCTGTGACATTTAAAGGGGTTTTTCCATGTGACAAAGTCGTCTCCTATCCACAGGATAGGCATATCTAGCTGATCATGGGGAAGGGGGTCCAACTGTTCCCACCCCCCACGATTTTGAGAACAGGGACCCAGTCCCCCTTACAATGGAGCAATGGATCCTGTATTCACGTCTGCGCAGCATTCATTCTCTGTGTGAGCCACGCAAAACAGCCAAATACTATACTCTTATTCAGAAAACATAGAGTGACTTGCTGCTCCACTCTAATGGTAGACTGGGGTCTCAAGATCAAAGGGGGCCCAGTAGTCGGACCCCAGTAATTAGCTAGTTATTCTTGTAGATAGAGGATAACTTATATCATTTTGAGTAGGTTTCTCATGTACTTCTGGATGATTTATGGCAATTGAACATGTAAACACATCTTTACTATATGATCTCAAATGCTTAATGATACTCTTTTTATGCTCTCTTATGCTGTCACTTTGGGGACCACACATCTGGTAAGTTGCCCCCCATTATGTAAATTCTGTTCTTGATGTAATACCTGATATATAAATTGAGTTATATAAACTTACTATATGTTTTTTGTAGGATTTGATAACAATGGGACCAAAATAGGACCAAGGAGTACAAGACAAAGCAATCCCGAGGAACATGCTTCTTACTACTTCAATACATTCTCTAAGGATCTCTTAGTACAGGTGTGTATTTCTTATAGACAAAAAATATTGTGAAATTAGATGTTCTAAAGTTCTGTTCACTTATGCGTTCTTCCCAGAAACCAGATTTGTTGTACAGGGGATTCCATTGGACCTGTTGACTTTGCATGGTGTCTGTTGTGGTACCCATCATACTTGTGTTATTCTTTCAATCAGATCAGCGGAAAGTTTTTCCCTTCACCCATGACAGAATGAGAAGTGAAGATCTGCTTCCTAGAACAGGAAACCTACATATACACTGCTCAAAAAAAATAAAGGGAACACTAAGATAACACATCCTAGATCTGAATGAATGATCTTATCGTATGAAATACTTTTGTCTTTACATAGTTGAATGTGCTAACAACAAAATCACACAAAAATTATCAATGGAAACCAAATTTCTCAACCCATTGAGGTTTGGATATGGAGTAACGCTCAAAATCAGTGGAAACCCCCACTACAGTCTGATCCAACTTTGATGTAACGTCCTTAAAACAAGTCAAAATGAGGCTCAGTAGTGTGTGTGGCCTCCTCTTGCCTGTATGACCTCCCTACAACGCCTGGGAATGCTCCTGATGAGGTGGCAGATGGTCTACTGAGGGATGTCCTCCCAGACCTGGACTAAACCATCTGCCAACTCCTGGACAGTCTGTGGTGCAAAGTGGCGTTGGTGGATGGAGCAAGATATGATGTCCCAGATGTGCTCAATCGGATTCAGGTCCGGGGAACAGGCGGGCCAGTCCGTAGCATCAATTCTTCTTGCAGGAACTGCTGACACACTCCAGCCACATGAGGTCTAGCATTGTCTTGCATTAGGAGGAATCCAGGGCCAACCTCACCAGCATATGGTCTCACAAGGGGTCTGAGGATCTCATCTCTGTACCTAATGGCAGTCAGGCTACCTCTGGCAAGCACATGGTGGGCTGTGCGGCCCCCCCAAAGAAATGCCCCCCCACACCATTACTGACCCACTGCCAAACTGGTCATGCTGGAGGATGTTGCAGGCAGCAGAACGTTCTCCATGGCGTCTCCAGACTCAGTCACGTGTGCTCAGTGTGAACCTGCTTTCATCTGTGAAGAACACAGGGGGCCAGTGGCGAATTTGCCAATCTTGGTGTTCTCTGGCATATGCCAAACATCCTGCACGGTGTTGGGCTGTAAGCACAACCCCCACCTGTGGACGTTGGGCCCTCATACCACCCTCATGGTGTCTGTTTCTGACCGATTGAGTGGACACATGCACATTTGTTGCCTGCTGGAGGTCATTTTGCAGGACTCTGGCAGTGATCCTCCTTGCACAAAGGGAGAGGTAGCGGTCCTGCTGATGGGTTGTTGCCCTCCCATGGCATCCTCCACATCTCCTGATGTCCTGGCCTGTCTCCTGGTAGTGCCTCCATGCTCTGGACACTACGCTGACAGACACAGCAAACCTTCTTGCCACAGCTCACATTGAAGTGTAATCCTGGATGAGCTGCACTACCTGAACCACTTGTGTGGTTTGTAGACTCAGTCTCATGCTACCACTAGAAGGAAAGCACTGGCAGCATTCAAAAGTGACCAAAACATCATCAAGGAAGCATAGGAACTGAGAAGTGGTCTGTGTTCACCATCTGCAGAACCACTCCTTTATTGGAGGTGTCTTACTAATTGCCTATAATTTCCACCTGTTGTCTGCTCCATTTACACAACATCTTGTGAAATTGATTGTCAATCAGTGTAGCTTCCTGAGTGGACAGTGTGATTTCACAGAAGTGTGATTGACTTGGAGTTACATTGTGTTGTTTAAGTGTTCCCCTTTTCTTTTCTTTTTTTTTGAGCAGTGTATAAAAAAACAGAGCCTCCCACCTTCCTGAGTGGTTTCCATTCTTTTGCTGAGATTACCTGTAGCACAGGTGCTGCCTGGGGAAGGGGGTAGTGGCTGGGAATGGTCAGTATATGGGGAGTTTCCCTATGGTTTGCTAGGAGATAAGGTTTAGATTGCGGGGGGTTTGAGCACTGGGGCCCACCACAATCTCCTGTATGGGGCCCTTGTTCTCCCCCAGAGCGGCGTGTCACAAGCCCAGCCCGAAGCTGGGGCCCTCCTATATAGCTCTATTGGAGAGCCGGAGATAGCCTAACAGCTCTCCCATAGAACTATATGGAGCAGGCTTGTGGCATCAATAAACAGCACCACACCTGTCCTCAGGTTGTGTGTGGTATTACAGCTCATTTCCATTGAATTAAATTTGTAATACAACACACAAGATGAGGACAAGGGTGGTGCTTCTTTTGAAAGAAATTAGCTTCCTGGATAACCCCTTTATGTGTATTTCTGACTGACCTTTACTTCTTTGCCTATTTTGTACCGAGGAAACATAAGTCCAACTGGTGCAAAATAAAACTGATGTAATGCAAAACAAAAATATTGTAGCAAATATATGAATACTTCTTTGTGCTTCTCTTCATACAGGCGATGGTGGGAATTTTACAGGGAAAAGAACTAAATCGGGAGAATTCACTAACGCAAGACTTAAAGCCCTTCCGTGTCCTCATAAGCTTATTGGACAAACCTGAACTTGGTATTTTTATCATTTTACCTTTTAAGGTTTCTAAAACATTACACTTTTGTGATATTATTTCATATAATGCGCGAATATTTCTAGTTTTCTGTTCCTTTATACTAACAGAAAATTAAAAATAACAGTGGTGCTGGATCCTTTACATGCTGTGCCCCAACAGTGCCCATGGGACCCCAAGACTTTAAAGGGGTATGTGGTGTTCCTGTTATGGTGTCCTGCATCCTTGTAGACCAAAAATGCTCCATGCTGGGGTAACATGTAATGTATTTTTGGTGGAATCTTACAAAGCTTACACCTGCCTCTACATTTACATTTAGAAAGATTTGCAGGTGTATTTCTAAAGCTTTTTTGTTTTAAAGCATAGTATTGTTTTAGTTATTTTTCCAGGTGACCATTTTGTACCAAAATCTGTGTGTCAGCGACCAAACGTAGTATGTAGGTAAAGCAGACATTAGTGGAAAGATATAGCATATCCTGTAACCAAGCTAGTTCTAATCTGAGAATGACAGATTTACTTCTCTTACAATACTGTGTTCCATCTGATGTGCTGTACATGTTCCTGGCATTGTACATTGGTTTACAGTTGTATGGTTGTATTGGTGCCAGGGCCTGCGATTCTGGAAGACGTGTTAATCGAAGTGTTCAGAACATTGTATACCCAATGCAAAGCAGAGCTGGATCTTCAAACACAAGCTCCTTTCAGTAAGGACCCTGCACAGCTGAGCAGGTAACTGATATTGGACGGGATCCGTATAGAACTGTGTACACAATGGGGGTGAATTTGCTTTATAGCACTCGATCTTCATCACTGTCTAGTGGCTTTATAGCCCTTTGTAAGGAGAAAATATTATTCAACAAAACTTATTTGCCATATAAGCTCTATGATGTGAAGTTACAGTTTCTTCAGGAGGGTGCCAAAGGGCATGTGGAGTTTTGTAGGCCATGCAGTGCTCCACTGGGAAAAAAATATATACAAAGTAATCCCAAGAGAGCTTGCTTTCTGGTGCCATCTATTGGGTGGAACATCCAAGTAAATGCTCTGCCCTTTAAAGGAAACCTGTTATCAGATTTGACACTACATAATTGGTGAAAAGGCATTTTCTAGGGTAAAATCCACTTTTTCCCCATGTGCTCATGTCCTTCTGCCCGTCCTTGCTAGTAAAGAAAGTTACTTTTAAAATTGTCTTGCACCATATGCTAATGCCCTGTAAGTAGCCATTGGGGTGTGTGTCATCCTGTAGTAGTCATTGCGCTCTGGGCTTTAACCACTCCTACACAGGTGTGATTACCAATCCAGGCACCTCTGACATCACAACTCTGCACCCTCATAAACAACAAACCTCAGGAGGTTACAGGGTAACTAACAATAAACAACAACCTTAATGGGAAAACCCCCAAAGGGGTACCCTAAACCAGAAACCCCTTCCCCAAAAAAACAAATCTAAAATGTAACTTTCATTGTGTCCTTAAAATAATAAAGAGAAACACTTCTAGTGATTAAACAAAACACCTCTGAGTGCCTGTACCACACTGAATTAAAAGCACAGGGTCAGTCTAGCACATATACATGTTTCTGCCTATTGAGATGCCTCTCTGTATGTGTGCCACTTACATTTGTATGGCCACTGTTGAGGCGGTTAATATATAGAAGTGGTAGTGCTGGCTGTAACCACTGTGATTAAAACATGACACAAGCCAGGGTCCTGACGTTTTGCTGGCAACCCAGCTTCATCAGAGGACTGGCAGCTAGTGAGTACCGGAAGTACAGCCTCCCCTTATATAGACTCCCCTGATGTCATCAAACAATGCCCCCTTACTTTCATTGGCTAAAGTGAGGGGGCATTGTTTGATGACATCAGGGGAGTCTATATAAGGGGAGGCTGTACTTCCGGTACTCACTAGCTGCCAGTCCTCTGATGAAGCTGGGTTGCCAGCAAAACGTCAGGACCCTGGCTTGTGTCATATTTAAATCACAGTGGTTACAGCCAGCACTACCACTTCTATATATTAACAGCCTCAACAGTGGCCATACAAATGTAAGTGGCACACATACGGAGAGGCATCTTAATAGGCAGACACATGTATATGTACTAGACTGACCCTGTGCTTTTAAAGGGGTTATCCAGGAAAAAACTTTTTTTTATATATCAACTGGCTCCAGAAATTTAAACAGATTTGTAAATTACTTCTATTAAAAAAAATCTTAATCCTTTCAGTACTTATGAGCTGCTGAAGTTGAGTTGTTCATTTCTGTCTACGTGCTCTCTGATGCCACCTGTCTCGGGAGCTGTCCAGAGTAGAAGCAAATTCCCATAGCAAACCTATTCTGCTCTGTGCAGTTCCTGAGACAAGCAGATATGTCAGCAGAGAGCACTGTTTCCAGACAGATAAGAACAACTCAATTTCAGTGGCTGATAATTATTGGAAGGATTAAGATTTTTTTATAGAAGTAATTTACAAATCTGTTTAACTTTCTGGAGGCAGTTGAAAAAAAAAAAACACTTTAACTGGAACCTCTATAACAGTGTTTCCCAACCAGGGGGCCTCCAGCTGTTGCAAAACTACAACTCCCAGCATGCCTGGACAGCCGGAGGCTGTCCGGGTATGCTGGGAGTTGTAGTTGTGCAACAGCTGAAGGCACTCTGGATGGGAAACACTGCTCTATAATGTGTTGTCACCAGTTATAGGGGAACATCTTATGACAGGTTCTCTTGAAAGAACCAAGAAACATTACTGGCATCATTACCCAAGCCAGAATATCCTCCAAAAGGAGCAGTAACCCAGTTGTAAACAGCTGCTTTGAGATTCTCGTCCTCCTCCAGTACAGAATAGGGTTCTGGCGAGCAGAGAGAAGTTTTATCATCAGACTGAAGGGCTAACGTTTCTCCTTAAGGATAGCTCCAACGGGCGTGTAGATTTATAGGCCGTGCAAGGCTCTAGTGGAAAAAATATGCAAACTAGCCTTTCTCCAGAAGAAAGAGCAACATCTATTTAGGGTATTGTTTTCCCAAACTCCCCAGTGTTTATTTTAATACATTTTAATTATACTTTTTTTTTTTTTTTCCATTAAGTAAACTGCGGGAAAACAAGAGGACGGCCGAACTCATAAAAACAGCCAACCTTTTATTTAACTCCTTTGAGCCTTATTATATGTGGGATTACATTGCACGCTGGTTTGAAGAATGCTGCAGGTAAGTGTCCAAGTATTTTTAAAGAATAAGAAGGTCATTTTGAAATGTATAACTGTGAGCCTTTTAACCTCCCTGGCGGTATGATTATGTCTGGAAATTTTTACTAAAAGTGGTACAATTTTTTGCATTGAAATTTCACATCTCCCCCCGCCCATTTCACATCTTCCCCTGTCACATTTCCCCCCCCCCCCCCTATCATATTCTCCTCCCCTTTGTCACATCCCCCCCCTTGTCACATTCTTCCCTCCTTGTCACATTCCCCCCCTCCATGTCACATTCCCCCCTTTGTCACATTCCCCCTCCATGTCACCCCCCCCTTATCACATTCCCCCCCTTATCACGTTCCCCCCTCCCCCCCTTTGTCACATTCTTCCCCCTTTGTCACATTTCCCCCTGTCACATTCATCCCCCCTTGTCACCTTTTCTTGTTCGGCAGCAACACACACTTGGTTTGCCGGGCAGATTTCAAACCTAGTGTATTTGCTGCAGAACAAGTCCTTTCCCCTTCAGCCAATCACTGGCTTGACAAGTGACACCACTGCGGCCGGTGATTGGCTGAAAAGGGAAAGGTCCTACAAGGTGAATAATGAAGACAGGACACCCCGGACCGCACGGAGGGGAACGGAATCTGCAGGGACCGGGACTAGGTGAGCAGAAGGTTTTTTGTTCGGGCATGCTTAGAGTTGTAGTTTTGCAACAGCTGGAGGCCCCCTGGTAGGGAAACACTAACTTTTAGTATTTTGTCTTTACCTGCTCTGGCCCCACCACGGGAGCCGACCCAAGCAAATAATCGCATGTTTTCACGGGGGCTGTATCGCTATATCGCAGAAAGCAAAAATCGCTATTCCCTTGCTTTTGCGATATATCGTGCAGTTCCGCCGGCAACTCTGCAATTCTACCCTGACCGTGACTTGGAGTTACGGCTCTTGGCAGGGAAAATTAACCCTGAGTCACGCTCGGGATAACCGTTAAGAAGGATAAAACTGAATAACACCTTCAACGTTTCTTGTATAGTATTACCTATAGAAACCTTTTATGTACGAAGTGTCACACACCTCAATCTCATATGACTCTCCTTTCCTCTCTGGATATACACTGCTTTATTTTTGTATTGACATGATGTTGTATTCCTTTTAGGAGGACACTACACGCCAGGCTTCAGCCTCCCTCTAGTGGTAGCAGTAATCAGTCCGAGTTACCTCTTATCAACTTCTGCTTGCTGGTGGATTTCTTGCTAGACATAGTGTCTTTGGTAAGAATTTCTTCATTTCAAATATAGATTTAAAGGGGTATTCCAGGAAAAAACTTTTTTTTATATATCAACTGGCTCCAGGAAGTTAAACAGATTTGTAAATGACTTCTATTAAGAAATCTTAATACTTCCAATAAATATCAGCTGCTTAAGTTGACTTGTTCTTTTCTGTCTGGCAAAAGTGCTCACTGCTGACATCTCTGCTTGTCTCGGGAACTGCACAGAGTAGAAGAGGTTTACTATGGGGATTTGCTTCTACTTTGGACAGTTCCATAGACAGGTGTCATCAGAGAGCACTTAGACAGAAAAGAAAAACTCATAAGTACTGAAAGGATTAAGATTTTTTAATAGAAGTAATTTACAAATCTGGAGCCAGTTAATATATAAAAAAGATTTTTCCTGAATAACCCCTTTAATTGGTATTATAAACCTACAATCCAGCTCTTTAAAAAGTGCCTGCTATATACACCAAAACCTACAATGACACTTCAATGGTAAACAATCAATACCTTTATCAAATGAACAACATACATATAATGAGAAAACAATCCTCCCATTAAAAAGACCCACCCTTAAAATACACAATCCCCAAAGCAAGCAAGAAGTGGGGAACACCAGTATACAGTAAAACCCCTACAATCATCTCATTCAGAAGGTCTGTCTCATATAACAAAACAAGGCATGTTCTTGCACTATACAGTACAGACCAAAAGTTTGGACACATCATCTCATTCAGACTTTTCTTTATTTTCATGACTATGAAAATTGTAGATTCACACTGAAGGCATCAAAACTATGAATTAACACATGTGGAATTATATACATAACAAAAAAGTTTGAAACAACTGAAAATATGTCATATTCTAGGTTCTAGCCACCTTTTGCTTTGATTACTGCTTTGCACACTCTTGGCATTCTCTTGATGAGCTTCAAGAGGTAGTCACCTGAAATGGTCTTCCAACAGTCTTGAAGGAGTTCCCAGATATGCTTAGCACTTGTTGGCCCTTTTGCCTTCATTGGGTTCAGATCCGGTGACTGTGGAGGCCAGGTCATCTGGCGCAGCACCCCATCCTTCTTGGTCACATAGCCCTTACACAGCCTGGAGGTGTGTTTGGGGTCATTGTCCTGTTTAAAAATAAATGATGGTCCAACTAAAAGCAAACCGGATGGAATAGCATGCCGCTGCAAGATGCTCTGGTAGCCATGCTGGTTCAGTATGCCTTCAATTTTGAATAAATCCCCAACACTGTCACCAGCAAAGCACCATCATACCTCCTCCTCCATACTTCACGGTGGAAACCAGGCATGTAGAGTCCATCTGTTCACCTTTTCCGCGTCGCACAAATACACAGTGGTTGGAACCTAAGATCTCACACTTGGACTCATCAGACCAAAGCACAGATTTCCACTGGTCTAATGTCCATTCCTTGTGTTCTTTAGCCCAAACAAGTCTCTTCTGCTTGTTGCCTGTCCTTAGCAGTGGTTTCCTAACAGATATTCTACCATGAAGGCCTGATTCACACAGTCTCCTCTAAACAGTTGTTCTAGAGATGTGTCTGCTGCTAGAACTCTGTGTGGCATTGACCTGGTCTCTAATCTGAGCTGCTGTTAACCTGCAATTTCTGAGGCTGTTGACTCGGATATACTTATCCTCCGCAGCAGAGGTGATTCTTGGTCTTCCTTTCCTGTGGCAGTCCGCATGTGAGCCAGTTTCTTTGTAGCTCTTAATGGTTTTTGTGACTGCACTTGGGGACACTTTCCACCTAGAATATGACACATTTTCAGTTGTTTCACACTTTTTTGTTATGTCTATAATTCCACGTGTTAATTCATAGTTTTGATGCCGAATCTACAATTTTCATAGTCATGAAAATAAAGAAAACTCTTTGAATGAGAAGGTGTGTCCAAACTTTTGGTCTGTATTATATGTAACATCAATCTAACATACAATCAATCTCACCTAGCTGGGACATATGGAGGTATCCGGTGCACCTAACTGCCACCTTGACACATGTTTCGTTCCTTGGTCAGGAGGTCATGGAGGGCTGTTTTCTCATTATATGTTCAATCAATAAAGGTATTGGTTGTTAACTATTGACGTGTCATTGTAGGTTTTGATGTTTGCCAAATGTGCAAAGCTTATCCAAGGAGAAATGAGCTGATCCAGCACTGAAGTAAAACACCACATCCGTCAGTGCTGAGACTTCATTTCCTGGCTCGCAGCAAGCTGTGTGCTACTTCACTGGACAGCCCCATAGACTTATAATGGGACAGCAGGATGGAGGTTACTGTCCATTCTACTGATCAGTGGTGATCTCAGCACTTGGACCCTTAGGCCGACTTCACACTACGGAATTTTCGAGCGGAATTCCATTTTGAAATTCCACTTGGAAACTTGGCAGTTCGATTCTGCTGCACACTGCAGAGTTTTCAAGGCAGACTTTTCCTCCCGGAAAATTCCCTCCAAAATTCCACCGGAAGATTTAACTTGATGCTCTGGCGGATCTCTGCGGTCTTATTCAGTCGGTGCTGCCCTTACTCAAAATCTCAAAGACGGATTTCATCTGGCTGGAGATTCCGTAGTGTGAAGCCGGTATTCCTGATCAAAACTTTCGACATGTCATTGTGACCTGTCGAGTTTTTGGAAATGACATGAACACTTAAATGTCAGATTTCCTTCACCATCTCCTTGGTTTCACTGTAGGATGATGTGGCTGGTAATGATGTAATTAAACACTGATATTAACACAAGTTAAAATGTAAAATATTAAAATCAATGTCATACACTGCCTATACAGAACTAATTTGACACAGAATACAAAAATAGTAAGAATATTACACAATGTCAGTAATGGTTCAAAGGTTTATTGCGTGGTTTAACCCCTTGTATTGGCTTGTTTGGTGACAGATTGATTCCCTTGAATGAATGTAGCTGTATGGAAACTGATGACCCTTACATAGCAGGTTCATAAGATTGGGGTTCCTTTCCTCAGACCTAAACAGAGAGAAAGTAGAGAGGTTCCAGCAACTTGAAGAAAGAATATCTTCCAGCAACATTACATGCAGTATTTGGATCGCTGCAGGGTTCTTTTGAAGGGGTAGTCCAGTGGTGAAAAACGTATCCCCTATCCTAAGGATAGGGGATAAGTTTGAGATCGTGGGGAGTCCGACCGCAGGGGCCCCCCTGCGATCTGTCTGTACGGGGGCCAGGCTCTCCGGCCAGATAGCGGGTGTCGACCACCGCACGAAGCGGCGGCCGACACGCCCCCTCAATACATCTCTATGGCAGAGCCGGAGATTGCCGAAGGCAGCGCTCTGGCTCTACCATAGAGTTGTATTGAGGGGGCGTGTTGGCCGCCACTTCGTGCAGTGGTCGACACGCCCCCTTCCCGCGGGCTGTCGGGGCCCCGTACAGGAGATCGTGGGGGGCCCCAGCGGTGGGACTCCCCACGATCTCAAACTTATCCCCTATCCTTAGGATAGGGAATAAGTTGTTCATCACTGGACTACTCCTTTAAGCATTGTAATCTCCAGACCATTAGATGCCAGATAAAAAAATTATATATATATTTTCTAGTTAAACAACTGGTGATGACCATTGCAAACCAGTGGCCTCTATCTCCATTGCTCCATTGAGCCTCTAACTGTGACTTGAAGGAGAATTGTAGTGCTGACGTAATATATTTGTAAATACTGTGTTTATTACATGTAATGTTAATCTTTATGGGAGATTTCCCAAACTCACCCATTGCCTAGCAACAGAAGCCATCACCCGTCTTGAATGCAGATGGCATTGTTGAGGACATGATGTTTTCCTGCAGGATCTGCTGCTCTTAATCATTTTAGAATGTGCTATGAGCCATGCTATTTTCTGTGTGCATTGTGCAGTATAATAACCACTGACCTTTCCATTCTTCTAAATCTTTTGCTTTCCTTTCCCAAGCCTACGAGAAGTATGAGAGTGATATGCCAGGTACTGTATGACAGTCTGTTTTCTTTCCTTACTAACTGACTGAACACTTTTATACCAGTGCTTCTTACATAGACCATATAGTAGGGCTGGGCGGTATACCGGTTCATACCGAATACCGAAGTCTTTGTGCTGCACGATATGAATTTTAACCCATACCGCAATACCGGTTTGGCCCCTCCCCCTCGGGAATGAATGGTCAGCCCAGCCCAGCGCTGCGCTGTCCCCACATCGGGAAACTAATCATATGTGAGGATGAGGAGAGCAGTACTTGCGGGTGACGTGAGTAGTACGCAGCGCTGGGCTAGTAATTTTGTGTGGGGCGCGGGGGATAACGTGTTATACCGTGGAACCGCCATAAGTTACAAAAATACCGATACACATATTTGGCCATACTGCCCAGCCCTACCATATAATAGTGTCTATATTTTATATACATATGTGACATCTGTAGTGCTTTGTGCTGTTATAAGCACCAGTAGTCTATCACTTAGGTTCTTGGTTACTTGCCAGTAATGGCCATGGATACTGCTATTATTATAGTTTATAAATTCCACTAAGATATAAAAATAGCTATGTATTAATCAGAAATGGGTTGATACCTAAGGTCTGTTAGTTCCAGTTTCTTAGTGCCATTTTTCTATTCCCCTGCAGACACCATTTTTCCAAACAATGTAAAAGCATCTGCTGCCATATTTGTTTTCCCTTTTATAGTAGCATTTGACGGCTGTTAGTTTGTATTAACAGTCCATGAAGTGATGGGGTTCGCTAGTAAACAGTTATTCCAGCAGGTTTGGGGACTCAAATCCCCAAAGCTTCACTGTCTGTGTTAGCAATGTGTTCTCTTACAGCCTGTGAGTATACACTGCTAGGTCTACACTATTGTCTGTGTCAGTAGTTGTCAGGTAGCGGATATCCATGACAGATTCTACAGGTGTTCAGTCACCATATTAAAGATGGAACAGGCTACAAAGGGCTACTCGAGCTGTGTTTTATCAGTGTGGATTTATTTTATTTTATAGTAGATAATATGTATAGTGCAGTAGATAATATTTTATAGTAGATAATATGTATAGTGCAGTACGGTAGATAATATTTTATAGTAGATAATATGTATAGTGCAGTATGGTAGATAATATTTTATAGTAGCTAATATGTATAGATAATTATGTTCTAGGATTATAGGAGTGTAAGTTCTCTCTTTGGCACTGTGCTATTTCCAGATGAATATAACTTCCAAGCAATGCCTTATGCTAGATATGCAAAGATGATAATATAACCAGAAAACACAATTGTTAGTGATTTTAAATATGTGGCTCTTACTATAGTAAGTGGTTTTGGGCAATGGTATTGTGTACATTTCACTGAAAGAACAATACCTGGTAGAATGGTTTTAGACATTGTAAAGAAAAAGTTGATTTTTTTGTACTCGCCGTAAAATCTCTTAGACTTTCATTTAGGGGGTGAGGCGTGACGTCACGAGGGGCGTGGTAGTGACATCATGACCAGCTGCCCGAACCCAGCGTTCTAAATGAACGCCGGGTGCTGCAGAGATCTTAAGATGTCTAGGGGTGGAGTACCCCTTAAAAGGTATCTAAAACTATTGCTGTCACAACCCCTACCATAGACTTGCATTGAGTGGGGGGGGGGGGGCGTGACATCATGTGGGGGCGGAGTTGTGACATCACGATCTTCCGTTCCCGTGGTTGGGAGCCAGAACCTCCAGCGTTGCCGGAAGCAGATACAGGTGGATGCTGCATGCTATATTGCGGGGGATCCCCAGCGACGGGACCCTCGCAATCAGACATCTTATCCCCTATCCTTTGGATAGGGGATAAAATGTGTAGGGGTGGAGTACCCCTTTTAAGGTTACGTTCACACATACAGGATCCTGTGCAGATTTGATGCACAGGATTTGTAACTGCTGATTAGAAGCTGTGCTCAGTCATTTAGTTTACATTGAAATCTGCAGCAGAAAATCTGGAGCATCAAATCTTGCGCATCAAATCTGCGTACCTGTGAACGTACCCTAAGAGTTTACTCCTTGATTTATAAGTCTAGGATCAATGGGGGGTTATCTGAAAAAGCCTTCTTCCCAATGTTTATTCTAGCTATGTAATCCAAAAGGAATCTATTTAGACATAGTTTTATCAGAGTTATATATATTGTTTTTGTTTAGATTCTTCAGACGTCACACCTCTAGCCATTTTAGTTCCTTACATATGTTTTTTGGAGTAGATGGTTTTTCTACTCTGTCACACGGGAAAGGTTTACACACTTAAACCTTCTTCACTGAGATTTTACCACATAAATCCTCAGTCAAGGGTTCCCTCAAGAATCCTGGGCACTTTTAACCAGAAGACACACAGAGGCTGCGCATGCCTATGTCACACACAACTGCATCGGCCACTTTACTCCTTATCCCTTTACCACTCTCTAGCAGTCTGATATCCTTCTCTTTATATATCAACCACAGAACTAAGAACAACATTCAACTAAACAACTTATGTCAATCACATTCACCTATTCCATTCATCAAACACTAAGATACCTTTTTATTAAAAGTCTTCCTAGTCAGTTATTAAAGAGGCCCAGGAAAATGTGTGAAACACAGAAAAGGATAAAAGTTTTCCTACAAAATGCTTTTTTGCTAATCGTCCTCCAGTATATAAAAAAAAAAAAAAACCTGACAGGTGATATTGACATTCAAGGTTTCGGACCACAGAAGGAATAGAGGAGGAGATGTCCAAAATGACCATTTATCCTATCTTTTTTTTCTCATTTTCAGGAGACTTATATTGAAATACAGACTGAACACCTGCCTCAGCTGCTCCTCCGAATGATCTCTGCTCTAACCAGCCACCTCCAAACTCTGGACCTCAGAGAACTGACAGATTCTCTAAGACTTTGCTCAAAAATCCTCAGCAAAGTTCAACCTCCACTTCTGTCTGCAGGCACGGGAGGCACATTCCAGCTTCCCAGTGGACAGAATGGCTCCAGCAATGACAAGGAGGAGAGGAAGGTGAGGATTCTGTTCTTACACAGCATACACTGCTTTAAATACTGTGCCGTACATCTTATGTAATCACTGTTAAGCAGTGCTGACTAGTAAGCAGGCATGCTCTCGGTAGTCTGCGATTTTTTATGAGCAACTGCTCCCACTACCACCACGAAATGGAAGGGTTTTATCTGTGACCTGTATTGACAGAATGCTACCAATCACTGGCAGGTGGGTGGGCCACAGTGTTTAAAGGACATCTGCAGTGCTATAACACTTATCCCCTATCCGCAGGATGGGGGATAAGTGTTTGATCGCCGGGGGGGGTGGATCCGTGGCCCTGGCCCCAGCATTGGCACGCTGGCTAATGCGCTTAGTGTCGACCTCACTGAGGTCGATGGGTACGCCCCCTCCCCATGCAGCTCTATGGGAGAGGCGGGGAGGCAGCGTTTGCTCTCATAGAACTACATGGAGGAGGCGGCCCTGTACAGGAGATCTCTGGGGGGCCACGTTCGGACCCCCCACAATCAAACACTTATCCCCCTATCCTGTGTTAAATCACTGCAGATGTCCTTTGACAGGGATTATATGAGATGTTTTGGTGCCTACAAAGAAAAATAATCCAGCAGATAGGGGAGAATAAATCTGATAACAAAGTTTCTTTAAAGTATAAAACCAGTTATTTTATGCATTGCTTTGCAGGAATTAGTCATCGTTGTTATAAAACTTGAAGAAATCTGCCTATGCCATGTTCTTCTTTATTTTGATTCATATATTAACATAAAAAGTGGCCTTTATGTCTGTACTGTTTGTACATTGAGATGGATATTGATTTGTATCCAAATAATGTCCTATTGATCGTACTGAACTGGAAAAAAGATCAGAGCATGATGTGTGGTCACATATAGATATATACACTTATACATGGATTGTTTAAGTTCAGCTATTGTTCTAAACCAGGGATCACATGGATCTTGAGAGGGAAGAGTTTACTGAGTGCCATTTATTTACTTTTTAGTTGTCCCCGGTTTCTGCTGAAAATCCAGGTGATGTGTTTGAAGATGGAGAAAATCCTCCAAGCAGCCGATCTTCAGAAAGTGGGTTTACAGAATTTGTACAGTACCAGGAGGACAAGACAGATGATATTGACAAGCTGCTGAGTGATGGGCAAAGTGCAGCTGCTCTTCCCTTAGGTAGCACTTCATCAGAAACGGAAACCGCATCCACTGTAGGGTCTGAGGAGACAATTGTACAACACCCTTGTAAGAGTCCAAAAGGGTCCGCTACCAGGACTATGAAGGCCACACAGAAAACAGCAATGCAGTGCTGCCTGGAGTATTTCCAGCAATTCCTCACTAGGTTTATTACTCTGTACATTCTCCCAAAGACTGCCACAACTAAAACACTCACAGCAGAACAACCATCCGGAGGTCAGACAGAAAACCCTAAATGGGAGACTGCCACAGAAAATAGTACCGAAAAGAAAATCAACAAACCTATTTCTCCTAAAGAATACCGTCCAGCCTTCATTGCTGCGTGCCAGTTATTCCTTGAATGTTCCAGTTTTCCTGTGTACATTGCAGAAGGCATTCACCCTGCAGACGTCCATTCTGATAAAGGAGAAGGGGGTAAGCTTAATGGTGGTGTTGTAGTTGTTTGAAGAAAATTCATATGTTATGAATCACATTTCAGGGATGTAACTAGTATTCATAGCGCCATATAGGAAAGCTTGAAACTGACCCTTCCAACACAACAGACAGTGGGTTAAGCTCCAGCTGGAATTTCACTCCGTTCTTCTGAAAATATAAGGGATTTCTAAAGATACATAACTTCCATAAACTGTGCATAAGGCACTGATACCCAGAAGGCATATAAAGGGCTTTACAATGTCTCAATGGGGCATATTAATGAATTCTGTTCAATATTTAAACATAGTAAATTGACTCCTTTTTCAAAGGTTATCCAGGAATAGAAATACAGAGCATATTTCTTCAAAAAAACAGCACCACACCTGTCTTCAGGTGGTGTGAGGTATTACAACTTTGCTCCATTCACTTCAATGAAACTGAGCTGTAATACCACACAACCTGCGGACAAGTGTGGTGCTGTTTTCTGAAGAAATTGTCTCTGTTTTTCTTACCCTGGAGAACCACTTTAACTAAACCAAACCTTTATCAGTCACAGGTTAATAATATCATTATTAAATACTAGAAAAGGATTCAAAGCAGTTTATACAGAGGATGAGTATAACACATAAGACTGTATGGGGGGTCACAACACGCATTCTGGCATGGGACAATGTCTGTGGCGTGTCATTGGACACTTTTATGGTACGCTCTGGTGCCTCCCTCTACAAAGTACGTCTGTAGGGCATTGCACACAGTGGGTTAGGGACCCACTCTGACTAGGGGGCCTTGACGTGGCGAGTGGGCTTGTACTTTTTGATCAAGATGTATACTAACAACCTGTTAGTTTTTTAATTATGCTGAGAAGCAATTAGATGAAATTAGAAATGGTGGATGTGCGGCTGTGTTTCTTTGTGTTGTGCATTGCACACAGTGACACATTTTCTAAATGGAAACATTTCATAAGCTGGGATTGTGTTTTTGATTTTGATTGTGATACCTAGCGGAGATTCCATAGTATGAACATACCCTATAACTGTATGAGTGTTATGTGTCCGGTTTCAGCTGCTCTTTATGTTGTATTTATTGTTGTGAGCTCTCATACAGTCCCATGTGTTATACTCATCCTCTGTATAAACTACTTCTCCTTCTTTTCTAGTATTATAATAATGTTATTATTAACCTGTGACTAATAAAGGTATTTGTATTTGGTTAGAAGGGGTTATCCAGGATTAGAAAAACAGACCTTCATGTCCTCTATATGAATTGCTTCTCTTCCTCCTTTAGTATTTTAATTGTGTTTCTAATATTAACCTGTGACTTATAAAGATTTGTATTTGGTTAAAGTGGACCCGTCAGATCCAACAAAAAAACATTTTTTTTACATATCACTCAGTACCTAATCCTGACCATGTACATCCAATTTTTATGTATCTAGCACCTTTATTTATTTTTTTATTACACTTTTATTTTAGCTCACTAGTCTGAATTCCTCTCAAAGGGAGGGGGCGTGGCCTCACTGTGCAGGTCTCCGCCCCCTCCCTCAGTATGCTGTCTGCTCACATCTCCCCTAGCATTAGTAAAACTACAACTCCCAGCTTGTCCTCACTGACCGTAGCGGGACACAAGCTGACAGTGGGAGGATTTTTCCTCCAGCTGTGAGCCCTGCGCTGCCAGCTGTCAATCAAGGAACTGTGTCCATGACATAGGGTATGACGCATGGACACAGCAGGACTAGTATGTGTCCAAGCAGGCAGGGGGGCAGTTGTTTGTCTGTCTTTTTCAGCATGAAATACTGAGAATTTTCAAATGAGAGCAATTGCAAAACCTATTGGTTTTGCATGCTTTACAATATAGCAACATTTTTGTATCTGACAGTGCCCATTTAAAACAAGAGTGCGAGTGGATCCTTCCTCTAGAAGTGTATTGCGTTTGTTAAAAACTTTTGTCTAGCTTTACACCACCATTGTTGCATTTCTATGCCTATTGTCTGCTGTGGCACTAAAATGGTCTTTAACTTATGGAAGGCGTGTTACATTTTTTTTTTTTTTTGGCCAGAAGGTTCTGCAAAGCAAATCTTTGATCCCACCTTGTGGAGGTAGTTTTACCTTTAAAGGGGTACTCCGCTGCTCAGCGTTTGAAACAAACTGTGATGTCATGAGGGGGCGGGGCTATGACGTCACGAGCTGCCGGCTCCAGCGTTCGGAACAGTTTGTTCCAAACGCTGAGCAGCGGAGTACCCCTTTAAGTCAGTGTTTTACTCCAGATAGGGGTCTTATAACATGACTGGGGTTAAATGCCAAGCCAGAAATCTATCTTGGAGGAAAGATGACCCATCTGTATATTCTAAGACTCTTAGATGGAGTAAAACACTGACTTAGGGTGTATTCATACGTACTGAATCCTGCGCAAGATTCAAAGCTGCAGACTTTATGCTGCAAATTTCACTGTAAACTAAATGACTGAACACGGCATTGAACCTGTAGCTTCAAATCCTGTGCTTCAAATATATGCAGGATATTGTAAGTCTGAATACACCCCTAAAGGAAAGCTACCTCCAAAAGGTGGAATCAGAGAGCTGCTATGCATATCCTTTCTTCCAGGATTCAGTCAGCTGACAAAGATAAAACGCTTGTTCATTGGCTGATAGGGTAGTTTCTGCAGATAAAATAATTATCACATCACCCTCTGTAAACAAGATCTGTGACTTACAGCGATGAAGGGCCGAACCAATGATCCATCGACTATTCATATAAACCTGCCCAGTGATTAAACCATGTAAAAATATTCTTAAATAGTGCACAACTTGGTCCGTCTTAAAGTCTACCTGTCATTTGCAAAAACTTTTTATATAATGTAGATAATAACATTATATGTATATCTGTTTTTAACCAACATATGTTGGTTAATAAATGTGTATACTTTTGGGTGAAATAAATGCTGGCAGCTATTTTCTGTGTGCCTCTGTGCAGAGACAAAATACAGGAAGTGCACTGAGGACAAGAAGCTTTTTCTAAAATGTCTGTATCAATGTCATAGTCTGGGCAACTTTTTGCAGTGGTCGTGAATTTTTCATAGCAATTTGTCCCACAATTTGTCACAAATCTTCACCAGCCCAGACCTTGCTTACAAAGAGGTTAAAAAGTTGCAGAAAAAGTCTTAGAGGAAGAACAATACAAAATAATGTACCTAAAGTGTACCTGTCATTAGCACATACTTTTTATATCATGTAGATAATAATATTATATGCATATTTGTAATATATGTTGGTTAAAAAATGTGTATATTTTTTGTTCCTGCAGCTATTGCCTGTGTGTCTCTTTTAAAAAGACCAAATACAGGAAGTGAGGGCAGGAGAAGCAGGGCTCTGTACACTGAGGACAAGCAGGGCTCTGTACACTGAGGACAAGCAGGGCTCTGTACACTGAGGACAAGCAGGGCTCTGTACACTGAGGACAAGCAGGGCTCTGTACACTGAGGACAAGCAGGGCTCTGTACACTGAGGACAAGCAGGACTCTGTACACTGAGGACAAGCAGGACTCTACACTGAGGACAAGCAGAGCTCTGTACAGTGAGGACAAGCGGGGCTCTGAACGCTGTGGACAAGCGGGGCTCTGCACACTGAGGACAAGCAGGGCTCTGCGCACTGAGGACAAGCAGGGCTCTGCGCACTGAGGACAAGCAGGGCTCTGCGCACTGAGGACAAGCAGGGCTCTGCGCACTGAGGACAAGCAGGGCTCTGCGCACTGAGGACAAGCAGGGCTCTGCGCACTGAGGACAAGCAGGGCTCTGCGCACTGAGGACAAGCAGGGCTCTGCGCACTGAGGACAAGCAGGGCTCTTTGCAGTGATGCTCTGTGACATGTCCCCGGCTCACACAGAAGGATGACAAGCCAGGAACCTGCATAGAGCCCTGCTTGTCCCGCCCACACTTGCTGTATTGTGTCTCTGCACGGAGAGAGACACAGGCAATAGCTGCAGGGACAGCATTTTTTCACCCAAAAATATACAATTTTTTTAACTGTTTATTACAAATATACATATAATTATCTACATTATATAAAAAGTTTTAGCAAATGACAGGTATGCTTTAAAGACCCTTTGTGAAGTTATAGTGCTGAAGCATACAGAGCTCCTTATAATGACTGGTCTGTTAAAATCATTAATTCTTTCCCTTAAAGGGGTACTCTGCTGGAAAAAATATATATTTTTTAAATCAATTGGTGCCAGAAAGTTAAACAGATTTGTAAATTCTATTAAAAAATCTTAACTCTTCCACAGTGCTCTCTGCTGACACCTCTGTCCATGTTAGGAACTGTCCAGAGCAGGGGAGGTTGAGGTTTGCTATGGGGATTTGCTCCTACTTTTGACAGTTCAGCAGAGAGCACTGTGGTCAGGAAGAAAATAAATTCCAAAATAAATGAACTTCCACTGTAGTATACAGCAGCTGATAGGTACTGGAAGGATTAATATTTTTAAATAGAAGTAGATTACAAATCTGTTTAACTTTCTGGTATCAGTTGATTTAAAAAAAACTATTTTCTAGCGGAGTACCCCTTTGAGTAAAGGTTGTTGTACCGCTTACTGTTTTGTAATATATAAAGGGTGGAGGAGCTGTCAGGATCAAGGTGGTCTTTAGAGAGTGGAGGAGCTGTCAGGATAAAGGTGGTCTTTAGAGAGTGGAGGAGCTGTCAGGATAAAGGTGGTCTTTAGAGAGTGGAGGTCTAATATGCTAGAAGTTCCTTCACTAGGTAGCCTATTCTCCACCTAATAGAAATGCAGTGATTGACATGAACTAACTCTCCTCTGTTTAAACCTCCCTCCCTACTATCAGTGATATGACATTCAGGGAGACATATTGATGCCCTGTTTCTATTTTACAGAAGAGTTGTGTGCTAGTATACTTTAGACTAGTGAACTTTCTTTCTGTTTTTATTAGATTGTGAGAAGGTTCAGCCACCAATGTGGCTTCAGACTCTCATGAACGCATGCAGTGCTGCGGTTGACTTCAGCATACAGAGTGTGGCCATTTCTCTTGTTATGGACCTGGTGGGCTTAACTCAATCTGTGGCCATTGTAACAGGCGAAAATGCGAACAGCCCAGAAGCTTCTCAACCCTTGAGCCCAAACCAAGGCAGAGTGTCTGTTGTTATCCGACCTCCCCTCACAGAGGGCAATTTGAGGTATATGGTGGAGAAAATGGATTTCTTTAAGGTAAGTAGAATGATTTGTGTGTATATCCTTTTCACCGGTGATGGTTATTAGATCTTAAGGGTAATGCTTTGTTTTCCTGCATCTGTCAAAGTGTCATTCTGTTCTGTTTTGAACCATTTTCAGAATGTGGCTATAACACTGTGGCAACAGTTTGGTGACCAGACCCCACAGCACCATCAGAGGAGTGTGGAGCTCTTCTATCAACTGCACAACCTGGTCCCATCTTCTAGTATATGTGAAGATGTCATCAGCCAGCAGCTGACTCACAAGGATAAGGTACGTACTTCACACACATATCCTAAGACAAAATCTCTAGTAATGGTTACATTTGATAGTAAATATATATTCTTCCAATATTGTAATAAGAAAAGATCATCTTGAATCTGGTGATCAAATATTTCTTATTATTTGTATTCATGTATTATTTAGAGCAGCCATCCACAGTAAGTAAATTGAAACATGCCTGAGATAAATATATCTTTCTCTGTCTCTCTTCATTGGGGGACACCTATACTGATGGGTATATACTCTTGCCACAAGGAGGCGCTGACAGTAAGAAAAAAGTTGGCTCCTCCCTGGCAGGATATACCCGCCTACTGGAAGTGAGGTAATCAGTTTTAGCTAGTGTCAGTAGGAAGCAAGACACAGGTCCGGCGCTCTCCAGACCTGGTCTTTTTTATTATTTTCTTGTAAGGGCTGTTTAGTTAGGTTTTTATCTCCTTTTTGTTTCCCTTTTTTAGGTGGGGGTGCAGGAGCATGGCGCTACCTGTTCCCCCATATTCGACAAAGGGGCACGGAACATAAGAGTATGGACCGTCAACCCTTTATCAGCAACGGCAGCGCCTGGAGGTTGTACCCTGGGTCCTGGTATGATGCAGCCTGGCCATAAGCTCGTTGAAGACTAAAGGGTGAGTATAAGAAGATGGAGCTGTGGGTGAGTATGTACTGCAACCCCGCCTTCCCCCTCTCCCTCTCTCTTGCTCATCCAAGGGTACCCTTCCTCTCATTTGCCCAGCTCCTCAGCCACCATTACAGGTGGCTGTGCTGGGCTGGACCCCTCATGGCCTCTGGCGTCATTCTGGAGGGGATAGTCTGGTGAGCCTTCCCTTCCCGCTCTTCGGGCCCCGCATCTCTACGCATGTATTGCGGCCAGGCGCAGTGCCCTGGCCACGTTATCTTCACTACCGGATGGGGACTCTATTCTGCTGCCCCAGTTTCAGTCTCTGGGGCAGCGGGTCTCCGGTCCTTCACGGCCGTCCTCTTCCCCGGTGGGGGCGTTATCTACCGCTTACTACCTTGTGCGGCCAGGCTCAGTGTCCTGGCCGCGTTCTTTATTAGGCTGACCAGAGACCTATAGCTACAGGCAGCGGGTCCCCGGTCCCAGGCACAATGTCCTGGCTGCGTTCTTATAGACTGACCAGAGACTTTCAGCTGCAGGCAGTGGGTCTCTGGTCCCTGGCTTACTCCTATCCTTTGCAGCCAGGCACAGTTTCCTGGCCACGTTCTTTATGGGCTGACAGGAGACCTACAGCCGCAGGCAGCGGGTCTCCGGCCCCACATGGCCAACTGCCCTCAGTGCTCCCCATGCGGCCAGGCGCTTCCCCGGTGGCGGAGGAAGCGGACGCATCTTTTAGCCAGTTCCCCAGCCCCTTTCCTGTAATGGCCACAGATTGTGCGTGGTCTCCTAAGCCGCCTGTCACTCATCACTCAGCTCATGTATCTGAGGCTGGAGTTCCAGTACCCCACTGCTGTGGAGGTGTACAAAGATGTGTCTCAGTGTGTCCTATGGACCCTAGATGGGGTACAGGGATGCATTCCACGGCTTTCAGCCTCCCACGATCTCCCAAGGTGGTGGGGATACTATCTATGGCTCCTAGGCCTCCTCTCCCTCCCACATGCAGTAGTGGGGCACAGTGATCGCCAATCTGGCTGTCCCCTTTTATCCAGTGTCTGGAAGTGTACTTGTTCAGCCAGACTGTTGTCTGCACGGTCTCACGATCATTGTTGGTCTCCATCTCTGGGCTGCCACGGGCTTGGTCACATCTCCTGTACCTCTCTGCTGGTGTTAGGACTCTGGATGAGAGTCCCTGCAGGTACTCAGGACTGATGACAGTCAGCCAGACTTTAGTCTGCTGGGTCTCTTCCACCGTCAGGCCGCTCGTTAGTTTGGTCGTACTCCAATACCCCATTTTCTGTTGGGGGGTTCAATGGAGTGACACTGAACATTCAGGAATCCTATACCAGTCAGCACAACGATTGTCTGCATGGTCTACTACTACTCCGTTGAGTCCACTTCCATACACTTCCCACACCATGGACGGTAGTTCAGGTTATCCACTGCCAAGGTGTAGTTACAGGTGAGTCTCCCAGTGTTGCTCCATGGGCCCTATACAATACACCACATACTTGTTCGCGGGGTTCCCTTCTTTACCAGGTTCCTCCCTACATGCCTGCCGCTCTCTAGGCTGAAGGCTGGTAACCCACTTCGGTGTGTGATTCTGTCTACAGGACCCGGTGTGGCCATGGTCCCTATGCCAGATAGCCAGTCTGTGTCTGCATGGTTTTCTACTCCGCCATGTCTTCTTCCCCATTCCTGCCGCTCCCGCGGTTACAGTCTGGTGACTCATTTTCCAGGTGAAGTTCCAAAGAGTGTCTCGGTGGTTTCATTGGATCTTTTATACTTGCCGGTCAGACTGTGTCTGCATGTTTCCTGCTCCGCATACATCCCTCATCCCTTACGTCTATGACAGCCCCATTTGGAGCTGGGGTGTGGGCGTTTCCTGCAACTTCCATGGTCTTTCACAGAAAGAACAGCACTCTGTTCTTTCTAAGGGGCAACGTTGGTCTGCTGCCGGACTTTTGAATGTCTGCGGTTTCTTTCGCGTCTGCAATCTTGGTACCCCTCTACTATTGTACGATAACCATGTCTGTGTCCCTACATATGCTAGGCCACTCTGCACGTATAGAGTCCACCTCCCCTTTTTTTCTGCGGCGCGTGCCTTGGGCCTTCCTGTGATCTTGTTTCCACAGGTTTAGGCGGTCGAACTCCTCTTCTCTGGCATGGGGCATGATAGGCCCTTCTTGTTCTTTGGGCCTTAGTGATGGTTGTGGTCTCGGGAAGGTTAGCTCTCCTACCCCGACTTCTCCGCGGTCTGGTTTGTGGGTCGGTCTTTCTGTACCACACTTCGTCTAGACTTAGAAGTTTGTCACCCGGAGCGTACATTGGGTTTACTTACTCTACAGCTGTACATCTTCCAGGCGACTCGGGAACCTCCGTTTCCCATGTCTGCTGCTCCAGTGTTTCGGGATGCTCCTTTTGGGCGTTTATTTTTACATGTACGTCTTCCAGGTGACCCGGGTACCTCCAGTTCCCATGTCGGACGCTCCGGTGTTCCGGGGTGCTCCCTTTTCAGGGCATTCCGCTCCCTTTTTGACCTTATTCCTTCCGTCTCCTCCTTCATGGGTCAATGTATTCCCGGGGCGGTGGGCGTTCCGGTCATCCGGATTACTCTACTCGAGCTTCTTTCGCCTCCTAGGTGCTCGCAGTGGGCCCCTGGGATGGAGGTTTTTGGTCTGCTGTTCTGGTCATCGATTTTCTGCACCAGGCCTCTCCACAGCCAGTCTCCATCCTTCTTTCTTTTTTCCAGTGTTTTTCTGGTGTCCACCTTCTGTACTTGCCTTCTGCTCAGGCGTACGCTGCTCTCCCTGGCATTTTTTTCCGCCATGTTCTCTTGACTTGGTTGACTCTGGATGGGGTCCTCTTGTTTGTGCCCTTTCCCATTTTTGTTTCCCAGCCGGGTTAGCCCTCTGTCTGGTT
Source organism: Hyla sarda (assembly GCF_029499605.1). NCBI lineage: Eukaryota > Metazoa > Chordata > Amphibia > Anura > Hylidae > Hyla > Hyla sarda. Next base: position 210,782,192 of record NC_079191.1, read on the forward strand.
CTGTGTTCCTTGGCGTTGATGCCTACCTCCTCCCCTAATGGTTCCAGCCCTTCTGGCTTCCTAGTTGATCTTTTCTTGTCTCTCTTTATGGACTGTACCTTTGGAGTTTCTACATATGACGGTCTCTTCCTTGGCATCCTAGTTCTTCTCCATGGATGGGGGTTCTTCCGGGAGCTCAGTTTGTGGGCCTCAGTTGTCTCTGCCCTGGATCTCGTCCGCAGGCCTTGTGGTCGAGTGGGTTCGGTCTCTGGACTGATTCCCCTTTTGCTGTTGGTTGTTTTTCCCTCCCTAGGGGACTGCTTTGGTACATACCATCAGTATAGGTGTGTCCCCCCAATGAAGAGCAACCGAGAAAAGGAGATTTTTTTGTACTTACTGTAAAATCTCTTTCTCGTAGCCTTCATTGGGGGACACCCATTTCTTCTTTCTTGGTCCGGATTTTCTTTTCCGGTTCTTGTTTTTTTTTTTATTTTTTAGCCAGGATTCCTTTCTGGGGTCCTTCGGACATATTTCTTTGTTGGCTTCTCCTACTGCTTGGTGACAAAACTGATTACCTCACTTCCAGTGGGTGGGTATATCCTGGCAGGGAGGAGACAACTTTTTTTCCTAGTGTCAGTGCCTCCTAGTGGCAAAAGCATATACCCATCAGTATAAGTGTCCCCCAATGAAGGCTACGAGAAAGAGATTTTACAGTGAGTACAAAAAAATCTCCTTCTTCTAAGCTAAAAACAAAAGAAGCTAGATTGACCGTGCAGTCTTTTTTGGCCAACAATATTCAGTTTCTGCCTTATTCTCACAAAAGGTAAAAAGGCTGTGCTGGGTATTTTGCACATTGTATCATGCCTTATTAACTTTCTTGCTGCTTTGCTTCCAGAGAAAAAAGCATGATAAAAATGTGAGAACAGCATATTACAGCTGAACGTCCATACCCCTAATGGCAAAAACAGCACAAATATTTTGCAGCATCTGGTTTATAGGAGCGATAAAAGAATACAGCAGGCTCAGTAGAACAGTTATGATACACTGTGAATCATGATTCTAGTTTTTCTGCGTCCTTTGGTGAAAGCTGAACTACCTCCCAATAAAAATTATAAGCAAGAAAGGTTTTCATGACCGTTTCAGCAAAGTGTACAATATACTCATGTAAAAATACTCCTCTTACCTCAAGGCAGATAAAACCCTGCATGAAGCCAACACAGAACTACTGTATGAGTCTGCTTTGTTCTATCATCACTTGCATTGGGCAGCGAAAGACCTGCTTTATCAAAGAGTCTTTTAGGAACTTTTTCTTGAAATTTACGTGACTTAAAGGGGTATTCCGGCCAAAAACATGTTATCCTCTATCCAAAGGATAGGGGATAAGATGTCTGATCGCTGGGACCCCTCGTGATCTCTGTACAGCACCCACATTCTATGCTGGGCTGCTGCTCAAGTCTTGGAAACCTCTTTGTTTCCGGGACTGGAGATCTGACGTAACGGGGGTGACAGCACAGAGATTGCGGGGTGTCCTAGTGGCAGGCCCCCCTGCAATCAGACCTCTTACCCCCTAAAGAAAAATAAGTGCATAGAATAATAAACAAAGGTCACTACATATTAGCAAGAGCAGGTTACGATGTGGCTCATTTTCACCTGTATTTGCAAACCCAAAATGCTATCATACAGTCACGCTGAAGTTTTGAAGTAGAGCTTGCCTTATGTAAAGGGGTTTTACCATGTGGTTATTTATATGAATAGTTTTATAACATTTATCAATTTTCTAGTCCTTTTAAACAATACTGACCTATTTGGACTTTTATAGTCTTAAGATTTTGCAGCCTTTTGTGGAATGAATTGCTGTAAGTAATATAGACTTTCTTTTTTTTCTTTGTAGAAAATTAGAATGGAGGCTCATAGTAGATTTGCAGTCCTGTGGCACCTCACCAGAGACCTTCACATCAACAAGTCATCATCCTATGGCCGGACTTTTGACAGGTTTGTGATCATTAATGCTATTACTGAAAGAGTAGTAGATGCCTGGAACAAACAGCAGTAAATTAAAACAAAAGTTAGAATATAGACAAAATGTATTATTTTATTAGTGTAAAACTAAAAAAAAAAAATTAGGATTATTTTGTTTTTCTTTTCAGTATTATCCCACAAGTAATTTTTTTATCAGTGTATTTTATGATAAAATGAAAGATGTCATTAGAAAGTACAACTGGTCCAGCAAAAAAAAAAAAAAAAAAAGTGAGGAAGAAATGAAAATTGACCCTGTCATTATGGGGTTAAACATGTCTGGGATAATCATATATCTATCCGTAAAGGAAAAGGTAATGATATAGGGACCAACTAGATGGAACAGATGATCTGTTTCTACTATCTTTCTTCTGTGTTTCTGTTGAATGAGGCGAGATGCAAAAATCTAAAAAGTGAAATGCCTACATGTTCTGAAAAATGATGTATAAGGCAGCTGTTGGACTATTCCACAATACACATCTATTACTGACTGTATATGTTTCTTCTCTGCCGAAATATGCAAACTATTAATATATATTTTTATGATCCCATTTACGCTGTTTACGGTGAACAGCGTAAACGTTAAAAAATGCCTACTTCCATAATTGCTGTTTTTTTGCACATTTATTAGAAAAAAATCTATTAAAAAAAGGAATCAAAAAGAGTTGCATCAAAACAAAAATGGTACTAATAAAAACTATAGATCACGATGCAAAAAATGAGACCTCACTGAACCACATACAGTCATGAGATGTGTACACATAAAATATGCTTAGATATACAGTCATGGCCGTAAATGTTGGCACCCCTGAAAATTTTCAAGAAAATGAAGTATTTCTCACAGAAAAGGATTGCAGTAACACATGTTTTGCTATACACATGTTTATTCCCTTGGTGTGTATTGGAACTAAACCAAAAAAAGGGAGGAAAAAAAGCAAATTGGACATAATGTCACACCAAACTCCAAAAATGGTCTGGACAAAATTATTGGCACCCTTAAATGGTAGCTCCCACCATCCTATTTGTGCTCACTACCAGGCAGACTTCCCCAGCAGGCACCACATCACTGATGCCTGCTGGGGACAACACTTCCGCCCTTAGTTTACCTACACAGGGTGCCTCCAGCTGTTTCACCACTACAACTCCCAGCTTGCCCTGACATCTATAGGCTGTCAGGGCATGCTGGGAGTTGTAGTAGTGAAACAGCTGGAGGCACCCTGTGTAGATAAACTATAAGTTAGTGCCATGCGGCGCTACGGCGCTAGCCCGTTCCCTCCGTCAAAGCTCCCCCTCATACCCCGTTCTCTCCATCACAACCCCCCCCCCGCCCGCCTGCATACCCCGTTCCCTCCATCACAAACCCCCCGCCCGCATACCCTGTTCCCTCTTACAGATACTGCAGAGTCCGGCAGCGGGCATGCAGGGGCAGCGGCGGTGACGACGACGTGTGGGAGGAGTGGCCTCCCAGCCAGTGGCCGGGGAGCCAATGCGCTCACTTCCACCTGTCTGATTGACAGGCAGGGAACGAGAGCAGCCTAAATGAAAAAGGACTGATTGCCAGGCCAAAATCAGTCCTTTTTCAGGCGTGACGTCACGCCAGGCTGCAGCCGGCCACAAGGAGGGAGACCCTTAGTGGCCGGTTTTCAAATGTAAATTACATCATGTTAATAAAAAAAAAATAATGAAACTATATTAGAGATATGTTGTAGTACATATGTACTACAACATATCAAAAAAAAAAAAGTTGGTGACAGTGCCCATTTAACTTAATATTTGGTTGCATACCCTTTGGAAAAAATTTCTTAAATTAGTCGCTTCCTATAACCATCAATAAGCTTCTTACACCTCTCAGCCGGAATGTTGGACCACTCTTCCTTTGCAAACTGCTCCAGGTCTCTCTTATTGGAAGGGCGCCTTTTCCCAACAGCAATTTTAAGATCTCTCCACAGGTGTTCATCTAAATCTAAATGGGATTTAGATCTGGACTCTTAGATGCTTTCCACTTCAGAGCTCTCCAGCGCTTTGTTGGCATTCATTTCTGGGTGCTTTTTGACGTATGGTTGGGGTCGTTGTCCTGCTGGAAGACCCAAGATCTCATATGCAAGCCCAGATTTCTGACACTCGGCTGTACAGTGCGACCCAAAATCCATTGGTAACCCTCAGATTTCATGATGCGTAGCACACATTCAAGGCACCCAGTGCCAGAGGCAGCAAAACAACACCAAAACATAATTGATTCTCCACCATATTTCACTGTAGTTACTGTGGGGGACATGTATTAATGGTGTAGGTAGATGTTTTTTGTAGATCATTTTGGTTGGTCTAAATTTGGTGCAGTTGCTCCAAATTTACCATACTTGTGCAAGGCCCATGATAAAATTTGTGCAAAGTTCTAAATCTCCACACAGTTCTATTTGTACACCTAAGCTGCGCCTCAGAGGAAAAGGGGGTGTGTCCTGTACACTGGTATTTTGTTCTATTGCTTTGAGGCTCGGATTCCATTGAGGTTTTTCGTCCACCAGCAAAAACGCCATTTTTTTTTCCGATGTGTCGTGTTTTTTATAATTGAATTTTCAGGCTTAGTAGTGGAAGCCGTCTGTAGACAGAATCCATTACTAAGCCGGGGCTTAGCGTTTGCCCCAAAAACAGCTAGCCTCCAATTATTTCCCCGGTACCCACTGCCACATGGGTGCCGGGAAGAGCTGGTACCAACAGACCCGGCTCATCAAATATGGCGCTCCTGGGCCTAGGCGGTAACAGGCTGGCGTTATATAGGCTGGGGAGGGCCAGTAACAATGGTCCTCGCCCACCCTGGTAACATCAGGCTGTTGCTGCTTGGTTGGTATCTGGCTGATACTGAAAATATGGGGAACCACACACGTTTTTTATTTATTTAAAAAAAAACGCATAGGGTTCCCCTTATTTTCAGTATCAGCCAGATACCAACCAAGCAGCAACAGCCTGTCGTTACCAGGGTGGGCGAGGACCATTGTTACTGGCCCTCCCCAGCCTAAATCATGCCAGCCTGTTACTGCCTAGGCCCAGGAGCGCCATATTTGATGCTCTGGGCCTGTTGGTACCAGCTTTGGGTACACACTGCAAGAAAGGCTCGGTTCCCATTATGCAAAACGCATAATGAGAACTGAGCCATACTTACCACCTGGCTTCAGGCCTGGACTGTGTTGCTTCGCCCCCTAATGATGTTATCACTAGTGGGTGGAGTAGTTAAAGTCGCAGGGTGTCTCAGGAGTGAGACCCTGTGCGATCTGTCCCTCTGTCCTTGGACTACTACTCCCATCATGGGACATTCTGTGTCCCATGATGGGAGTAGTTGTAGTATCGCATTGCAGAGGGATTGCATTTGCACATCACCCAGCTGCAGGACTATTTTGGGCCTGTTAGGACTACTACTCCCATCATGGACAGACTCTGTCCATGATGGGAGTTGTAGTCCAGGGACTGAAGGACAGATTGCAGCAGGTCATTCTCCAGAGACCCGCTGCGATCCGCATTTATTAACTTAACAAGCGGGCGGCACATGCGGCTACACTGAGCTCCCCGCCGGCTTCAGGTGGGGAATACTGTATACATCTGTCATAATTCATAATCGCTGCCGCCGGGAGACGGAAGCTCTGATTGGTGAAAAGCTATTCACCAATCAGAGCTCCAGTTTCCCTGCGGTGGGGATTATGAAATGTGACAGCTGTATACAGGAGCCTGGAGCCGGCGGGGAGCACAGTGTAGTCGCATGTGCCGCCTGCTTAAGTTGATAAGTGCGGATCGCAGCGGGTCTCTAGAGAATGACTTGCTGCGATCTGTCCTTCAGTCCCTGGACTACAACTCCCATCATTGACAGAGTCTGCCCATGATGTGAGTAGTACTCTTAACACTCCCAATAGTGTCCCTCAGCACTGCGGTACTAAAACTACTCCCATCATAAGACAGACTCTGTCCCATGATGGGAGTAGTTGTAATACCGCAGTGTTTAGGGCTGGCTCCTGCATCCCCCAGCGTCTGACACTTTCCAAGCGTCCCTGCTAGCAGTCTTAACCGCTTAAGGACTCAGGGCTTACCTGTACTCCCTGAGTCTGCTTCCTTTCTATAACACGAAGCCAGGCCCTGCGTCATAGCGGGTCGTATCTGGCCTCTAACAACAGCTGGGACCTGTTGCTAATAGCGCATGGCACTGATCGCAGTGCCGCGCGCTATTAACCCTTTAAACGTGGCGTTCAAAGTTGATCGCCATGTCTTAAGTAAAAGTAAAAAAATATCCCGGCTAGCTCAGTCGGCTTTTCGGGACTGCCGCGGTGAAATCGCGGTGTCCTGCACAGCTTGAACACACAAGGAGGGCCCCTACCTTCCTCATGTGTGTCCGATTGCCGAATGACTGCTCAGTGCCTGAGTTCCAGGCATGAGCAGTCAAGCGGCAGAATCATTGATCAATGTTATCCTATGGGATAACAATGATCAATGTAAAAGATCAACGTGTGCAGTGGTATAGCCCCCTATGGGGGCTATAACATTGCAACAAAAAAGGTAATAAAGATCATTTAACCCCTTCCCTAACAAAAGTTTGAATCACCCCTCTTTTCCCATAAAAAAAAAAAGTGTAAATAAAAATAAACATATGTGGTATGGCCGTGTGCGGAAATGTCCGAACTATAAAAATATATTGTTAATTAAACTGCATGGTCAATGGCTTACACGAAAAAAAATTCAAAAGTCCGAAATAGCATATTTTTGGTCACTTTTTATACCATTAAAAAATTTTATAAAAAGCGAACAAAAAGTCTGATCAATACAAAAATGGTACCGCAAAAAATTAGCCCTCATACCGCCCCATATGTGTAAAATTAAAAGTTATAGGGGTCAGAAGATGACAATTTTAAACGTATACATTTTCCTGCATGTAGTTATGATTTTTTCCAGAAGTACAACAAAATCAAACCTATATAAGTAGGGTATCATTTTAACCGTATGGACCTACAGAATAAAGAAAAGGTGTCATTGTTCGCGAAAAATGTACTGCGTAGAAACGGAAGCCCCCAAAAGTTACAAAATTGCGTTTTTTCTTCAGTTTTCTCGCACAATGAATTTTTTTTCCATTTCGCCATAGATTTTTGGGTAAAATTATGTCATTACAAAGTAGAATTGGTGGCGCAAAAAATAAGCCATCATAGAGATTTTTAGTTGCAAAATTGAAAGAATTATGATTTTTTTAAAGGTAAGGAGGAAAAAGCAAAAGTCCTTAAAGGGGTACTCCGCCCCTGGCATCTTATCCCCTATCCAAAGGATAGGGGATAAGATGTTAGATCGCCACGGTCCCGCTGCTGGGGACCCTGGGGATCGCCGCTGCGGCACCCCGCCATCATTACTGCACAGAGCGAGTTCGCTCTGTGCGAAATCATGGGTGATACAGGGGCCGGAGCAGCGTGACGTCATGGCTCCGCCCCTCGTGAAATCATGGCCCGTCCCCTTAATGCAAGTCTATGGCAGGGGGCGTGACGACCGCCTTGCCCCCCTCCCATAGACTTGTATTGACGGGGCGGGCCGTGATGTCACGAGGGGCGGAGCCGTGACGTAACGATGCTCCGGCCCCTGTATTGCCCGTCATTACGTGCAGAGCGAACTCGCTCTGCACAGTAATGATAGCGTGGTGCTGCAGCAGCGATCCCTGGGGTCCCCAGCAGCGGGACCCCGGCGATCTGACATCTTATCCCCTATCCTTGGGATAGGGGATAAGATGTCTAGGGGCGGAGTACCCCTTTTGCGCAATTGATACATACCAGTCCACTGCATAATCTGGTGTACGTTACACCAAACAGGTGACAACTTTGGAAAAGCATCCACAAAAAAAAAAAACGTAGCACAAATGCAAAAAAAAAAATTGTAGACGTGAAAACTGGTGTAAATGCAATGATACGTGTCCCCCCTGTGTTCTTTTCTTTGTGGGCCTCATTCCGGTTTTGGTAAATAGTAGAATGATGTGCTTTACCAAAAATCTCTATCTTGGTCTCATCTGTCCACAAGACGTTTTCCCAGAAGGATTTTGGCTTACTCAAGTTCATTTTGGCAAAATGTAGTCTTGTTTTTTTATGTCTCTATTTCATTTTAATGTTGACGGATAGTTCGCGCTGACACTGATGCTCCCTGAGCCTGCAGGACAGCTTGAATATCTTTGGAACTTGTTTGGGGCTGCTTATCCACCATCCAAACTATCCTGCGTTGACACCTTTCATCAATTTTTCTCTTCCGTCCACGCCCAGGGAGATTAGCTACAGTGCCATGGGTTGCAAACTTCTTGATAATGTTACGCACTGTGGACAAAGGCAAATTTAGATCTCTGGAGATGGACTTGTATCCTTGAGATTGTTGATATTTTCCATGATTTTGGTTCTCAAGTCCTCAGACAGTTTTCTTCTCCTCTTTCTGTTGTCCATGCTTAGTGTGGCACACACAGACACACAATGCAAAGACTAAGTGAACTTCTCTCCTTTTTATCTGCTTTCAGGTGGGATTTATATATTGCCCACACCTGTTACTTGCCCCTGGTGAGCTTAAAGAAGCATCACATGCTTGAAACAATCTTATTTTTCTACAATTTTGGAAGGGTGCCAATAATTTTGTTCAGCCCATTTTTGGAGATGTGTTACTGCAATCCTTTTCTGTGAGAAATACTTCATTTTCTAGAAAAATTTCAGGGATGCCCACATTTACAGCCATGACTGTATATGGAAAATAAAACATTTATAGGGTCAGATTATGGCAATTTTAAGCATTCTTATTTTGTCAAAAGATAACTGATTATTGGGGTTTAAAAAACAGAAATTGTTTTGGTGAAATTATCCCTGAAAGTGTCAGCTGTATTTTGGTAAAGAGGTTAATTGTGTCATATGCCTATTTGTGTGCAATATTTACAAAGACCAAACACAGTGTCTTTTAAAAATTTCTAGATTGCCAAAGCAATTTATCACTTCCAATACAGACCTTAGATCTTCACTGTCACATTACTCTCCTACATTACCTGTGATGCATTCTGATTACTTTTTGTCCATTGCAGGTCACTGTTTATTATGTTGGACAGCCTGAATAGCCTAGATGGCTGCACATCTTCTGTGGGTCAGGCCTGGTTACATCAAGTACTACAGAGACATGATATTGCTAGAGTCCTGGAACCACTCTTACTCCTCCTTCTTCATCCTAAAACCCAGCGTGTGTCTGTGCAGCGAGTCCAGGCTGAAAGACATTGGAGTAAATCAATTCGACATATGGAAGAAAGCAGGAAAGCCTTCAGCAAGGCATCTCTCAATAATGATGGTGTGTATGACATGCTAGTGGTTATATCTGTTTAATGTGCAGTCTTCTATACATTAAGTTTTCTGCTAGTGTTAATAGTATCTGTTTAATACATTCAATTTCCATCAGGGACTTTTATGGCATATCTACCGGACATACCATTGATGTCTAATAGATGCAGGTCTCACCTCAAGATCAAGGCAATAGGGCCTGTTTGTGATGGCTGGAGGTGTTTGGGAAGCAGAGAACACCTCACAGGACCGTTCTGTACTGCTTTCCTAACTCCTATTAAAGTCAAAGGGAAAGCTGCCTAAAACATCCTATTTATGTTTTCCCCTTCCCAACAACCTCTGGCTACCGCAAGCAGGGCAGACAGGGCTAGGGGGTCATTGATCTTAGTTTAGGTATGGTGGGACACACATCTAACAGACATTTATTTAATATCCTGTAAATTTATAATAATTGTCCCAGGGGGGAATAATGTAAGCTCTAATAATAATAATAAAAGTAGTTCAAGGCAGATGATATAGCATTGTTAATAGAAGTGTTTTTGAACATTCTTGCAGCTTTTCCCAGCACACGGCTATGTTCTGGGATCACGTCTAAACAGGTTCTCATGGATGAGATGGAGAACTTCAGCCTTACAGTGAACCCTTTGAGTGACCGACTTTCCCTCCTGAGCACAAGCAGTGAGACTATCCCAATGGGAATATCTGACTTTGAGCTTCCCGATCAGCAGATAGAAATCCTGCAAAGCTCAGATTCTGGTTGTTCACAGTCTTCAGTTGGAGATGAGGTGGATGCTGAGAGTTTAACTGCTCAGGAAAACTGTCCAAACTCTAGAGAGGACTCTGTCGAGGACATAGTTCAGCAGGTTCTTTCTGACTTAATTTACAATGTTCTTAGAAATGTGGAAGAAGATCCTGAATCAAATGACTCAGATGCCGAACCGATAGATACATGTGATAGAATAAATACATGCACCTCTGTAGTAGCTGAAGCTCCCAATATTGAGGAGGAAGTACCTCAAGGGAATGAAAATAACCTCTCGGTCAGGGATCCGTCTAATTTCCTGTCTGTGTCAGCAGAGGCAGGCATTGAAAGCTTGGCAAACGCCATAACCAGAAACTTATCTTCTCCATCCATTATGGCTCAGCAAATGCCTCTAGAATTTAGCTCCAGCATGGGGCGGGGAGAACACCGAAAACGGAGTCACAGCAGCATTCAGTTTAACTTTAAAGGTAAAATTGCAGAAAAGGACCAAATTGGTAAAGAAAGGGGCAGCAAGACAACCGGGACAAAACCTAAAGTAAAAATGCCCAGAAGGAAAGATGAAGACAAGAAAAAAGCACAAAGTGAGAAGTTGAAGCAGACAAATGTCTTTTTTAGTGATGGATTAGATTTGGAGAATTGGTACAGCTGCGGAGAGGGTGAAATCTCCGAAATTGAAAGTGACGTGGGATCTCCCAGCATCCACAAATCCCCCCATTTTAACATCCACCCTCTTTACCAGCATGTGCTCTTGTACCTCCAGTTATATGACTCCTCAAGGACATTATATACTTTATCCGCTATAAAAGCCATGCTGAAAACCTGCCCAACTGTATTTGTTAGTGCTATATCCACCACCAGTGTGAATAATGCATACACTCCTCAGCTATCTTTACTCCAAAATCTTTTAGCAAGGCATCGGATATCTGTGATGGGGAAAGACTTTTATAGCAACATTCCTCTAGACTCCAACCACAATTTCCGAAGCTCCATGTATATAGAGATTCTTATTTCTTTATGTTTGTATTTCATGAGAAGCCATTACCCTACTCATGTGAAAGTCTCACAGCAAGATCTTATGGGCAACCGCAACATGCAGATGATGAGTGTCGAAATTTTGACCCTGCTGTTTACAGAGTTGGCAAAGGTCATTGAGAGCTCTGCCAAGGGCTTTGCCAGCTTTATCTCAGATATGTTATCCAAATGCAAGGTTCAGAAAGTGATCCTCCACTGCTTACTATCGTCAATATTCAGTGCTCAGAAGTGGCATAGCGAGCGCATGGCCGAGAAGAACATAATGGCCATCGAAGAAGGCTTTTCTGAAGACAATCTCATCAATTTTTCGGAAGATGAATTGGACAATGGCAGTACGCTACAGTCTCAATTATTAAAGGTCCTTCAAGGTCTTATTGTCCTGGAGCATCGTGTCCTGACTGTTCCTGAAGACAATGAGGCAGGCTTTGATTTTGTAATAACTGATCTGGACCACATAAACCCTCAGCAGCCTATGACCTCCTTACAATATATGCACTCACAGCCTATCACATGCCAGGGAATGTTCCTGTGTGCAGTGATCAGGGCTCTACACCAGCACTATGCATGTAAGATGCACCCGCAATGGATTGGACTCATAACATCCACCTTGCCATACATGGGGAAGGTGTTGCAGAGAGTCGTAGTTTCAGTGACTTTACAGCTTTGCAGAAACCTTGATAACTTAATTCAACAATACAAGTATGAAACCGGATTATCTGACAACAGGTAGGTGTGCAAGAGCTGCCAGGTTCATGTCTGTGTTAAAGGTGGAAGGTATAAGTGTTCAACTTTATGTATTCTTTTCAGGCCTCTTTGGATGGCATCATTCATCCCACCGGATATGATACTTACTCTGTTGGAAGGCATTACCACTATTATTCACTACTGCCTGCTTGACCCTTCTGCGCAGTACCACCAGGTAAAATGAACATCAAGGATTCCTTGGAACACTCCATAAGTATATTCACTATAATTAGGGCCAGGTAAAGAATATATGTTACACATGTGACTTTATTTATTGTTTTAACTTAAAGTGGTTTCTCCACCCCGCTTCTTCGACCTGTCTGCAGCAACCACAAGTGGTCGGAAAAGCCACAAGTGGGCGGAGCAGGGAAGTTACAGAATATGTGTTACTCCCATTGACTTTAATTGGAGTTGTGCAAACTACATAGCCCTGCGAGCTGTTTATGTAATGTCAAATTGCTGCCTTCTTCCTTTCCTAGTACCTCTGCTGCTGCAAACAGGCCAGAGGAGCTGGGAAAAAAGTACCGAGCTGGGAAAACACCTTTTAAAGAAGTTGTGTATGTAGCATTCTTCTGCACAGCTACTTTTGTTTTATAGATACAAAAGGAAATATTCCAAAGTCAGAGGTGACCCCTTCTGGATGGTAGCTGGGGCCAGCCAGGCATTTCTCCACGATGTTATAGTACAAAGAAAACTCTAGTCTGCCAGAATGAGAGATGCTTGTACAGTGGACCTCTCAATTATAGCTCACAGTATTGGGTTCTGAGCAGTCATGTCTTTATGCCTAATAGGGCATTTGGACTAGATGGTCTTCATGAGGAAAAACTCATTAAAGGGGTACTCCACTGACCCAGCATTCAGAACATTTTGTTCCGAACGCTTGGAGCGGCGGCAGGGGGTTGTGATGTCATGGCCACGCCCCTCGTGATGCCACACCACACCACCTCAGTGCAAGTCTATGGGAGGGGGAGTGGCAACCGCCACGCCCCCTCCCATAGACTTGCACTGAGGGGGGTGTGGTGTGACTTCATGAGGGGGCGTGGCCGTGAGATCACCACCCCAGCCGCCCGCACCCAGCATTCATAATGAACGCTGGGTGCTGCACAGCGATCGTGGGGGTCCCAGCGGCGAGACCCCTGTGATCACACATCTTATCACCTATCCTTTAGATAGGCGGAGTACCCCTTTAAAGTGTACTCATTTCAACAAACTTCTGATTTGTCATAGTGACATTAAAAGTTTGTGAGCCCCCCACTGCTAGAATAAAGGGGAAAAATTTATCTCTGCTCTGCACAATTTAAGTAGCTAAAGCAAGCAATATAAGGAATTACAAGTTTATGGAATTTCCAGAAATATGTACACCACTCTCTTTGGCTGCATAGAGCGGAGATGAAGGGGCACCGAGCCACATGCTTCTGCCCATCCATTCTAGTGATTGTAAAGGTCTCAGCATCCAACCACTAGTGCTGCAAGTAACTTTGTTTATTGAAATTTCACATATAAGGGTGCATTCACACACTATTACTAGCAACGGGAATCCTGCTAGGAGTTACACTACCATTGATTTAAATTGGTCCACAGACAGTCCGCAATAGTGTCAGATTTGCGGACTGTCCGCGGACCCATTCAAATGAATGGTAGCGTAACTCACAGTGGGTTTCCTGCAGCGGGAAACCCGCTGCTTCTACTAGCGTGTGAACGCACCCTAAAGGGTATACAAGACACATTTAGGAAACACCTTGCCTGAGACAGCTGAGGAAGTGCCGAAATGTGACCTATATACCCTTATATCAGTGCTTCTCAAATAGTGGCGCCCCCCAGGGGGTGGCACGAGGCTCCGTAAAGGGGGGCCCGACTCACTCGCAAGCTGCGTCCCACACGGCGTCGGTTGCCTAGCAACTCTACGGCTGGATCTTACTTACGTCCCTGGGTTGTCAGTGTGGCTGCCTGGGAGAGGCACTTTGAACTCCGGCGTGGCGCGCTGCTACGATCAGACGTGAGGTCACGTCACCGGGGTGACGTGACATCACGTCTAAGCGCAGCAGCCCACCATGTCGGAGTTCACTGTGCCACTGAGCAGTGCGCCCGCCGCTCTGCTCTCTCTCCTACAGGGCCTGCTTGTCCTCAGGTACAGATCCCTGCTTGTCCTCCATGTAAAGAGCCCTGCTTGTTGTCAGTGTATAGAGCCCTGCTTGTTGTCAGTTTACAAAGCCCCGCTTGTTGTCAGTGTACAGAGCCCCGCTTGTTGTCAGTGTACAGAGCCCCGCTTGTTGTCAGTGTACAGAGCCCCGCTTGTTGTCAGTGTGCAGAGCCCCGCTTGTTGTCAGTGTGCAGAGCCCCGCTTGTTGTCAGTGTGCAGAGCCCCGCTTGTTGTCAGTGTGCAGAGCCCCGCTTGTTGTCAGTGTACAGAGCCCCGCTTGTTGTCAGTGTACAGAGCCCCGCTTGTTGTCAGTGTACAGAGCCCCGCTTGTTGTCAGTGTACAGAGCCCCGCTTGTTGTCAGTGTACAGAGCCCCGCTTGTTGTCAGTGTACAGAGCCCCGCTTGTTGTCAGTGTACAGAGCCCCGCTTGTTGTCAGTGTACAGAGCCCCGCTTGTTGTCAGTGTACAGAGCCTCATATACGTTAATAAGGATACAGTGTTATGCAGAGATGTACTTATAACAATTTTATAGACAAATGATACTATTTACAGTCGCGCAAAATGTTTTCTTCTTCCTAGGGGGGCATGACAGAAAATAATTGAGAAGCACTGATTTATATGTAAAACATGAATAAGAAATGTTTCTAGTTGAACGTGGTGAGTGCTGAGACCTTGACTTTTCTACATGTAGCTAAATCCATGTGTGCCACCCCCTACAGAGAGCTGACAACCGATCTATACCCCAGACTGATACAAACTTCTGACAGGACAGGACGTTTGTGAAAATATTAGGGACACTTTAATAGTTATTAGATGCTCATTCTACATCAAATCTTCAGCCATTTTATTGCTCCAGTGCATGTAAACTAAAATAAAAATGAGTTATTTTTCAAATATTCTTAATAAATTCACCTTTTTTGTCGTAAATTCCTATACCCAGGTGCATGAGGGAAAGATTAAAGTAGCAATTCATGACTGCAGGATCAGACCGCACAAATGTGTTTGTAGTCTGTAACCATGGATACATATAGGTCTGCATTGAACCTGCAGCCAAGGATGAATATCTTCACTCCAAGACTGTTTGCTTCCTGCCGACATTTTGTCATATATATATATATATATATATACATATCAGCCCAGTTTCTTGTTAACCCTTTTCCCTCTAATAGTCTATAAACAAGTGTTCCCATTTTATCTCCTACATTTGCAGCTTATGGTCAATGTAGATCAGAAACATTTGCTTGAAGCACGCAGTGGAATCCTTTCTATATTTCATTTAATAATGTCATCGGTCACTCTGCTTTGGAGTATTTTGCATCAAGCTGATTCTTCTGAGAAGAACTTTGCAGCAGCGGCCGCCTCAGTCACTACTATCAACCTTGGCTCCACTAAGGTAATAGAGCAAATGGACTTCATGTTATGACTGACATTTGAATATATATTAAAGGGGTACTTCGCTGCTCAGAGTTTGGAACAAAATGTTCCGAATGCTTATAGCCGGCGTCGGGGGCTCGTGAAGTCATAGCCCCGCCCATCATGACGTCACTCTTCGCCCCCTCAATGCAAGTCTATGGGAGGGGGCGTGACGGCTGTCACGCCCCCTCCCATAGACTTGCATTGAGGGGGCGGGGTGTGACATAATGAGGGGCGGGGCTATGACGTCACAAGCTCCCGACGCCATCTCTAAGCATTCGGAACATTTTGTTCCAAACACTGAGCATCGGAGTACCCCTTTAAATCCCTTGTCCCCTGGAAATGGAATTATTTGGACTAAATAAAGTCTTATGAAGGTAAGTCTTTATGACATCACTCTTTTGGGATACAACCTGCAAACATTGAGAGATCAATAAAAAGGTATGTCGACGTCTACCATGACATACCTGCGGCAAGCCTATTCATTGTAATGGACTCTACATAGTCTACTAGACTTTCTATTCCCAGAATGGACCCTTGTGTTTTTTCTTGTCAGTCTTAAAGGCTAGTAAATTATGTTTTGGTGTCCTCCATTCAGGAATATACACTAAGACTATGTTTTATCCATTAAAGTCATGGGCTACCCTACACTAAATGTCCCACATACCTTTTCGCCAATATCACAATGTATACAGCATCTGGCATCCTATGATATTATCTGATGCATTGTATTTAGGGTATTTATGTTGGTGCCAGAAAGTATGTCAGCAAAGCAGATATGAATCTTAGAATGTAAATCAGCATAAGGTGCTGTAAATAGACAGTGAACCCATATGGCATCAGTAGGAAAAATAAGCTGAATTTTAAAAGCATCTTGCTCAATTATACTGTAAAAGTTTTTATTTTTTTATTTTTACATGGAAATAAATATATATATATATATATATATACATATATATATCTCTCTATCGTATATACTCGAGTATAAGCCGAGTTTTTCAGCACGAATAAAGCACCCCCTTGCTGAAAGCACCCCCCTCAGCTTATACTCGAGTGAACTCTCCGCCCTCAGTGGTCTTCAACCTGCGGACCTCCAGATGTTTCAAAACTACAACTCCCAGCATGCAGGTTGAAAACCACTGTTCAGACATTGACAGGCGGTGATGATGAAGGATGGGGGGGGGTTGTGGGATTATGACAGATGGTGATGATGAAAGGGGGTGTGGGATGATGACAGGGGGATGATGACAGGTGGTGATGATGAAGGGGGAGTGTGGGATGATGACAGGGGGATGATGACAGGCGGTGATGATGACAGGTGGTGATGATGAAGGGGGGGTGTGGGATGATGACAGGGGGATGATGACAGGCGGTGATGATGACAGGTGGTGATGAAGGGGGGGATGATGACAGGGTAATGATGATGGGGGGGATGATGACAGGCGGTGATGATGGGGGGGATGATGACAGGCGGTGATGATGAGGGGGGGATGATGACAGGCGGTGATGATGATGAGGGTGTTAATGACGGGGGGGGTCTGGATGATGACAGGGGGGGGTGATGTATTTCCCACCCTAGGCTTATAGTCGAGTCAATAAATTTTCCTGGGTTTTTGGGGTGAAATTAGGGGCTTCGGCTTATATTCAGGTCGGCTTATACTCGAGTATATACAGTATATATTTTTTCAATTTTAAATAAATCATATCCAGTTGAAAACTGGAAGTACTCTATATAAAAATAATTTCTACTTTAAGTTAAACCCTCTATATTACAGGCTTTTGTGACACCGGGATAATTTTATTATATACAGTGTATTTTACAGCGATGTATACAGATTGTAAACATATAAGTCATAGTCTGATATTCCTGTGTGGAGCCAGATAAACTGGCAGGTTGTGTTAGTTGTGGCCTTATTTTGTTGTGTGAACTAGAACACTCTTTAGAATTTTGATTGTGATATTTGAATCAACAGAACTTAAGACAACAAATCCTGGAGCTGCTAGGACCTATTTCTATGAATCATGGGGTTCATTTTATGGCAGCCATCGCTTTTGTATGGAATGAAAGAAGACGAAACCAAAACTCTGCTCGTACAAAGGTGAAAATATACATTTTCCAGTATGTGTGTGAAATGTAACTACGTGGTTTAAAATAATGTGATCTGCTAATAGGGACCAGAGTGTCCAGTATAAAGTATTAGGACATTTTTTGAGATATTTTATTCCTAAGGTTGGATAAAATTCACTGGGCTGGCAGCTATCTTTTCTGATTTCATCTATACATATATACATTCAGGTTAGCCGAACATTCATGTATTCTGAAAGTGGAAAGAAGGGTAAGCTGCTGTCAGACAGCTATAGTGGCAGCTTATCTTCCCAAGAACAAAAGGATCGACAGTTGAAATTCAACTTTCTGATTATTATCTGTCGGGAATGAGTCCAGCAGCCCCATTTCTGTGAAACTACAGCTCCCAGCATGCTCAGACAGTCAGTGGCTGTTTAACAACCACTGGAGAGCCACATGTTTGGGAACATTGCATTAGACAGGCAGCTGGTCCCTCAGAAATCAGGGAGGTTTGGCCAACTTTTTTCTAATGTGTATGGGGGCATTTAGCCCTATTTAAGATCTGCAAACTGTTTGGTTAAATAAGTGCAATTCCAGCACATTTTTTTTATTGCTTTTTTGTATAACTCTACATTGTGTATTGCTTACATGCGCAGATAGTACATATATACTTCTTTTATATTTTTTCACGTGTGCTTAGGTTATTCCTGTAGCAAGTGAAGAGCAACTTCTCCTTGTGGAGCTGGTTCGTTCAATCAGTGTTATGAGGACAGAGACCGTCATTCAGACAGTGAAGGAAGTGTTAAAACAGCCTCCTGCTATAGCTAAAGACAAGGTATATTATTCATATGATATGTCTATACTATTACACTCATTGTTTTTTTTTTTTTATATTGTTTTGTCTTACCATTAATTGATTTCCTCTATATTTCTCTTTTTAGAAACATCTTTCCCTTGAGGTCTGCATGTTACAGTTCTTTTATGCATATGTACAGAGGTAAGATTTACTCTAGGGGGAGATTTATCAAAGTTGTCTATTTCCCGCATCAATATAGACCCACCTACAGACTGTATGGCCAGTCTATTGTGCGCCTAATTTATCAAAAGTCACACGCTCTTGATAAATTCTGCGCACAGACTTCGGGATCTATGGTTTAGACTGTATTTAAACCTGCTCCAGTATGGTCTGACATTTCAGCATATTTTCCCCTAATTCGCTATTGATAAATTCAGCACCAATGCATTTTTCCATCTAAAATAACCTAGAATGCATCATGGACTAAAAATCCTCTAAAGCAAAAGTCGCAAAAAAGTCACATGTATTTAGACTGCGACTTTCTGTGCTACAGTTTTAGATGGGAAAAGCCAGTCTAAATCCTTTGATAAATCCCTCCCTCAGTGTCTTATTTAATGTGTCTTGTAGCAGGGCTGTATTTACAGCTTGTAATACACACAGGTGCCTAATGGTAAAAACAGCCCTATCTTATAGGAGTGCCCAATATTTATCACACTCAGAATACTGGGTCAAAAAAATCTTTACTAAACTTTTTATCCTAGAGTAAGATTTCACATTCAACAGAAAAATATATATTATATATATATATATATATATATATATATATATATATATATATATATACTAGCTGAGTACCCGGTGTTGCCCGGTTTTTCCTTCCTAATCCTTGTTGGGGAGGAAAATAAACAAAGGAGGAAGCTTTTGACTTCATATCCCATCCTCATATATTGTCATATCCCAACCCCATATCCCGACCTCCCATCCCGACCTCCTATCCTGACCTCATGTCCTGTCCTCCTATACCGTCCTCATATCTCGACCTCCTATCTCGACCTCCTGTCCCGACCTCCTATACCGTCCTCATATCTCGATCTCCTATCTCGACCTCCTATCCCGACCTCCCATCCGGTCCTCATATCCCGACCCCTAATATGTGTACCAGGTATTGAAATATCTCCAGCCGTACGGAAGTTATGTGGGAACATACATTTCCCACTGATTTGCATGGGACTTTAAACAAAAACCCCGACCCTCACAAATGGGGGTAGTTAAGGGTTAAATTAACTATCCTATATTTTAAGTGGACATATAAGTAACATGTGACCAAGTATTATTGAAATATCTCCAGTCGTTTGGAAGTTATGCAGTAACATATATTTCCCATTGACTTGTATGGGACTTTAAACACAAGCCCTGCCCCTGGCAAATGGGGGTGAGTAAGGGTTAAATCACCTATCCTATGTTTGTTGTTTACATATAAGTAACATGTGTGCCAAGTTTCATGTTAATATCTTTAGCCGTATGAAAGTTTTTGTGGAACATACACACATACATACATACACACACACACACGTTGAGTTTTATATATATAGATGTGTGTGTGTGTGTGTGTGTGTATATATATATATATATATATATATATGTATATATATATATATATATATATATATATATATATATATATATATATATATAATATGTCATAGCTACTTTTGTTTTGTGATATCACTGGGGTATCCTTATAAGGCATAAAGCTGTGTCCATTTGTGGTTAAAGGGGTACTTTTAAGGAAGAAAAATAATGTTTTCCGATTTAACTTCTATAAAAATCTTAATACTTCCAGTACTTATCAGCTGCTGTATGCACCACAGGAAGTTTATAGTTAATTTCTGTCTGACTACAGTGCTTTCTGCTGACACCTCTGTCCGTGTCATGAACTGGTTTGCTATGGGGATTTGTTCCTGTTCTGGACAGTTCCTGACATAGACAGAGGTGTCAGCAGAGAGCACTGTGGTCATACTGGATATAACTATACAGCTTCCTCTGTAGTATAAGCAGCTGATAAGTACTTGAAGGATTAAGATTTTTAAATAGAAGTAATTTACAAATTTGTTTAACTTTCTGGGACGAGTTGATTTGAAATTTTTTTTTTTCCTCCGGAGTAGCACTTTAACCGAGATTAGAAAAATATACCTGCTTTCTTCCAGAAACATTGCCAATCGTGTGTGTGGCATTTCAACACAGCTCCATTAAAGTGAATGTATCCAAGTTGAAGTACCACACACACACACAACCTGAGGACGGTTTAATAGTATAAGACACATAATGTTAAAAGACATATTTCAGCTGTGTATGGTGTTTTTGCAGGATTCCGGTGTCTAATCTTGTGGACAGCTGGGCTTCTTTTCTTGCTCTTCTGAAAGAGTCCATCCAGCTGAACCTCCCAGCCCCTGGTCAATTCCTGATACTTGGGTAATGCAGTTATTACTATGACCACATCTTAGCTAGTTGTATATAAGTCTGCATGTTTTATTTTTATTATGCCCATTCTTCATTGTTCAAATTGAAAGTGTATAACCAAAAACATATCCAACTTCATAAGTGCATGTTAGTATGGGTAGGCTTAATGCTGGGAACCTTTGCTTTGACTGACAAGAGAAGCTAAAATAGCATTATGATGTTTTTTACTATGACTACCTTTCACAGACAATGCAATTCTTGTCTGTTCTTCATGTTGTATGTTTGTTTGCTTTTTTGTCTCTTTTGGTGCTTTCATGAGTTTTGAGAGTTACCTGTCTAAAACGACATAAATCTAGAGATAGAATGACAGTATTACTTTCCTAGATAATGCTTGTGACTGCTTTCATTTCAGCAGTTTTCTACATAGGACTGTGATAGTAGTCGTAGCAGGTTCAATTCTGTAGAGTATTACACCAGTTGAGAGCTCCACAGCTGTAGCTTCAGTGCACAATGGGTAATTTCGGGCAGAATTCATGCTAAATTTAAAGCATAGCCTGCTGGGATTGCAAGTTGAGTGTGGATTCCACCAGAAATCATACTCCAGGTAATTTTAATAGTATTTCTGCAATCATGTTCACAGATAATATTTCATCATGAAAATTCCTGACACGCTCAACTCTTGCAGAATTCACAAGTGAAAATCCCATTAAAGTCAGTGCAACTTTGTAAAAGGATTTTTACACGGGTGCTACAAAACGGAGTGTAGAACTGCCTTATGCCAACAATGACACTACTTGTTAATAAATGGATCCCTGTTAACCATTTAATACGTACAGTGAAGGAAAAAAGTTTTTGATCCCCTGTTAATTTTGTACATTTGCCCATTGACAAAGAAATCATCAGTTTATAATTGTAATGGTAGCTTTATTTTGACAATGAGAGACAGAATAATAGCACAAAAATCCTTATGAATTGATTCCTCTATCGATTAGCAAGATTTCTGGCTATCGGGTGTCTTTTATACAGTTATCAAGGTGAGATTAGGAGCACTCTCTTAAAGGGAAGAGACAATCAAACAGATTCTAAACTCTCCACCATGGCCAAGACCAAAGTGTTGCCAAACAGATGTCAGGGACAAGATTGTTTTTCCTTTATTGTAGAATAATTTAAGAAAAGCAAACAGTAGCACAAAGGTGGACTTTTATAAGTGCATTCTCCCTATTGGTGAACATGCATAGATTGGTGGGTACATTTATTTTTATCTTCAAAACAGAACTTACTGAAAATGTAGAATAATCATCTATTTCACAAATAGCATAGGGATATAGCACAAAGCTAATACCAGGCTATTGCCAAACCACACTGTGTGGATGCTATCATGTAGCAGTGCTACTAAAGGTAAGAGGTGTGGGCTGTTACTTGTCTCTGCCGATGCAACTTTGCCATTAACACCGCTTTGCGCAAAAAAACGCATCTAAAAGGCGTTTTTAAAGAAAAATAAAATACAATATATTATACTGACAATGTTTCCTATATTTTAAAAATCCTTAATACATTTAAAAAGTGGTGATTCCATAGAATTTTGGCCCTACAAAAGACACCTGAGGAGTAATGCTGTGATAAAGGGTAACCGTCATTTCTCCTATTATTATACAGATGTTCCCCTATTCTTTTACAGGGTACTCCGCTGCCCCATGGTTCGGAACTTTATGTTCAGAACGCTTGGAGCGGGCAGCGGGGGCCGTGATGTCATCACCACGCCCCTCGTGACATCACACCACACCCCCTCAATGCAAGTGTATGGGAGGGGGCGTGGCGGTTGCCATTTTCCCTATGTTTTGCAATTTTTACACCTGCTCTGAGCTGTCGGGTTTTCACGGCTAAAATACACCACATTTTATGTGGAAACATTAGTAAATTTGTAGGTTTCTTCAGGAAATGTAGGTTTGTTTGGGAGACACTCCCCTTTTCTCTGATGGCCACGCCCCTTTGTAAGGTTTTCTGGGCAAAGTGGAGAGTTAGTAGGGCTTTTTGGATTTTATGTCTGAAATTCTGGCGCACAACACATGCGACACAATAAAACCTACAAAATCTACTCTGCAAAGCCTTAGTAAATGAGGCCCATTCTGTGTGCTGCATGTGATCTTTCCAGCATCTTTATGAATAATATTTACCCATCACTACTCATTTCAACCAATTTTTTACCATTTATTTTGGTATTTTAGGGTTTTGAATGAGTTTATTATGAAGAACCCCACACTAGATAACAAGAAAGACCAGAGGGATCTCCAGGTAAGCGGCCAGTTTGATGCGGTTTATAGTAATTGATAATCTAAAGGTTATTGCTTGTAATATAACATCTTTTTAGTTACAGCCTATATTATAGGTCAGTTTGTTGACACATGCCTACAATGTAAATGAGTGCCTTAAAACAATGGAGGATTTGAATGTATTGCTTTAGCTTATTATTTAGAGCCTGATGTGAAAACAATATTTTTTTTTTTTGCAAATTGTGTACATGATAGACAAGGCAATTTTTTTAAAATAAACTTTAATGTAGATTAGTCGTAATGATCAAAGATGAGTCCAATGTTCTATGAATGATCTGTTTGTTTGTTTTTATTATTACATTTGTATAAAGGACAATATACAACAAATTTATACCAACAATCCAGACATTCAAATTCAATTATAAATAATAAGTCTGAGTGTGTTACTTTTGTTCAGTCTTGTAGTAGACAATGTGAAATCGTGTGGTCTGTAGAAAGAGCCCATCATTCTACATAATTGTGACATTAATGGGGTACTCCGGTGGAAAATGTTTTTTTATATATATTTTTTAATTACCGTAACTGGTGCCAGAAAGTTAAACAGATTTGTAAATTACAAAACGAAGAGAAGGAAAATATGTCCGCACTCACCATGCCATGAACAACAAATATGCTTTATTGAAGTCTTCAGAATTCCATATAAAAGCAGTATCAAAAACACCCGAGTGCAGGGAGGGGGGGGGGGCTGCTCCAGGCAAGGAGACTAGGAGAGGCTGTCAGGAAGTTCCAGAAATATTTTCCTTCTCTTCGTTTTGTATATTCAGGACTGCTACCTGTGTATGTCCAGCACCGTATCCAGCCACACACCCGCGAGCTTGATTAAGATGTCTGCATAGTGGTTGTCTAGCAGTGCCCACCCACCTCTTTTCTTATACAGATTTGTAAATGACTTCTATTAAAAAATCTCAATCCTTCCAGTACTTATCAGCTACTGAATATTACAGAGGAAATGGTTTTCTTTTTGGAACACAGAGCTCTCTGCTGACATCATGGCCACAGTGCTCTCTGCTGACATCTCTGTCCATTTTAGGAACTGTCCAGAGCAGCATATGTTTTCTATGGGGATTTTCTCCTACTCTCCTACTGTAGTATTCAGCAGCTAAGTAGTACTGGAAAGATTGAGATTTTTTAATAGAAGTAATTTACAAATCTGTTTAACTTTCTGGTTCCAGTTGATAAAAAAAAAAGTTTTCCACCGGAGTACCCCTTTTAAGTGTTTATACTGTCTAGATGGCAATTAAAAAATACCTAGTTCTAAAAAATAAATAAAAAAAAGAGGGTTTTGTATTGGTAAAGTGGAAGATAGAACAAAAGAGAAGAAAGGACTGGAGGGATGAGGGTTATTAATGAGTGGAAACTCAATAATGGGTTTACAGAGGAGTAATGGTTTTAAGATAACATAGCCTTATGGTTATGAACATATTAATATAGAAAACTCCATTCTCATGATATTCTGTTACATCTGTAACCAATCCTGAGAGAGATGGTGTCACATTGGTCTTCTGGTACTGTGGGATTACCACCCTGGCTGCCATTAGGAGGTGTCTTGGATTGAATTTCACCCGAGAGACAGTGAGCCTGGTATAAATGATAACAACGTAACCTAGAGGTGTTAAGAACAAGTCAGTCATCTTATTGGTTATATACACTTTTGTACCCAACCTTTTATTCATTGCATGTGAACAAAAAAAAGGGGTACTCGACTCTAGACATCTTATCCCCTATCCAAAGGATAGGGGATGAGATTTCTGATCACGGGGGTCCCGCTGCTGGGGACCCCCCGCAATCTCTCCTGCAGCCCCCCGAATCATCACTGCACGGAGATAAGTTTGCTCCGTGCTGATGGCTCACGATACAGGGGCCGGAGTATTGTGACATCACGGCTCCGCCCCTCCAGCCCATTTATCATGAGTCATTAGCACGGAGCAAACTTAGCTCCTTGCAGTGATGACTCGGGGGGCTGCAGGAGAGATTGCGGGGGTCCCTTTGGATAGGGGATAAGATGTCTAGGGTGGAGTACCCCTTTAAGGCTCCAATAAAAAAAATTGTCACTAGGTTAGTATCTCATGATGCTGTTTCTGCCTTTCCTTTAGGATGTTACTCATAAGATTGTAGATGCCATTGGTATAATAGCAGGATCATCATTGGAGCAAACAACCTGGTTAAGAAGAAATTTGGAAGTGAAACCTTCTCCTAAGATAACTGTAGATGGACCTTCCCTGGAATCTGATGTAGAAGGTACGGAATGATTTAACTCAAGGCGATTTTAGCTTTAATATCAGTAAAAGAGAAAAAATAATATGTTGGATCACACATCCAGAGTTCCTCAGAAACTTTTGGAGTTTGGAAATCTGGATGTATCGCTGGCAGAAATATCCGAATTCACATGGGGGGAGATTTATCAAAACCTGTGTAGAGGAAGAGTGGTGCAGTTGCCCATAGCAACCAATCAGATTGCTTCTTTCATTTTCCACAGGCCTCTAAAGAGGCCTGTGGAAAATGAAAGAAGCAATCTGATTGGTTGCTATGGGCAACTGCACCACTCTTCCTCTGCGCAGATTTTGATAAATCTCCCCCATGGAGAATCTGTGGGAATGGTTTTTCTGATGTAAAGTGACAGGTAACAATGGTCGGGTGTGGACAGTGCAGGGGCAGTTTTATACAGTTAGTCTGCCACATACTTGCAGCAGGCACATACATCTGCTGTTTTCATTGTTGTTTTGGCATAGAGGTGTCATGGGGATTAGAAGGATAATGAACTTACTGTGTAACGACAATGATGTTCCTTTTTTTGTCCTTAGACATTATGCTGTCTCCAGCTATTGAGATCTCCCATATCACCCCTTCAGTATACAGTGTACATGCTCTCACTTTACTAGCTGAGGTAAGAAAAGTCCAGTCAGCTTTGGGAAAATGTTATTATTATCGTGCATATAAAGTGGGTTTATTCATTCATCTTGTATTTTGTCAGGTTCTTGCTCATTTGCTGGATATGGTGTTCTACAGCGATGAAAAAGAGAAGGTTATCCCATTACTTGTCAATATAATGCATTATGTGGTACCCTATTTACGGAACCACAGGTAAAGTTACTGTTCAGTTTGTATTGTTTGTCATGACATACTTTTGTAATAAATCATAAGTGTTTCTAGACCCTTTGTGGAAACACACACCTCACTTACTGTACATCTTTTCAGGTAAAATATACATTGGGACACTATGTTCTGTGTACACGTTTCAAGAGTGCCACCAAATGTTTGCAACTGTATGCCTATACTGTTGATTAAAGAAGTATTCCGGTGGAAAACATTTTTTTTTTTTTAATGAACTGGTGCCAGAAAGTTAAACAGATTTGTAAAATTACTTCTATTAAAAAATATTAACCCTTCAAGTACTTATCAGCTGCTGTATGCCCCACAGGAAGTTCTTTTCTTTCTTTAATTTCTTTTCAGTCTGACCATAGTGCTCTCTGCTGACACCTCTGTCCATGTCAGGAATTGTCCAAAGCAGGATAGATTTGCTATGGGGATTTGCTCCTACTCTGGACGGTTCGGCAGAGAGCACTGTGGTCAGACAGAAAGGAAATTCAAAAAGGAAAGAACTTCCTTTGGAGCATACGACAGCTAATAAGTACTGGAAGGGTTAAGATTTTTAAATAGAAGTAATTTACAAATCTGTTTATCTTTCTGCCACCAGTTGATTTAAAAAAAAAAAAAAATTTGAGCTGCTGATGTACCGTACACCAATGCATATTTCCTGAGGCAAATGCCCATAATTTAACAGAACATTATAATAATTTTGTTAAGGAGCAGCCTTGGTTTTATGGAGTTCCTGCAGTTTTCCCCATATACTTTGAAGGCATTCATGCATTGTCTTTGTGCACATTTTAGGATAAAAACCCATAAAAATCTAGAACTTGGTTTTCCACTGTTTATTGTAAAACTAAAGAAAAAATGAAGGGATCAAGAAACACCATGTTTTGTGACCTAGAAACCCACAAAGTAATTCTAGAATAGGACTTGTAACAGAAACCTGGTTGTTGTCTCTTCTTTTGCAGCGCTCATAATGCTCCCAGTTATCGAGCCTGTGTGCAGCTATTGAGCAGCCTCAGTGGTTATCAGTACACCAGACGCACATGGAAGAAGGAAGCCTTTGATCTCTTCATGGATCACAACTTTTTTCAAATGGATGGCTCCTGTGTTAGTCAGTAAGACCCATAGCTTCTTGTGGCAACATAAGTTACATATTCCTGAATGAAGAATGTACATTCATCTGCCATAACATTAAAGAATAAAAAAAAATATTGATTATCTTGAGACAATGTCGAGGAGTGGGGTATATTAGGCAGCTTTGGAAGCTGATGTATTGAAAGTGGCCAGGAATAGGGATCTTGTGATGACCTTAAAGGGGTACTCCGCTGCCCCAGCATTCGGAACATTTTGTTTTTGCAGGAAGCAATGGGTCGTGACGCCCCTCGTGGCCTGACGCCACGCCCCCTCAATACAAGTCTATGGGAGGGGGCGTGGTGGATGCCACGCCCCCTCCCATAGACTTGTATTGAGGGGGTGTGGCATGACGCCACAAGAGGTGTGTCTGTGACGTCACTTCCCCACCCAGCGTTCTAATGGAATGTCGGGTGCTGCACAGAGATTGTGGGGGTCCCAGCTGCGGGATCCCCGAGATAAGACATCTTAACCCCTTTCCTTTTGATAGGGGATAGGATGTCTAGGGGCGGAGTACCCCTTTAACCAGAAGTGGTTGTAGGATGGGTAACTGGTAAATTGGAGATCAGGGGCACCCAATTCTCACAGGCTGTGTAGTCTAATCCCACAGAAGAACTACTGTAGCACATAACACTGACTAGCTATTTTTCTAATAGAAAGGTGTCACAGTACACAATGCATCACAGCTTATTTTATATGGGGTTGCTTAGCCTCTCTGTACACACAATGTAATGTTACAGCTGATGGATGTAATATATCTATATTTAAAATATATGACATGCAATACATGTTTTAGTAAGCTATTTCAATTCAGAATACTTTATTAAAGGGGTAGTCCAGTGGTGAAAAACGTATCCCCTATCCTAAGGATAGGGGATAAGTTTGAGATCGCGGGGGGTCCGACTGCTGGGGCCCCCTGCGATCTCTCTGTACGGGGGCCAGGCTCTCTGGCCAGATAGCAGGTGTCGACCTCCGCACGAAGCGGCGGCAGACACGCCCCCTCAATACATCTCTATGGGGCTCCGTACAGGAGATCTCAGGAGGCCCCAGCGGTCGGACCCCCCGCGATCTCAAACTAATCCCCTATCCTTAGGATAGGGGATAAGTTGTTCACCACTGGGTTCACCACTGGACTACTCCTTTAAGCTAGTTCCGATAAATAAGATAAATGAGACTTTACCTCTGATTCACTTTCTTTTAATCCTACAGCTGGAGGGCCATTATGGACCATCTGATGACACATGACAAAACCACATTCCGGGATCTAATGAGTAAGATTTCTGATCTTGTGGACATGTCTTTGTACTATGTATTATTGAAATGTTCTTGTTAAGTGCGGGACTGATTTGGGGTCTTTTTTCAGCTCGTGTAGCTGTTGCTCAGAGTAGTTCTCTCAGTCTATTCACTAACCGGGATGCTGAGCTGGAGCAGCGAGCAATGCTGTTGAAGAGACTGGCCTTTGCCATCTTCAGCAGTGAAATTGACCAGTACCAGAAGTTCCTACCTGATATACAAGGTGAGGTAGCATTGTAGTCTGTTTAACATCAGAATAAAAATAAAACATAATCCCATCTAGGGCCAGCTACATTATGATGCTCATAGTCCACTCCATTTGAGTCTATAGGAGCACTAATCACTACGAATATCACCGTCCCCTATAAATCTTTCTAAACTAAAGGATACTCAGATAATTTCCTTCATTGGTAAGGTATAATATGAACTTGCATTGTCTCTTTGTTTTTAAGAAAGGCTAGTGGAGAGCTTACGGTTGCCACAAGTGCCCACCCTACATTCCCAGGTATTCCTGTTTTTCCGAGTTCTGCTGCTGAGAATGTCCCCTCAACACCTCACCTCATTGTGGCCAACTATGATCACGGAACTGGTAAGTACGTGATGCTTGTCTGGTATTTTTAGAACTGTTTGACATGTTGCCATGACATGTACCATATTTTTCGCATTGGCATATAAGACGCACCCAATTTTAAAGGTGAAAAATCTAGAAAAAAAAGATTCTGCACCCAACAGTGATCTTCAACCTGCGGACCTCCAGATGTTGCAAAACTACAACTCCCAGGATGCCCGGACAACCGTTGGCTGTCCGGGCATGCTGGGAGTTGTAGTTTTGCAACATCTGGAGGTCCGCAGGTTGAAGACCACTGGATAGGAGGTAATACTCACGTGTCCCCTCCGCTCTGGACTCGTCACCGCTGCTCCATCGCTGTCGCCGCGTCCCCGGGGTGTCCCCGATGCTCCGGGCGTCTTCTTCCTCGGGATCCACGCTCTCCGTCACCGTCATCACGTCGCTACGCACGCCGCTCCTATAGGATGACGGGACGGCGTGCGCGACGACGTGATGACGTCGAAGGAGAGCGCCGCCATGCAGGGGATCCCGGCACGGAGCAGACACCGATGAGGCAGGTAAGGTCCCTCCCGGTATCCTGTAAGCTGTTCGGGATGCCGCGATTTCACCGCGGCGGTCCCGAACAGCCTGACTGAGCAGCCAGGTTACTGTCACTTTCACCTGGCGGTCAGCTTTGATCGCCGCATCTGAAGGGTTAATACAGGGCATCACCGCAATTGGTGATGTCCTGTATTAGCTGCGGGTCCCGGCCGTGGATGGCCGCAGGGACCGACCCGACCGAAAAATACGGTATGTTGTTTGTAAAGTTATAACTCCAGAGCACGTATAGGGGCCATATATAGATATTTGTTTTATTCAACAGTGACCATGTATGTTTCAACAGACATAATGCATCACTGTATAAAATATTGGTTAATACACAGAATGGTAAAAAGCTATAAACAGAGGTTACAAATAATGATGTGATTTCTTTGTGTATTATCAGGTACAAGTCTTTTTGTTAATGGAGCAGGAACTTACAGCAGATGAAGATATCACCCGGTAGGTTTCTATTTTTATAAAGAGCTGAAAACTTCATTCACTGCATTGACACTTTAACATGATTAAACTGACTACCAATAAATACATTTGGAATGATAGTCATAACATTAATGGGCACATTAATAATATCCTGGCTACAGTGCTGCAATGGTCTTGTTAGTAGCCTACAGACTGACCCCTCTCCAGTGCTGCACAACTTATATACTGAATCATCGAGTGGCTTCCTATCACATATAGAATCCAATTCTGGGACTTTGGCCAAGCTGAGCATGTGAGTGGACGTGGGAACCGGAGCTCCACACTAACCTCTGTTAGTTTCTCCTGAGAGTTCCAGTTTTTCTGTCTTCTGATTGGCCAGAAGGGAAGCCATATAAGCCTTGTCAACTTTGTACACTTCATAGCAGCAGGGGTACTCACCAGACAAGATAAAAAGCAAGAAGCTGGTGGGATCTTAACCCCTTAAGGACCAGGGTTTTTTCCGTTTTTGCACTTTAATTTTTTCCTCCTTACCTGCTTATTTTTTGCACCACCAATTTTACTTTGTAATGACATCAGTCATTTTACCCAAAAATCTACGACGAAATGTAAAAAAAAAATAATTGTTAAACAAAATTTAAGAAAAAAATTCATTTTGTAACTTTTGGGGGCTTCCTTTTCTATGGAGTAAATGTGTTGGTAAAAATGACACCTTATCTTTATCCTGTAGGTCCATACGATTAAAATGATACCCCACTTATATAGGTTTGATTTTGTCGGACTTCTGGAAAAAATCATAACTACATGCAGGAAAATGTATATGTTTAAAATTGTCATCTTCTGACCCCTATAACTTTTTTATTTTACAGTGTATGGGCTGGTATGAGGACTCATTTTTTGCACCGTGATCTGAAGTTTTTAGCGGTACAATTTTTTGTATTGATTGGACCTTTTGATCGCTTTTTATTCATTTTTTCATTATATAAAAAGTGACCAAAAATGCACTATTTTGGCTTAATTAATTATATATTTTTATAATTCGAACATTTCTGCACGCGGCGATACCACATATGTTTATTTTTATTTACACAGTTTTTTCTTTTTTTATGGAAAAAGGGGGGTGATTCAAACTTTTATTAGGGAAGGGGTTAATTGATCTTTATTAACTTTTTTTTTCCACTTTTTTTTTTTGCAGTGTTATAGCTCCCATAGGGACATATAACACTGCACACACTGATCTTTTACATTGATCACTGGTTTCTCATAGGCAGGTAGGGACCCTCCTGCTGTCCTACAGCTGTTCGGGATTGCCGCGTTGAGTTAGCCGGGGGGTAGTTTAGTTTCACTTTAGACGTGGCGATCAACTTTGAACGCCGCGTCTAAAGGGGTAATAGCACGCGGCACCAAGATCAGTGCCACGTGCTATTAGCCACGGGTCCGGCCATTGTTAGAGGCTGGGCCCCACCCGCTATGATGTGTTATAGAACGGGAGCAGATTCAGGGTGTACAGGTACTCCCTTGGTCCTTAAGGGGTTAAACTCAGGGCATTCAAGATAGCAATGAATGGCCTCACAGGGCAGGGGAATGAAGGCAGAGTTTTTTCTCCTGTGACAGAGAGACGGTGACCCAGTCTGAGGGACATATTTAGAAGACCACTTGCCCCAATATTTCTGATTTATTAAATAAAAGTGATGATTTGGGGAACCTGCATTGCTGGAATAATGTAATGATCACTGGGGTAGCCAAGAAGACTAAAGGTGGTGATCCGACTGACTTTATTTTGATTGGTGGTTCCTGAGTACATTTGGCAAAGGTGCAGCTCCATGGCCAATTCTGATTCATTTTCAATTGCATTTCAGTTGCTATCCTTCCTGACTATTTTCTCAGAAGTGCAATGTCACAGTGTGAAATTTCAACTTACCTCTCCCGAAAAGCATATATCCTGGCCTCGGGGGACTCCCATCCAATGTTACAACACTCCCTACACCTGACCAGTTTATTCTTCCCCTATCTGTTCCCTATTCCTTTCATAATGTTAATTCATATGGGCATGGTGCATACCAAATGTATCTTCTGAAGCACTGGATAGGGTTTAAAATGAATGGATTGTGTAACTGAGTTAAATCTCCTTAACATGGAAATGTTTGGCCACCATTATTACTTCTCTTATTTATGAATTTGAATACACCTTTGTGTAGGACATCTGGACCTTCTGTAGCTGGTTTGGAGACAACATACACTGGTGGGAATGGATTCTCCACATCATACAACAGCCAGCGGTGGTTAAACCTCTATCTGTCAGCGTGTAAATTTCTTGACCTAGCCCTGGCATTACCGTCTGATAATCTGCCCCAGTTTCAGATGTAAGTTATTTCTTTATTGTTTAGTATACTGTGTACTAATATCCTTCTACTTTTCATCTAACATTACAACCTGACTGTATAGAATCATATAGTGCCTTCTTATTGGTGGGGATTTACCATGTGCTGCGTTTTCATACATAGCACATAAATAAATCTCCACCCATTTATAGTTTGCTGGATTTACCTCCGAGGTAAATTCCCTAGGTATTCAATATATTTTCCTAGGTATATACCGTAATATATTACTACGTGTTGGTATTTAACATCTGCTTCTGTACACCATTTCTACTGCTTATACTCTGTGTTTTTAGGTATCGCTGGGCATTTATCCCAGAAGCATCAGATGATTCAGGGTTAGAAGTTCGAAGGCAAGGAACACATCAAAGAGAATTCAAACCATATGTGGTTCGATTGGCAAAACTTTTAAGGAAAAGAGCCAAGGTATTGTTCTTTATAAATGTTTAACATATTAAATGTATATAAAATATGAATATATTATATAAAAGATATATCATAAGCAGCCATTATTATATATTGGGCTCTGTTCACACCTGCACCTTGGTTGCCATTATAAACGCAAACTGCAACACTGTGCAAGATTCAAGCCCGAGACCAACGTCCAGTAACTATCAAGGCATCCGGTTGAGTTCAGTCACTTTATTTACTCGTCTACAACTGCTGCTTTTCGACAGCTCACCTCAGTGCAGGGGGGGTTGCCTTTACTAGTTTTAAAGGGGTACTCCCATGGAAAACTTTTTTTTTTTTTATCAACTGGTGCCAGAAAGTTAAACAGATTTGTAAATTACTTCTATTAAAAAATCTTAATCCTTCCAGTACTTTTTAGGGGCTGTATACTACAGAGGAAATGTTTTTCTTTTTGGATTTCTCTTATCTCACAACCACAGTGCTTTCTGCTGACATCGCTGTCCATTTTAGGAACTGTCCAGAGCAGCATATGTTTGCTATGGGGATTTTCTCCTTCTCTGGACAGTTCCTAAAATGGACAGCAGGCAGAGGTCAGCAGAGAGCACCATGGTCATGACATAAGAGAAATCCAAAAAGAAAAACATTTTCTCTGTAGTATACAGCCCCTAATAAGTACTGGAAGGATTAAGATTTTTTAATAGAAGTAATTTACAAATCTGTTTAACTCTCTGGCAATAGCCAATCTATAAAAAAAAAGTTTTCCATGGGACTACCCCCTTTTATGCTTCACCCACAATCCTCTCATGCTACAACAGTATCCATACATATAGCATGAAAGTTGTCTGAATCTACCTATTATCTAATGTGTAGTTGACCCTCCCCCAACAGCAGATGTTTGGGTAAAAAAAATTAGAAGTTTGATATCAGTTTACCTTGTCCTTAGTCCCTATGGAAAATAAACCAGTCTTTGATGTGCAAGTGTATGAGGGAGTCAAAAAGAATACACTTGTCTGGCCAATGGTTTTTGTAAGTGTATGGTTAGCTTAAAGCGATATTCCGGCCTTATACATCTTATCCCCTATCCAAAGGATAAGCTGTATGATCGCAGGGGTCGTGATGTCACGGCCACGCCCCCTCCATTCATGTCTATGGGAGGGGGCATTGCGGCTGTCAAGAGGGAGCATAGCTGGAGGCTGCACCAAGATTGCGGGGTTCCCGGCAGCGGGACCCCTGCGATCATACATCTTATCCCCTATCCTTTGGATAAAGCTGGAATACCCCTTTAAAGGGTTTGCCCAGCACAGTTAAATAAATAAATTGTGCACAATGGTAGAGCTTGCTTAGCGGTCAGATGTCATGTTAACAAGTCATTGGAGGTGTCTTTATAAATGTTTATTTATTTATAATTTCCTGTTAATGCAGAAAAATCCAGAAGATGACAGCTCAGGTAGAATATTGGACTGGGACCCTGGACATTTACTGCTCACAATCTCCACCATCCGCAGCATGGAGCAGCTTCTGCCTTTTTTCAATGTACTCAGTCAAGTCTTCAATAGCAAAGTCACAAGCAGATGTGTTGGAGATTCAGGGAGCCCGATTCTATATCCAAATTCTTTTCCCAACAAAGATAACAAACTGGAGAACCAAAAACTGTTTTCCAGCAAAGCCAGACAGAAGATTGAGGAGATGCTGGAGAGAGATTTTCTGGAAGGAGTGCTGAAGAGCTGATGTGCTCACTACTGAATTTACTGACATTTTCCAGCTGTACATAGACTTTTTTACTCTGTATGTATTGTAACAAATCGGCTTCTTACTTATGTTTTGACTCTTATTTAAGTTAAATCTTTTTACCTGTAAATAAAAGTGAGAATCCTGGATGTGAACTAATCAGATAATGTATGGTCTCTAAATTAATGGTGCATAAATGATGTGTTATGATGATGTCGATTTCTCTAAGAAAATCAAAAATACAAAATACACAATTTTTCATTCAGGCTTTATTTATTCATTCATTTGAACTTTAACATCAGTTATTCCTAAACATTACGCCAAAAAGAAGGAAAAGAGTGTATATAGGAGAAACTGATTTATCTCTCCTTTGTGTGCACTTGTGTTTGGCTCATAATACTGCTGTGATTCCTGCCTAAGTCGGTCTACACTGTATTTTTTGTAGCGCTGTTTGATGTTAACATTTGAGTGACTGCTGCAATCCACAAGATTACACACAGCACAGTGTATTGCTTTGGACTGCATCCATAGCTCAATAGTTAAAATCAGTTAGCAGCGATACAAAACATTACAGTGTAGCTCTGGCCTAAAGGTCCTCGGCCATGGGTCAGCAAATGAAAGTATCATTGATTTCACTAGTGATTAAGGTGGTGTTAGAACAGTGTTTTAAGTGGGCAGGGGTGTTAAGGCAGTGTTCCTCCAGCTGTTGCCACTGGCTGTCCGGCCATGCTGGAAGTTGTACTTTTGCAGCAGCTGGAGACACACCATTTGGAAAACACTGTGTTAGGGTTTTTAAACGATATGTGTAAAATTTGCCCTTTGTATGCCTAAAGTAGTATTTGGGTATACAAAACATGACTCTTATAGAAGTGATCCCTCACCACTTACTGGCCCAAAATACACTGCTCAAAAAAATAAAGGGAACACTTAAACACCACAATGTAACTCCAAGTCAATCACACTTCTGTGAAATCACACTGTCCACTCAGGAAGCAACACTGATTGACTGATCAATTTCACATGCTGTTGTGCAAATGGAACAGACAACAGGTGGAAATGATAGGCAATTAGCAAGACACCCCCAATAAAGAAGTGGTTCTGCAGGTGGGGATCACAGACCACATCTCAGTTCCTATGCTTCCTGGCTGATGTTTTTGGTCACTTTTTAATGCTGGCAGTGCTTTCACTCTAGTGGTAGCATGAGATGGAGTTTACCACCCACACAAGTGGCTCAGGTAGTACATCTCATCCAGGATGGCACATCAATGCGAGCTGTGGCAAGAAGGTTTGCTGTGTCTGTCAGCGTAGTGTCCAGAGCATGGAGGCGCTACCAGGAGACAGGCCAGTACATCAGGAGACATGGAGGAGGCCGTAGGAGAGAAACAACCCAGCAGCAGGACCACTACCTCCGCCTTTGTGCAAGGAGCACTGTAAGAGCCCTGCAAAATGACCTCCAGCAGGCCACAAATGTGCATGTGTCCACTCAAATGGTCAGAAACAGACTCCATGAGGGCCCGACGTCCACAAGTGGAGGTTGTGCTTACAGCCCAACACTGTGCAGAACATTTGGCATTTGCCAGAGAACACCAAGATTGGCATATTCGCTACTGGCACCCTGTGCTCTTCACAGATGAAAGCAGGTTCACACTGAGCACATGTGACAGACATGACAGAGTTTGGAGACGCTGTGGAGAACATTCTGCTGCCTGCAACATACTCCAGCATGACCGGATTGGCGGTGGGTCAGTAATGGTGTGGGGTGGCATTTCTTTGGGTGCCACACAGCCCTCCATGTGCTCGCCAGAGGTAGCCTGACTGCCATTAGGTCCTGAGATGAAATCCTCAGACCCCTTGTGAGACCATATGCTGGTGAAGTTGGTCCTGGGTTCCTCCTAATGCAAGACAATGCTAGACCTCATGTGGCTGGAGTGTGTCAGCAGTTCCTGCAAGAGGAAGGCATTGATGCTATGGACTGGCCCGCCCGTTCCCCAGACCTAAATCCGATTGAGCACATCTAGGACATCATGTCTCACTCCATCCACCAACACGACGTCACCACAGACTGTCCAGGAGTTGGCAGATGCTTTAGTCCAGGTCTGGGAGGACATCCCTCAGGAGACTATCTGCCACCTCATCGGGAGCATGCCCAGGCGTTGTAGGGAGGTCATACAGGCATGTGGAGGCCACACACACTACTGAGCCTCATTTTGACTTGTTTTAAGGACATTACATCAAAGTTGGATCAGCCTGTAGTGTGGTTTTCCACTTTGATTTTGAGTGTGACTCCATATCCAGACCTCCATGGGTTGATAAATTTGATTTCCATTGATCATTTTTGTGTGATTTTGTTGTCAGCACATTCAACTATGTAAAGACGAAAGTATTTAATAAGATTAGTTCATTCAGATCTAGGATGTGTTATGTTAGTGTTCCCTTTATTTTTTGAGCAGTGTATGTTTCTTGCTTGTAGCTTAGACTTAGCTTTAGCAGAGAGTGATTGGTTTGTCTGTGAGAAGGTCACGGTCTCCTCCTTCCTGCAGCTGCTGTAATAGTACTTAGTTGCACAGAATTATCAATCTGTCTGAGAAATTTTTTTTTCCATAGCAACCAATCACAGCGCAGCTTTAATTTTACCAGAGCGATTAAAAATTGAAAGCTGAGCTCTGATTGATTGCTATGTAAAAATCAGACCGTGTCCTCTGTTGATAAATTGCCATGCAATTTGCCAGTACTGCTTCGGTCTTCTATTTGCTGACAGCCTTTGATGTCATAAACTACCTGCCAATAGCCACATTGTAGGGAAGAGAATGAGTAACAGGTAGGAAGTGGCAGAAGACATTTGACTGGTGTTAATATTAAAAGGGAGTAAATACAAATTGTCTGCCTCCCTTCTGCTAGATGCTGCCATTCAGGTGGTCCACAGTCCTTGCCAGCCCCTTCCCAACAGGTACCCCAATGTAACAGCTGTCTCTCTCCCATCAGGTCTCTTACTGTTTCTGCTGCCTCTTTCTACCGGGTACTACACTGTCCCTTTTGCCCCATTCCAATACATTCGTCCCTGTCCTTGCTGCCCGCTTTCAAACAGATGCCTCATTATTAGGCTCCTTTCACTCTATAAATTCATCCGTTTTAAAGACCAGTTTTAATGTTCCGTTCTGAAAACCCTTAAAATTGGCATTAAACGGCCCTTACAAAATCCCATTATAGTCTATGGGATTTTTACATTATCCGTTTTAACCCATCATAGCCCGTTATTAATAACGGACGTTATTTTGTGAAGGGAGAAAGAAGGGAAGAAATAGTGCCATCAAAAAAATAACGTCCGTTATTAATAAAGGATAATGTAAAAATTCCATAGACTATAATGGGAATTTGTAACCGCCATATGGGATTTTGTAACGGCTGTTTGACTATTTTAAGGGTTTTCAGAATGGAACATTAAAACGGGTCTTAAAAACGGTTGAATTTTTAGTGTGAAAGGAGCCTTACACTGGTGGTCTGGGCTGGATGGAGAAGGTAAAGAGCGACCACAATCCGATAAAACGTAACTGGATGTAAATGTTTATTCTGCCTATCTCTGCTTCTGAACTGTCCAACTAAAATACCAACTACAGATCACACTTTTTTTTCCTAGGCATGAACCTCCTTCTGCATATAACACAGTTGAAATACAATGAGGAATAGACACATATACATTTAGGTCAATTTTATTATGCTCTCCAACTAATAAAGGTGCTAATTCCTTGATGGAAGCAGGTGGTGGGAACCTACTCCTAACCTTGTTCTTAAACAAGCCCCACACAGGCTCATTAACGTCCTAGTCTGGTCACTGGGCTGGTCAGGGTAGAGGCTTAAAGGAGTATTCCTGGGTTTTTGGTTCATTGAATGTAAGACAGCGGCAGCAAAGTTAAGTCTGTTTACTAATATACTTCACTTATCTGTGTTTGGTGGCTGGTATAGAATTTCTTTGTCTTTCTTTTTCACAGAAATAAAAAATTTTGCAGCCTACAAAAGTATACTACGGTTTTAGGTCTGGCCACAAAACTGGATACGGGCCAAAAATGAGCCGACCAGAGTCACCGTTTGACTCCAGTCGGCTCATTAAAGTGAATGGAGTTCAGCGCTGGTCCGGCTGGGGTACGGGAGAGCCCGGTTTGCCCCTCCCCCAGCCGGATCCTGCACCCGTAGTGTAAAATGAGATGTGAATGCAGCCTAAGCCAGGTGCTAAAGGGTGGCCTGGCTGCTTTGTCTGTTGTGAGGGAAGCCAGCGCCCTGATGATGTTATTGATGCACATGTGCATGCATTCGTCATCACACAGATCCACAGCTTGTATGTCAGGTTGTGCTGTGCTGCAATGGGTGAGAGGGAAATTTGTCACCTCCCATCTTGAAACAAAGGACCATGGGGATTGTAGTCTGAGAGAGGCCACAGAAACAGGAAGTAGCCAGTACCCAAAAACAAGCCAGCAGCTTGATGGGGAACACAGGACACGGCCATTTACCACCAACACAAGCACAGATCCTTGGTAAGCATGTCCATTAAAGGGGTACTCCGGTGAAAACCTTTTTTCTTTTAAATCAACTGGTGACAGAAAGTTAAACATATTTGTAAATTACTTCTATTAAAAAATCTTAATCCTTCCAGTACTTATTAGCTGCTGAATGCTACAGAGGAAATTCCTTCTTTTTGGAACACTGATGACATCACGAACACAGTGCTCTCTGCTGACATCTCTGTCCATTTTAGCAACAGTGCATAGCAGATGTATGCTAAGGGCAGCATGGTGGCTTAGTGGTTAGCACTGCTACCTTGCAGTGCTGGGGCCTTGGGTTCAAATCCCACTAAGGACAACAATAAATAAAGACTTATTATTATTATAATAACGTCAGCAAAGAGCACTGTGCTCGTGATGTCATCAGAGAGCATTCCAAAAAGAAAAGAATTTCCTCTGTAGTATTCAGCAGCTAATAAGTACAGGAAGGATTAAGATTTTTTAATAGAAGTAATTTACAAATCTGTTTAACTTTCCGGAGCCAGTTGATTTAAAAGAAAAAAGGTTTTCACCGGAGTACCCCTTTAACCTCTTCAGGACCCATGACGTATGCATACGTCATGTCTTTTCCTGGTCTCCGCCGCTCACCCGGCGGAAATCGGAAGCGGATCCCTGCTGAAATCCTTCAGCAGGGATCCAGGGCAAACACCCTTGCGATCTGCGGCGATACCGGGCTGATCGGGTCTCTGGGACCCGACCGCCCGGTAATTTCGCATGATCCCGGCTGTCACAGACAGCCAGGACCACGCTGAAGTCTAGGAGCGAGGTGGCAAGCCTGCCACCTCCTCCTATTCCCTGCGATCTGTCGGTTAGTTAACCGACCAATCGCAGGAGGGGGGCGGTTACTTCCTCCCGTCCTGCCCGGCCCCTTGAAGTCCGGAGAGGACGGGAGGAAGACCGGAGGACGGGACGGGGGAGTGCTGGGGCCCGGCCCCGGTACTTACCTCATCACTGAAGACCCGGATCCCGGCGAGGAAGATGGCGGCGGCGACAGGTGAGTAGATCTTCAGCCGCGGTCGGGCCCTTTACAGCAATGCATGTCGCCGTAAAGCAACATGCATTGCAGTATTGGGACCCTATATACTACAACTCCCAGCATGCCCAGACAGCCCTTGGCATCTGGGCATGCTGGGAGTTGCAGTTTTGCAACATCTGGAGGTCCACAGTTTGGAGACCACTGTGCCCTTCCAGATGTTGCAAAACTACACATTCTCAGCATGCCCTTACTGTCCAGGCATGCTGGGAGTTGTAGTTCTGTAACATCTGGCCCTTCAGATGTTGCAGAACTACAACTCCCAGCATGCCTGGACAGTTTTGGCATACTGGGAGTTGTAGTTTTGCAACATCTGGAAGGGCACAGATTGGGAACCACTGTATTAGTGGTCAGCAAACTGTAGTCCTCCAGATGTTGCAAACTACAACTCCAAGCATGCTGGGAGTTGTAGTTCGGCAACATCTGGCTCTAAAGATGTTGCTGAACTACTACTCCCAGCATGCCTGAGAATGTTTGGGAGTTGTGGTTTTGCAACAACAGGAGGCACACTGGTTGGGAAACATTGTCTGTTTCCTAACTCAGTGTTTCCCAACCCGTGTGCCTCCAGCTGTTGCAAAACTATAACTACCAGCATGCACTGATAGACTGTGCATGCTGGGAGTTGTAGTTTTGCAACAGCTGGAGGTCCCCCCCTTGTGAATGTACAGGGTACATTCACATGGGCAGGGGGCTTACAGTGAGTATCAGGCTGCAAGTTTGCGATGCAGCAAATTTTGCGCGGCAGCTCAAACTCGCAGCGGGAAAATCGCTGTAACCCCCCCTGCCCGTGTGACTGTACCCTAAAAAAACTACACTAACACAAAATAAAAAAAAGTAAAAAACACTACATATACACATACCCCTACACAGCCCCCCTCCCCTCCCCAATAAAAATTAAAAACGTCTGGTACGCCACTGTTTCCAAAATGGAGCCTCCAGCTGTTGCAAAACAACAATCCCAGTATTGCCGGACAGCCGTTGACTGTCCAAGCATGCTGGGAGTTTTGCAAGAGCTGGAGGCACCCTGTTTGGGAATCACTGGCGTAGAATACCCCTATGTCCACCCCAATGCAAATCCCTAATTCAGGCCTCAAATGCGCATGGCGCTCTCACTTCAGAGCCCTGTCGTATTTCAAGGCAACAGTTTAG
Source organism: Hyla sarda (assembly GCF_029499605.1). NCBI lineage: Eukaryota > Metazoa > Chordata > Amphibia > Anura > Hylidae > Hyla > Hyla sarda. The sequence continues at coordinate 210,823,588 of NC_079191.1, forward strand.
GGTCACATATGGGGTATTGCCGTACTCGGGAGAAATTGCCTTACAAATTTTGGGGGGCTTTTTCTCCTTTCACCCCTTATGAAAAGGTGAAATTGGGGTCTACACCAGCATGTTAGTGTAAAAAAATAAATTTTTTTACACTAACATGCTGGTGTTGCCCTATACTTTTCATTTTGACAAGAGGTAAAAGGGAAAAAAGCCCCCCAAAATTTGTAATGCAACTTCTCCCAACTACGGAGATACCCCATATGTGTGTGCAAAGTGCTCTGGGGGCGCACAACAAGGCCCAGAAGGGAGAGTGCGCCATGTACGTTTTGAGGTGATTTGCACAGGGGTGGCTGATTGTTACAGCGGTTTTGACAAACGCAAAAAAAAAAAACCACATGTGACCCCATTTCGGAAACTACACCCCTCACGGAATGTAATGAGGGGTGCAGTGAGAATTTACACCCCACTGGTGTCTGACAGATCTTTGGAACAGTGGGCTGCGCAAATTAAAAATTTTGTACAGCCCACTGTTCCAAAGATCTGACAGACACCAGTGGGGGGCCAAATGCTCACTGTACCCCTTGTTACGTTACCTGTGGGGTATTAAGGCTCACTTTATTCCTTGTTACGTTCCTCAAGGGGTCTAGTTTCCAAAATGGTATGCCATGTGGGTATTTTTTGCTGTCCTGGAACCATAGGGGCTTCCTAAATGCGACATGCCCCCGAGCAAAATTTGCTCTCAAAAAAGCCAAATATGACTCCTTCTCTTCTGAGCATTGTAGTTCGCCCATAGTGCACTTCATGTCAACTTATGGGGTACCTCCATACTCAGAAGAGATGGGGTTACAAATTTTGGGGGGTACTTTCTGCTATTAACCCTTGCAAAAATGTGAAATTTGGGGGGGGGAAACACACATTTTATAGAAATTTTTTTTAATTTTTTTTACATATGCAAAAGTCGTGAAACACCTGTGGGGTATTAAGGCTCACTTTATTCCTTGTTACGTTCCTCAAGGGGTCTAGTTTCCAAAATGGTATGCCATGTGTTTTTTTTTTCCTGTTCTGGCACCATAGGGGCTTCCTAAATGCAACATGCCCCCCAAAAGCCATTTCAGAAAAACGTACACTCCAAAATCCCCTTGTCGCTCCTTCCCTTCTGAGCCCTCTACTGCGCCCATGAACACTTTACATAGACATATGAGGTATGTGCTTACTCGAGAGAAATTGGGCTACAAATATAAGTATACATTTTCTCCTTTTACCCCTTGTAAAAATAAAAAAATTGGGTCTACAAGAACATGCGAGTGTAAAAAATGGAAATTGGGAATTTCTCGTCAATTTTATGATGCAAATATAAAGTAGACATATTGTATATGTGAATAAAATAAAATAATATTTGGAATATCCATTTTCATTACAAGCAGAGAGCTTCAAAGTTAGAAAAATGCTAATTTTTCAAATTTTTCATCAAATTTTGGGATTTTTCACCAAGAAAGGATGCAAGTTACCAAAAAATGTTACCACTAAGTTAAAGTAGAATATGTCACGAAAAAACAATCTCGGAATCAGAATGATAACTAAAAGCATTCCAGAGTTATTAATGTTTAAAGTGACAGTGGTCAGATGTGCAAAAAATGGCCGGGCCTAAGATGTAAAATGGCTGGGTCCTTAAGGGGTTAAGTACTAAAGTCATCTTATATTGGACAACCCCTTTAATGATATTTTTATGCACCTGAACCTAGATCCAATGCACTGAGCAGTGTGGATGGAAGCATTGACATCCCAGAAGATTGGATCGCCATCTGGAATCAAAGTCTGAATGGTGTTGGTCATTTAGAATATCTAGATACTTCTGGGATTTTACTATATATTTGAGAATGATTATTAGACCAAAAGAGCGCCATGGTATCACACCAAAATCAAACTGGAAGCCCCGGCAGGCTTGACAGTGGCTATAAGGCAGTCAACATTATAGGCTTTATCCAGTGATCTCCACACCATCATATACGTGACTGGGGAAACATCACATGTTTCTACGCATCCAGTGTCCATGTTTTTGTCTTCCTTGCACCACTGAAGACGCTGTTTGATGTTTTGTGTTGTCAATGAAGGTTGGGCTACTGCAGCTCTGCGATTGACATCCTCTTTGTGCAGTGCATGCCTGGGCAAAGATGCCATGTTACCGATCATGTCAGGTGCATCAAGAAGATTTTAACTTGACTACAAATAACAGGGTTTCATTTTTTTTTTTCAAACTGTATGGGGGAGATTTATCAAAACCTGTCTAGAGGTCATAGCAACCAATCAGATCGCTTCTTTCATTTTTGAAAAATGTTTGCTATGGACAACTCAGCAACTTTTCCTCTAGACAGGTTTTGATAACTCTCCCTCTGTATGTACTGAACTTGGTCTTTGGTTACCGACACTGCAATATCCTAGTAGAAAAAAGGCATTAAAAAAGGATTCTTACAGTTTTTTTTTTCCAGGATTAGTAAAATATAGCTGCTTTCTTCCAAAAATGCCACATCTTTGCTTAGGTGGTATGTGATATTACAATTCAGCTCCATACACATCAATGGAACAGAGCTGTAATACCAAACACAAACTGAGGACATGAGTGCCATTGTTTTAATGGAAGAAATCAGCTATGTTTTTTAAAATCCTGGATATCCCCAGGATATCATTACAATCTTCATTTCATAGGACGTGTATAATTACAATATATATGCTGATCCCACAGCGATAGCAGATGGAGCCTGGAGAGGTCTGGGAGCTAGGAGGAAGGGATCTGGTATGCGATTATATTATCATGTAGTCCACAGGAATTCAGAGTCTGACATCCTTTTGTAACCATTAGGCACTGGAGAGTCAGACTTATGATCACATGACCAAATTAGAATAATAAAACATGGATGCAGGTGTAGGACTAGTGATGCTAAAGTGTGCAAGGTATTGAAATTCTACTTCTTCCATTGGCATCATTTGCATTAAAATGTACAATTGTGTTTCCAGTTTTAGGTTACATTCACACGAGTATTTGTAGTGGAGGATTTGCAAATTTGCTGTGGACATTTTAAATAGGAATTTATTTAGACTTAAATAGACTTACCATTTGATCAACACAACATGCATTGTACATTGTGCCACAATAAAAGGGATGTTTGCAATTTCAAATAATAATGAGAACAAAAAAGTAGACATCTGTTGGATGAATAAGTATCCATCCCTTTAAGTCAGGGGTCTCAAACTCAAGGCCCGTGGAACGAAAGTTTGTGGCCCGCACCAGGTATGTGTAATTTGTAGTGCCCGACGCCTGGGACATGCAGTTCCGGGGACTGGGCAGGTAACTTCTTCAGGCATTTAGCCCTGCTTCCGGCAAGCAGCACTAAATGCCGGAAGGCTTCACTTACCGCGCCCTCATCCTCCCAGTCTCCGGTTGGCCGGCCGGCCCGAGTCTGATGAAGGATGTCACGCATGTGACGTCCCTCTGCAGACCCGCACAGAAGGACGTCAGCGGCGTCACTCGTCAGGCCGCCAGAGAGGAGAAGCGCAGCACAGGACAGGTAAGTGTGTCTATGTGTGTGTGTAAACAACAATGCTACCTAATGTGGGAAACCTGCTACTACCTACCTAATGTGGGGAACCTGCTTCTACCTACCTAATGTGGGGAACCTGCTACTACCTAATGTGGGGAACCCCAAGAAGTAGCACCCCCATCATCCATCAGCTAATGCTACTACCACACGGGGTAGGGGGAATGGGGGGGTTGCATGATGGGGGCATTATATGTAAGGGGCGCATGCGGCCCAGCCTCACCCAGCTGCTACCTCCAATGGCCCACAAATAATTTGAGTTTGAGACCCCTGCTTTAAACACCTAAATAAAGTTCAGCAATACCAAAAAGTATCAAAAAAATGTACTCAATAAAATGTAGCATCTATAAACAAAGATAAAATCCAAATTAATGAGCATGGTGCACAGAACTGAGAAAATACAAGGGGCATAGGCTAAAAAAACATTGGAATACATGGTTTTAACCACATACATGTAGTAAGTTGCATGACAATAGTGAGATATACATGAATCACAATAATGAGTACTACAAAATGCATAGGTAAGTAAATATACATAACACAATGTAGAGCCAAATGCCACCTGCACTTACCCCAAATAGGAATGTCCTCCTTCAGACACGTCCAAGGGACAACAAGGATAACCAGGTGAGGTTCATCACCACATTTCACTCACAGGCCCAGGATGTGCGGAATGCTTTGGCAAAGTATTGGGATCTGCTTACATTGGATCCCATACTTGGTCTATTCATCCAAAAATTTCCCTCATTGACATACAGAAGGTCTACCAATCTACGGGATAAATTAGTTCACAGCCACTACTCGGGGCCCCAGACGAGCAACATTTTTGGCAGTAGTAACCCTCGATGGGGCTGCAAATCCTGTGGTAGATGTGTAGCTTGTCAAAATGTGGTTGATGATACCTCTTTTCTTGATTCTAGTGGGAACATCTACAAGATAACTCATAACATCACATGCAATACAGTTGGTATAATCTACCATGCCACTTGCCCTTATGGCCTTATTTACGTTGGAATGACGGCTCGTGAATTCAAACGCAGGATCCGAGAGCACGTCTTAGGTATCCAGGCCGCTGCCAACCAAGAAGACATATCCTGCTTGACAGTGATTCCTCGCCATTTCAAAATTCATCACGACTGTCATCCTTCTGGCCTAAGATTTCGTGGGATTGATAGAATCTTCATCAGTCAGAGAGGAGGTGAGTGGAAGAAACTACTCGCCCAACGTGAAGTTAAGTGGATCACCAAACAAAACTATGCAGCCAACTGGTATGAACGATCACATTAGTTATGCATCGTTCATTTAATTCCTGTTGCACGTACATTCAATCTGTTCTGTTTCTAGGTGTCTATGTCTGATTTTAATTTTTACATTTATTGTATTTTATGTACGTTAGGGTAAGTGCAGGTGGCATTTGGCTCTACATTGTGTTATGTATATTTACTTACCTATGCATTTTGTAGTACTCATTATTGTGATTCATGTATATCTCACTATTGTCATGCAACTTACATGTATTCCAATGTTTTTTTAGCCTATGCCCCTTGTATTTTCTCTGTTCTGTGCACCATGCTCATTAATTTGGATTTTATCTTTGTTTATATATGTACTCAATAAAATTTAGCAATTTTTGATACTTTTTGGTATTGCTGAACTTTATTTAGGTGTTTAATTATTCTATATTCCAGCAATCTATATTCATTGATTTAATTGTATGGTGACATTACCCCTGCTTTAAGTCAATACTTGTTAAAGGAGTACTCCGAAGCTAAACCTTTAGGGGGCAAAATAAGTATTAAACAAAGTTATATAACATTGCAATATACTTACGTTTTCCATATGGTCCTTTTACCGTCGTTCTCCGCATTTTTTCCTCCGACCGGAACCTGTAAGCCTTTCCCTCTTCTGACGACGCTCGACCGCATCTTCTCCTCCATCCGGCACCATCGTCGCCCGGTGACTCATCGCTCCCATGAGTCTTCGCGGGCTCTGCCGGCCTCCCTGGTCGAAGTCGGCTACTCCCCCTTTTCTGAGTAAAAACACCCCTGGCCAATCACAGTCTTCTGTCCGCGCCTGCGCACTCACCACAGAGCTGGGACCGGACATGTGACTTTAGCAGGCCAATTATATCCCTGCTAGTAATGCTGCCGTAACTAACAGGGATATTCTTGAAGCCATTTAGTAAATGCAGAGCAGTTAGAGCAGTGTTTCCCAGCCAATGTGCCTCCAGCTGTTGCTAAACTACAACACCCAGCATGCCCAGACAGCCTTCAGCTGTCTGAGCATGCTTGGAGTAGTAGTCTTGCAACAGCTGGAGGCACCGCTGCAACTCCCAGCATGACCTGACAGCACATAGCTTTCTGGGCATAATGGGAGTTGTAGTGTTACAATAATTATAGACAACATTACTCTCCTATTGGACAGGGGAGAACCACAAAAGGAAGGAGCTGTGGGCGTCACTTTATTATAATTTCCTAGGGGGGAGGGCATCAGCTTACAGGAAGCAGGGGTGCAGGGAGTTATGGGAAATGTAGTCTCTATGACATGGCTGCTTACTGCTTCGGGCAGCAATTACTGGAGAACGGCTGGACCGATTTGGACAAATGAGGTATCGTTATAAAGGTCTTTCAAAGAGCTATCAGATGAGGTAAACTTTTTTTTTTAAGTACAAGCGCTTCGGAGTACTCCTTTAAAGCCACCTTTCGTTGCCATTAAAACTACATGACTTTTGGGGTATGTTTCTACTAGCTTAGCTCATCTATAGGTGGAAATGTTGTCCATCCTTCTTGGGGGCTAAAGCTAAGTCAGGTTATAGAAAATAGGAGAGGCTCCTATCTGCTAGTTACCTTGATCCGAGCAACTCAAATGGGACCTATACCCACGGTGTCGGAAAGTAAAGTGATTAAAAAGGAAAATTGAGGCTCAGGATCTTGAATACTGGATAGACATTTATTAATTAATTGTTTCAAATATGTAATGTGCTCCGTGATGCACAGGGCCCTTGTGGGCCAGCGGGGAAACAAAATACAATTTACATTATATGACATCTTAAAGCTGCTGAAGAAAAGTCCTATGGAGGACTTGAAACGCATCCAGCTCCGCTACTAACGCCACATATATCCAGCCTCTATATTGGAATACATCTATTGTGCTTACACGGCATCTGCTAAGCCCCAGGTACCTATGCGCATTGCCACGGCCACGAGGACGCCACATACCCTCTGACCGCATCAGGGATTACCTGTACAGCCTCAAAAAAACTGGATCTTTCATTATTGCTGTAACTTCTGAGAAGGCTGAGTCTCTATCAGCATATGCCACACATAATAGGACCATGAATTTGAACATTCTCTCCGCGCATTTATGCAATTTGGAGAAATTCACGACTCAGTGAAGCGCTGCAGTCCCCATCAGTGAAGCGCTGCAGTCCCCATCATTGAAGCCCACTATCACCGCTATCCATATGAGACGGGCGAGTCTCTAAGTGGCGATCTATCCTTCAGCTCTTCAGTACTGCAAGTATACGTAACATTGCTACTGTTTGTTCATAAACACTGCTAGTATACCAGACATTGCTACATTGTTACCATGCAATAATTGTTACATTGTTGCCAGTGGATACCACTCATTCTACAAACAGCGCATTGAACAGTACAATTTTGCACTTTACATATTCGCATCTGTTCAAAAGACACGTGCACCAGTATTTTATTCTTATAGGCTGGAATATCCACAGACGTGTGGCTTTTATACTGATTGTATTTTATTACATATTTTTATATTATAATATATTCTATGCTATCTATGTAATTTTATAATTAATTAAATAGTATTTTGTGTCCCCGCTGACCCACAAGGGCCCTGTGCGTCACGGAGCACATTACATATTTTAAACAATTAATTAATAAATGTCTATCCAGTATTCAAGATCCTGAGCCTCAATTTTCCTTTTAAGTCAGATTAGATGGAGACCGTCCGTAAAAATAGTAATTATTGGCATAGATTCCTAATTGGATTCAGGTTGGAGCTTTGACTGGGCAGTTTTAGGACATTACCATGCTTTTATCTAAACTATTCCATTGTACCTCTGGCTAGATGTTTAGGTAATGGGGGGGGAGTTAGCATTGGTCTTACCTTATGTTTGTGGTGTTAATTTGTTGCACAATTTGTCTCAGTTGCTGTTTAACAACTTTTATTGTGACTTTTGGTTAAGAAGCTTTATCTAAAATGTGTGTATCTATGTCATAGTCTGGGCAACTTTTTGCAGTGGTCATGAAATTATCATAGCGATTTGTCACAAATCTTCACCAGCCCAGACCTAGCTTACAAAGAGGTTAAAAAGTTTAGGTAGAACAATACAAAATGATGTATTTAAAGTGTACCTGTCATTAGCACATACTTTTTATATCACGTAGATAATATAATTATATGCATATTTGTAATATATGTATATTTGTAAAATTTGTATATTTTTTGATCCTGCAGCTATTGCCTGTGTGTCTTTGTAAAGAGAAAAAATACAGGAAGTGTGGGCAGGACAAGCAGGGCTCTGTACACTGAGGACAAGCGGGGCTCTGTACACTGAGGACAAGCGGGGCTCTGTACACTGAGGACAAGCGGGGCTCTGTACACTGAGGACAAGCGGGGCTCTGTACACCTAGGACACGCAGGGCTCTCTGTACACTGAGGACAAGCAGGGCTCTGTACACCGAGGACAAGCGGGGCTCTCTGTACTCCGAGGACAAGCGGGGCTCTCTGTACTCCGAGGACAAGCGGGGCTCTCTGTACACCGAGGACAAGCAGGGCTCTCTGTACACCGAGGACAAGCAGGGCTCTCTGTACACCGAGGACAAGCATGGCTCTCTGTACACCGAGGACAAGCAGGGCTCTCTGTACACCGAGGACAAGCAGGGCTCTCTGTACACCGAGGACAAGCAGGGCTCTATGACATGTTCCGGCTCACACAGGATGATTGACAAGCCAGGAGTCTGCACGGAGCCCTGCTTGTCCTGCTTTCACTTCCTTTATTTGGACTCCTCACAGAGAGACACACAGGCAATAGCTGCAGGGACAGCATTTTTTCACCCAAAGATATACACATTTTTTTATTACAAATATACATATAATGGGTCATGTACACATTATCACCACACAAATGAAAGGTGTAGAAAAAGTGTTCATCTCAGGGGTGGGGAAATTAAAAAAAAAATAACTACTTGTCCAAGGGACTAAAGCGGAATACAATGTACTTGTCCCTCAAGAAAATCCACTTGTCCTGGTAGATAAAATAATTTCAACCAAAATAGTACGATTCCCCCCACTAGACCACCAGGGATGGATATAAGATTCCTTTAGACACTGCTGTCAACTTAGACAGCACTGATCTAATGGTTTAATAGCGGCCACAGCGATCGCAGCATGCCAGGCTATTAGTGGCGGGAAGGCTGTAGCCAGCTCCTTTTACACCAGAGGCAAGCCCCCCCCCCCCCCCCCCCCCCCATCTGACCCCTATAACTAAAATTTTTCCATATACAGGGATGAGGATAATCTTGTGTGACATGATATGTTGTTATTATCGGAATTTTTATTAGGAAAGGGGCTTATTCACATATATACGCACTTCATAACCCCTTAAGGACCAAGGACGTACTGGTACGTCCTTGGTCCTGCTCCCGTGATATAACGCGGGGTTACACGGTAACCCCGAGTCATATCACGGCGGGCCCGGCGTTATAGTGAAGCCGGGACCCGCCGCTAATAGCGCGCAGCGCCGATCGCGGCGCCGCGCGCTATTAACCCTTTAGCCGCGCGCTCAGAGCTGAGCCACGCGGCTAATACCGAAAGTGAAAGCTGCCAGTTAACTCAGTGGGCTGTTCGGGATAGCCGCGGCGAAATCGCGGCATCCCGAACAGCTTACAGGAGGCTACCTGCCTCCTCGCTGTCCGATCGCTGAATGACTGCTCAGTGCCTGAGATCCAGGCATGAGCAGTCATGCGGCAGAATCGTCGATCACTGGTTTCCTATGAGAAACCAGTGATCAATGATGAAGATCAGTGTGTGCAGTGTTATAGGTCCCTGTGTTATAGGTTTCACTGTGAGTGTGCGCAAGGTGATTAGCAGTGTTAAGCTTCCACCACACAAAGCGTTTTGCAAAAAAATTTATAAAAATTAATTTACATTTTGGTCTCATCTGACCAGGGCACCTTCTTCCACATGGTTGTTGAGTCTCATGCAACTGTATTGCTTGTGGCTCACTTACAACAATGGCCAGATTTGTGGCGTACATGACTAATAGTTGTCCAGTAGACAGATTCTCCCACCTCAGCTCTTGCAACCCCTCCATGAGCCTCTTTGTTGCTTCTCCAATGTTCTTCTTGCCCGGCTTGTCAGTTTGGGTGAACGGCTTTCTCATGGTATGTGTGCAGTTGTGCCATATTCTTTTCATTTTCTGATTATGATTTTATGGTTCTCCGTGAGATGTCCAAAGCTAAAAGGGGTGCACCGGTAGCAAACAATTTTTTTTTTTCAACTCAATTGGTATCAGAAAGTTAGAGTGTCCCTGTTACCAACTAAAACTTTTAATATAGTGTTCCTTGTGTAATTAGCGGACACTTTTCCATTCCCTTGCTTTCAAAATTATCAACATAACTATGTTTAAAATGTAATATAAAAAACAGCCACTAGGTGTCATTGTTCTGTTCCCTGCCACAATTAAAGGGGTTCTCCACTGCTTTAACCTTCTTGGGGCAGTTAGATAGTACTGTGGCTATATGTTATTACCCCTTTGTTTCCTGCTGGTAACGCTACTGTAGTTGGGTTATTTTTTACCTTATTTTCAAACCCGGAAGCTGGCTACTTCAATAGTTTGCTGGCTTTTTTCGACCACTGTTTTTTTCAGCCGCCGCCATCTTTCCATCGCTAAGTCACCCTGCAGGGTGTTGTGTTGGAGGCCCGCCTCCCGCGCTGAAGAATATTCCACCGTCATAATCGCGGACCTCCTTCCTTTCAGCTTCTTATAAGCTGATTGCTGATTGGGCTGCTCGCGGCGAATTGGCTCCGTTGTTGGACGCATGCGCAGTTCGTCCTCAGTCGGGAGGGTCATCTGCCAGAGAGGGCCTAGCAAACTTTCGGGAGCTGTTCAGCACACAGGGACTCCCCTCTGGTAAGGTTAGTGTTGAGTCCCTGTGTGCTGAACAGCTCCCGAAAGTTTGCTAGGTCCTCTCTGGCAGATGACCCTACTGACCGAGGACGAACTGCGCATGCGCCCAACAACAGAGCTGATTCGCCGCGAGCAGCCCAATCAGCAATCAGCTTATAAAAAGCTGAAAGGAAGGAGGTCCGCGATTATGACGGTGGAATATTCATCAGCGCGGGAGGCGGGCACGTACGGAGTGTGGGGCAGGCTGGCCTCCAACACAACACCCTGCAGGGTGACGTAGCGATGGAAAGATGGTGGCGGCTGAAAAAAAAAACAGTGGTCGAAAAAAGCCAGCAAACTAATGAAGTAACCAGCTTCCCGGTTTGAAAATAAGGTAAAAAATAACCCAACTACAGTAGCGTTACCAACAGGAAACAAAGGGGTAATGACATAGCCACAGTACTACCTAACTGCCCCAAGAAGGTTAAAGCTGTGGAGAACCCCTTTAATATAGTGAGTTTGGTCTCCTCCCGGCCTGGCAGGAGTCCGAACTCAGGAAGTGTTTCTCTGCACTGAGCTTGATTGACAGCTGCACAGAAAGTGAAAGCGCCACAGATTCTCACAGAAAGCTTCACAGACTGAAAGTTACAGGAGAGCCTTACTGATAGCAACACAGACTAACATGCACAGAACCTGAGATCTTCTATTCATCACAGCTCTGCTATGCGGAACAATGTGAGGGCAGAAGTGGTCCCCCTGCAGGCTTCAATGATGTCATGCCTGCTGGGAAACGCCCTCTTTCTCCTGATGTCAGCAAGAAAAAAGGTAAGATAAGGACCTTTTTAAAGCTCTGAAATTGTTTTTAATTAAGGGCAGGAGGGGTGTTAGGAGTAGATATGGAACATATCCTGAGTTAGTTTAGAACAGTTTATTTGGTGACAGGTACTTTTTAAACAGATTTGTAAATTACTTCTATTTAAAAATCTTAACCCTTTCAGTACTTATCAGCTGTTGTATACTACAGAGGAAGTTGCATAGTTCTTTTCTGTCTGACCACAGTGCTCTCTGCTGACACCTCTGTCCATGTCAGGAACTGTCCAGAGTAGGAGCAAATCCCCATAGCAAAACTCTCCTGCTCTGGACAGTTCCTGACATGGACAGAGGTGTCAGCAGAGAGCACTGTGGTCAGACTGAAAAGAACTTCACAATTTCCTCTGTAGTATACAGCAGCTGATAAGTACTGAAAGGATTAAGATTTTTAATAGAAGTAATTTACAAATCTGTTTAACTTTCTAGCAACAGTTGATTTGAAAATAATTGTACCCATAAAAACTATAGATCATAGTGCAAAAAATATGCCCTCTTACATCCCTGTATACAGAAAAATAAAAAAGGGTTGTAAGTGTTAGAAAATGAGTATGCTTTTCCTTTCTAACAAAAAGTTATTTTTTCAAAAGTAATAAAATAAAACAAAAACTTAGATAAAATCGGGTTTTGTTGTAATCGTATGGACCTACAGAATAAAGATAACATCATTTTAACCATAAGGGGCATTGTGTAGAAACTAACTCCCCCTTTTAATTTTTCCCCACAAATATTTCTTTTTATTTTGCTTCGCTGTAGATCTTATCTGAAGAGTTATGTATTGTAACATGGAAGAAGGAAAACATGAAAACGCTAAATTGCTACATCATTAAGGGGTTATGCAGGTTAAGTGTGTCACAAAAGACTACGTAGTGAGCCAAAACAGAAAAAAAAAAGGCCCTAAAATAAAACACACCAATTAAAGTAACTTGCAAAATAATGTATTACAAGTAAGATCATATGGTATCTAATTTTTCAAAGCAGTGTATTACAAAACACTATAGTCTGATAGATCTATGATAGATTAACCCTAATTGTAAACCTTTTACATTTTGTGATACAAAAATCCAGTTCCATGTAAACAGCATTCATTCTACTCAATGGCACTTCATCTTAGAGGCTTTGGTTGATCTCCAACTCCTCCTGCAAGGTGATAGACTGCCAGGCACACCTCATGGGCCAAAGCGTCTGCATTTTCCTGTCAATGCAAAATAAGAAAAGCAGCTTTATAGGCAGAGTTACATCATAGCCACATTGTAAAAATTATTGGGAGTCATGCATGAAAGGGGGTTACAAATCCAAGGCAGAACTAAGTCCCATTTATTAAATTCTCTTATTACTATTCTAAACACTCCATACCCAGCTTTAGGCGTTCTTATAGACCCTGGAATAAGATAGGTAGGGGTTATCCAGGAAAAGAAAAAAAACATACCTGTCCTAAGGTTACAGCTTGGCTCCATTCACTTCAATGGAACTGAGCTACAATACCACACACAACCTGAGGACAGAACTAGAGATGAGCGAAGTTACAGTGATTCGATTCGTCACAAACTTCTCTGCTCGGCAGTTGAGGCCTTTAGCCTGCATAAATGAGTTCAGCTTTCAGGTGCTCCGGTGGGCTGGAAAAGATGGATCCAGTCCTAGGAGAGAGTCTCCAGCCCATCGGAGCACCTGAAAGCTGAACTCATTTATGCAGGCTAAAGTCAGCAACTGCCGAGCCGCGAGGTTCGTAACGAATCAAATTACTGTAACTTTGCTCATCTCTAGACAGAACCCCTTTAACTATTTGCATACATCACTGAAGGTAATGCCTAAGGTCTTGCTATTAAATCCGACAGAATGGTCAACTAAGGTTGTAAATGGAGCCTACGCTAGCAGTGAAACATAGCCTTATTTCATTTTTTAAAAATTGTTCTCGAAAAAAAGACATCTTGGCAGTATGTGCTATAAGAGCATTCTACAAATATTCACTTCTAGGCTGGTCACCCATAGATATCAACCTGGCTAGAAGAGGCAGCTGAATGGATGTAACCCCATGTTTAAGGCAAAAGCTCTAATCCAGAGTTCTCAAACTGAAGTATGTGAAGTGAAATGCAAAGTTTGTAAACACCCTTTTTTGTTTGTTTTCTTATATCCGAATTTCAAAACCTGTAACTTTTGTTTTTCTGCACCATCTGTTACTAAAGGTGTGACTGAAGCTGTAAGGGGATATATTCCCTGTCCATAGACTTCTATGGACAACTGTAATCTGATCCCAAAGTGCGCTGATCTCTCTCAATATGAACTTGGGCTGATAAATGGAGAAAGAGGATTTTTTCTTTAATAAGATATATTACAAAATTTCTCATATTCGCTTGCACTGGTGATTAATGCAAGGGTTATTAATAGGTTAGAGGTCATTTAGTTATGTCTTTTCCCTATGTTGTTGGTTTTAAAATACTGCAAATCTCACCTGAGTGTCCGCCTCAGCATACACACGGACTACATCCTCAGTTCCTGAAGGACGGACAAATGCTCTGGACATATTGTATTTTTTGACAAGATCATCAATTTTCTCTTGTAGTCCTGGAGGTTTTACAGTCCGTCTCTCAGCATCAGTGGTGTCTATTACCTTTCTATCTGCAACCTGCCAGGCACAAAAAAGTTATTTCAGGAACATTCCTTGGGATGTAGACAAATTCATATAAAGGACATATAGGGACATACCTCCACCACTGTAAGGTTAATGACACTAGTTTTTTTCTACTATTTTATATGGAACCCATTTTTACAAAAGCCTGTTCACTATATATGACTGTTGTGGCACATGTCAGCATACCTTTAAAAGGGGTACTCCAAAGTCAATTGGAAAAAGTAAATTCTGCAGAAGCATATAGCATTGCTTACCTGTCTGCCCCCAGTTCTGAAACCACCAAAAGTCAATATATGTTTTGTGGATATGTAATGCTCTCCCCTAACATGTCCTCCCCCTAATTACTGGTTGTGAAGTTGCCCGTCACTACAATTCCCAGAATGCATTTGTTTCCTCTTCATCACAGTCCTCCCACAGCTATCCTGCCAGATTTCCACCAGAGCTGTTGCAGAACATTTCAGTAAAGAGCAGACTATTGCTTTGCAGTCAGTAAATCTGCAGAACCTGCTGTATTCCTGTGTGCTCCTCTGTCTATGGCATTACACAGCACAAGGCAGCATGTTGTAAACACACCTAATCCTTCCCTATGTCTCAATAAATATATACATTTATATGTGTATATGACAGGGAGATTGTGATGTAGGCTGTAGGGTCAGAGGTGAAGACATCACGCAGAGGTGGGGCTAGAGCTCAGAGACAAGATCATGTCATATTTCAGGAGACAGCAGAGGTTGATGCATCGGAGAGATAGAGAGATCAGGAAGCTGCTGTTGTCAGGGATCTCACCCCTCCTATACTACACTACTTGTTTATCAGCAGACAACAGTTGATACTAACAAGCAGCTCCTTCTTTCCCTGGCAAATCTGCATGCCTCTTCTCTGCTGGATTCTGGCTATTTAACTGGAACAGTTCCGACTGCCTCCGCCCTTGTGGAGTCTCTCATCTCTAACCAGGAATAAGTGGAAGACCTTGAGTGGTCTCTGATCTCCAAGCATGTCCCTGACTGTGATTCCATGTTGACATCCACTTTGGTTACTGCTTCTTGTTCATACTACACTGCTTTTAATATACCTGATTTTTTGCAACTCCAGAGTTCTCACTTTTGCTCCTGATCCCTGGTTGTGTTTGACTAAGTCTCTGTATTCCATTATGGTATTTTGTTTATAAAGGTGTGATTTGTACTGCACTCGTCTCAGTCTGTTTTTGTGGATCCTGACAATAGTTTATGTAAATATCACTACTGGAATATTTCACTATAATGTTTTGTAAGTAGTGAACCATCAAAGTCAATTGCTTGTATATGTGCAACACTGCAACCTACAATCTTATTTTGTATCAATATCCCAGTTAATAAAATTGGGTAATGTCAGAATCCTTAGGTAAAAATCAGACCTATGGTGTAGTAGCGGCCCGACCAAGATTTGTGGAACACAGGATATGTTACACCAGGGCAACAAACCTCCTAAAGTAATAAGCCATGAGGATGAAATACTTAAAGGAGAAGTCTCACAGTAAACAATTGTTCAGCTTTTAGTGCAGAAGGTAAAGTTATATAGGTTTGTAAATCACTTCCATTACCAATGCTGCTTAGAAACAAGCTTTATCTGCATTCTTCTGTCTGACAGGAAATTCAGCTGTTCCAGGTTTTCATGACTTTCGACCCCCTATTCAGGCTGTTATCAGCAGCATCCCGGGGCCGTGACGTGACAATTACCCAGAAAACCCCTGTGCTGCAGAGAGTTGCCTGAGCTCGGCCTTAGCCCCTCCCATCTGATGAATATTCACACTGTCCTCCCTCTGTTCTGCAGTGATTGGCTGAGCAGCACTGCCTATATGCCGGCTGATTCAGATCATAGCAGAGTCAGCAAACAGGCTGATTCTCTCCCCTCTCCTTGCTAATGTTTTTACACTGATAACGGAGGAGAGGGGGGAGGGGAGGGAGCTGCCAGCGTAGACCTGTCACACTGAGAATGGAGGGGAGGGAGAGTAGAATTGTCACACTGAGCACTGGGGAGAGAGGAGTGCAGGGCAGAGAAGGGGGGAGGTGATTGTGCCACTGTAAAGCTATTTCACTGAGAGGAGGAGGGGGAGGGAGTGATTTTACAGTGTAAAACTGCAGCTTCAACTCCAGGGTCCCTCTCTCTGAGCACTGAGATAACATTTTGTTTCCTCGTGGCCACCCTGCTGTATAGGGCTATGATTGGAGCTCAGTGTTATGTGGGAGTGACTAACATAAGTTAGGGGTGGTAACAAGCTCTCTGCTCAGGCAGCTGAGAGCAGGAAATGTGAGCAGTGCATGCAGGGAAATGTAGTCTTTGAGATCACAGGCATAGCCACCATAACCAGGAAGTAACTGCAATTTATGAGCTGAATAGCCGGTGAATGGGGGGCGGAAAAAAAATCACAAACATGTCAGAGAGGTGGTAGGTGAATATACTATGGAATGGCTAGGTATCTTTTTTTTCTTTGCTGCATGGGATATCTTCTTTAACAGTTAGTTCATCCCCTTTTGCATTTCATACTCATTGATTTAGCTGCAAAACAAACAACTTACCGTTACTTTCAGCTGGCGATTTGGGAGGTCAGTATAAATTTCATTCCATTTCTGTATAGTAAGACCTTTAAGCGATAGGATGGCTTCAATGACCAACATGTCAGAGATGGCATCTCCCACAGTCTGAAGAAAAAAAAACAACAAAAAAACAAACAAGATTTCATGAAAATACAGAGTAAACTTTAAAATACATAAATAACCGCTCCTGAGTCTAGCATGCATTATTTACACAGGGAATAATCTGCTGAAGAGAAGCTTTCGTCTATCTGGACAGGAAAGGGTCTATACCCTATGTCAATACACCTTACCCATTGCCAGTTTACTCCGAAGGTCAGCTCTGTGCGGACAGACCCCTACTGTTGTTCACTACATAGCTGTGTATATACAAATGAAATGTCTCTCATTCTTACCTGATTTATGAGATTGATGACATTTTCAAGCATCTGAGCAGCTTTTCTCGATTCCTCGCTGGCTCCCGTTTTGGTCAGCTGTCTTATCTGCTCTTCAGCTGTTTTGCTAAACAAGACCTGGAAGACACAACAATATATAAAGTGTCTAACAACAACCACCCTGTGCACTGTATGGATGTCCTAACTACAGAGCACCACTAAAAAAAGGTGTCTAGATCAAACAACCCATTAGTAGAAAATAAGCCCACCAATAACCATATAATCGTGTGATGTTCTGCTCCCCTTTATAAATAGCTGTTATGACAAGGGAGTTCTGGTCCCTTCAGCTACATTGCCAAATTGTACTATAGGTCTTTAAAGGAATACTGTCAGATATTTTCTCCCACACTATCCACAGTACTGGTAGATAGTGCGGGAGACGCTGATTAAAACGAGCCCTACCTTACCCGGATCTGTCCGGCCGTTCGCCCGCAATTGTGGTTTTATTCTATGTGTACATCTTGCTGTAACTGGCACGGGCAGGGCTTCTGCAGGTTAACTGGCACTAACGCCAGCGCCGCTTATGAATATTCATCCCCCCTCCCTCCAGCTCTCCCTCTCTTCGTCGCTCCTAACTGCTGGAGGGAGGGGGCAGATGAATATTCATAAGCGGCGATGACGTCAGTGCAGAAGGGCCAAAAGGCCGGGCGGATCCAGGTAGGGCTCGTTTTAATCAGCGTCTCCCGCACTATCCACCAGTACTGTGGATAGTGCGGGAGAAAATGTCTGACAGTTTTCCTTTAATTTCCCTAGAACGGATTTTTCATAGTCCACATAGAATTTTCCATCAGCTACAAAGCATACATGCTTCCAACAATACATTTGAGCAACACTGTTCTTAAATGAAATGTTTCTCCTAGATTTTTTAACAGCATTTAAAGACACGCTTTACTGCAGGACCCATAGACAACAATAGACAGGACCTGTGCAATTCACATGAATTGTAAACATTACTGGGCATTCTCTGTGACTTTTTTTTTCTTTTTTTTTTTAAGAGGTCATTCTGCTGTGAATGGTGGTGGATCAAGTGTTATTTATGTGCTGGTGTCACCTTTCACTATACCATTTCTGATAAGAAGAAAGGCAAACTGTATGTACAGAACAGGGACTCTCAGATTAGTTTAAAGCCCAGTGGCCAGAATAGAAACTGCAAGATTTTAGGATTATTTTTAAATACAGATAGTAAAATGGAAAATTAGAAGGAAATATGGTTAACATAAAAACCTGATTTAATCAATAGGTGATTTTTAAAACACACCAGGTATAATATGATCTTGCATATCATTTAACTTACTGTTCCATGACCATTTGCTTCAAAGTAAACTCCAATATCAAACTCTTGTGCTTTATGATGAAGATGCTTAACACCAGTTTTTGCACAGTATACAGGAACCTACAAAAGACATAATTTATGTATGTTTATTAGTTTAACTTCTATTATTTTACCAAGATCTTCAGTTATATTATCCCATTAGTCTTCATTTATAAAAAAAAATTCTCAGTAATATTTTTAAAAAAATAAAAAATTTTTTTTATCTATGGATTAGTGAATTAAGCGTGAAATTTCAGTCACCTTCATAACTTCTTCCAAGTATCGCGTGGAGCTGCCATTTGCATAGGCTGTTTGCACTACTGCCATATTGAGCTCTAAACCAACCTGCAATAATAAAACAAATATTGCACAATTTTCAGTATGTAAAAAAAAAAAAAAAAAAAATATGGGAGGCAGGACAGGATGTCTGTTACGTTACATTATTTATGTTGAATTATGCACGTTCTAGGACAACATAATTATGTAAAATTTCTAAGCCCTTCTGGAATAAATTAGGTTACAAACTACAGAGTACTTGTATTACAGGCACTGCCTACTTACATGCCCTGATTTATACCATATTACCAGTCTGTCAGGAGGTTTATGTTGCATGGACCACAGGCAGCATGAAATCCAGACATGCTCTAGATCAGTGTTTCCCAACCAGGGTGCCTCCAGCTGTTGCAACACTACAACTCCCAGCATGCCCAGACAGCCTTCGGCTGTCCGCCCATGCTGGGGGTTGTAGTTTTGCAACAGCTGGAGGCACCCTAGTTGGGAAAGGCTGATCTAGATGCTAACAAGGTGTTTCAGAGAAAGTATATATTTTAGAACCAAGCCATGACCTAAGATGAAGTAGTGCTGGGCGGTATGATCAAAAATGCATATCCCGGTATTTTTTGCAAGTTATGGCAGCTCCACGGTATTTAACGGTATTCCCCCCCAGAGGAACTAATCATATATGACCCACAGGCGCTGCTATATTTCTCTAACACCCCCCCCCCCCCCCCTCCTCCAGGCCTCGGCACTTTAATATGAATGAAATGACGGTCGCGCTTTAAATGAATGACTTTTGGGCCGCCGGCGCTTTAAATGAATGAGATGCGGGCCGCGGTGCTGGAAACTATTAAGTTGCGAGCCGGAAGCTGTCACCTCCTCCTGTAAGCGCTAAAAGCCAGGCTTTTAGCGCTTGCAGAGGGAGGTGACAGCTTGCCACGGCTCACATCTCATTAATTTAAAGCGCGGCCCGCAAGTCATTCATTTAAAGCACCGGCGGCCCACAAGTCATTCATTTAAAGCACCGGCGGCCCGCAAGTCATTCATTTAAAGCACCGGCAGCCCGCAAGTCATTCATTTAAAGCACCGGCAGCCCGCAAGTCATTCATTTAAAGCACCGGCGGCCCGCAAGTCATTCATTTAAAGCACCGGCGGCCCGCAAGTCATTCATTTAAAGCGCCGCCGCAACTCACCTGCGGCTGATAATTCATTCATTCGGGGGGGGGGGGGGGGGGGGTTGGGGGAGGGTTACTGACCGTTATTGCGGTATGGGAAAAAAATTCTTATCGTGCAGGGAAAAAGTTTTGGTATGAACTGGTATACCGCCCAGCACTAAGATGAAGTGTCTGGGAGGTGGTCTCAGGCTTTTTTCCGTTCAGTATGGCTCTATTCATAGGTCTCTCACCATTTGTGTGGAGGGACAACTTAGTTGTTAGTACTGGGGGAGCTGGTCAAGATTTCATGCTATTCATGGTTTAGCTTTGTGATATATACCCAGTCTCAACTCTGCCTTCCTGTACAGGCCTGTAGAGTTTGCCAGTAGAAAGCATATTAACATGATACCTCACTCAGAAAGTACTATGGGGGAGATTTATCAAAACCTGTCCAAAAAAAAATTATAATAATTTGCCGAGTTACCCATAGCAACCAGATCGCTTTTTTTTATTTTTGGAAAGGCCTGTGAAAAATGAAAGAAGCAATCTGATTGGTTGCTATGGGCAACTCAGCAACTTTTCCTCTGGACAGGTTTTGATAAATCTCCCCTGTGTATGTGAAAGTATTCTAAGTGCATATTTTGTAACACGTCACTGCTCCTCCTGAAAAGCTGTGAGAGGTAGAAGATTCGGAGCAGGGTGCTGCACCCTTTGGGAAATTATTTTACATAAATGTGGGATCAATTCAAATGGCTGGTTCTAAGTTTAAGGGCAAAACAGTAGTCTTCAAAATACTAACAATTTGCGACATAGCGCAAACGAGCATTACAAAGATACCTGAGAACTTCTCATTTTAACCAAAATGTCACATGTATTGGTGAAGTAAGCGCTGCCTCTTATTTACAGTAACGACACTGTTCACACATGCATCACCTTCACTAAGAGTTCTTTGATAAAAGTGCTTATCAGTGTGGCAATCTTATCCCCATCTAGAAGGTGGAAGCCATCGCCGCTATCCTTGTAGTAGTAAACAATGCGGTCAGCATCCCCATCAAATGAACAGCAACGCTCGTTCGGCTTCATATCAATACCTAAAGTCACAGAAGAAGAAAGGATTTGTATTTAAAAGATATACAGAACAAAGTTCATAGTTTGTTTGACCTGTAATCATACGGAGTACACATTATGCTTCCAGTCCTCCTACCACAAGGGTTTTACAATGCACATCTGCCTAAGTATGTGGAAACATGGCGCTGTGGAATATAGATATATACATATCACTTGTCAGATTGGTTGTAAGACAATCTGGCATTATTCTAAAGTCTATCACCTCTAACTGGGATTCTCTAGTACCTTAAAACATATCCCTTATCTACAGGATATGGGATAAGTGTCTGATAGCGGGGGATCTGACCACTGAGACACCTCCAAGAATGGGGCCCTGGCTCTGTCTGTACAAGGAGAGGTGAGGTAGACACGCGCTTCATGCATTGTCTATGGGAGCGCTGGAGATACATGTGCTTCTGTGTATCTCCGCCAACATGTCGACCCCATCTCTCCAAGCAGGGGAGAACCAGGGCTCCATTCTGGAACTAAGGAGGGATCTCAGTGGTCAAATTCCCTGCAATCAGACATTTCCTGCGCATCAGGGATAAGTGTTGATGTACCCCTTTAGGATACGATCACACATACAGGATCCTGCGCAGATTCGATGCGCAGGATTTGTAACTGCAGATAAGAAGCTGTGCTCAGTCTTTTAGTTTACATTGAAATCTGCAGCAGAAAATCCTGCGCATCAAATCTGCGTACAGTCACATACTTTCATAGACACTGTACACAATACACTGACATGGTCTTTACCTTCAGGAGGCTTCTGCTGCACCTTCACATAGTCTGCTCCACACATATAGTTTAGTCTTCCATTAGAACCATCATTAAACAGCTGTAAGGAAAGCCTGGGCTGAAGATATCGCTCCATCTCCTTTATCTTCAGAGATCCAATGCCATTAGCTCCGTCTATACTCAAGCACTCCTTTTCTGCTTGACACTCTGGAGACTAAAGAAACAGGCGAAAATGTAGGTTAGTTATTTTTTTACGTCATCTGAAAAAATAATAACATTTTACTATGTTTTATGGTTTCTAAAAAGTTGTCATGGATTGTTGGTCTTAAAGCCAAGTCTGCACCTGTTTGACCAAGTCATTAAATGCTTTTGATAGTTTCTGGTAATATCCTTCAACACTCGGCTCCCCGTATCTTCCATCTGTATTGCGGCAACAAACAATATAGTGCAGCTGGGGTGTAGTCACTAGGCCGTAATCTGAAAGCAACATAGTGGAAAGACATTATGCCAAGTGCTGCAATAAGAGTTTTGTAAGGCACAAAAGGGAAAGTTTGGTCAAAACAATAATTATATATAAAACTCAATGTGTGTGTGTGTATGTGTGTGTGTGTGTGTGTGTGTGTGTGTGTGTGTGTGTGTGTGTATGTATGTATGTATGTATGTATGTTCCAGCATCACGTCCAAACAGCTAAAGATATTAACATCAAACTTGGCACACATGTTACTTATATGTCAACAACATAGGAGGACTGGGATGTGAGGACCGGGATGTGAGGACCGGGATGTGAGGGCAACAGCTTCCTCCTTTGTTTATTTTCCTCCCCAACAAGGATTAGAAAGGAAAAACCGGGCAACGCCGGGTACTCAGCTAATACATATATATTCACTAGAGAGGTATTTAGACTAGCAAAGACCTCCTATAAACAACTCGTGTCTCCCACATATACTTCATTTTCAAGCAGACTAGATGGTCAACACTTTCCAGTGCTGTAGTGAAGAAAAATAAAAGGTCCTTTTTCCCTAAAAGGACCTTTTACACTGGGTTATTGGCGGGACTGCACTAAGGAAAAGGCACAGCAACCAGCCAATGAACAAGCAAGGACTCTTGTTGGAAGATTGCTGAGCTTTTTCTCCAATTAGATGTCCCAACCCTGTGCTGGAAACAAGCGTTAATATCATAGGTCAGCACTTATTAATCATAGGCCACAATTCCCATTTTTGCTTTTCGTTTTTCCCATCCACAGAACCATATGAGGGCTTGTTTTTTTTCGCGACCAAGTGTACTTCGTAATGACACCTTTCAGTTTACCATATAATGCAAGGCGCAACAAAAAAAACAAAACACAATATTATTGGGGGGGTGGGGTCAGCAGAGTTTGAAAAAAAAAAATGAAACCAAAATGTTTGCAACTTTTAGGAGGGGTTTCCTTTTTACACAGTGCACTTTATGGTAAAACGGAGATGTTGGCCTTAATTACTATCGTAAAACCAACCTGTTTTGTTGGGATGTGCGCCAGAATTTGGCGTATTGCGTCACAAATTGTGTCTGTGCCAGAATTTGCGACCAAGATAAAATAAAAACCCAACCAATTTTCCATTTTACTTGAAAAACCTGAAAAAGGGGGCATAGCCACAAGGAACAGGGGGAAGGCCTTTGGAAAAATCCCAACATATTTACTAATGTTTCCACAGAAAATGTGGTGTATTCCAGGAAAATTTTAATTTTATTTTATTTTTTTATTTTTTTTTAAGAATAACTGGCTCCAGAAAGTTAAACAGATTTGTAAATTACTTCTATTAAAAAAAATCTTAATGCTTCCAATAATTATCAGCTGCTGAAGTTGAGTTATTTTTGAGTGCTCTCTGATGACACGTATCTAGGGAGCTGTCCAGAGTAGGAGCAAATTCCCATAGCAAACCTATTCTGCTCTGTGCAGTTCCTATGGGAATTTGCTTCTACTCTGGACAGTTCCCGAGACAGGTGTCATCAGAGAGCACTTAGACAGAAAAGAATAATTCATCTTCAGCAGCTCATAAGTACTGAAAGGATTAAGATTTTATAATAGAAGTAATTTACAAATCTGTTTAACTTTCCGGAGCCAGTTGATAGAGAGAGAGAGATTATATATATATATATATATATATATATATATATATATATATAAAAAAAAAAGTTTTCCTGGATAACCCTTTTAAGCTCTGGAAAGCCCCACAGCTCAGAGCAGTTGTAGAAAAAGCAAAATGTAGGGAAACATTAGTAAATACCATGGGAAAATACCTCTCAGAAATCAAAACCCACACAGAAAACGACACCCCCCCCCCTCTGAGTAAATCAGGGCTGTATGTTTATACTGTGGCTTGATGCAATTAAATCAAACTTCTTAAATAAGAATGTTTAAAATTAGCCTATTCTGACCCCTATAACTTTCATTTTTTTCATATATGGGTCTGTATGAAGGCTTGTTTTGGCACCGTGATCTTAAAGAGCACCTGTCATCAACAAAAACTTTTAATATGTTGTTCATAATCATTAATGAAGAGATATTGTAATATATCTTCATTAAAAAATATTAATATTTATACCAGTTTTTTCATTTTATACTTTTGGCCACTAGGGGTCACTCTTCTATGCCTGGTCTGCAAGCAGCATCTTATGCTTTTCATAGAAAGTATACAGCTTTTAGGACTAATGCTGAAGGGCTCTGGTCCTTCCACCGGAAGTTCAGTGCTCTCAGCTCAGGACTCGCTCCCAGCCTGTGAGCTACAAGGCTGCACATGCCTCTCATATAACAGCCAGTCACCTCCCCCTCCCCCTGCTCTGTGTTCTCCCTGCCCCTCACCACATGTTATCTTATACTTTGTATTATCTCACTGCACTCCCTGCTCTGTGCCCCCCCCCCCTGACATTCATCTTAATCACTGCCTCTGTAATTGCTCCCTCAGCCCCTGGTTCTCAGCATTGACTTTTTAGTGCAGAGAGACACAGGAGAGAGAGAGACAGAGGATGCCATTCCTCACCTGTACTTAGTCTGTATGCAAACTGCAGAGCAGTGTTTCCCAACCAGGGTGCCTCCAGCTGTTGCAAAACTACAACTCCCAGCATGTCTGGACAGCTGTTGGCTGTCTGGGCATGCTGGGAGTTGTAGTTTTGCAACAGCTGGAGGTGCCCTGGTTGGGAAACACTGCTGCAGAGGGAGAGCAGCATACAGGAAGACTGGCAGAAGCAGAGCCCCAGCCAAGCTTCATGTGACATCATGCCTGCCAGGACCCGCCTCCTTCCACCCCTCAGAAAGACAGTGCTCCTGAGCTAATGAAGAGGGATAAAACAAAGATATTTCCACAGCGTTTTAAACCTCAATAAACACAGGGATAGGCATAGTTAGAGTAAGGGACAGATGGGGAGGGGGATCAGGGAAAGTTTAGATGATGACAGGTACTCTTTAAGTTTTTAATCAGTATGACCTTTGCACATATTTGACTCTTTGATCACTTTTTATTCAATTTTTTCTGAGATATGAGGTGACCAAAAATCTGCATTTCTGGCATTTAAGTATTCTTTTACATCTAAGCCATTTCCAGTACGGGGTTAATAGTCTGGACATTACTGCATGCGGCAAATGTGTTTTCATTTATTTATTTTTATTTGAAAATGTATTTTATTTGAAAAATGGGAAAGGGGGTGATTAGAATTTTTATTAAGGAAGGGTATTTATTTTTTTAATGATTTTATTTACACTTTTACATGCAATCATTAGAGGTTAGTGGCACGTTGCAGGGGTGCTGATTGGTAAGTGCTATTGATCACAGAACCCCTTGTTTAAGGGGTTAATCCTGCTGTTCATCATTGACACCAGCCGTCACTCACAGTTTATGAAGCGAGCATAGCTCCTGTGCTTGCTTCATATTGAGAATGCCACATAGGACGTAAATGTACATCCTGGTGCGTTAAATACCAGGGCACCAGGACCAACATTTACGTCCATTTTTCTTAAGGGGTTAAACATTTTAAACTGTGTGGCTTTTTCAGATATACACAGAAGTCTGTTCAAAATCAATCTGCCAGAGACCTCATCTTATGACTCTGCCGCTAGCACATCTGGGCTTCTCCAGCACGATCATCAAGTGTCCATAACCTTTACCAGTAGAGCTGGTACCTTTCGATGCCGTCTCATAGCAGCTGCTATAACCACTACAAGTGCAGATTCTAGCATATCGGATAATTCCGCCAGACATGGAAGGATTGTTATACGATACACAGGAGATCACGTGCCATTTTACATACCTTGGTATTTGGATTCAAGAGCAGTTACCCCATCAATAACTGCAAGGGAAAGGCTTTCACTGCTTGGCCTGCAGATATTAAGATAATGGATAAGTAACTAAATAGATTTTAATACTCAATAGTTAAAATGGTAAATAGTTAATAACTATATTAACATTGGCAAATATATACAGGTGTCTAACGGGCAAAATTCCTGCTAACAAGGCACTTGACAAAAAGAGTCCCAAAGCTGGTTTTGCAGGAGAGTTCTGGTTGGTTGACAATAAGGCCCATGCCCTAAAGAATTATGTTTATAGCTCTATAAATACCAAAGTGTTGTACAGTCTCCATACAGTTCTATGAGGCCTTAGTTAAAGGGGTATTTGGGGTTTTTACATCTTAACCCCTATCAAAAGGATAGGGGATAAAATGTATGATCACAGGGTTCCCGCTGCTAGGGACCCCTGCGATCTCGGTGCAGCCCCCAGAATTCTGTGTCGGGCGCTGCTTCTGAGACGGGGACGTGACATCACTGTCACACACCCCCTAGTGACGTCACGCCCCCTCTATTCAGGTCTATGAGAGGGGGCGTGGCGTATCTAGGGGGCGTGACTGACGTCACGTCCCCCTAGCAGCAGGACACCTGCGATCATACATCTTATCCCCCATCCTTTGGAAGCCAGCAGCTCTTGGAAAAAGAAAAGATTAAAACTAATATGTAGCAGCTACTGGTAATTTATTCAAGTAAACTAAGGCTATGTTCACATTTGCATTGGCACCATCTCAGATTTCATTATATTTGACAGGAAAAATAGTGATAGATGCAATCAATGATGTCATGATGCAAGTGTGAACAGAGCCTAACAAAACCATCTCCCTATTTGTTACCGGGTGTCTCTTCCAATAGCTACACTGGACTCATCCTGCATGTTGATGGCCTCCTGTTTGATGATGTTTGTCAGCACGGTCTGCAATTCATGCTCCTCAGCATTCGCCAGGTTAGTAGCATATATCTCCCATTCCTGAACCAGCATTTCTCCCATGGGGTCCACTAGCTTCACTCCATTGTCTTCCTAGATAGGAATGGTTTTATTTAGGTCATCTGTAAGTGATCATGGAGAAGACTGAACATAATCCATCTGCACTTACCTCAGGGTTGTGAGAGGCGGTCACCATAACTCCGATAATAAACTTAGTCTTCTTTGACCTAAGCACAGCTAGTAAGCCCATGCGATGCATAACATGGTCCAGATGTTCTGCTTTGGTACGAAAACCCGCGGTGCCATACTGCAGTGTAAGTCCGGCAGGCTTGGCATGGCGTGCGGATGATCTTAACACGGACTCCAAATGCATCCTTAAAGAGACATATACAGCACACAAAGTAAATCCAGAGGGACAAGGCTCTCAGTTATTGTGTGCCTATAAATGGCTTTTAGGTACTACATTCATAACATGTATACAAGAATTATACATACTTACGTGTATCTGTGTCCTGGCTGAATGTAAAAAGGGTTAGTCACAATGTCTGCCTTAGCATCAACCAATGTCAGACCAACACAGCTGTTTGGTTGTGCTCCTTTGCTGTAGATAAGGGGCGCCCAGCCTAGATCGGGGGGGGGGAAATGGTATTCCCTCTAGTCCCCAAACAGCAGGACACAGATACAGGACTGCTTGGTGCGCCCATTTAGCCCAGGAGACATTGATGGCACGTTCGTTGTATAGGTTTGCCTAGGGGTATTGAGACATGGTATAGCCATATCCACAGGAGATCTTTGGCACGAGAGAGAGGAGAATACAAGTTAGAGATTTGGCTTCATATACATGGGGCTCTCTCCTTGGAAGTTGAGAAATTTTAGGCTGCAAAACAGGAGAACGCCATCTATCATTTTCCCAACAGGAGGGAGTCCATAATTCAGACATTAATGGCATATAGGGTCAAAGATGGGAATACCTCTTTATGTTTATTGTGGCCCTTGAAGCGGCACAATGTGTCCCCTAGATAATACATGAAACATGCAGCTCTAGAGGAGCCATCAGATGAATGTTAAAAGGAGTAGTGCAGTGAAAAATAACTTATCCCCTGTCCAAAGGATAGGAAATAAGTTATAAATGGCGGGCCATTCTGACCCTCGCAGGAAGCCACGGCCAACACGCCCCCTTCATGTATCTCTATGGAATACGTGGAGGGGGCATGTCGGCTGCAGCTCTGTGCAGGGATCAGCACGCCCCCTTCCAGCAGACTGTCAGGGCCCCATTCAGGAGATCGCAGTGTGGTCTGAGAAGACCTCCTGAAGATATGGGTGCATCAATACTGTTTATCAGGAAATGGTATTGCATTGGTCCATTAACATCTTTCTTTCCTTGGCCCATGTGAAGTGTTGTCTGGCTCCTACTACTGACAGAAGTCCATTCCTGTGACACTATTACATAGTACGTACGCACATACTAAAGTATACCACCTCAGTGCCGCACTAGTACCATCACAAGAAGTCAGGCTCCGTCTGTTCCTAATCCCTGGGGAAAGGCCATCCATAAGTGAAGAGCTCCAGGATGAGACGTGGGCTATGTTGGGTACACATGGACTATTGGGTGCTCACTACTCTTCTTCACAGTATACCGTATATACGAAATATACCAGGGTGTCATGAAACAGACATGTTAGGGTGCGTTCACACGGCCGTCTGTCCCTGTTTTTTTTTTTTGTTTGTTTTTTTTATCCCGTACGGTGAACGGTGTGAACGTAAAAAAAAAAAAAAAAAGTCCACAATAGCTGCTTTTTTTTTTTTATTTTTTTTTTTTTTTTTTTATAACATTTTATTCCCCCCAAAAAATTAATAAAAAATGTATTAAAAGTTTTATATAAGCAAATATGGTATCAATAAAAAGTACAGATCATGGCGCAAAAAATGAGCCCTCATATAGCCGCTTATACGGAAAAATGAAAAAGTTATAGGTCTTCAAAATAGGGGGATCTTAAAACGTACTAATTTGGTTAAAAAGTTTGTGATTTTTTTAAAGCGCAACAGTAATAGAAAAGTATGTTATCATGGGTATCATTTTAATCGTATTGACTAGAGATTAGCGAATTTACAGTAAATTTGATTCGTCACGAACTTCTCGGCTCGGCAGTTGATGGCTTTTCCTGCATAAATTAGTTCAGCTTTCAGGTGCTCCGGTGGGCTGGAAAAGTTGGATATAGTCCTAGGAGACTCTTTCCTAGGTATGTATCCACCTTTTCCAGCCCACCGGAGCACCTGAAAGCTGAACTAATTTATGCAGGAAAAGTCATCAACTGCCGAGCCGAGAAGTTCGTGACGAATCGAATTTACTGTAAGTTCGCTCATCTCTAGTATTGACCCAAAGAATAAAAAACACATGTCATTTTTACCATAAATTGTACGGCATGAAAACGAAACCTTCCAAAATTAGCAAAATTGCGTTTTTTTTTTTTTTTTTTTAATTTCCCCACACAAATAGTATTTTTTTGGTTGTGCCGTACATTTTATGGTAAAGTGAGTGATGGCATTACAACGAACAACTGGTCGCACAAAAAACAAGCCCTCATACTAGTCTGTGGATGAAAATATAAAAGAGTTATGATTTTTAGAAGGCGAGGAGGAAAAAATGAAAACGTAAAAATTAAATTGTCTGAGTCCTTAAGGCCAAAATGGGCTGAGTCCTTAAGGTAAGACAATGGTTCATAAGTAATGTGCCTCCAGCTGTTGCAAAACTACAACTCCCAGCATGCCCAGACAGCCAAAGGCTGTCTGGGCATGCTGGAAGTTGTAGTTTTGCAACAGCTGGAGGCACACTGCTGGGGGAAACACTGATGTGACGGTTTTTCCCCTGACAGATGAGAAGTATGTTACACAGTGCTATAAACATTCAGTATAATACAGCAGCCAGAGCACTCCATAGAAGTTCCAGCCCTGACACATGACGTCACTAGATGACTTCCTAATACAAGGAGGACAAGCCCGCACCCAACACTGTCTGTAGCCCCGCAGCATCCTACCTGCTCTCGGCTCCCCCTAGCCAGGAAGGTGACGATCCTCGGGTGACGTAGGCAGATAAGGGAAGGCAGGGCGGTGACGTCACCAGCTCCCGTGTCCTAGCGCTGTCATCTACCGCATTCCTGGCTCCGCCCAACGCGTGTGCTGGATAGGAAGGGGCGGTGATCTCGGGAACCAATCAGGACGCGGGATAATCTGAGGTGGCACAGGTCGGTTATGCTTCTGTTCCGTTGTGCGTATGGCAGCGGTGTGAGATAGTAGAGGCGAGAGAGAAGCTGTATACTGCATGCACTCTGTGCTCTATGTAGACTGAGGCTTGTTTCCCAACCAGGGTGCCTCCAGCTGTTGCAAAACTACAACTCCCAGCATGCCCAGACAGCCTTTGGCTGTCTGGGCATGCTGGGAGTTGTAGTTTTGCAACAGCTGGAGGCAGGAAACCCTGATAGAGTATTACACCAATAGGGAGGCCATTTCTCCAGGGTCTCTGGTTTAGAGAATGAGAACTGAAATGCTCAAACAATGGCCTGGTCAGCTACAGCCATCACTAGGGGGCGCTCTCTGCACACAGTCTACAGGCATTTGGAGGTGTTGCCCCCTCCCTACAAGTCACTATGGGGATACCCCTATGACAGGGACAGGAGACTTCATATTCCCATCCCAACTGTCCTTTTATAGCCTTTCTGGCACTTTATAATGGGGCACTATGACTCTGTTTATAGATGCATTTAGTGTTGGGTGCAAATATTCGCATTTCGAATTTTTAGCGCATATGTGAATATTCGCATATTCCTTCTTTTCACTTTTGGGCCAATTAGAATGATGCAAATACACTTGTCTGAGGTTATCAACAACATCCCTAGCAACCAATAGTAAAGTTGCCCACCCCCTCACTGTTTTCTTCCGCGAATACGCGAATATTCACATATGCGAATATAACGAATACGCGAAATGCGCGAATATAGGATGAATATTTGGCTATATATTCGCAAAATATCGCAAATTCGAATATGGGCAATGCCGCTCATCACTAATTTTGCCACATATTACCATCATCATATAGAACAGGGGTACTCAACTACTTTTAGTAGGGGTCCGCTTATCCAGGTCTGCCATCCGGTGAAGGTCCGAGCTAAATGCTAAGACCTGGTTCACACCTAGCGGCCGCAGTGCCATGCCAGAAATAGGTGCTACCTGTTGTAAAACATTATTTATTAAATCATAATCGTTCTCCAACTGCCACACACTGTGCCCCTGGTATAATACTGCCACACACTGTGCCCCTGGTATAATACTGCCACACACTGTGCCCCTGGTATAATACTGCCACACACTGTGCCCCTGGTATAATACTGCCACACACTGTGCCTCTGGTATAATACTGCCACACACTGTGCCCCTGGTATAATACTGCCACACACTGTGCCCCTGGTATAATACTGCCACACACTGTGCCCCTGGTATAATGCTGCCGCACACAGTGCCCTGGTATAATGCTGCCGCACACTGTGCCCCTGGTATAATGCTGCATGCTGTGCCCCTGCTATAATACTGCCACATGCCGTGCCCCTGCTATAATACTGCCACATGCCGTGCCCCTGCTATAATACTGCCACACGCCGTGCCCCTGGTATAATACTGCCACACGCCGTGCCCCTGGTATAATACTGCCACACACCGTGCCTCTGGTATAATACTGCCACACACCGTGCCTCTGGTATAATACTGCCACACACCGTGCCCCTGGTATAATACTGCCACACACCGTGCCTCTGGTATAATACTGCCACACACCGTGCCTCTGGTATAATACTGCCACACACTGTGCCCCTGGTATAATACTGCCACACACTGTGCCCCTGGTATAATACTGCCACACGCCGTGCCCCTGGTATAATACTGCCACACGCCGTGCCTCTGGTATAATACTGCCACACACCGTGCCTCTGGTATAATACTGCCACACACTGTGCCCCTGGTATAATACTGCCACACACTGTGCCCCTGGTATAATACTGCCACACACTGTGCCCCTGGTATAATACTGCCACACACTGTGCCCCTGGTATAATACTGCCACACACTGTGCCTCTGGTATAATACTGCCACACACTGTGCCTCTGGTATAATACTGCCACACACTGTGCCCCTGGTATAATACTGCCACACACTGTGCCCCTGGTATAATACTGCCACACACTGTGCCTCTGGTATAATACTGCCACACACTGTGCCCCTGGTATAATACTGCCACACACTGGGCCCCTGATATAATACTGCCACACACTGTGCCCCTGAAT
This sequence comes from Hyla sarda, assembly GCF_029499605.1. Classification (NCBI taxonomy): domain Eukaryota; kingdom Metazoa; phylum Chordata; class Amphibia; order Anura; family Hylidae; genus Hyla; species Hyla sarda. The sequence goes on from NC_079191.1 coordinate 210,855,962, forward strand.
ATAATACTACTACATGCTGTGTACCTAAATATAATTATGTCAAACACCATGCCTCTGATTTAACACTGCCATACACCCTGTTTCTGAGTATAATACTGCCATTTAAACCGGCCCCCTATATGAACTGTGCTACAATGCCTTCCTCCCCATATGAACTGTGCCATGATGCCCCCCCCCCTCATATAAACTATGCCTGCCCCCCCCCCCCCAGGTGAACTCTCCAGCTGTTGCAAAACTACAACTCCTATCATGCAGACAGAAGAGAATGATGGGAGCTGTAGTTGTGAAACAACTGTAGATTTAAAGGGGTACTCTGGTGGAAACTTTTTTTTTTTTTTATCAACTGGTGCCAGAAAGTTAAACAGATTTGTAAATTACTTCTATTAAAAAATCTTAATCCTTCCAGTACTTATTAGCTGCTGAATACTACAGCGGAAATTATTTTCTTTTTGGAACACAGTGCTCTCTGCTGACATCACAAGCACAGTGCTCTCTGCTGACATCTCTGTCCATTTTAGGAACTGTCCAGAACAGCATATGTTTTCTATGGGGATTTTCTCCTACTCTGGACAGTTCCTAAAATGGACAGAGATGTCAGCAGAGAGCACTGTGCTCGTGATTCAGCAGACAGCTCTGTGTTTCAAAAGAAAAGAATTTCCGCTGTAGTATTCAGCAGCTAATAAGTACTGGAAGGATTAAGATTTTTTAATAGAAGTAATTTACAAATCTGTTTAACTTTCTGGCACCAGTTGATTAAAAAAAAATATATATAATTTTTCACTGGAGCACCCCTTTAACCCCTTGGGGACGGAGCCCATTATGACCATAAGGACGGGAGCATTTTTTGCAAATGTGACCACTGTCACTTTAAGCATTAATAACATCTGGAAGAGCACAGATTGGAGACCATTATACAGTTGTCTCCAAACTGTGGACCTCCAGATGTTGCAAAACTACAACTCCCAGCATACCAGACTGCCCAAGCATGCTGGAAGTTGTAGTTTTGCAACAACTGGAGGCACACTAGTTGGGGAACATTGTCCGTTTCCTAACTTAGTGTTTCCCAACCCGTGTGCCTCCAGCTGTTGCAAAACTATAACTCCCAGCATGCAATGACAGACCATGCATGCTGGGAGTTGTAGTTTTGCAACAGCTGGAGGCACACTGGTTTGGAAACACTAAGTTAAGTAATAAACTTTCAAGTGTTTTGCAACCAGTGTGCCTTCAGCTGTTAGGTAACTAGAACCCCCAGCATGCACGGACAGCCAAAGGGCATGCTGGGAGTTGTAGCAGTATGCCTCTAGCTGTTGCATAACTACAAGTCCCAGCATGCCCTTCTGCTGTAACTGCATGCTGAGATTTGTAGTTTTTGCAACAGCTGAAGGCACACTGGTTGCGAAACACCAGTTTGTTATCTAACTCCGTGTTTCGCAACCAGTGTTCTCCAGCTGTTGCAAAATTACAACTCCCAGCATGCACGGACAGCCAAAGGGCATGCTCGGAGTTGTAGTTTTGCAACAGCTGGATGTTTGCCCCCCCAATGTGAATGTACAGGGTACACTCACATGGGCGGAGGTTTACAGTGAGTTCTGCAAGTTTGAGATGGCGCAAATTTGGCGCTGCAGCTCAAGCTCCCAGCGGCAAACTTGCTGTGAACCTCTGCCCATGTGACTGTACCCTAAAAACACTACACTAAACTTACACGAACCTAAAATAAAAAGTAAAAAACACTACATATACACATACCCCTACACAGCCCCCCTCCCCAATAAAAATGAAAAACGTCTGGTACGCTACTGTTTCCAAAACGGAGCCTCCAGCTGTTGCAAAACAACTACTCCCAGTATTGCCAGATAGCCATTGACTGTCCAGGCATGCTGGGAGTTTTGCAACAGCTGGAGGCACCCTGTTTGGGAATCACTGGCATAGAATACCCCTATGTCCACCCCTATGCAAATCTCTAATTTAGGCCTCAAATGTGCATGGCGCTCTCTCACTTTGGAGCCCTGTCGTATTTCAGGGCAACAGTTTTGGGACACATATGGGATATCTCCGTACTCGGGAGAAATTGCCTTACAAATTTTGGGGGGTATTTTCTTCTTTAACCCCTATGAAAAGGTGAAGTTGGGGTCTACACCAGCATGTTAGTGTATAAAAATTTTAATTTTTTACACTGACATGCTGGTGTTTCCGCATACTTTTCATTTTCACAAGAGGTAAAAGGGAAAAAAGACCCTTAAAATTTGTAATGCAATTTCTCCCGAGTACGGAGATACCCCATATGTGGGCGCAAAGTGCTCTGGGGGCGCACAACAAGGCCCAGAAGGGAGAGTGCACCATGTACATTTGAGGTGATTTGCACAGGGGTGGCTGATTGTTACAGCAGTTCTGACATAAATGCAAAACAATAAATATCCATATGTGACCCCATTTTGGAAACTACACCCCTCACGGAATGTAATAAGGGGTGCAGTGAGCATTTACACCTCACTGGTCTATGACAGATTTTTGGAACAGTGGTCTGTGAAAAATAAAATTTTTCATTTGCACAGTCCACTGTTTCAAATATCTGTGAAACGCCAGTGGGGTGTAAATGCTCACTGTACCCCTTATTAAATTCCATGAGGGGTGTAGTTTCCAAAATGGGGTCACATGTGGGGGGGGTTCACTCTCCAAAATCCCATTGTCGCTCCTTCCCTTCTGAGCCCTCTACTGCGCCCGCCGAACACTTTACATACACATATGAGGTGTTTACTTACTTGAGAGAAAATTGGGTTACAAATTTTAGGAAGATTTCTCTCCTTTTACCCCTTGTAAAAATTCAAAAATTGGGTCTACAAGAACATGCGAGTGTAAAAAATGAAGATTTTGAATTTTCTCCTTCACTTTGCTGCTATTCCTGTGAAACACCTAAAGGGTTAAAACACTTACTGAATGTCATTTTGAATACTTTGGGGGTGCAGTTTTTTTAATGGGGTCATTTATGGGGTATTTCTAATATGAAGACCCTTAAAATCCACTTCAAACCTGAACTGGTCCCTGAAAAAGTATGATTTTGAAAATCTTGAGAAAAATGTGAAAATTGCTGCAGAACTTTGAAGCCCTCTGGTGTTTTCCAAAAGTAAAAAAAAAGTCAATTTTTTATGCAAACACAAAGTAGACATATTGTATATGTGAATCAATATGTAATTTATTTGGAATATCCATTTTCCTTACAAGTAGAGAGTTTCAAAGTTAGAAAAATGCTAAATTTTCTAAATTTTCATGACATTTTTAGATTTTTTTACCAAGAAAGGATACAAATATCAGTGAAATGTTACCAATAACATAAAGTAGAATATGTCACGAAAAAACAATCTCGGAATCAGGATGATAAGTAAAAGCATTCCAGAGTTATTAATGCTTAAAGTAACAGCAGTCAGATGTTCAAAAAATGCCCAGGTCCTGAAGGTGAAAATGGGCGGGGTCATGAAGGGGTTAATGGGATATTAGGAGGGAAGGGGATGATTGACAGACCACTCACCTGTTTGAAGGGGCTGTTAAGCTTGTCACTTGCTTCACTTTTAAACAACTGGTAACGGGAAAACATTCCAACTTGTAAACGAAACGTGAACTCAAATTTAACTTATCAACTTTAACTGAAGAAGTAACTCGATCTTAACTTGTCTCAAAGTTTAGAGCTGAGTACCCTAACTTTGGCAAATTCATTTTAAAAAAGTCATCTGTTCCATGAGCTGAGGGGCCAGTTGAGAATACTGTGGGCATAGAATATTTCCGGTGACGGAAAATACCCGCTCACCTTGCACAGAGGTTGGGGGGCAGGATAGGAGCTCCTGGGCCACCATGCTTAGAGCAGGCCAAATAGCCCTCCTTTCATCCCAATATTTCATGTCATCAGCAGAGGGTATTTGATGTGGTTCAGATAGATCATTTTTGACCATGTCTGCAACCTTGTCTCTTGGTATCCAGGAGGGCTGTCTGGTTTGTCCAACCAGGCTTTGTAATGTCGCTGCCCAAAAGTCAGCAGCTCTTGAGGAGGATGCAGCAGTGTTGCTGATGGTTGCTGACATTTCAGCAGGCTCATCTTCCTCTGCTTCTTCCTCATCATCCCTCTCTTGTCCCACATCCAATAGTCTCTGTCTGTCACACACCTTGGTGATTTATTTGTCCTTCCAGCTTGTTAGGGCATTTGCTTGGAGAGCCATTTTGCCCTTAATCCGGGGGTCACACATGGTGGCCAGCATTAGCTCAGGGCAAGTGTCTGTCAGCTCTTTGATCCTACACTGTAGTTGGACCTGGAGTCTCGTTACCAGTGTGGCCACATCACCAACTATATAGCCTCCAGTCAACTTTTCCCTGTTATTCAGGAAGGCATCCATTTTGTTTAACAGATGTGAAAAGAGCTGAATGACTTGCACCAAACTTGCCTTCTCCTGGCTTAAGTTTTCCGTGACCGCACGAAAGGGGCTAAGTACAGCCACCACCTGAGCAACTAAGGTCCACTCCTCCCTGCCAAATGCTCTGGTGATGCCAATGTAATTTTCATGGGACATTGCATGAATAGGTTTTTGCTGCCCAAGGATTCTTTCCAGCATTTCTAGTGTGGAATTCCACCGGGTGCTAACATCCTGTTTCAGTCTGTGTTGAGGAACACCTGCCTTACTCTGCTCCCATCTGAGTAAGTGGCTGTCTTTAACCCCTTAATGACGAAGGACGTATATTTACATCCTCCGCCGGCTCCCGCGATATGCCGCAGGGTCACGCGGTGTCCCCGCGGCATATCGGGTCGGTCCCGGCGACTATCAACGGCCGGGACCCGCGGCTAATACATGACATCGCCGATCATGGTGATGCCCTGTATTACTCCTTCAGACGCGGTGATCAAAGCTGACCGCCGCATCTAAAGTGAAAGTGACACGGCTGCTCATTCGGGCTGTTCGGGACCACTGCGGTGAAATCGCGGCGTCCCGAACAGCTTACAGGACACCGGGAGGGCCCTTACCTGCCTCCTCGGTGTCCGATTGACGAATGACTGCTCCGTGCCTGAGATCCAGGCAGGAGCAGTCAAGCGCCGATAACACTGATCACAGGCGTGTTAATACACGCCAGTGATCAGCATGAGAGATCAGTGTGTGCAGTGTTATAGGTCCCTATAGGAGCTATAACACTGCAAAAAAAAAAGTAACAAAAAGGGTTAATAAAGGTAATTTAACCCCTTCCCTAATAAAAGTTTGAATCACCCCCCCCTTTCCCATAAAAAAAATAAAACAGTGTAAATAAAAATAAACATATGTAGTATCGCCGCGTGCGTAAATGTCCAAACTGTAAAAATATATAATTAATTAAACCACACGATCAATGGCGTACACGCAAAAAAATTCCAAAGTCCAAAAAAGCTTATTTTTGGTCACTTTTTATACCATTAAAAAATGAATAAAAAGTGATCAAAAAGTCCGATCAAAACAAAAATGGTACCGATAAAAACTTCAGATCACAGCGCAAACAATGAGTCCTCATACCGCCCTGTACGAGGAAAAATAAAAATGTTATAGGGGTCAGAAGATGACATTTTTAAACATATACATTTTCCTGCATGTAGTTATGATTTTTTCCAGAAGTACGACAAAATGAAACCTATATAAGTAGGGTATCATTTTAACCGTATGGACCTACAGAATAATGATAAGGTGTATTTTTACCGAAATATGCACTGTGTAGAAACAGAAGCCCCCAAAAGCTACAAAATTGAGTTTTTTCTTCGATTTTGTCGCACAATGATTTTTTTTCCATTTCGCCGTGAATTTTTGGGTAAAATGACTAATGTCCCTGCAAATTAGAATTGGTGACGCAAAAATTAAGCCATAATATGGATTTTTAGGTGGAAAATTGAAAGGGTTATGATTTTTAAAAGGTAAGGAGGAAAAAACGAAAGTGCAGAAACTGAAAGACCGGTGAAAATGCCCTGCAATTTTTCTGCATGAATCCAGAACTCCTGTGAGCTTTGTGTTGCTCTCTGAGGTGTCTTCCAAACCGGCCTTCACCACAAGATGGAGGACATGTGCAGAGCATTGCACACCCACAAAGTTGCCATCATGCAATGCCTTTATCATGTTGGCTGCACCATCAGTCACCACGAAACCCATCTTCGGATGTGTATCTCTGTGCTCCCCAAGCCATTCTTCCACCATTTTTTTAGTGCTCTTGTAATGTTTTATGAGCTGTGCTGCTCATCCAATACCTTCGCATGGAGGAAGAATGAGCGGTGGCCCTGATTGTTATTCTCAACTACACCAGCCCCTGTGCTTCTTGGACCTGATTTGGTTTGGGCAAGTTCAGTGACAATGGGCTGCCACCAGTGTGCGGTCAATGATAGGAAAGCATACTGGCCACTGGGAGCACTCCACAGGTCAGTGGTTAGATGTACACACGGTCCAGCAGCTTTGCCAGCTCCTCTTTTAGCAGATCCACACACGATTTATACAAAGCAGGTACTATACTTCTGCTGAATGTGGTACGTGATGGCACAATATATTGGGGTGCAAGTGCCTTTAGAAGGCGTTTAAAAGGTTCCCCTTCCACCATGTTAAATGGAGCTCCCCCAACGGCTATGAGCTCACCTATAAGGCGGGTAATTTTGCGCGACTGTTGGCGGGAAATCCCCCCTGGGATGAAAACCAGTAAACTGTTCTATGGTGGACTGGTTTCCTTTACAGCTTCAGCACCTTGTCCCTTTTCCAGGTTATCTGAGCTCATAGTAGCACTGGATATAGCACTACTTCCTTTTTTTTTACTTGGTGGAGCTGCCAAACCACTTTCTTCTCTCATCAACACTGCCTTGTGATGTGTCCTCAGATGGTTATTCATTCCTGCATTGGTGAGATGCCCCAAGACTTTGCCATGACTTACTTCCCTGCCACATAGCTTACATTTGGCCAAGCGACCATCCCCAACTGTTATAAAATGCTCCCATACCTTAGATTTCCGGTTACCACTGACACTGGGTTGTGCTGATGGGGAAGGTTTTTCTGGAAGGGGAGTGCTCTTGGAAGCAGTAGCTGAAGTCCTTGTACTGGTGACAGTGGCAGTCTTTGCATGGGAGGCTGTATCCATTACAACTATGAAGCCAGAGGAGGATGGTGGTGATAAAGATTCTTGATAGTCAATGTCATGTACGAATAGTAGTGGCGACAAATAATTATCTGGTGCAATACTGGACCATGGTACCTCCTCTTCTACAATGCCAAGGTTCACATCTGCCAGGGCTGGACTGACATGCATGATGTTGTCTATTTCTGTGTCATAGCCTTCTTGATGGACATTTAGGGCCACCTCAGCAAATCAGGGCCGGATCATCATTGGCGCTCATGGAGCACCTGCTCCGGGCCCCGTACCCACAGGGGGCCCTGTCACATTTGGGACATCCCTGCGTGCTGCTCAGTAGCGGATTGGGGCACCCCCGAAAGCCTGGCCGCGGCCACTTTTAAACAGTGACCAGCGACGGCTCCTGTGGGCCCGCCCCGGACTCCACCTGCTTTTTCTATATTTCATATTTCCTTACCTGGCCGCGCTCGGCAGGCTCAGGTGATACGTCGGGTCATGTGGGCTGTGACGAGTGACGTCTCCTGCGGCTCCTCTGCACAGCATCAGGGACGTCACTCATCATTTCCTGCAGGGCACAGTTTTCTTCATTACACCCCAGCGTTGCAGGACAGGAAATGATGAGTGACGTCCCTGAAGCTGTGCAGAGGAGCCGCAGGAGACTTCACTCTCACAGCCCACAAGACCCGACACATCACCTGAGCCTGCCGAGCGCGGCCAGGTAAGGAAATATGAAATATAGAAAAAGGGGGGAGCAATGATGGGGGGGGAATGATTGGCAATGATGAGCAAGGGGGGAATGATGAGCAGTGGGGGTAAATAGAGCAGGGGGGAATAATGAGCAGGGGGGGAATGAAGAGCAAGGGATGGAATGATGAGCAGTGGGGGTAAATAGAGCAGGGGGGGATAATGAGCGGGGGGGGGGAATGATGAGAGGGGGGGGGGAAATGATGAGCAGGGGGGAGAATGATGAGGAGGGGGGGGGGAAATGATGAGCAGGGGGGAGAATGATGAGCAGGGGGGAGAATGATGAGCAGGGGGGAGAATGATGAGCAGGGGGGAGAATGATGAGCAGGGGGGAGAATGATGAGCAGGGGGGAGAATGATGAGCAGGGGGGAGAATGATGAGCAGGGGGGAGAGTGATGAGCAGGGGGGAGAGTGATGAGCAGGGGGGAGAGTGATGAGCAGGGGGGAGAGTGATGAGCAGGGGGGAGAGTGATGAGCAGGGGGGGAGAGTGATGAGCAGGGGGGAAGAGTGATGAGCAGGGGGGAGAATGATGAGCAGGGGGGAGAATGATGAGCAGGGGGGGGAATGATGAGCAGGGGGGGGAATGATGAGCAGGGGGAGAATGATGAGCAGGGGGAGAATGATGAGCAGGGGGAGAATGATGAGCAGGGGGAGAATGATGAGCAGGGGGGGTAATGATGAGCAGGGGGGGTAAGGATGAGCAGGGGGGGGTAATGATGAGCAGGGGGGGGTAATGATGAGCAGGGGGGGGTAATGATGAGCAGGGGGGAACAGTACGCACATACAGTTCTGTACGGTTTCCATTGACCACCATTTAAAAAAAAAACAAAAAACGTATACGGGTTGTATCCGGTTTTTCACCCGGACATAAAACTGTAGTAGACTACGGTTTTGTGTACGGGAAAATAACGGATAAAACCGTAAATGGTGCAAAACATACACAACCGGATGCTGCGGTTGGCATACGGTTTTCAATGACATGTCTGTACATACGGTTTGCAATACGGTTCCATACGGTTTTTACACTGAAACCGGATACGGGAACCGTATTGCAAAAACGAGATGTGAATGCAGCCTAAGCGAGTTCTGTAGGCATTTTATGTATTTTTTGCTTTGGTTTTGCTTATGTGTGACATATTTATCATACTATCACAGGGTGGGGGGTGGGGGGAGGGTTGATACATTTGGCTGATATAAGCAAAAAACAATAAATCACTTTTGAATACCATTTTTTTTAGCACACATAAGCAAAAAACAATAAATGACTTCAGAACACGCAGTTGTGGAAAAAGAAGGGCAATATATATATATATATATATATATATATATACACACACAAAAAAAAGAAGATTGCAGCAGCACACATTGGTCAAAAAACCGAGGCTCTTAGCGCACTTTTTGATCAAAACGTGTCCCCCATCCACCACGGGGAGGTGGCCTCATTTAGGATGGGACCCTAGCACAAATTCTGAGCCTAACGCTCAGATACCAACTCACCTCTGTTGGGCATATAGCCTCTGACTGGGTGACATGCTGGATCCATATACAATTTAAAACACCACCTGTGAGAAAGGGGGAGGGGTGCACAGCTAAAGAGGGTGCCATTCCCCCTGTGTAGTAAATACAAGCAAAAAGAAAAATAGCCAGCACAGCAACCTAATGCAATATAACTTATCCCCCATCCAAAGGATAGGAGATAAGTTCTAGATTGCAGTGAGTCTGAGCGCTGGGAACCCCCGCATTCTCCTGGACAGGGTTGTGGCAGTCTGCAGGAAGTACAGAGTTGTACCCAGCAGAAAGCAACGGCAGACACGCCTCCTCCATGTTACTATATGGGGTACATGAGGAGGCGTGTTGGCTGCTGCATCATGCGGGGATGGAATGCCCCCTTTCCTGCATACTGCCACAGCCCATCCAGGAGATCCCGGGGGCCCCAGCACTCGGACCCCCACGACCTATAACTTATCCCCTATCCTTCTGATAGGGGATGTTATATTGCACTACAGATGTCTTTTACGGCTAGGTTCACATTGCTGTCAGGCTCCACTATATGGAGCTCTGTCGGCAAGCCTGTCATAACAATGGCATTGCATGCACAATTTTTTTTTTCTCCGCTAAAGTCTGGTACACTACTGGATCCCTGACGGACTCCATTGAAGTCCTTGGGATCCATCAGGACCCGGTAATGTCAGTGAGACAGGGGTCCTTGTGAGGAGCACACTGCCAGGCACTGTGAGTGACAAGGAGTCTTAGCACACACAGCAAGAGGCTGCAAACACTGTGTGTGTGAAAAGTGAGTTAAAGGCTGCAGGACACATGTTTAACTGGGAGGGACAAGCCCTCAAGTTGATCAGTCAGGGCATACTGGGTTGTGTAGTTAGTGACTGGACAGTCTAGGATTTTGTTTGTTCCTGTGTTATGTTTTTATTTATCCTGCAACCTATCTAATAAAGCTGGCAACTTGCATAAAGAACTGCTGTTTGCCTTCTGAATGAAGTAGAAACGTGTCCTGTGGCTGTGTCAAGGACGATACCAGAGCTAACCCCAGGATGAAATCCCTACAGGGATGAAGCACAATGGCAAAGTGAACTTTGTCTTAGGCTCTTGACTTTTGCCCACTTTGTGCCACCACACAGTATTATGGCCCTCTTTGTGCTCCCCTACACAGTTATGGCCCTCTTGGTGCCACCACACAGTGTTATGGCCTTCTATGTACCACCACACAGTGTTATGGCCTTCTATGTTCCACCACACAGTGTTATGGCCCTCTTTATGCCTCCTACACTGTGTTATGGCCCTTTTTGTGCTACCACACAGTGTTATGGTCTTCATTGTGCCCCTTACAAAGGCCTTCTTTGTGCCACCGGATAGATTTATGGCTCCCTTTGTGTCCCCACACTAGTCAGCCTCCTTCCTCCTAGTTATAATGCCCCTTCCTCAATAATAATGAATCTTTCACCCATTTATATTGCCCCTTCATACAGTAGTAAAGTCCCCTTTCCCAGTAAAAATACCTCTTTTGGGCTAAGAAAAAATATGGAAGTTTGCCTCTTTCTCTTTTCTCATGCCAACACTAGGTTCTCATCCTGCTAGCAGCGTGATGTACTCCATTTGCATCCACTGCCTGTGCTGGGGAAGGAAGTCTACAGCTGTCAGGATCAGATCACCTGTAGGCCACAGGCATAAACTGCCTGCAGCCTATAAAAGCAAGTTGCAGGGTAGAGAGCTGATGGCTCTCGGTCGCACCCCATCTTTCATATGCGTCTATGTTCCAACGACACAGATCCAGGTAATAGCAGCAGTGACTGGGAACATGGTATGGTCAGCAGAGGCCTGGAGCATTTTGTCCTCTAGCAGCCAAGTGACCATTGGAGATGCACCACAGCCAGCCGGCATAACCTCTGGGCTTGTGGTGGGTATCACCAATGCTATGCATATCACTGGATGAGAACCATTCACTTAAACCAGTCCTGAAAAGTGGTTTCAGTTGTAGGCAGGAGTCAAAATAGCAATGCGACCCGTCCTCAGTTATGCAGCCCCATATACAGCAAGCTGGGATGCACTATTTTTCTGGTACCTTTCTGCCACAGCTAACTAGCCTTTTATTTTTTTTCGCTGTTTGTGCTACAGTAGCTCTTCTGTACAATTGGACCAGATGGACTAGCCTATATATATCATTGAGGCTCAGGCAACCGTGACCTGTTTGCTGGTTGTCCTCACATGAACCACTTTATGTAGATACTGACTACTGCATAGAGACATTTTCCACAAGATCTGCAGGTTAGGAGATGCACTGGTGAATCTTCTAGCCATCACAATTTGGCCCTTTCCACTTAGAACCTTATACTTTCCTGTACTGACTGATCACTTTCTGCCTAGTATACCCCACCCCTTGACAAGGGCCATGGTCACAAGATTATAAATGTAATGTGACAGCTGATTAGTGTACAGTAAATTTGTAAACTGTACATAGTCCATCCACTAGATGGGGCTGGTGTGCCAACTATTGTAATGAACCCTATAGTTTTTACTGCACTGTACTGTATCTGAAGCTCTTTGCATATCTTTCTGCCTTATAAAGCCAACGAGAAGTGAGCCTGTACTATACTCATATATGCCTTTCTGCTTTGTTTAGGTGGAGTCGGTGCTATTCTTCTGTATTTTATAATGAGTACAAGTGTGAGAGAATGCCTTGAACTTCAGCTCTTAGAAATGGATATGCTCTTCTCAATGTTTCCTAGGAAAGAGGACATTGTCGTCAAAGGTGTGAATTCACTTTCCATCTTACAGAGGTATTTAGAAGGAACATACGAGTCCCTGCCACCATCCATTGAATTTAATGTATTTATTAAAACTGACGATTTAAAGGTAAGAATTGTATTTGTACGGTTATTCAGCTGTTACTGAATGGGGATGTATACAGAGACCATAGGATAAGCAGAAAAGCTATCCAAAAATATATATATTTTTTTTTAAATAAAAGTTTATGTCCTCCATAATTTTATAGGATATCTTATAGGAGTCAGAGCTGTGCTTTCACACATAAAGCAAAACCTCAAAAAGCCATAGGGTTACTTGATGAAATTCTGTCTTCCTGCAGCCACCACTTGGGGGAGCACACTCTGGATGAATTAATGCAAGGATTGATCTGGAAGCTATTAGAATTTGTATGTAGTCAACTGCAGGCACATAGGGGAAGATTAATCAAGTCCTTTCCAGAGGAAAAGTGGCTGAGTTATCCATAGCAACCAATTACATTGCTTCTTTAATTTTTGAAAAGGCCTGTGAAAAATGAAAGAAGCCATCTGGTTGGTTGCTATGGGCAACTGGAGATTTTTTCCTCTCCACAGGTTTTGGCATAGTATGAGGCAGATTTATTAAACAGAAAGTACAATAGAGTAAGATACAACATATAATATCTGTGTCTGTCTGTGCAGCACAAATAGAAATCTACACTACTATGAGCTGCAATTCATGTCAATATCTGGTGTATAACAGTATATCTGGCGGCCACTGGAAACAATGCCCCTCCTGCTAAGCACCACTTACTGCTTAAAAATGTGGAGACATAAACAGGGAAAAACATTGCAAACAAGTGTTCACCAAAACATTGGATATGGGACAATTAACCCTATACATATTCATAGTGACACAAAGCTGGAAAAGCAGTTCAGTGAATGCCACCATGCCCCCCAGTACAGATCCAGATACATGTATTATACAGTTAGCTTGTGATCTGTAGAGATCAATGAGATAATGGCAATGTACACTGTAAGTAATGAAGGGATATTATCTGTCTTAACAGGAGAAAACTGAGCTGCATGTGTATCTCCCGCACAGTTATCCTACAAAGGAGCCGCAGTTGTTTGTCCGGTCCGGCGCTTTGGACAAGCTGCAGCACAATGATCTCAATAAATGTCTAACAACCTATATAAATTCACTGGAGCGTGGAGATCTGTGCATTACAAATGCTATACAGTGGCTGACAGACAATATATCCTCCTATGTGGAGAAGTCAAAGCTCAACAATGGGAATGAAGCAGACGTGAAAAAGGTTTCTATTACTTTTCATCGCATGTGGATCTATAGCCACCATATATACCGACAGGAATTAAGGAAAAAGATCTTGGACTGTGCTAAGCAACTACATTTGACAGGGTTCTGCTTGACCGGAAAGCCAGGTGTGATCTGTATAGAGGGGGATAAGGAGCGATGTGAGGAGTTCTGGCGGGACATCCGCTACCCCAACTGGAAACACATCTCATGTAAGCACACGGAAAGCCAAGAGGTGACTGACTCCATGGACAGTCTTAGACTTTTCCAATCCTTTGAAGAGCTGACTTTTGAAGCACATGGAGACTATGGACTGAGGAACGATTACCACATGGACCTAGGGCAGTTCTTTGAATACCTCCGAAGGCATCAGAGTGAACATATCTTTCAGATTTTATTTGGCATTGAGGGGAAATCCTCATCAGATTCATTTGCCGAGTGAAACAAAGCAGCAGGAACAGACAAGTTCAATGCAATGAACCAGAGAAACCATAAATAAAGTGTTTTCTTTTTTGCCTTTGCAGCCACATGAAAATGAAATAAAACAGTGTTGGAGGTAACAGACTGCATTGAGATCTATTGTCTGAGGGACATTGCCCGGGCCCCAAGTGGGCTAGCAGTGGCATAAGCTCAGTGTGGGGAGGGGGCGTTCTTGAATGTGCTTTCCATCCATGGGGTAGAGATTCGGTTTGGTTGCTGTAGTTACACATATTATCAGGACACAGAATTAAGCCTCGCCAAGCAGTCAGTTGATCACTGAGGCTCCTGACTACTACAACCACCAAATGGTCATTTGTTACTAATGGAGAAAACTGCAGGCAGCCTCATATTTATTGCAAATATACAGCCATAAGGGTTTGCCAGGACTTATTGATCTTACTGATCGATGGGTATCTCAACACCTGGAACGCTGCCAACCAGCTGTTTGCCAGAGCCACCATACCTGCATACACAGTAAACTAAGCTAGAACCATGCAGCACCAAAGATTATGTAGTGGCTTCACTGGGTTACTGCAGGCAAGCCCCCATTTACTTTAGTAGTTTAGATGCATTAACTTACATTGCCACTATACAAGGCTTGTTTTTTGTGTGGCCAATTGTGCTTTGTAATGCCACTTTTAATTTTACCATAAAATGTACAGCGCACCAATTTTTTTTATTTTGGTTATTATTTGTGGAGGGAAACTGCAAGTTTGCCAATTTTATGAGGCTTCGTTTTAATGGAGTGCACTTTAGGGGAAACTGGTATGTAGGGGGGTATTTATGAATAATGGCTGTGGTATGTGTTTTTTTACTCCTTTTTTTCATGGGTGGCTTTTTAACTCACTTCAATTTACAAAAAGGAGCAAGTCGGGCTATAAATTTGGTGTAATTTCCGAAATGACTGTCATGTGTGAATTTACCCACCTTTCAGGTGATAGTTCCAGGAAGCTATTTCAGAGGTGATTCCTCGTGAGTTACGGTAGCTTCATTGTGAATATCCTTTATTTTACATTTAATTTTACATTTTTCATTGGCTCACAGGATTATAAATACGATGAAGGGGGTGTGTCCCTCCTTGTGGTGTTGATTGATTGATTGGTGTGGATGTGAGTGGTGCACCTGCTCCTGCAGCCTTGTCCATGAGTCATCTCTTGTCCTGAGGCTGCTGCACACCTGGTTAATGTCCCAGTAGGTTTGGGGACTTCTAGTGGTTGGATTCTGATTAGCTATTTTTTTTTTTTTTTTTTTTACAAACTACTAGAAGATTGTGAAACAAACATATTACAAAAGGTGTCTAATTTGCATTCGTAAAAACTTAGTAATTTTAATTGTAACCGGATGCCATCTAAGGACGACCCGGCCCATCCTACAACGGCAAGCGGTGTATGGCGCGGGCTCCTTACTCGAGCCCGCGCCATACCGGCCGGCCCCCAGCTGATTCTTATAACTTGTGACCGCCGTTAATAGCTGACAGCTATTAACCCTTTAGATCGCCACTGTGGAGGTAGCCGGAGGGATTGCCTCTGCTCCTACGGCTTTCCCAGCTCTGTGATTGATAGAGCCTGGCTGAACCAGGCTTTACCAATCAAGCGCAGAGCACACAGATCAATGTGGTTCTATGGAACCACATTGATCTGTATGAGGAATCTATTGATTCCTCCTAAAAGTCTCCTAAGGGGACTAAAAGTGTGAAAAAGCAAAAAACGTGTTTTAAAAAAAAAACAATGTATGTATACAAAGCGATCAAAATGTCCCATCAAAACAAAAATGGTACCGATAAAAACTTCTGATGACTGCACAAAAAATTAGCCCTGATACATCCCTGTATACGGAAAAATAAAAAGTTATACGGGTAAGAAGTTGCCAATTTTCAACATACAAATTTTGGTGCATCTAGTTATTTTTTTAGGTAGTAAAATAAAATAAAAGCTATATAAATTAGGTATCCTTGTAACCGTATGGACCTACAGAATAAAAATAAGTGCACTGTGTAGAATCGGAAACCCCCAAAATTTACGAAATGGCATTTTTTTTTAAATTTTGCCCCACAAATATTTTTTTCTGGTTTCGCCGTAGATTTTGTAGTGAAATGATTGATGTCCTTCAAAGTGATATTGGTGACACAAACAAAAGCCCTCATATGCAAAGTTGAAAGCATTATGATTTTTAGAAGGTGATGAGGAAAAAACAAAAGTGCAAAAATGGAAAAACCCTGCGTCCTTTTAAGCCGTTTAAATCATAATTTGGATAAACATGTAAACACGTATGGTTTGTAAATTTAATTGTACCAAATATCCAGACTTTTAACCTCTTAAGGAAGCAGGGCGTACCTGTACACCCTGCGCCCGGTCCTGGTGTTTAAAATGGGGTCACGCCGTGACCCCGCATCACATCGGGTCGGTCCCGGCTGCTATTCATAGCCAGGACCCTGGGCAAAGTTGATCGCTGCGTCGAAAATGAAAGTAAAAGCTTTGCGATGTCCCGTTCAGCTAGGACGCGAGCGGAGGCCCCCTTACCTTGCTCTGTCGCGTCCGATCGACGTTTGATTGCTCCAAGCCTGAGCTACAGGCTTGAGCAATCAACCCCCTATTACGCTGATCCATGCAAAGCTATGACTTTGCAGGGATCAGGGTAAAAGATCAGTGTGTGCAGTGTTATAGGTCCCTATCGGGGCTATAACACTGCAAAAAAAAAGTGAAAAGAAAAAGTTAATAAAAGTAATTTAACCCCTTCCCTAATATGATTTTTAGAAGGTGATGAGGAAAAAATTAACCCCTTCCCGCTATAGGACGTATGCATATGTCCAATCATCCGACACGTTCGCGCAATTGGACGTATGCATATGCCATAGCGATCTCCGGCACTGCCGCGGGCAGCGCAGGAGATCGGCGGCGGGACCCGGCTGTCAATCACAGCCGGAGTCCCGCCGCAGCTGTCGGAGCCGCGATCGCTTCGGTCCCAGCAGCATTAACCCCATAGATGCCGTGATCAATCCTGATCACGGCATCTATGGTGTTGACAGGGGGAGCGCTCTCTCCCTGTTCTCCAACGGCCAGAGGCTGGATCGCACAGGCTGTAGTGTGTGCAGCTCATCAGGTTATACTATGCTGCAGTACAAATGTATTGCAGCATAGTATAACCTGTAAAAAATAAAATAAAAGTATGAAGTGTAAAAAAAAAAAAAAAAAAAAATGCCCCTTTCCCAATAAAAGCCCTGTATTATCACCAAAAAAGATCAAAAACACAAATTATATACATAATAGGTATTGCCACGTCCGTAATGACGTGTACTATAAAACTATAATGTAAATTATCCTGCTCGGTGAACTCTGTAAAAAAAACATCAAAGAAAAAGCACGAAATTAACCAATTTTGGTACAAATAGCGGAATAAAAAAGATCAAAAGGTAGCACATAGCACAAAAATGATACCAATAAAAAGTACAGCTCATCCCGCAAAAAATAAGCCCTTAGTCAATGGCGTTGGACAAAAAATAAAAAAGTTACGGCTGTTGGAAAATGAATGGCAGAAAAAGAATTTTGCTCAGAAAAGAAAAAGGAACATAGAAAGCTATATAAAATGGGTATCGCCATAATTGGACTGACCCACATAATAAATATAATATCACTTTTACCGCACAGTGTACACCATTAAAAAAAAAAAAAAAACGCCAGAAATTTTCCAGTTTTTCACAGTATTTTGAAGTTTTTCACTAAAAGTGCTTCATGTGTCAACAAAAATGCACCAGTTATATAAAGTACAATATGTCACGAAAAAACATTCTCAGAATCGCTCTGCTCCGAAAAAGCGTTCTAAAGTTATTACCATTTAAAGAGATACATGTAAAATAAAAAAAAAAGAGCCTGGTCATAGATGTAAAAAATGGGTCGGTCCTTAAGGGGTTAAAATGCAAAAACGGAAAAACGCTGAGTCCTTAAGGGGCTAAACATGTCCATCCTAACCATATTGAAAAATATTTATAAATGGAAAAAAAAAATGTATTAAACTATATATATTATTTAAAAAAAAATTAAGGAATTTGCACCATTTTAAAAGGGTGCCAAATTTTGCACTTTTTTAAAAAAAAAGTCATATTTTCATAAATTCCTGACCACTGCAAAAACCTGACTCAAAACACGCGTACCACAGCCAAACAAAGAAATGCATGTTTATGAAAAGTCACAAAAAAAGGCTCACAAAACAAAGATAAAATGCTTCACTCTTATTGTACTGTTTTTTTAAAAAACAAATGTTTTAAACAAAATAAGTATGTTTTAAAGTTGCTGTAATCGGTAGTCTAGACTTGGATTGTTTTAAAATGTATACCATTCACCGTACAGGATCATAAAGATTACATTAATAGTTTAGACATTTCCACACACACTGATACCATATATGTGCTTTTTTATTTTTGAAAAATTAGAAAAGAGTGATTTTTATTTTTACGTGTGTTTTAAAGAACATATTTTTTATTATTTTATTTATACCTTTTAAGTCCCCATAAGGGGGACCATACTTTTACATTCACTGTTTAGATTCCTAATGTGGAAGAATGCTGTACTATTACATAGCATTACTCAGTGTTATCAGCGATCAGCTTGCTCAGCAGGCACAATGGGCAGATTGAAGCTAGGACCTGCACCCAGCAGGTTATAGGGCCTCTAGCGGGCCTGTAAACCAATCAGACCCCCGCATACATATTGTGTCACTTAATTGCTGTGATCGCTATAATAGCAGCAGTCACTTACTGTCTATAAAGCTAGCGCAGCACAGTCAGACCACCACTAAGAACTAAATGTATGTACTGGTGTGTTAAAAGGGTATTCCAGGAAAGTATGTGTGCGTGTGTGTATATATATATATATTAGACACCAAAGCCACCACATTTCCACCAAAGCCACCACATTTCCTCGATATGTTCCCTGTAAACCATCCTGCCTGATATGCATGGCTCCTGTGGACCACCCTGTTGTCTTCTCTGGCTGCTTGATATTCTATGCCATAGAACTCTGGTTAGGCGGGGTCACCCTGAATCGCCTGCAGCCTATCAGCAGCCAGCCCTGTGATGTCACAGTCCTATATAATCGGCAGTCATTGCTGCAGCAAGTCATTTAAAGGGGTTCTCCGGTGCTTAGACATCTTATCCCCCATCCAAAGGATAGGGGATAAGATTGCTGATCGTGGGAGTCCCGCCGCTGGGGACCCCCGTGATCTTGCACGCGGCACCCTGCTTATAATCAGTCCCCGGAGCGTGTTCTCTCCGGGTCTGATTACCGGCAACCACAGGGCCGACGGCGTGACACGTCACGCCTCCGCCGCCGTGTGACGTCACGCTCCGCCCCTCAATGCAAGCCCATGGGAGGGGGCGTGACAGCTATCACGCCCCCTCCCATAGGCTTGCATTGAGGGACAGAGCGTGACGTCACATGGGGGCGGAGGCGTGACGTCACACGCCGTCGGCCCTGTGGTCTCCGGTAATCGGACCCGGAGCGAACACGCTCCGGGGACTGATTATAAACAGAGTGCCGCGTGCAAGATCATGGGGGTCCCCAATGGCGAGACTCCCACGATCTGGCATCTTATCCCCTATCCTTTGGATAGGGGAGAAGATGTCTAAGCACCGGAGAACCCCTTTAAGCGTTTTATTACAGAGAGCGAGAGTGTGTTTGTGTATGTTCCACAGAGAAGCAGCTTTACAGCAGCAATTCACCACAAGCCGAAATCACTGCAGAAAAGCTGTGACAGGGAAGGGGGAGAGAGAGAGAGAGAGAGAAAGTACACTTTTGGGTGTACTACACAGCGACTCTGTACTGCTGCACTGGGGTGTACAACAACTCTATGGCTTTTAGTGCTCACTTTAACTGGCCCCTATTGGCTTCAGTCACCTTTTTTAGTGACTAATAATACTGTACTGGGCTGTACTACACAGCAACTCTGTACTGCAGCACTGGTGTGTACAACAACTCTGAAGCTAATAGGGGCCAGTTAGGGTGAGCACTAAAAGCCATGGTCACCTGCTTTTAGTGTCTAATAATACTGTACTGGGCTGTACTACACAGCGGCTCTGTACTGCAGCACTGGTGTGTACTACAATTGTCACGTATGGGCAGGGAAGGAGTGCACACTATTCTCGCCCACTCCTCTATCCCTGCCTACTTATGTACCCGCCCTAGGCGACGGGTCCATAACCAAGGTGACAGTTCCTCCCTAGACAAGTGAGGGACGATATTGTCAAAATAATAAAATACAATAATACAGACTCAGGTTAAGGAACAGTAGGGAACAGACAGACTAACATAGCAAAACTAACACACAATAAGTCAATGACCACTATCCGTGTCAAAAGCCAGGAGTTGTCAGAGTACAAAATCGCTAATACCAGAGAGATGTCTAGAAGACAAGCCAAAAGTTAAAGATGCCAGGTTAACAAGAATAAACAGAGATAAATCGCTAGCTACTGGAGTTGGACTCTTTCACAGGCACTGTGTGAGAGCAGACTGCCAGCTAATATGGAGTACACAAGGTCATCTGACCATCCCAAAGGCTAGGCGTAACCAGAACAAACAAAAGACTCTCAATGCAGATTAACCCTGTGGGTTCTGACAACAACTTGCAAAGTGTTCTACACCCCTATTGAGGCTCTCTGTAGAGATTGAACCAATTTTTTCAGAAAATTCGGCAAATTGGCCAAATCAAGTTTTTCAAAAATTTGCTTATTTCTAATTATTATGCCAGCATAACAGAGATTTGTATGTGAACAGATTTGGTTTAGTGTCTGATCTACATGTTGAATGTCAACTGAAATTGTGTCCAAATACAAGAAGTTGAAGAATAACTATAACTTTATATAACTATAAATATTCACCAAAATGGTGCAACAAGGGAAATATTCAGTAACACAAGGGATCAATGGGTTTAAATGTATTATGTATTACAGTAAATCAGTTCTGGTTTAGATGAAGGATGCCCCAAATGCCACGTTTCAAGGCTGGCAAGTGGCAGCGCCTCAATTAAGCCCTATGATATATTGTTACATGTACTTATACTTAGTTGTGTATCAGTGTTTCCAGTTCTGTGTAATTGCTATAAGGTCCTGCCAAGTGTTTCTGCCTACAAAACCTATCATTTTGCTATTTGTGTATGAAATGGGACAGCTGGAAGTTTTTGGCATTTCTTGCTTTAGGCTACAAGAATATTTACGAATGATAAAGCTTAAAGGGCACACATATACTTTGACCAATATTTAAGCCAAAATTCTTAAATTTGTAGATTTGACACCGTCTCAGTACCTAGTGGTTATACACTGGCATGATGAAACTGTTAAATAGCATTTTGGAACTGCAGGGAATGTAGAGAGCCAAAAATAATGTCAAGATAGTTAAGAAATGTTTACGTTCCATAAAGTGCATTAATCACTGCAGCCCTACACACTAGATTCCTTCCATGCGAAACGTTACATGCTGGAAAAGTTCATAAAACACTACGTAGTATCTTACTTCAGGTAATAAACAAATAAGAACACATTTAAAAATTATGTTAGGTCTCCAACATTGGTTAGAGAACAGGCATTAAAAAATTAGAGGGGAGGAGAAGGAAAGATTGATAAACTGGTTGGCTTCTACACTATGAAAGTGGTATGGTCATACATTGTCACCCTGCCTTACGACAGTGGCATCAGATGGTAGTGAGTGTGTGGGGGATGTGTTGTTAGCACTTATAAGGTCCTTTAAAGGAAACCAGTCAGCATATTTTAGCATATATAACGCTTGGCAATGCATTATATATGCTAAAATCCTTATCCTCACCATCCCCAGGGTTTGTGCCCCCAGGGATGGTGAAGATATTAAGTTATAAAGTCCCCCCCGGCCGGCCGGCAAGTAGTCTCCTGGGCGGGAACTTACACTTACCAGCTCCATTCGCTGCGGCCGTGGCCCTGCCCAGATGGCTTAAATGACTGCTCGTGTCATCGTTCTGCTATATCTGCTTAGGGAGCAGAGCGGTGACGCGAGCCAGCATTCAAGCTGTCAGGGCGGGGCCACGGCCGCATCGAACGGAGCTGGTAAGTATAAGTCTGTGTACTTGCCAGGCGGCTGGGAGAGGGGGACTGACTTAATATCTTCATCATCCCTGGGGGCACAAACCGGGGATGGTGAGGATAATGATTTTAACATATATAACGCATTGCCAAGTGTTATATATGCTAAAACATGCTGATTGGTTGGTTCTCTTTAAAGGAACGTGTCTTATCAGAATTATCTAGCATTTAAATCACAGTTTTATATGAAATAATGTTTACATTTTTGACATAACTACTTACAAAAAAATACTGGCATCCTGTAGCATTCATTGTGGCCTCAAAGCCTAAAAATAGACTGACTAAAAATAAGACTGACACTTCCTGATCTGTAGAGAAAACTTGAGTCTCCACACTATCAACACAGGCAGGATTACAATGAAATATATTGTCACGATTCGGCAGGCTGGA
Source organism: Hyla sarda (assembly GCF_029499605.1). Taxonomy (NCBI): domain Eukaryota; kingdom Metazoa; phylum Chordata; class Amphibia; order Anura; family Hylidae; genus Hyla; species Hyla sarda. The sequence continues at coordinate 210,878,330 of NC_079191.1, forward strand.
GGTGGATCCTCTGTGTCAGAGAGGGATTGGCGTGGACCGTGTAGGTGGACCGGTTCTAAGTTGCTACTGGTTTTCACCAGAGCCCGCCGCAAAGCGGGATGGTCTTGCAGCGGCGGTAGCAACCAGGTCGTATCCACCGGCAACGGCTCAACCTCTCTGACTGCTGAGATAGGCATGGTACAAGGGATAAGGCAAGAGCAAGGTCGGACGTAGCAGAAGGTCAGGGCAGGCAGCAAGGATCGTAGTCAGGGGCAACGGCAGGAGGTCTGGAACACAGGCTAGGAACACTCAAGGAAAGGCTTTCACTGGCATAAGGGCAACAAGATCCGGCAAGGGAGTGCAGGGGAAGTGAGGTATAAATAGGGAGTGCACAGGTGGAAACTAATCAGGGAGATTGGGCCAGGCACCATCATTGGTGCACTGGCCCTTTAAATTGCAGAGACCCGGCGCGCGCGCGCCCTAAGGAGCGGGGCCGCGCGCACAGGGACAACACAGACGGGGAACGGGTCAGGTACGGGAGCCGAGATGCGCATCGCGAGCGGGCGCGTCCCGCATCGCGAATCGCATCCCGGCTGGGAGCAATATCGCAGCGCACCCGGTCGGCAGGTCTGACCGGAGCGCTGCGAATAAGAGAACGCTGCGAGCGCTTCGGGGAGGAGCGGGGACCCGGAGCGCTTGGCGTAACATATATCAACTATATATACATAACATAGGATACACCATAAATCAGTACGTGATATTCACAACTCCCTCTCTATTCTCAGTGACTTCTGTACAGGTCACAGAGCATGCTTACAAAATTCTCCTATAAAAGTCCATGACTAAGCTTTAGTTGTTGTCTCCTATGGTCTGTGTGGCTGCTGTAAAGCATATCTCTAAATGGTGTGAAAAGCATAAATATCTGGTTTTAATTTGTATAAGAAAGGAAAACACTTTTATTTGAGGATGTATTCACTAGTGCCAGTTTTTTTTGCAGAAATGTCAGTTTCTCGGTCATCTATGTGTTACTTCAGATGAATATAGCAGATTTTCAGTCATAGAAAAAGACTTTAATAAATCTGCTGCATGTGATCTTATCTTAAAGCCATCAATATTACAATTATTGTTTATGTTGATTTTTATACCTGCATGCTGTACACAGTGGGGGGCATTTATCATTGTAGGTGCAAGTGAAGCATTTTTCTGCACCTTTTTTTTGTGTGCTGGTAATATGTAGGAGCACCAGATTTATTAAATGGTCACAGAGCCCTTGATAAATTTTGTGCAGGTCACATTTTCTGAAATTTCTCTCCTCACTTACACCAAAAAAGCTAAGCTAAGTCTGGGCTGGTGGAGTTTCAGAGACTTTTCAGTGGCTTTGCTCCTCTTTTGCGCCTTTTCACAAAAAGGCGCAGTTAATAAAACCCTTCCATATCATGTGTATTACCAAAATCAGTGGATTGCAACTCAACATCAGCAGAAATGTGTAAACCAAAAGGTGCAAAAAAGGCACAAATAAACCCTACTTGCCCCTTTTTTGTACCTTTTTCTAGACACAAAAAACAGTCTAAAGACAATGATAAATGTCGGCCAGTATGTGCAGGATATTGCAATGTTGTCTCTTTTTTAAATGAATTGAACTCTGCAAAACTCTGCACAGCCACTACTAATGTACACTGCTCAAAAAAATAAAGGGAACACTTAAACAACACAATGTAACTCCAAGTCAGTCACACTTCTTCTGTGAAATCACACTGTCCACTCAGGAAGCAACACTGATTGACAATCAATTTCACATGCTGTTGTGCAAATGGAACTGACAACAGGTGGAAATTATAGGCAATTAGCAAGACACCCCCAATAAAGGAGTGGCTCTGCAGGTGGCGACCACAGACCACTTCTCAGTTCCTATGCTTCCTGGCTGATGTTTTGGTCACTTTTGAATGCTGGCGGTGGTAGCATGAGATGGAGTCTACAACCCACACAAGTGGCTCAGGTAGTGTAGCTCATCCAGGATGGCACATCAATGCGAGCTGCAGCAAGAAGGTTTGCTGTGTCTGTCAACGTAGTGTCCAGAGCATATAGGCGCTACCAGGAGACAGGGAGGAGGCCGTAGGAGGGCAACATCCCAGCAGCAGGACCGCTACCTCCGCATTTGTGCAAGGATGAGCAGGACGAGCATTGCCAGAGCCCTGCAAAATTACCTCCAGCATAGGAACTGTGCATGTGTGTTTACTCAAACGGTCAGAAACACTCCATGAGGGTGGTATGAGGGCCCGACATCCACAGGTGGGGGTTGGGATTACAGCCCAACACCTTGCAGGACATTTGGCATTTGCCAGAGAACACCAAGATTGGCAAATTCGCCACTTCACAGATGAAAGCAGGTTCACTCTGAGCACATGTGACAGAGTCTGGAGACGCCGTGGAGAACGTTCTGCTGCCTGCAACATCCTCCAGCATGACCTGTTTGGCGGTGGGTCAGTAATGGTGTGTGGTGGCAGAGCCCAGCACAGCCCTTTATGTGCTTGCCAGAGGTAGCCTGACTGCCATTAGGTACCGAGATCCTCAGACCCTTTGTGAGATCATATGCTGGTGCGGTTGGTCCTGAGTTCCTCCTAATGCAAGACAATGCTTGACCTCATGTGGCTGGAGTGTGTCAGCAGTTCCTGCAAGAGGAAGGCATTGATGCTATAGACTGGCCCGCCCATTCCCCAGACCTGAATCCGATTGAGCACATCTGGGACATCATGTCTCGCTCCATCCACCAACGCCATGTTGCACCGCAGACTTTCCAGGAGTTGGTGGATGCTTTAGTCCAGGTCTGGGAGGATATCACTCAGAAGATCATCCACCACCTCATCAGGAGCATTCCCAGGCATTGTAGGTAGGTCATACGGGTACGTGGAGGCCACACACACTACTGAGCCTTGTGTTGACTTGTTTTAAAGACATTACATCAAAGTTGGATCAGCCTGTAGTATGGTTTTCCACTTTGATTTTGAGTGTGACTCCATATCCAGACCTCCATGGGTTGATAAATTTGATTTCCATTGATAATTTTTGTGTGATTTTAAATGTAAAGAGGAAAGTATTTCATACGAATAGTTCATTCATTCGGATCTAGGAGGTGTTATCTTAGTGTTCCCTTTATTTTTTTGAGCAATGTATAAATCAGTGTAAACAATGCAGGAGCCACAGTGCTTACAAAGCATGGCTTCTTACAAACTTTGTTCACACGGTGGAAAATTTGCGGAATGTCTGCCCCCAAAACAGAGGTGTACATTCCACAAATTTGCATGTTATTCTTGCACTAGAAGGTAGGACTGAATGGAAATGCGCCGTCTGTATAGACGGCAATGCATTTCAGAGCAGAAACAGCAGAAACAATTAACATGTTTTGCCGGGTGCATGATGCAGCAGAATCCCATTAATATAAGTGGGACTCTGTAGCAGAATATTTTAGTGAAATTCCACTTCAGTTTTTTTTTTTCTTAAGGAAATGTGCATAAATGTTATTAACAGTGAAATATAGTATTAGAAGAGCCTGATAAAGACAGATTGGAAAGGCCAGTTTGCTGGGAGAACAAGATAAAATGTATTGCACAATTCTATTTTGCAGAATTCCTCTCTAATTGGAATCTAAATGGGTGGGCTACACAATATAAAATACATTTATTACTTTTTATAACATGTTTAGATTCTTGTATTCACAAAGCATTAAATGTGTTTACATGAAGGGAATTGTATAAGGGTGTAGCTTCAAGACATAACACGACTGGCCTGGTAAACAGATGTGTAAGGGATTGTCATGGACTAATTCTAATAGTAACATACAGGCTCAAAGAATAAGTGCTTTACTAACTGTAGTGCAATGGTTGTGATCTCTTATATTGGCAGTTCTACATTCAGATCAGACATGGTAATAAATCTTTAGGGAACAAAGAGCAACAATCAAGTTAGATATAAGAGCTGACAAGCAAAATCTTGCCCAGTGTTTGTCTAAGCCATATTATTAGTGTGGTCCTTAAAGGAGAGGTCCGGTATGGACTATTCCTATTTCATCCTGCCCAAGCTGCAAAAAAAGAGAAAACAAACTTTCACTTACCTTCCTATGTTCCCCCGGAGCTCCGCAAAAGCTGATCGGTCGTCCGGGCTGTCTGCTTCCTACTTCCCTTAGCCCGGGATGTCACACGGCTCTTCAGCTTATCACGGGCCACATCGATGTCCTGCCTCGGCCGGTGATAGGCTGAAGCGCCATGTGACATCCCGGGCTAAGGGAAGTAGGAAGCATACAGCCCGGTCGACCGATCAGCTGTTGCGGAGCTCCGGGGGACTGTAGGAAGGTAAGTGAAAGTTTTTCTTTTTTTTTGCCGCTCAGGCAGGATGGACTCGACATCTCCTTTAATATAACACCAGATGCTTTTGAAAATATTTATATATCTGCTAGTTTCAGAAATTTGATGGTTCCTTGCTTATAGACATTGAGTTCTATAATAACTGTTGAGGCACTTTACAATGTAATTTCTTGCCATTGCATAAATGTTGTATGCTGTTTTGACCCTATTGCAATCTGTAAAGAAACCTAGGAGTAAATATCCCTTTTTTAACATAGATTAAGGATAGAGTTCCTGTTCAGTGAGAAACACTATTTGTAACCGCACTGCACAATGGCTATTGATAATAGTGCTGAAAGATGACTATTCTATTTAATATCACCTTCAAATACGTTTCCAATCAACTATTAGGGGTTTTTCAGCAAGGAGGGTCATACACTAAGTATTAAACTGCTACTGCTAATGATAACAAGCTAAAAAAAAAAAAGAGGAAGTGGGGGTTACATTCAGGAGGAAGCACTGTATCTATACAGTATTGGCAACACAAAATACAGTTGTCCAGAACTTTATGGGTAGTCAGAGATTTAAGGAAAGCCTTGATTTACTTTTCAGGAACAGTGTGGACCCTCTGGAGTAGGCTGACTGGCTCACAGTTTATAGGTACACAGCCCAGCCCAGCTGTTCACCCCCTTGACTTTTTTCGTATTTTGGTACATTACAGCCTTAAGTTGAATGTTTTTTGCTAATCTGAATTTTATGTGATGAATCAGAACACAATAGTCCTAAGTTGGTGAAGTGAAATGAGAAAAATATATAAATAAAACTATTGTTTAGAAATAGAAAACAGAAAATTGGCATGTGCGTATGTATTCACCACCTTTGTTAGGAAGCCCATAAAAAGCTCTGGTGCAACCAATTAACTTCAGAAGTCACATCATTAGTGAAATGGATGCACCTGTGTGCAATCTAAGTGTCACATGATCTGTCATTACATATACACAACTTTTTTTAAAGGCCCCAGAGGCTGCAACACAGAAGCAAGAGGCATCAGTAACCAAACACTGCCATGAAGACCAAGGAACTCTCCAAAAAAGTAAGGAACAATGTTAATGAGAAGTACAAGTCAAGGTTAGGTTATAAAAAATATCCAAATCTTTGATGATCCCCAGGAGCACAATCAAATCTATCATAACCAAAGGGAAAGAACATGGCACAACAGCAAACCTGCCAAGATATGGCTGTCCACCAAAACTCACGGACCGGACAAGGAGGGCATTAATCAGAGAGGCAGCACAGAGACCTGAGGAGATGCAGCAGAGACTGGAGTATCTGTACATCGGACGACAATAACCCGTACACTCCATAGAGTTGGGCTTTATGGTTGAGTGTCCAGAAGAAAACCATTACTTTCAGCTAAAAACAAAAAGGCACGTTTTGAGTTTGCGAAAATGCATGTGGGAGACTCCCAAAATGTATGGAGGAAGGCGCTCTGGTCTAATGAGACAAAAATTGAACTTTCAAAGAAAACTCTATGTCTAGCGCAAATCCAACACATCACATCACCCAAAGAACACCATCCCCACAGTGAAACATGGGGGTGGCAGCATCATGCTGTGGGAATGTTTTTCAGCAGCCGGGACTGGGAAAATGGTCAGAGTTGAGGGAAAGATGGATGGTGCTAAATACAGGGATATTCTTGAGCAAAACCTGTACCACTCTGATTTGTGGCTAGGAAGGAGGTTCACCTTCCAGCAGGACAATGACCCCAAACACACTGCTAAAGAAACACTTGAGTGGTTTAAGGGGAAACATGAAAATGTATTGGAATGGCCTAGTCAAAGCCCAGATCTCAATCCAATCGAAAATCTGCGGTCAGACTTAAAGATTACTGTTCACAAGCGCAAACCATCCAACTTGAAGGAGCTGGAGCAGTTTTGCAAGGAGGAATGGGCAAAAATCCCAGTGGTAAGATGTGGCAGCTCATAGAGACTTATCCAAAGCAACTTGGTGCTGTGATTGCCGCAAAAGGTGGATCTACAAAGTATTGACTTTAGGGGGGGTGAATAGTTATGCACATTGACTTTTTCTGTTATTTTGTCCCATTTGTTGTTTGCTTCACAAAAAAAAAAAAAAAACTTCAAAGTTGTGGGTATGTTCTGTCAATTAAATGATCAAAATCCTCAAACAAGCCATGTTAATTCCACCACATTATGAAAAAAGTCAAGGGGGGGGGGGGGTGAATATATACATAATGTGTTCAAATACATAATGTATGAAGTAAGGAGCTCAGTTGTTCTCGTATACTTGCCATTCATTGTTGGTAATCTATTCTGCATTTTTTCTTTTAGGGTTGCTTTTACAAGCTCTCTTCAAGGCATAAAAGATGGGGAAATGTGCTCTGGACAAGTAGGGAGACACGTAGTATCAGCTTTTTTAAACACAAATAAAACATAAAAAACTTCATTTTTTTTAAAACAAAGTACATTAGAAAGATTTTTTATTTACCATAAGGAGTGCAATGGCAAAAATTAGTTTTAATGAGAGTTACCATTTATGTATGATCCAAAGTGCCATAACTATTTTTAATTAAAAAGTCAGTTTTCCAACCTGTGGTTTATATAGCTTTGGCACCTTATGTCGTATGGTAGTACTTGGGTGCATCTTGTGTAGACTTCTGTACTTTCTTTTTTCAAGGAGTTGTCTCTTTTTATTCGCTCAATCATATAGGTTTCTCTGTCAGTTTAATGCCCCCATTCACTATACAGAAATTCCAAGTACATAGCCTCCAGAATCGTAAACGATGTCCGATTCACTACACGTACGCAGCCTCCAGAATCGTAAGCGCTGTCCCATTCACTACACGTACACAGCCTCCAGAATCGTAAGCGCTGTCCCATTCACTACACACATGCAGCCTCCAGAATTGTAAGCGCTGTCCCATTCACTACACGTATGCAGCCTCCAGAATCGTAAGCGCTGTCCCATTCACTACACGTACGCAGCCTCCAGAATCGTAAGCGCTGTCCCATTCACTACACGTACACAGCCTCCAGAATCATAAGTGCTGTCCCATTCACTACACATATGCAGCCTCCAGAATCGTAAGCGCTGTCCCATTCACTACACGTACACAGCCTCCAGAATCGTAAGCGCTGTCCCATTCACTACAGCATATTGCTGGGATTTAGCTGTAACATTGAATAGGTTCAGTCTTCCGGCCAATTTCACAATGGAGGTTCCTCTACAAAATCTCTGTAGTCTGCACTAAGCAGTAGACTCAATGGGAGTCTGCTGCAAGGAATTTGCACTAACTTTCCATAGTGTGAACAAGCCCTTATAGGCTAGTTCTGTTATAGATGAGCACCTGACTACCAGCTCTATTTTAGAAATACTGGTGGGAACTTTGCAATGACTACACTATAACTAGCTCTACAGCATAGGCCATGTCAGTGGTTATAAAGTAGCACTCATCTCCTTTATGTCACCATAGGCTAGATTGACACGGTATTTTTGTCTGTTCATGGTATATGTAAAAATTTTTTTTTACAGAAGTACGCACCAAGGGGGAGATTCGCTGCCAGCGGGGTTGGGATTCGCATTGTGGGATGCGCCCGCATGCGAATCACAGCCCGTCACTCACCTCCCTGGTCTTTCTGTTCCCGCAGCCCCAGCACGTGTGCTCCCACCTCCTAGGGTGCACATGCGCCGGAGCTCTAACATTTAAAGGGCCAGTACTCATTTAATTAAGTGTTTACACTGGCACCTTCCCTTTGTTCCTGGCCGGATCTTGGTTGCCTTGTGCCCTAGTGAAAGCATACTGTGTTCCTTATATCCGTGTTCTTGATCCTTGTTCCGTTACCTGACCCTGCACCTGTGCCACCTGCCCTGACCTACTGCTACCTTGACCTCGTCTTGTCAGTTTCCTTTTGTGCCACACCACATCCCAGCAACCTGTGTGGATGAGTCACGCCAGGGGTAGCAACCTGGGTGCTGCCTGCCACAGCAAGACCATCCCACTCTGTGGCGCGCTCTGTTGAAAACCAGCGGCACCTTAGACTCCGCTCCCTGGCACAGCTCACGTCATCATCCACACAGGCCCAGAGGATCCACCACCTGCCGTGACCCCAACACTTTCATTTAAAATGATGAAAGAAGCAACAAGCTTGGTTGCTATGGGCAACTGGTCCACTGTTTGTTTGCACAAGATTTAGTATACCTTTCCCAAGTGTGTATGTTGTTAGTCTGACCTCTTAAAAGAGTGTTCAAACTATACTTCTCAATCCAAGGATAATGAAGAAAAACCGGCACTCACCCTTCTTCTCTTTAATTTTCTTTCTTTATTGCAAAATACTCACAGGTAAAAACGTAGATGGGGGAGAGGGATCGACAAGAATGGATTATTTACTGCATTCTTTAAACCAGAGCACAACCCTGCACCTTTATACAGTTCTCACACAAGTTGCCCATTACATCCTGCATCCGAATATATTGCCCTAGCAGTGCCGGACATTGGCGCCTCTCTATTGCACTACAGTGTTCAAACTATATTTGAGGTTGGAAAATGTAAGATTATAACTGAAAAAAACAAATAATACAGAGGTAAATACAAGCATACTGTATCAGTCCGTCTCCTGTATGAGTATATTAATCTTTGTATTAGAACTTCTGTTTGTTTGACCTATAACTAATAACTGTAATAGGCCAACCAGTCTGAGAGCAAAGAGAACATACTCGCTTGGTACAGTACTATGTATCCGCTCCATTTCTGTAGTGGATCATTTCTGCCTTGTATCAATATTAAGCTGAATGTTGATTCATATTGCAGTAATGTAATAAACAGTAACGGGAATTCTGAAAAGCCTCAAACACTGCATTGCATATTTATTTGAAGTGTAGTTTATCAAATTAACTGTTTAATTACTATGTCGGTACAAAAAGTGTTCCATAACATTTCGAGTATTTTATAGAGAAAAATCAATCAGATTTCTGTGGTTTGCCAGTATTATGTCTAGACAGTGACAGTCTGAACTTTCATTGCTTCTTCAGGCCAAGAGTAGGAATCCACTACAAATTGGTCATAGTCTGTGCTGTACATCTGGGAACAGACAAACGCCTCCTTATCCTCGGGCTCCGGGAATACAGATGCTGTATTATCCTTGTAGGCATTCTCTACAATCTGGAAATACATAGGATTATATACTTTCAACATAACATCCATCACAACTACAAATGATCTATGACTTATGCCACAGATTAATCACTCATGTGGTGCTAGATCAACATTCAGCAGTGCCAAGTATACTGCCATATATTGCTAGATTTATCTAAAGATTTATTTGAAAATGCTCCATTCTTCTGCATGTGCAATGGAATGTATATATATGATGGTGTACCTGCTATACATGAGGAAGAAAGCATTGAGAAATACGTAGCAGAATTCCTAGGGTAGCCTTAGAATTCTAACACATATTTGCACGCTTTGAAGTGCATATTTTGTTGTGGTTCTGGGCATTCTAAGTGGTTAATAAGAGTTTTGCATTCCTAATGATCAATTATTTACAAATACAAATCTGAAAAGTGTGTGCATATGCATTCACCCTTCTTTACTTTGAAACCTCTAACAATGATCTGGGGAAACCAATTGCCTTTACAAATACATTTGCAATTGACATACTTAGTAAATAGGGTCCACCTGTCTGCAGTTTAATATATACATAATACATATACACCTGTTCTGTGATGGAATCAGAGTTTGTTAGAGAGCATTACTAAACAAACAGCAACATGAAGACAAAGGAACTCACTAAACAGGTCAGGGATAAAGTTGTAGAGAAGAACAAAGCATGGTCAGGTTATAAAAAGAAACCCTAAGCTTTGAACATGTCACAGAGCACCATAAAATCCATCATCAGGAAATGGAAAGAATATGCAATGTGCAAAGCTGGTAGAGCCATACCCCAAAAGACTTGTAGCTGTAACTGCAGCAAAAGGTGGTTCTACCAAGTATTAACAGATTTCAGCTTTTTTGTTCTCATTATTTCTTGTCACAATAAAGGTATTTTGTACTCTCAAAGTTGGTGTATATTTTGTAACTTTAGGTGTTGCAAGTCAGCCCTAAATTCACATATGCATGCAAGGTTGAGCCCTCTTCTAGCCTCCCTCACATCCCCTTGACACAAGCGGCGCAAATCCTCTAAAGTCGCACAAGATCTGTGCCGCTGGCGTGGCTTGATAGATGTCCCATATTATCCTACACCATTACTGGTACTATAGCTTACCTTAACAGCTATCTTTACAGAGACTTCTTGTATAGTCTGTAGAGGTGGGTAGAGACGTCCCTCTTCCAAATGTTTATCAGAAACCTGTTGAGCTATGATCTTTATAGGAAAAAATTAAAAGAAAATATGAGAATCATAATCTGTACAATATAATAGTATTGCATGATGTATTTGTGATAGCCTGGGGGATGTAGGGTATGGGGAGTGTAGCTGTGCGGTTATTAAAGGGTGCTTGTTAACCCCTGCTATTCGTGACGCCAGGGGGAGGGCTCCTCAATAATGCTTTTCCTACCGCCACCCTTCCCAAGAGCGATAGGGATGTAGATAATAAGAATAGATTGTCCACAACCGGAGAGTTTCTGAAACCGTATTAACTTTTACTGAAGGTTTTCTGCAAGCTTCAATAACATAAGTCTCTAAGCATAACAACGGCTTTCCTTGGAGATTGACAAAGGTTGGGACTTTAGCATTTAGAGTCTTTTAGTACTATGCGTTGTTACACTGGATTTAGGGGTTAGTTATGGTCCAGTAGTCACGCTAGCATTAGAGGGGATTTAGATGTGAACTCACGGTTTTGGCTCCGCTGAGGCAGGCAGGTTTTTGAGGCCTAGCGTGTCTTTGAAAGTTGCGTAGCACCGTCCTGTTAGTCCGGCATCCACGAGAGCAGCAACCCAAGAGAGCGGTAATTGGACGCAGCTCACTTATATGGGCAGGGGCTGGACTAACGCTAATTGGTACATACTGATGTCAATCACCATTACAGAGATTTGTGGGTAACACGTGACCCAAGAATCTCCTAAGGTCCTACAACATACCATAGAGGTTACTAGCATGGTCACATGACCGAAGGTCCTGCGACGCTGAACTAGGTAAGTACTATACATTACTATAGAATATATATAATTATTAAATATATACATTTATTATTATTAAAGATAGACTTGAGGAGAGGCGACTAGGGGCTGTCCCACCTGAGGAACCCTACCTGGACGTAGTTACTCTGACTTTGGGGACCTCTACACTAGTACCTAGTGTAGAGGTCCCCAAAGTCAGAGTAACTACGTCCAGGTAGGGTTCCTCAGGTGGGACAGCCCCTAGTCGCCTCTCCTCAAGTCTATCTTTAATAATAATACCGTACCGGTATGCAATACGGTACCGGGACACCACATATTAGCACAGATTTTTCTATATACAACATCAATAAAGTGCAATATACAAGAAGAACGTCCAGCATCCAGGTTGAAGTCAAAAGCAGGGTATTTCTTTATTGGAAAACTTGCATATACACGATAAAAACTGTTGCGTTTCACACTTTCGCGCTTAGTCATAGAGTCACTACCCTGCTTTTGACTTCAACTTGCATTCTGGACATTCTTCTTGTATATTGCTCTGCATTGAAGCTGGAGGCGGAACCAGCAGGTCCATGCACAGGAGTGAAGCCTAATCAGGGTGAGCTGTCACTACTTGATGTTTTGAACATCAATAAAGTGTCCAATTCATTGTAGAAATATACTTATTAAAACAACTAAAAAGACCCATTTCCGTTAAGTTGTGCAAATTGTACAACTCGATATAATCTTATGGGTGGAACCTCCGATCCACGTTTAGTGTCTAAGTACAAAATTGTTCGCAGACAGATGGGACTTTAAAATCTATAGTGAAATAAAAAATAAAAAAAATCATTATATCTGAATACAAAGCGTTTTGGTCTGTGCCATTTTCTTTAAAACTCAGCTTGTTCTGGGTATGTTGTTTTTGTCTGGGTATGTTGTTTTTTTCAGACTTTTTCCATTGGCTTTTCTATAGGACTTTAAAAAAGCAATAGAAAAAAAAACACTCTACAGAAAAAGTCACAAAAATGGCATTAGAATCTCCCTAAGAATAAAAGAAAGTTATACTTAAAGGGGTACTCCGCTGCTCAGCATTTGGAACAAACTGTTCCGAACGCTGGAGCCAGGAGCTTGTGACGTCATGGCCCCGCCCCCTCAATGCAAGTCTATGGGAGGGGGCGTGATGGCTGTTACACCCCCTCCCATAGACTTGCATTGAGGGGGTGGGGCATGACATCACAAGCTCCTGGTGCCGGCTCCAGCGTTCAGAACAGTTTGTTCCAAATGCTGAGCAGCGGAGTACTCCTTTAACCGAGAGTGACTACCAATATTCTTTCTATAACACTTAAAGGATTGCACGTTCAATTTTCTTACTAAGACTTAAAGATATATTTAATAGAAAGTCTAAACTTAGACCAATATAAATTCTCCCTTTAGGGCAGATACTGGTTCTTGTACAGCTACAGTATTACTACCATCAAAGCATGCTATTAATAAAACTATACTTTTTAGGAAATGTGCTTATATCATATTAATTGTCTGAATGGGTAGTTCACCTTTCATGTGATCTGAAGAAGTGCGCCTTGTACGCAGGAAACAGCCTGTCCCTGTGAGGTCTCTCCTCTGCGCCTACCCGCCTGTGTGATACACCGATGACTCAAAGTCTTCTATCTGCAAGAATCCCAGGTGAGTGCATCCTTTCGTTCTTCTACTTGTTTGATGAATATTGGCTTCCACTCCTTCTGGATTGCACCCCCGGCACCACAGTATACGTGTGAACAGGGATAGACTTTTCTATTGGGACTGGTCTTAGTCTTGGGCAGCAGTGCCGGACTACACTTTATACGTTTGCTACACACCCTGATAAAGCATGCCTAAATTGACACAAGGCCGCACTCTCAGCATTATTGTCTTCAAGTATCAACTTGAGGACGCCTTTTATTCTTGCCCCAATAAGAATCTTTATTTGTAAGTGAATATCTTATCATGCAGCCAGTCAGGCTGTATGCCCGATCATTTGTTGCCACCTCTTCAGCTCCCTGTCATTATAGTAACAGTTAATGTATTGTTAGCCTACAGGCTGGCATTCAGGTGTTCCTTTTCCAAAGTCAAATAAAACAGAGCGCAACTTTGATTTCCTTGATAAATATAAGGTATTTCAAGCTGCAATACCTACTAATTGTAGACAATTTCATTGTGATGACAAGCAGTGTTCCCTGTTTTTATGAGCTTTACTAAGCAGAACAAAAAAAATGTCAAGGATTTTACGAACTAATGAAATAGTTTTGGCAAAGCTATCTGAATGCCATACTAGCTTCATAGATAATCCCATTAAAAATGTATTCTGGAGAAAGCTATGCTGTAAGAAAGCCAAGACGTGCACGTGCTGCCTATCATTAGCTGGAAGCACAAAGCGCTACGAAAACTAACATAGTTAAATCAGCTTTAAAGACACCATAAAGTCCTGAATGAGCAGACAGATTCTTCTCCACATTAAAACTGGAAAAACCCTGATGACTGAGTATTGGTACAATACCTGACGCTCCATCTCACTCATCTTTGCTAGAAACTTGCATGATTTCTTATCCTATTAGATTATATAAAATTCCCTAGAGTCTAGTAAATGTGGGCACAACATCCCCAACTGTTTTCCATAATGTTAAGTAGTTTTTATTTTTTCAGTGCTTTTGACTCATTTTTAAGAGTCACTACTTCCACAATTAATTGTATAAGCACATGACTGCCATCTTGTTTTATAGTCATTTCTGACATATCACAATGTTGTCATAATAAGAAGGAAGTCATTCTGCTGTATAATGTTACCGACTGACCTTTAGACTGTAATAGTTCACTATCCCTAAGGAAAAGGCACAATTCTACGGCATGAAGGCTTTACACCATACTGTAAGCCAAGCATATCAACATGGCATTCCTGTCTGGCAGTAAAGTGTTGGAACATGCTACAGTACAAAAACATGCTGCTTTTATCACTCTGAATAGGATATCTGGTTATGGTCTTGGCCCTAGAACATGACTTTTAGAGATCCAGAAGTTGTATAGCATAGCTTTCCAAAATTTTCACCACTATTCCTGTTGCATCCTAGCTCAGCTGCATCCATACATTTCATTAGTGCAACTAGTTAATTGATCTCCATTCTAGCAACCAGTACATTACATGCTCTAATATGTAGACTGAATGTCAGTGTCTCCTGTGTTCCTAATATCCTGTGAACTACAAGATTACATTATCAATCATCAAATTCCTCCTGGCAATTCAGACCCCCTCCAGCTCAACTCTCCTTGTTCCTCTTTATGTCCCCCATGCACAAAGTTCTGCTTATGATAAAATATCTGCCCCCTGTAGGAGACTAGGAGAGCAATAATATACGCAGTAGATTCCATACAATTCTTATAAACAGATTTATGCAACTCCCGTGATTCCCCTGCCTGTCTCTTCTGTGTGCAAGTTCTGTAGTGTGCTCTGTGCAATGCAGCCTGGCATTGCCCTCCTTAATGTAAGAGCTAAAAGGGGGGAAAGGAGACAGCCTGAAACTGCAACTCTCATGTTATAATCCACAGTGTCAGTCTGGGGACAGAAATTCTAGGTCACAGATCTTGCTGCACTTTCATAAAGCAAGTGCAGAGATGAGACGTCACCCCTGAGACATCATAGTAAATGTAGGCTGCACTGCTTCTTTAAAGGTGTACTCTGGTGTTAACATCTTATCCCCTATCCAAAGGATAGGGGAATGGGATGTTAGATTGCCGGGATCCCGCCGGCGGTGCTCCGGAACATGGTACATAGCCGTCATGCCTCCTCCCATAGACGTGAATGGAGAGGGCGTGGCAGCCGGCATCTCCAGTCATCGGCACGGAGTGGAGTTCGCTCCCTGCCCCAAATGACAGGGGTGCCCCAGCGGCGGGATCCCCGCAATCTAACATCCCATATCCTTTGGATAGGGGATAAGATGTTTACAGCTGAGTGCCTTTTAACTCCATTATCTCTGTTATCTCTGACAAATAATTTTAGTTAAGTGGGATAGGCTTACCCAAATTCTCTTCTATGCAATGGACTTAGGACCTACCAGATTGCGTGTGCACTCTGCAGAAGCCACATGCACAGTTCTTTTATCAGCATTTGAAAGAAGCAGTTGTGTCTGCCTCATTCCAAGACATTCTCTGTCTCTTAAAGGGGTTATCCAGGATTCAAAAAAACAGGCCTAATTTCTTTCAAAGTCCGCTTCCTGTCTGTCTCCACTTCGGGTGTGGTATTACAACTTGGCTCCATTCACCTCAATCGAACTGAGCTGCAGAACCACACCCAACCTGGAGACAGACAGCACATTCCATTGCTCATTATCACTTTCCATGTCAAAAATTCAGAAAAAGTATTAAATAACCAGGCACATCTGTGCTCAAAAGAAAAACTTTTTTACATTACAGTGGGGAGGACTTAAATATTGTCTAAGAAATTGTATTTTATTAACTGTTGTCTCTCTGTGTAATAGTTGCATGGAATTTTACCAGTTTTCCATTTACAACCCATTGAGTACAGTAAAGGAGTACTCCGGGATGTAAAACTTGAGTTTTAGACTGCTGGCAGTAAAAAAAATAAAGGGATACATACCTGCCTCCAGTCCTCTAATGCCTCCGGTAACTCGTTTCGGCCTCTGCCGCGATCTTCCTGGTTGCCGGTGATCGGTGAGTCATACTGCACTCAGCCAATCACCGGCTGCAGCAAAGTCCCGCCTCTGCCGGTGATAGGCTGAGCGACAGTGTGAAGTTTTCGGCCCCGGCACTGGTCTTTCTGGTGCCGGAACTGAAAACGTCACACTGCCGCTCAGCCTATCGCAGGCCAAGGCAGGACTTCGTTGCAGCCGGTGATTGGCTGAGTGCAGTAAGACTCACCGACCATCAGCAACCAGGAAGAGAAAAGCGGGGGAGGCCGGAACGGGTTATTGGAGGCATCGAGGGAGCGGCGGTAGGTATGTATCCCTTCATTTTTTTTACTGTCGGCAGTCTGAAATACAATTTAAAGTACTCCTTTAAGTGTTGCTACCACCATCAACAGGGAGTGGTAAAAAGGAGATCAGGAATAACCTTGACAATTTTGATCAACCGTGAAATTTTTTTTTTTTACTATAAACAAAATGTTCCGAACGCTGGGGCAGTGGAGTACCCCTTTAATGGCAGATACCAAAGGTCTTAGATAATATATTGTTTTAATTCCAGTGAAGTTATTTTGTAGCTGGGAATTAGCTGTATATATATATATATATATATATATATATATATATATATATATATATATATAAAATTTACACCAGAGGTTATATTTTGCTTGGTTTACTTTATAATGTGTACCTCGGAGAATTTATATTTACAACTCGAATGAGAATTGCTTTGTGCTGAAATGGAAAACATACCATAAGAAGTTGTTGCAGCAGGGGCACTGTGCAACCTAAACTTTATGAAAAAAAAATGCCCTTGCCCAAACAATATTAAATTTCAATTCAAGAAGAGAAAACAGACATGGTCGCACATCCACAATTTGTATTTTGATCTACTTGCTTCTCAGCATAAAATCAAAAACTAACAGGTTGTTAGTATACATTTTGATCAAAAAGTACAAGCCCATTCGCCTCGTCAAGGCCACCTATTTAGAGTGGGTCCCTATGTGCGGCATCCATTGCTGCCGTGGCACCGTGTCCTGGGACTGGTCTGAGTGGCATTGGGGCTGCTCTGCTAGTGGGTCGTTCCCCCTGTGGGCACTGGTGTTGCCGCGGTGGTCGTCGTCACCCATTGCTACATCATTTAATGCTAGGGATGTTAGGGACCCACTCTAAATAGGGGGCCTTGATGTGGCGAGTGGGCTTGTACTTTTTGATCAAAATGTATACTAACAACCTGTTAGTTTTTGAATTTTGCTGAGAAGCAAGTAGATCAAAATACAAATTGTGGATGTGCGACCATATGTTTTCTCTACTTGAATTCACAATATTAAATTTCAATTTATAACTTAAAATTCAGCGTGTTCTGTGCTGCCAAATACCCCACATGTCACAGCCCGGGTGTTGCTTACCTCAGCAGTAGTTAGAAAGATGTCATCACTAATGTGTCTCACACCACAAGCAACAACTCCCAGTGCAACACCCGGGAACACATAGGAGTTGTTACCCTGCCCAGGGTACAGTGTTTTTCCATTCGAAAGAGTAACCGGATCAAAGGGACTTCCACTTGCAAAAATACCACGGCCCTGTAGTTAAGACACATTTATGAAATGCCAAGATGAGTTTAAAGTCACAACCACTATATCATCATAATGTGTGTTTCCACATGATTTAAGTGCCAGGAGACAGCAGGACCATTAGGTGCTGCACCGTGTGTGTATAACAACTACAGTGCAGGTGTCTTTTACCTTTAATAAGGATCGATAGGAAATCAGCAGTAACCACGCAACAAAGACAATGCAGTTTTGCTGTTTTAATTAAAATAGATTGGGAAGCAATTATTTACTGTGATCTATACTGATTGTAAGGCTATGTTCACACGATGGCATTTCCATGTGTCCAAATATTCCACATGGACATTCTGCTGCAGCAGAGTCCCATTGGTTTCAATGGGATTCGGCTGCACTGTGCACGTGGTGGCAATCCCTATTCCTGAGTCTACAGCAAGAATAGACATGTCTATTCTTTCTGCGGAATTCAGACGGAAATACATTGCCGTCTATGAGTTGGCGCATTTCCGAGCCGTCCTCATGCTGTCATGTTTCAGAACAGATAACATATAATGTACAAAACTGTAGGAGACCAGCAGGCAAAGTGGTGGAAGGTAGATATGTGCCAAGTAGATTTCTGTATTCACTACTAAACTTCCAGGGTTGTCAAAGAGGCCGATCCGGCAATCCGTTTCAGTGTTGCCATGCAGCTAAATTAAAGCAGGGAAGCTGCAGTGTATGTGCCACCGAAGTCCCGGGGCTCAGTGGGGGAAAAGAGCATTTTTTGTAATCAGTAACAGTAGGTTACTGATATGTGCATAGCTAGGATAACTGCCATGCAGTTTTAGTGGGCTCTTTTCCTGGAACGGCTGTAGTGTGGGTGGGAGGCCGTTCCCACAGTCCGGTCCGGGCTTTACTGGACTTAGTATGTATTAAAACTGCTGCTCCTAGACCTCAGGTGAGGAGAGTGTGGACTAAAGAGTGTGGTTGCCATGTTTTTGCTCTGCAGTGAGCTACAGACTGGAGCAGTCACAACAGTGCCCTGAGAACAGGCCTGAGAGAGCCTTGCTGCCCTGCACTTGGAGTAACCACCACTACAAGGTCATGTATGGATGTTTATGAGGGAGCAAGCCTTCTGCTGAACTGTTATGTTCCTGCTTGTTTTTTTAAATGAACCCTTTTGTTTTGCACCAGCCTTCTGCCTGTCAGCCTACCATTTGTTCAGCTAATTCCCACAAAAACAAATAGAGAAACATAGCCTCACATCCAGCATTTGTTTTTTGATCTACTTGCTTCTCAGCATAATTTAAAAAACTAACAAGTTCTTAGTATACACTTTGATCAAAAAGAACAAGCCCACTAGCCATGTCAAGGCCACCCAGTCAGAGTGGGTCCCTAACCTAACACTGGCGTAGCGCCGGGCGGCAACCACTGCCTCCAAGACACCATGCCCACAGAGGGAACGACCCAGTGGCCAGGCAGCTCCACTGCTGCCTGACCAAGCCCCTGGCTTTGGGCCACACACACCCACAGACAAAGCATCACAGAAACAATGGCCGCCACAGAGAACCACACCAGTGTTAACACTTACCATGTGCTCCCTACCAGAGGGCTGGGAGAATGTAAGGAGAAAACCCTTATACAGTCTCCTGGTAATTAAAAATGTGTGTTGTACATTTGTATTCTCTCCCTACTTCCATAGCCAGCACTCCACTCCACCCATTCAGCCCAGGAGACTGCATAAGGGGTTCCGCCTAACATTCTCCCAGCCCTCTGGCAGGGAGCACATGGTAAGTGTTTACACTTGTGTGGTTCTCTGTGGCGGCCATTGTTTCTGTGATGCTTTGTCTGTGGGGGGGGGGGGCCAGAGCCAGGGGCTTGGTTCGGGCAGCAGTGGGGCTGCCCCGCAACTGGGTCATTCCCCCTGTGGGCATGGTGTCTTGGAGGCAGTGGTCGCCGCTCGGCGCTACACCAGTTTTAGATTAGGGACCCACTCTGACTGGATGGCCTTGACTTGGCGAATGGGCTTGTACTTTTTGATCAAAATGTATACTAACAACCGGTCAGTTTTTTGAAATTATGCTGAGAAGCAAGTAGATCAAAATACAAATGGTGGATGTGCGGCTATGTTTCTCTATTTATGAGATAACATATAATGCTTTATTCATCCTTCAGTAATGTTGCATGGGAATTAAAGGGGTTTTCTGACATTTAAGAAAAATTCATGTAGTGCTATGGCCATAAAGAAATAAAGAAAAAAAAAAAAGCTATACTCCCTACCATCAGCCCCCGCAGGTCCCATTTGTCTACTGTAACCTTTACTGCTCCTGTCTGCATCTGAAATGTAAGCTCAGAACTGAACCTGCCTGCCCGCTCAGCCAACCAATGATAAGACATTACATCACTGTATGATTTTTTTTTAAAGCTGTAGGACCCATTTAAACAAAATTTTGGTTGCTGTAGGGTCCACGCTTGAAATTTGTTCAGCTCTATACCAGTTTATCAAAACAATCACAGATCTGCTTCTATTGTGCATATTTATGAGACCACCCTACTTTTGGAACTCTAACACAGTGGAGGGGCAGTAATGTAGTGGCTCAGGCTGTTTGTAAATTTAGACTAGACAGTTTACAGGTTTATCACTCTCTAATCTCAGTTTAGACCAGCTATTGTTGGCTTACTTTACATCAGAATAATGTTTGCGTATTTCGGCACATTTAGGCCATGACCCTTTTCCATCAAGGTAATTCCCTGATAGTGAATCTTCCTCATTGCTTACTGTGCAAAGATAATAGAGTGGATGGAGAACCTAGTCTACATGTCAGATGCTCTTAGGTATTTCTTAAAAACAATGGAAATGAAGGTGAATGGACAGATTTGATTGTTCCCTTTCATAAGTTTTCATAAATAAAATAATACACAAGTTGATGTATAGCAGTACCTCAGTCAGCCTGTAGCATTGTTCTGCAGTACACTCCGCTTTACTTGTTGGATTGCTGAGTGCAAATATTATGGGTTGCTTATTGAACGCCGCCATATCTTTTATAATTTGCTCAGTAAAAGCTCCACCTATTGCTGCCACACCTAAACATAAAGACATTATATTATTTCTAGAAAACAGACAAGGTGAATACAAGAAAACAATCTATATTTGTATGTTCACACAGGCAAAAATCGTTCAGATATCAATGTCGTTTTATATGTTTCTATTCAGATGTGCAAAACTGCAGTGAAAGGTGATTTATTTTCTGTGATTTATTTTTTAACTTCGTGTTTTTAACATTCTCCATTGAAGTCAATGGGAGGTGAACACCACATGATTTTCTGAGGATATTTTAAAGTTTTTTTTTAGAGCATTTATAGCTCAGTTTTTAAACTTAAGCATATGGATTCATATTCAGATTTTCACCTATTAGAGCAGTTGGTTTAAGATCTTTAACTACATCCTCCAAATTCTTCATTCCAGCATGTGGGTGGGCAAAGCGTTCCTTTTCATGTGTCAGCGAAGATCTGCCCTGTTAATAGATGTAGAATCAATGTGAATTATATAGATATATGGATTATATTTCTGAATATAATATTAATATACAGTTTTAATACCTGCTTGTGTTTCTCCTGCTAAGCTTACCATGAACTACGTGATGTCTTCATGCCTTTCTATAGGAGGAATTGAATTTTCTTTTCATATATGCTTTGAACCAAATGCATAACTTGAAACTCATTGGTCCCAGTGTAAATGTTGTAATCTATCCCCAACACATATGAGGTAGCAGTATATGTTAGTATGTATATGTAGTATGTTTTGGCAGATTCCACACTGATTTCTAAGCGGATTGTGCTTCAAAATCTACATAAAATTCATCTGGAATCCAAACCCTATTGATTTCAATGGAAAATCTGACAAGCAGTACAATACCACTTACAATGAGGATTCTTTACCATTACACTTCCAAACTCTGCTCCAAATCTGCTTTCAAAAGATTTTTTTTCATACAAGCTAAAGACCAGGATTTGACAAGGATTTATTTGTCAATTCCTTAGGGAATTTTACTTGTCCATTAACTGTGAACATGCCTGCCAAGTAGAGCGAGTCTACAGTAAAATTCACCAAACACAAATCTAATGAATAGACTAATTTAGTCTTGTAAAAGTTTTTTCGCTTTCCAATATATACAATTCGTGCTGGTACCAATATGTATGAACTTGTTTTCCCTACATTGATGACATCTTTGTGATATATGTGATATTAAAGACAGAACCTAAGTGAGGAAATGCTCCATGTTTAAAGGGGTACTCTGGTGAAAAACATCTTATCCCCTATCCAAAGGATAGGGGATAAGATGTCTGATCGGGGGGGTCCCGCCGCTGGGGACCCCCGCGATGTTCAGCCCGGCAGCCGAAGATGTAAAATTCAGCTTAGTTTGTTCTATTATTAGCAGACTTGAACGGAACACCTATGCAGATGTGCACTTAGCCTTACTGAAGAATCACTCAACTTTAGTAGCATTACCCCCCAATATTTGGCTAAGATAAGGAGGCAGCTTTCAGATGAGATGGTGTGTCAAAAATTGGATAGGGGCCCTTTGGGAAAGATTCAGGGACAGATTAGAATGATTGTCACACATGCAACTACTGGACATGTGATTGACGGTGATCTAGAAACTTATCTAATTCAGAAACATCCAAGGACACCAGTTCTGTACTATTTATCAAAGAAATGTGAACATTTACAGAATTGTCTTTGGGAGTGGTTTTGTATTTTCTTCCGTGGCCATATAATTGCATAAGATCTTGATAGTACATGCTATTTCTTCTAAACTGTATATACGCAATACTGGTGTCCCCGTTAATAAGATCCAAGAAATAGACGCCATCAAAAACTTAAGGAATAATCAAACCATAAGAATAAAACCAGCAGACAAGGGAGGAGCATGAGTAGTGATAATGAACACTGAGGATTGCATCAAAGAGGGAAACAGACAAATGTCAGACACTACATACTACAAGAAACTGACAGAAGACCCCACAAAAGAATACACTAGGGAATTGAAGAAATCGATCGAATCCTTCCCAAAAGAGTCACAGAAAGGATTAGGGACACTCATACTCACAAATCCCATAACAGGGACAATCTACTTTGTCAAAAACACCAGCAGCTTCATACAGGACACCACTGACTTTCTTAACAAACTCAATCAGATTACAAACTTGCCTGCCAACTCCATATTAGTAACAATGGATGTAGAATCCTTATACAGCAACATCCCACACAGAGATGGAATTGATGCCTGCTCCCTGTTCCTCTCATCCCAAATCCACAACCGGAAATACAGCCCTGGAGTCATCACTAAACTAATAGAATTCATCCTAACACATAACTACTTCAGTTTCAACAGTGACATATATCTACAAATGATGGGCACTGCAATGGGGACCAGGATGGCACCACAATATGCCAACCTATTCATGGCTGGCCTTGAACAACGATTTCTAGACACACAACTTCACAAACCCTACAGATACTACCGTTACATTGATGATATTTTCATCATTTGGACAGAAGGAAAAGAAAAACTCAGAAAGTTTCATGATTCCTTTAACACATTAAATCCATCTATCAAACTCAAAATGGACTTCTCTACAGAAAGTGTGAACTTCCTGGACACTACTGTCACAATAAACAGGACACACTACAAACATCTGTGTACAGAAAACCCACAGACCGATCCAGCTATCTTCATAAATACAGTTTCAATCCTTCACACACTAAGAAAGGCATCATATACAGCCAAGCTACCAGGTACCATCGTATCTGCTCAGACCCTGATGACAGAGACCTGCATCTACAAACACTGCCTGAGAAATTCAAACAAAAAGGATACAAACCAAGGACAATCAATAGGAAAATATACTCTGCCCTTCAAATACCACGGAAACACCTGCTACAATACAGAGAGTTGCATCCATCGCCACGCGTACCACTGGTAGCCACATACAATCCGGCCCTTGATGAAATACAAAAAATTATCAAAGACCAGCAGCCGATATTGGCGGAAGATGAGATGCTAAAAGAAATCTTCCCTGAACCTCCCATCTTGGCCTTCAGACAAACACACAATTTAAAACGAAAGCCAGCCGAAAATGACCTACAGAAAGAGCAGACACAGACAATGGGACCAAACCCTGCACCAAACCTCACTGTAAACTCTGTCAACATATCTGCACCAAGATGGACGCCACCCACAACAACAAGACATATAACATTAGGGGACTATACTTCTGCACATCCCCAAATGTGGTCTACATGATACAATACACCAAGTGTGATGGGATGCTACATTGTTGAAACCGGACGAAAACTCAAGGAAAGGATGAATCTACACAGACATTCCATCAACCACCATAAAGAAAATGACTACTGCACCCAAGTTGGACACCATTTTACCCAAACAGGTCACTCCATACATGAACTTACAATCAGGATACTGAGAGGGAACTTCAAAAACACACAAGAAAGAGAGACATTTGAAGCCAAAATTATACTGTTTGATTTGATAAATTTGATAAAATGATTCCAAAAACAGGGGACTCAATGTGGATTTGAGCTTTTTATCTCATCATCAAAATTTCTTATAACCTGTACTTTACTGGATTCTCTTATAACCTGTACTATACTGGATTCTCTTATAACCTGTACTATACTGGATTCTCTTATAACCTGTACTATACTGGATTCTCTTTTGCATCTCACTTTATCCTGCTTAATTACCAGTCTCTCCCCTGCTCCCCACCTCCCTCCCCCTTTTTCTCATCCTTATCTATTTAGTTTATGTTCCTATGAAGGACAATTTATGGCCCATCTTAGTGTGAATTCTCCACATCTATTGTCTTAACCCCTGCATATTTGTGAGATGTAACCTGTGTCTTCTGCTTGTGAGCTTAGATTTGCATAAGACTTGACAAAGGGAGGAATCCCGAAAGCTTGTCTCTACAAAATTCTGTTAGTCCAATACAAAAGGAATTACAAGATGCAAATCAAAAAATGTTGCAGTATTTATTTATTTATTTATTTATATAGCGCCTACAGATTCCACAGCGCTTATCAGTATCTGCAACACTGGACTAATACGGCTGCTCAAATTTACTATATACTTTGTGCTGGTACCAATTTGTATGAACTTGGTTCCCCTACATTGATGACATATTTGTGATCTATGTGATATTCACCCCTTAATGACGCAGGGTATTTTCCGTTTTTGCATTTTCATTTTTTCTTCATCACCTTCTAAAAATCATAACGCTTTAAATTTTGCACTTAAAAATCCATATTATGGTTTACTGTTTGCGCCACCAATTCTACTTTGCTGTGACATTAGTCATTTTACCCAAAAATACACGGCGAAACGGAAAAAAAATCATTGTACGACAAAACAGAAGAAAAAATGCCATTTTGTAAATTTTAGGGGCTTCCGTTTCTACGCAGTACATTTTTCGGTAAAAATGACACACTCTTTATTCTGTAGGTCCTTATGGTTAAAATGATACCCTACTTATATAGGTTTGATTTTGTCGTACTTCTGGAAAAAATGATAACTACATGCAGGAAGATGTATACGTTTAAAAATATCATCTTCTGACTCCTATAACTTTTTTATTTTTCGGCATATGGGGATGTATGAGGGCTCATTTTTTTGCGCCGTGATCTGACGTTTTTATCGGTTTGATTTTTTGTTTTGATTGGACTTTTTGATCGCTTTTTATTCACCTTTTTATTTTTTTACGTGTACACCATAGACCATGCGGTTTACTTAACATTATATTTTTATAGTTTGGACATTTACGCAGGCGGCGATACCACGTATGTTTATTTTTATTTTCATTTACACAGTTTTTTTTAAAATTGGGAAAAGGGGGGTGATTCTGACTTTTATTATGGAAGGGGTTAAATGATCTTTATTAAGGGGCTATAACACTGCACACACTGATCATCTACACAAATCACTGCCAGGCAATAGCCGGGCATTGATCAGTGTTATTGCTGCTCAACTGCTCCTGCCTGGATCTCAGGCACGGAGCAGTCATTCTGCAATCGGACAGCGAGGAGGCAGGTAGGGACCCTTCAGCTGTCCAGCAAGCTGTTCAGGACACCGCGATTCCATTGCGGCGGTCCCGAACAGCTCCACTGAGTTAACCGGCAAAGTTTACTTTCACTTTAGACGTGGCGATCAACTTTGATCGCTGCGTCTGAAGGGTTAATACCGGACATCACTGCGATCGGTGATGTCCGGTATTAGACGCGGGTCCCCGCATTCTATCGTGGGAGCCTGCTCATGACGTATGCATACGTCATATAGTGGGAAGGGGTGAACAACTATGACTACTTAGGGCTATATATCAGAACCTAAGTGAGGAAATCTTCCATGTTTAAAGGGGTTATCCAGAAATAGAAAAAACTAACTAATTTCATTCAAAAACCATGTCCATCTGTCTCCAGGTTGGGTGTGGTTCTGCAGCTCAGTTCCATTGAAGTGAATGGAGCCAAGTTGTAATACCACACATAACCTGTGGACAGACGTGGAGCTGTTCTTTAAAGAAATTAGCTCTGATTTTCTATTCCTGGATAACTCCTTTAAGTTGCAGTGACTGTAATAATATGATTAAGAGTGATACTTTTAACCCCTTAACGACGCAGAACGTATATTTACGTCCTGCGCCGGCTCCCACGATATGAAGCGGGGTCGCGCTGCGACCCCGCATCACATCGCATCAGTCCCGGCGCTCATCAATGGCCGGGACCCACGGTTAATACCACACATCACCGATCGCGGCAATGTGCGGTATTAACCTTTAGAAGTGGCGGTCAAAGCTGACCGCCACTTCTAAAGCGAAAGTCAAAGTATCCAGGCTAGTCAGTCGGACTGTTCGGGACCGCCTTGGTGAAATCGCGGCGTCCCGAACAGCTTACAGGACACCGGGAGGGCCCTTACCTGCCTCCTCGGTGTCCGATCGACGAATGACTGCTCCGTGCCTGGGATCCAGGCAGAAGCAGTCAAGCGCCGATAACACTGATCACAGGCGTGTTAATACACGCCAGTGATCAGCATAGGAGATCAGTGTGTGCAGTGTTATAGGTCCCTATGGGTCCCTATGGGACCTATAACACTGCAAAAAAAAAAGTAAAAAAAAAAAAAGTGTTAAAGGTCATTTAACCCCTTCCCTAATAAAAGTTTGAATCACCCCCCTTTTCCCATAAAAAAATAAAACTGTGTAAATAAAAAAAAAATAAACATATGTATCGCCGCGTGCGTAAATGTCCGAACTATAAAAATATATCAATAATTAAACCACACTGTCAATGGCGCAAAAAAAATCCAAAGTCCAAAAAATACGTATTTTTGGTCACTTTTTATACCATTAAAAAATAAATAAAAAGTGATCAAAAAGTCCGATCAAAACAAAAATTGTACAGATAAAAACTTCAGATCACGGCACAAAAAATTAGTCCTCATACCGCCCTGTACGTGGAAAAATAAAAAAGTTATAGGGGTCAGAAGATGACATTTTTAAAGGGTACCTCTCATCAAATAAACTTTTGATATATTTTAGAATAATGAATGTTGAATAACTTTCCAATAGCATGTTAATGAAAAATATACTTCTTTCTATTGTATTTTTCCCGATCAGTCCTGTCAGCAAGCATTTCTGACTCATGCTGGAGTCCTAAACACTCAGAGCTGCCAGCCTGCTTTGTTCACAGCCAAACAGGCTGTGAACAAAGCAGGCTGGCAGCTCTGAGTGTTCTCCTTTGTGAACAAAGCAGACTGGCAGCTAGTAGTGTTTAGGACTCCAGCATGAGTCTGTAATGCTTGCTGCCAGGACTGGTACTTCAAAGTGGAAAATTAAATAGAAAGAAGCATATTTTTTAATAACATGCAATTGTAAAGTTATTCTGCATACATTAATCTATAATATATCAAAAGTTTTTTTGATGAGAGGTACCCTTTAAACGTATACATTTTCCTGCATGTAGTTATGATTTTTTCCAGAAGTACGACAAAATCAAACCTATATAAGTAGGGTATCATTTTAACCGTATGGACCTACAGAATAATGATAAGGTGTCATTTTTACCAAAATATGCACTGCGTAGAAACGGAAGCCCCCAAAAGTTGCAAAATGACATTTTTTCTTAGATTTTGTCGCACAATGATTTTTTTTTCCGTTTTGCCGCAAATTTTTGGGTAAAATGACTAATGTCCCTGCAAAGTAGAATTGGTGACGCAAAAAATAATCCATAATATGGATTTTTAGGTGGAAAATTTAAAGGGTTATGATTTTTAAAAGGTAAGGAGGAAAAAACGAAAGTCCTTAAGGACCGGGGTTTTTCCGTGTTTGCATTTTCGTTTTTTGCTCCTTGCCTTTAAAAAATCATAACTCTTTCAATTTTGCACCTAAAAATCCATATGATTGCTTATTTTTTGCGCCACCAATTCTACTTTGTAATGACATCAGTCATTTTGCCCAAAAATCTACGGTGAAACAGAAAAAAAAATCATTGTGCGACAAAATTGAAAAAAAAAACACAGTTTTGTAACTTTTGGGGGCTTCCGTTTCTACGTAGTACATTTTTCGGTAAAAATGACACCTTATCTTTATTCTGTAGGTCCATACGTTTAAAATGATACCTTACTTATATAGGTTTGATTTTGTCGTACTTCTGGAAAAAATCATAACTACATGCAGGAAAATTAATATGTTTAAAATGGGGCGGTATGAGGGCTCATTTTTTGTGCCGTGATCTGAAGTTTTTAACGGTACCCTTTTTGCATTGATAAGACTTATTGATCGATTTTTATTAATTTTTAAATGATATAAAAAGTGACCAAAAATGCACTATTTTGGACTTTGGAATTTTTTTGCGCGTACGCCATTGATTGAACGGATTAATTGACGATATATTTTTATAATCCGGACATTTCCGCACGCGGTGATACCATATATGTTTATTTTTATTTACACTGTGTTTTTTTTTTATGGGAAAAGGGGGGTGATTCAAACTTTTAATAGGGGAGGGGTTAAATGATATTCATTCACTTTTTTTTTTTCACTTTTTTTTTTGCAGTGTTATAGGTCCCATAGGGACCTATAACACTGCACACACTGATCTTTATCATTGATCACTGGTTTCTCATAGGAAACCAGTGATTGATGATTCTGCCGCTTGACTGCTCATGCCTGGATATCGGGCACTGAGCAGTCATTCGGCGATCAGACAGCGAGGAGGCAGGTAGGGACCCTACCGCTGGTCTGTAAGCTGTTCGGAATGCCGCGATTTCGCCACGGCTATCCCGAACAGCCCACTGAGTTAACCGGCACTTTTTACTTTCATTTTTAGCCGCGTGGCTCAAGGATTAATAGCGCGCGGCGCCGCCATCGGCGCTGCGCGCTATTAGCGGCGGGTCCCGGCTTCACTATGACGCCGGGCCCGCCGTGATATGATGCAGGGTTACCGTGTAACCCCGCGTTATATCACGGGAGCAGGACCAAGGACGTACCTGTACGTCCTTGGCCTTTAAGGGGTTAATCACCCTCATACTAGATGTCCCAGTACACTTGTGGTTCCAGTTATGTTATGCATTTATTAAAGTGCCCATTGGGTTTATACTATGTGGGTGAAACGAGCAATGAATGTTGTGTGAGATTGAATGGATATAAATTGTCCATCATGACTAAGAAAGTTGATCTATCCGTACCGAAACATTTCCTGGAATATAGGCATAATGTTAACTAGAGGAGGTTCTGCATAATTGACCACATACCTCGTCTAATGGTATTGGGTCATATTCATTTGCTTTATATTACTGTATGTACCCTAGGAGTCTAAATATGGATTTTACCTTAAAAACTTTTATGTAATCAGTGTTCATATTCTGGTGTTTATTTATCTTTGTCTTTACTCTTTTTATCCCCTCTTATTTCATCCTCTAACCTCCCTTCTTCTTTTCTCAGGGGATTTGGTTTTAACCATCCAATTAGATGCTTATGGGTTTGTTTGTTTGCTTGTTTTTTTTTTTTTTTTTTTGATGCTATGCACTTGTGTACTATCCAATGAATTGTATTCACTGCATATATATGGAAGTCTAGTATTCACTTTTGTAATGCTTGATAAAGGATTACTGTTTCTTGTATGTTTCTTTGGGAACTAAATAAAGTACAGCTTTACCACTATCCAGAGTCTCCGTGAATGCAGTGACCTTTACACTATTGTTATTTTCCAGATTGGCTGTCTGGACTTCCATCTCTATAAATCATATTCTATATTGCTTGAAGATCCAAAAGTAAGTACAATGGAATACTTCTGCGTGCATAAAACATGCATTCATTATGATCTATTGTACCATTCTAATAACTGGAGTAAATGCACGTAGCAAAAAATAAAGAATGCTTTGTATCGTAAGGAATGGTTAAAATATTTGTAAAAGGTTAGGAAACTGAAGTGTACATTTAAGTAGCAAATTGTGCCATAAATAGTCCAGTAGATGGTGCTATGGTCTGACAACAAATTGAGGCATCGCTTTCATCCTATACATTATAGTTAGATAGTATCTGCTATTTTAATAAAAATTCTATTTTTTTTTATCATTTGGGAATTTCAGCAGAGGGTACTACCGGTCAAGCACATAAGTCACATATATTCAGATTCCATGTTATGTTTTCTGTTTCATACTGATAAAAATGACTGATTATGAGGCTAATGTACAGCTAATCCTTGTTATTGTAAGAGACACATGCAGTAAAGGACTTAGATACACATATACGGAGGGGCAAAAAAAACATTTAGTCAGCCAGCATTTGTGCAAGTTCTCCCACTTAAAAAGATGAGAGCGGCCTGTAATTTTCCTCATAGGTATACCTCAACTATGAGAGACAGAATGAGAAAAAAAATCAATAATATCACATTGTCTGATTTTTAAGGAATTTATTTGCAAATTATGGTGGAAAATAAGTATTTGGTCAACTACAAACAAGCAAGATTTCTGTCTCTCACAGACCTGTAACAACTTCTTTAAAAGTCTCCTCTGTCCTCCACTCTTTATCTGTATTAATGGCACTTGTTTGAACTTATTATCAGTATAAAAGACACCTGTCCAAAACCTCAAACAGTCAAACTCCAAACTCCACTATGACCATAGAGCTGTCAAAGGACACCAGAAACAAAATTGTAGACCTGCACCAGGATGGAAGACTAAATCTGCAATAGGCAAGCAGCTTGGTGTGAAGAAATCAACTGTGGGAGTAATTATTAGAAAATGGAAGACATACAAGACAACTGATAATCTCCCTCGATCTGGGGCACCATGCAAGATCTCACCCTGTGGTGTCACAATCATCACAGGAACGGTGAGCAAAAATCCCAGAACCACACGGGGGGACCTAGTGAATGACCTGCAGAGAGTTGGGACCAAAGTAACAAAGGCTACCATCAGTAACACACTATGCCGCCAGGGACTCAAATCATGCAGTGCCAGACGTGTCCCCCTGCTTAAGCCAGTACATGTCCAGGCCTGTCTGAAGTATGCTAGAGAGCATTTGGATGATCCAGAAGAGGATTGGGAGAATGTCATATGGTCAGATGAAACCTTTTTGGTAAAAACTCAACTCTTCGTGTTTAGAGGAGAAATAATGCTGAGTTGCATCCAAAGAACACCATACCTACTGTGAAGCATGGGGTGGAAGCATCAAAACATCATGCTTTCGGACTGTTTCTCTGCTAAGGGACAAGGACAACTGATCTGTGTAAAGGAAAGAATGAATGGGGCCATGTATCATGAGAATTTGAGTGAAAACCTCCTTCCATCAGCAAGGGCATTGGGGATGAAACGTGGCCCGGGTATTTCAGCATGACAATGATCCCAAACACACCGCCCAGGCAAAGAAGGAGTGACACTTCAAGGTTCTTGAGTGGCCTAGCCAGTCTCCAGATCTCAACCCCATATAAAACCTTTGGAGTGAGTTGAAAGTCAGTGTTGCCCAGCGACAACTCCAAAACATCACTGCTCTAGAGGAGATCTGCATGGATGAATGTGCCAAAATACCAGCAACAGTGTGTGAAAACCTTGTGAAGACTTACAGAAAACGTTTGACCTCTGTCATTGCCAACAAAGGGTATATAACAAAGTGCTGAGATGAACTTTTGTTATTGACCAAATACTTATTTTCCACCATAATTTGCAAATAAATTCTTTAAAAATCAGACAATGTAATTTTATGGATTTGTTTCTCATTATGTCTCTCATAGTTGAGGTATACCTATGATGAAAATTACAGGCCTCTCATCTTTTTAAGTGGGAGAACTTGCACAATTGGTGGCTGACTAAATACTTTTTTGCCCCACTGTACACACAGCCACTTGCTAAAGACTGGTCAACGGAAGTGGTTTAACTGCATGATAGTATGTGAAGTTACTTTGAGCCATCCCTAACAAAGTCGGATCATTTTTGTTTTGTAACCTTTAAAACGTGCAGGGTATCTTGTCATTTTTGTCCTACAGGGTAGCTTATAACATAATACCAAAAAATCACCATACCTAGAGCATGTTGCATTTTAAGAAGAAAAGAACATATACCAAAAACGGCCCAAAGAAGTGCACAGAGATGCAGGAAACATGTTGCCGACAGGTGTCTACCCTGTTGTCCGTGTATGAATCTCCCCGCTGTATTTATGTGAATCTTTGAATAAAGAAGTTTTAACTCTGCTGATGGGAGAGTGCAACTATCTTTTTTCCCTATAATTACTGGGACACTAACCAGCCCTGCAGCAGCATCAGGCTTGTCCATGAGTCATGGACAAAAGATGACTCATGGAAAAGGCTGCATGAGCAGACACACCAATCACCTTCCACCATCGCAAGGAAGGGACACACGCCTTCCCTGAGAGGATTTCTAACACATTGAGCTAATGAAAAGAGGGATTTTTTATAGTAAATATAGGTGATAGAGACATAAAATTAGATGTGCATAGTCAGGATAAGGTACTGAGTAACAAATTAATTTTGTTTGCTTTTTTGTGGTACGCTTTTAGCTTTAATGACTATAACAGTAATGTGGCCCTATTTAAAGAGATAACTACTCCACCCACAAGTCATGGCTCACTGTATTGAGCAGTGAAGAGGAGCCTCTGCATACTTATTGCTGCAGTCCTATTAGTTTGTAATACAAGGGGCTTATTATATTTGAATAAAGCCAAGCTTTTGACTACCCAGTGCCAAGTACTATGCAAAATAGATCATAAAGTTATCACTGCTGGCACAGCAGAATTCTCTATTCTGAAAACTGAATGCATTATCCACATGAGTTGTAGGTGGGTGGCATTAAGTATTGCCTTCAGGAACTTATTATGAAGTTTCCAGCAGTCAACTGTTATAAGATCTAGTGATATAAGCTCTTAATATTGAAGAAAATAAAATATTCTAATCCGGGAGAGGGATATAATGCAGCTTGTCAGTAAAGAATTGAGAGTCTAAATTACAAACATTCTAATGGGCACAGAACTGAAAATGAATACAATATCCAGGAAATGTGCAATGGCACCTAAAACCTAAACTAGATATAATAGCATGGGACTGTGGAAGGCATGACAGGTTCATACTTCAGTCATTCATTTAGTGTTTAAAGTACACTTTCTGCTTTACATAGACTCTAACCTAGGGCGCATTCTGCGCTCCCTGGTGTATGCTTCGCAAGCCCTTAAAGGTCTGTATTCCTATTTAGTACTGGGATCCTTAAGGCAAGCAATCTACGTGGCTGAATAATCATCTATGACAAGGATCTCTGTGCTGAATATTGGAAATAAGGTTATGGCGCAGGGAATAAAAGAATATTAGCACAGCATGTAGCTAAGGTCTAGAAGGAATTACTAACTCTACACAGAACAGACATTACATGATGTGCTTGCAGTCCTTATCTGCCATACAAGGCCCAGTTTAACCAAATAGTTTATATATGTTTAAACCAATGCTTCTTCCTAAATCTCATATGCCTTTTAAATATGCAGTAATACAATGTACAGTGTTTATAACACAGAAAATAATGTTAGGTTGTAGTTAGGCATAAGGCTGAGGGTTATAGTCAGGGCCAGCCCTACAATGAGTCCCGCTGGGTCCATTGGACCCAAGTGTCACCTTCACAGGGGCAGCAAATTGCCGCCCCGAGACAGTGGCGTTGCTAGGGGGGTGCGGACCTCACCGAGTGACACCACCAAGCGGAAAGTAATCCTGCTATAGTGTCACCCCAGCAATGCTGTGTCCACAGAGACAGTAAGTCACTAGAATGGTGCAATGGGAGCTGTCAGATTCCGCTCCACCATTCACTCTCACACATGGTGAGCACGTCATGCTTGCAGCGTGTGAGCCGCTGGGATGTGATCTCATGGCAGGTCATCCCTGCGGCTCACATGCAAGCAAGAAGCGAGGGAGAGACCTGCTCGTGGATTAGGGGAGTATTATTGTTATTTTTATTTTTTAACTATGACCAATTGGGGGACACAGGGGGCATTATTACAAATAAATAGGCACAGAACAGAGGGCATTATTTGTCAGGGGCACAGGAGAGGATGCATTATTTATAAGGGGCACATGACAGGGGGTATAAAATGTGAGGGGCACATGACAAGGGGCATTATATGTGAGGGGCACATGACATTAGGGTTATGTGAGGGGGAAGGATGGGGTAATTATTATTATATTTGGAGGCATGGAACAGGGGCATTATTATGTGGGGGCACAAGACAGAGACATTCATATTATGTAGGGGCAGAGCACAGGGGTCATTATTATGTAGCATGTTATTTGTCCTCCTGATATGTAATGGCATAGTACTTTTTTTTTTTTTTTGTAGCATTTCACTCTTGGACTCAGGCTCAATGTCTTGTGCTGGCCCTAGTTAGAGTCTATCTTTTCCCATTCTCCCTCTAGCCTAGAAGTATTGGTAGAGAATATACTACTGTGATACTACGATGTGGAACTTTTGAAGAGAATAAAAAACTGTTGCATTTCAAATACCGTATTTATCGGGGTATATAATGCACTGGCCAATAACATGCATCCTGCTGTTTCCAAGGAAATTTGGGTAAAAAAGTTTTTTAGACAAATTCTGTATCCTTGTTAAAATGAGGGTGCGTGTATACCCTAATAAACTCTGGCCCCACAAAAGCCGCTGCGGTAACTGCAGTGGCTTCTGCGGGGCCAGAGTCCCACCACCGCCCGATTTCCTCCCCATCCCGGCTTTTATATTTACCTCTCCTGGGGCGCGCTCCTGCAGGCTCCGGCAGAATCCTGCGCTGTTGCTGTGCGCTGCGCAATGATGAGTGATATTCCATTGAGGACGTCACTCATCAGCGCACAGCGACAGAGCAGGATGCCGCCGGTACCGAAGACTGCAGGAGCTTGCCCTAGGCGAGGTAGATATGACAGCTGGGGCTGGGGAGGGAATTAGGAGGCGGCAGCGGGACTCTGGACCCGCAGAAGCTGCTGCAGATACATGAATTAAAGCGGCCGTTTTAAATAATTGAACTGCAGCAGTTTTTCCAGGGCCAGAAAGAGTTTATCGGCCTATAACACGCAGAAAGACTAAGCAAAAAATTCTTGCTTAAAATTGCGTGTTATATGCCGATAAATACAGTAATTGTTTTGAAGATGCATTAATATTATATTGTTACATATTGTAATTCATTCAACCATGTACATAGTCCAGGACAACAAGGCACATGGGGAGATTTATCAAAACCTGTGTAGAGGAAGAGTGCTGCAGTTGCACGAAGCAACTGATCGGGTCACTTTGTTTATTTTTTAAGTGGCCTTTTTTTTTTATGAAAGAAGCACTTTGCCTCTGCACCGGCTCTGATAAATCTCCCCCATAGTCCTCACATTGAAGGTGGAAGTATAAACAAGTCAAATTGAACTTTTCCACATTCCACTTTTCCTACAAAAGGAAAATGATATTCACATAGAAAGAAATTAAGGGGATCTTTCAATGCTGACTTTATTTCGGAGGGCACAACAGCAGCGGGATCGCCGGGCAGATCTTTAAGCCACGCAGGACCAGGTAAGGAGCATGTTGGTTATAGCTATTTCGCGCCGCTCCTGGCGCTTCTTCCAGACCTGGAAGA
The DNA here is from genome assembly GCF_029499605.1 of Hyla sarda. Lineage (NCBI taxonomy): Eukaryota > Metazoa > Chordata > Amphibia > Anura > Hylidae > Hyla > Hyla sarda. The sequence continues at coordinate 210,914,139 of NC_079191.1, forward strand.
AGCGCCGGGAGCGGTGCAAAATAGCTATAACCAACTTGCTCCTTACCTGGTCCTGCGTGGCTTAAAGTTCTGCCCGCCGATCCCTCTGCTGTTGTGCCCTCCGAAATAAAGTCAGCATTCGAAGATTAACCGTGAGTGCCCTTTCATTTCTTTCTATGTGAATATTGCCTTTACTTCATTTCTGTGGAAGGAGAGCACCACAGGGCTCTTTCAAGACATACATTTATACCATCACGCTGATTATCCGTACGCTGTGTACTGCTGGAGTCTGATTCTCGAGCCACCTGTGCCGGCGGCTTTTTCTCTTTTGCATTCGAAAAGGAAAATTATGACGACAAAACTCGCTTATGTTCTTGCATTTTGTAGTCCTAAATACTCCTACCACTTTTAGTATAATAAATATAATAGTAGCAGTAGAGTAGTATTATTAGTACTATTGGAGTTGAAGGACTACTTTTATGATAGGGGTTATCTTGTTTGGGAGACATGGGAAAACTGTACAATTATTATTATCCCTAAAGGGCAGATAGGATTTAGGGCAACTCAATGGGCACTATCAGAATCAAAAGCTTTTTATATGTTGTACATCTTGGCAGAACATTAACATTTCTTATATACTGCTTAAAAAATTGTATATTTTAATTGAAATGATTTTTATAGAAAAGACCACTAGCACTCTCCATACCATCCAGAACATAATCCTGTCTGGCTGCAGTATCATCTGTGTCCCATTTAAAGCATAGGCTGGGACAAAGTAAGTGAAGGATAGGACTAGCACTCCTTTTGTGCTCACTCCTGTCCTGTGTATCAGACTGCAGCATGAAAACAGAGAGTAAAGGGTTACAGAGAAGCCTGCACCTACACCTAGTGAGTAACATATATAAGCATTGTTTTTTTTTTTTCTGTCATGTGACAGGTACACTTTAACTCCTTGGGGATGGAGCCCATTATAACCCTAAGGACGGGAGCATTTTTTGCACATCTGACCACTGTCACTTTAAGCATTAATAACTCTGAGATGCTTTTACTTTTCATTCTGATTCCGAGATTGTTTTTTCGTGACATATTCTACTTTATGTTAGTGGTAAATTTTTGTCGATACTTGCATCATTTCTTGGTGAAAAATTCCAAAATTTGATGAAAAAATTGAAAATTTAGCATTTTTTTAACTTTGAAGCTATCTGCTTGTAAGGAAAATAAACATTCTAAATAAATAATATTTTGATCCACATACACAATATGTCTACTTTATGTTTGCATCATAAAGTTGACATGTTTTTACTTTTGGAAAACATCAGAGGGCTTAAAAGTTCAGAAGCAATTTTCCAATTTTTCACAAAATTTTCAAAATCTGAATTTTTTAGGGGCCAGTTCAGTTTTGAAGTGGATTTGAAGGGCCTTCATATTAGAAATACCCCACAAATGACCCCATTATAAAAACTGCACCCCTCAAAGTATTCAGAATGACATTCAGTAAGTTTGTTAACCCTTTAGGTGTTTCACAGGAATAGCAGCAAAGTGAAGGAGAAAATTCAAAATCTTAATTTTTTACACTTGCATGTTCTTGTAGCCCCAGTTTTTGAAATTTTACAAGGGGTAAAAGGAGAAAAAGCCCCCCAAAATTTGTAACCCAATTTCTCTCGAGTATGGAAATACCTCATATGTGTATGTCAAGTGTTCGGCGGGCGCAGTAGAGGGCTCAGAAGGGAAGGAGCAACAATGGGATTTTGGAGAGTGAGTTTTGCTGAAATGGTTTTTGGGGGCATGTCACATTTAGGAAGCCCCTATGGTGCTAGAACAGCAAAAAAAAAAACACATGGCATACTATTTTGGAAACTACACCCCTCAAGGCACGTAACAAGGGGTCCGGTGAGCCTTAAAGGGGTAGTCCAGTGGTGAAAAATGTATCCCCTATCCTAAGGATAGGGGATAAGTTTGAGATCGCGGGGGGTCTGACCGCTGGGGCCCCCTGCGATCTCTCTGTACGGGGCCCCGGCTCTCACGCCCCCTCAATACATCTCAATGGCAGAGCCGGAGATTGCCGAAGGCAGCGCTTCGGCTCTGCCATAGAGTTGTATGGAGGGGGCGTGTCGGCCGCCGCTTCGTGCGGAGGTCGACACGCCCCCTTCCCGCGGGCTGTCGGGGCTCCGTACAGGAGATCGCGGGGGGCCCCAGGGGTCGGACCCCCCGCGATCTGCAACTTATCCCCTATCCTTAAGATAGGGGATAAGTTGTAAACCACTGAGTCACCACTGGACTACTCCTTTAACACCCCACAGGTGTTTGACGACTTTTCGTTATATTCGGATGTGTAAATGAAAAAAATTTTTTTTCGCTAAAGTGCAGTTTTTTTCCCCAAATTTACCATTTCTACAAAGGGTAATGGGAGAAAAATCCCCCCAAACTTTGTAACGCAATTTCTCCCGAGTACGGAGATACCCCATATGTGGCCCTAAACTGTTGCCTTGAAATACAACAGGGCTCTGAAGTGAGAGAGCGCCATGCGCATTTGAGGCCTGAATAAGGAATTTGCAGTAGGGGTGGACCCGATTACAAGGATGGGGCTTGTCTCCACCAAAACCCTACAGCAGTGTCTCCCACAGGGTGCCTCCAGCTGTTGCAAGACTCCCAGCCTGCCAGGACAGTCTATGGCTGTCCGGCAACACTGGGAGTTGTGGTTTTGCCACAGCTGGAGACGCCGTTTAGGAAACACTGCCGTATGAGACGTTTTTCATTTTTATTGGGGGGGGAGGGGGCGACGTGTAAGGGGGTGTATGTGTAGCGTTTTACTTTTTATTATTTGTTAGTGTAGTGTTTTTAGGGTACATTCACACAGGCAGGGGTTCATAGTAAGTTTCCTTAAAGGAAACCCACTGTCAACCCGCCCATGTGAATCTACCCTGTACATTCACATGGGGGAGGCGCCCCAAGGGGGGGGGGGGGGCGCCCCAAACCTTCAGCTGTGGCAAAATGACAACTCCCAGAATGCACTGACAGACCGTACATGCTGGTAGTTGTAGTTTTACAACAGCTGTAGGCACACTGGTGGGGAACCACTGAACAGACTCTAGCTCAGTGATTCCAACCCATGTGCCTCCAGCTGTTGCAAGACTACAACTCCCAGCATGTACGGTCTGTCAGTGCACTCTGGGAGTTGTAGTTTTGCAACAGCTGGAGGCACACGGGTTGGAATCACTGAGTTAGGAAACAGACTCTAGCTCAGTGTTTCCCAACCAGTGTGCCTACAGCTGTTGCAAAACTACAATTCCCAGCACGGCCAGACAATCAGGGATGCTGGGCTTGTAGTTCTGCAATATCTGGCCCTTCAGATGTTGCAGAACTACAACTCCCAGCATGCCTGGACAGTCTGGGCATGCTAGGAGTTGTAGTTATGCAACAACTGGGCAAGAACAGTGGCCTCCAAACTGTAGCCCTCCAGATGTTGCAAAACTACAACTCCTAGCATGCCCAGACTGTCCAGGCATGCTGGGAGTTGTAGTTCTGCAACATCTGAAGGGCCAGATATTGCAGAACTACACGCCCAGCATCCCTGACTGTCTGGGAATGCTGGGAGTTGTAGTTTTGCAACATCTGGAGGACCACAGTTTAGAGACCACTACACAGTGGTCTCCAAACTGTGACCCTCCAGATGTTGCAAAACTACAACTCCCAGCATGCCCAGACAGCCTTTGGCTGTCTGGGCATGCTGGGAGTTGTAGTTTTGCAGCTTTTAGAAGGCCACAGTGAAGATCACTTACCGCGATCTTCACTGCAGCTTTCTGCGCCGTACTTTCCGGCCGCTGCTCTTCCTCCTGCCGCCGCTTGTTCCTGATGCCGCTGCTCCGGGGTGCCGCCGCCTCCGCCGCTGATGCCGGTCCGGGTAAGCCGGGCCATGTCCCCCACCTCGCCGCCAGTGTTCCCCCCGCTCTGTACCGACTTCGATCGGTGCGCAGAGCGGGGGGAAATGAACTGTAACCCCCCGCCCCCCTCCTGCCATTGGTGGTCAGCCTGACCGACCAATGGCAGGGGATTGGAGGGGGTAGCAACATTGCCACCTCGCTCCTATGCTGTAGGCTGGTCGGAGCTGTCTCTGACCGCTCCGATCAGTCTTATTTTCCGGGAGATCGGGTCACCAGTGACCCGATTTGCCCGGATCGCGGCAAATCGCAGGTCTGAATTGACCTGCGATTTGCTGCGATCGCCGATATGGGGGGGGGGGGGGGTCAGGACCCCCCTAGGCATTGCCACGGGATGCCTGCTGATAGATATCAGCAGGCATCCCGGTCCGATCACCGCCCGGCGAGCGGCAGTGAGCGGAAATACGGAGGGCGTATGGATACGCCCTACGTCCTTAAGATACGCCCTTCGTCCCCAAGGAGTTAAGCATTGCATTAAATCAACTGGTGCCAGAAAGTTATACAGATTTGTAAATTACTTCTGTTAAAAAATCTTAATCCTTCCAGTACTTCAGTTGCTGTATACTACAGAGAAAGTTCTTTTCTTTTTGAATTTCTTTTCTGTCTGACCACAGTGATTTCTGCCGACCCCTCTGTCCATGTCAGGAACTGTCCAACTGTCCATAGTAAACCTATACTGCTCTGGACAGTTCCTGACATGGACAGAGGTGTCAACAGAGAGCACTTGTGGTCAAACAGAAAAGAACAACTCAACTTCCTCTGTAGTACTGGAAGGATTAAGATTTTTTAATAGAAGTAATTTACAAATCTGTTCAACTTTCTGGCACCAGTTGATTTAAAAGAAATTGTTTTCCACTGGAGTACCCCTTTAGGCTAGGTTTCCACTTGGTTCTTTTTCTGTCAGTTTTTGGAAAGTTGCCACTGCAGTTTTTGAGCCAAAGTCAGAAGTGGATCCATAAGGGAGGAGAAGTGTAAGTCCTTCCTTTATATGTCCTATTCCTTTTGAATACACTTCTGGCTTTGGCTCAAAAACTGCAGTGGCAGTATTCCAAAAACTGCCAGAAAAAAACCCAAGTGGAAACTTAGCCTCAATGAAGACTAGCAGTCTCTCAGGAAAGAGAGAGATAACTTATGTGTCTCTTGGCTTTCAATAATGATAGGGAACCCATTCAGAATACCCTCACCTCTATTTAATAGACTGACTAATAGAAGTGTGCAGGTATTCAATCCTTTGATATATGATTGTTTCTTTTTAAGTCTGATTCTTGGAATACCCTGCAATAAGCTTTTCATGCATATTTTATGTTCCAGCTGTGCTACCACACTACTCCTGAATTACAGCCTTTCTCTTTTGAAAACGGGTGTGGTCCTCATAGACCTACACTTAAAATTCCGCTGTCAAATGGAAAAGATAGACTGTCAGACTAAGCGTGTCTTTAGCTTTTTAGGGCTGGAGGAAAGTTTCTTTTTCAGTGTAAGGTTGAAATGACAAGTTTTTATGTGAACTATTAAATTGTAAAAGGGATTCTATTGCCAAAAAAAGCAAGAAAGGAAACCACATTGTGTATAGTTCAGGTGTATAGAGATAACCGAATGCTTGGCTGCTGCCAAGTGCTGAGGGTAAGAGACAGAAGCAGATGTTAAGGGTTGACTGGATACATGCTTCTATTCTGTGTAGGTATGGGCACTTATTTTTTATCTGGCATGAGCACGCAAAGCATTTGGTCTGTATAACACTTATAACAAACTTTGGGTCCGTAAGTTGTAGCATAAAGTCAATGTAGCTTAATTTTTTTTTTTTTTATAATAAAATCTTCACATCCACAACACAAATTTTAACAGGACCAACACGTTTCAAGTGCCCATGGCGCTATTACTCATGGTTACTTGTGCCTTGTTTTATGCCAGAACTCGCAAACCCAGAGTAGGTTATTAGAATTTGGTATACTGGCCAAGGATTGCAGGTCTCACTGGAGTTTGGCAGACAAAGGGTTATCTGGACTGGATGCGTCTATATTTTTTGGTACAGCCTGGACTATCCCATCTCAAACCATTCCCCTTTACTGTCAGATAGACTTCACCATACTCTATATCAGGAGTTTAGCTGCATAGTTTGACTCCATCCTCCCACTGCTGTGTAGTCTGGACCAATTATGTAAATTGTTGAATGATGTTCATAGGTGACAATGTTATAACTAACTAACATTTTTGTTTAAAGGGGTAATCCGGCACTTATACATCTTATCCCCTATCCAAAGGATAGGGGATAAGATGCCAGATCGCGGGGGTCCCGCCGCTGGGGACCCCTGAGATCTTGCACGCAGCACCCCAGTTAAAATCAGTCCCCGGAGCAGAGTAATGCTACAATGGGGTTATATCAAAGGGAGGTCTACATCTTTTCATATGAGCAGATCATCATGGCTATCACGTCTTACTGGCTATCTTACAAAGAGTTCAATGATGCTTGAAATTAAAAGAAAGAAACCAGCAGTGTTAGGATCAAAAGTCAGGTCCATTTCAGAACCTCTCAACATCCAAGAGAGTTTCTAAAGAACATGTGATGAGTAGACAGGCAAAAGAGAATTTCTGAGGTTTATAAAAAAACAACAAAACACCATGTGCCACAAGCTTACATGTAAAGTGGCATATATAGGTAGTGTATTTTCAGATTTACATTGAAGTGGTACCGGGGGAAACCACAAATTACAAAGCTGGTAATGTCACAGTGTTTAGCTGAAAATATAGTTCTGTTATTTCAGACCAATTGACCGCGGCTTTATTCTCTGACTTTGCTCTCCTTTCACTCTAGTCTTCTCTTTGTTCTACCTTAAATCAAGAAAATCTTTTACAAGATTTAAAGTCCCTTACAAAAAAAAGTGACATGTCACACTATCAAAAGACATATTAAAGGGGTTATCCACCATAAGGGGATTTTAGCACCTACCTGGCAGGCAGTAATGGACATGCTTAGGAAGGATCTGTACTTGTCTTTGGGTTAAATAGCTGTGTTGTGAGATTACCATAAAGCTGTGGCTTTCTTTTTGTGAACCTCAACATTTCCTGTTGAAGTTTTTTTTTACTACAAATCCCAGAATTCCACTTTCCTACCTCCCACACATCAGCCACCCCACCCATTGAACAACAAACAAGCAAGATTCAATGAAAAAAGTCAGTGCTTTCTAATCGGGGTGCCTCTAGCTGTTCCAACCATTGAAGCAGACAGGCTCCCTTTCATCACCTGACTAGTGATGTCAGGTCTCGGCTGCACTGCATCCTGGGAAATACCCAAGACATTTCGTATGCTGTTAAAAATGAACATCCAGAACAAAGGTTACATAAGAGACCAGCCTTTAGAGACAGGTACAGACACTATATTATGAACAACACTAACTTTACAGCCCCTGTAGCATAATCAAATAAAAAAACAAAATCCTGGAATAACCCTTTAAAAGTTTTGATCAGTCGAGGTGAGGCCCCCACTGATTGTTAGTTAAAGCCAGGAGAAGCACGAAGCTGTGCGCTTCATTCCCCAGCTTGCAGCATTAAAGGGGTACTCCGGTTAAAACCTTTTTTCTTTTAAATCAACTGGTGCCAGAAAGTTAAACATATTTGTAAATTACTTCTATTAAAAAATCTTAATCCTTCCAGTACTAATTAGCTGCTGAATGCTACAGAGGAAATTCCTTTCTTTTTGGAACACTGATGACATCACGACCACAGTGCTCTCTGCTGACATCTCTGTCCATTTTAGCAACCGTGCATAGCAGATGTATGCTAAGGGAAGCATGGTGGCTCGGTGGTTAGCACTGCTGCCTTGCAGTGCTGGGGCATGGGTTCAAATCCCACTAAGGACAACAATAAATAAAGTTATTATTATTATAATGACGTCAACAAAGAGCACTGTGCTTGTGATGTCATCAGAGAGAATTCCAAAAAGAAACAAATTTCTTCTGTAGTATTCAGCAGCTAATAAGTACAGGAAGGATTAAGATTTTTTAATAGAAGTAATTTACAAATCTGTTTAACTTTCTGGCACCAGTTGATTTAAAAGAAAAAAGGTTTTCACCGGAGTACCCCTTTAAAAGCCCATGAAGTCTGTCTCCTGCTCTTCTGCAACAAATTGCACTTCTCCTGGCTATATCTAGTGATCAAAACATTTGACATGTCTGTGTGATATTTCAAAAGTTTTTTTTAGTGACAGTAACACTTTAAGGCAGTGAATGTGCTGAAGTATCAATAGCTAAATTCAGCTATTTGTCAAAAATGTCTTGTAATATAAGGCACTTTTGTTGCATATTTCATCAGGCTGTGACTGTTTGGGCTAGACTCCTATCCAGTATGGGGTAGTGTTAAGGTTATAGTATACAAATAAATTTTTTTAATTTCTTTGCGCTGTCAGTTTGGGAAAGGTCTTTTCCTGTGTCAGCATGACTGTGACCTAGTGCAGAAAGCAAGGCCCATAAAGGCATGGTGGGTGAGTTTGGTATGAGGGAACCCAATTGGCCCACACAGAACCCTGATCTCAACTCCACCAAACACTTTGGGATGAACGGAAACACTGGTTGTAAGCCAGGCCTTCTCGTCCAACATCAGTGCCCTCATGAATGCCCTTTGAAATTTTCATTGGCAAACTCCAAAATCTTCTGGAAAGGCCTACTAGAAAAGTAGAGAATCCTATAGCTGCGAAAGAGGCACCAACTCCATATTCATGCCCACTTTCAGTCCAATAATAATGTTTATGCTGGATTCACACAGTATTTTGAGCCTTATTTTGGATCTCCTTTTAATCAGTAAAACCAGGAATAGGTCCAAAGCGTATAAAAAGAGCACATCTTTTCACTATAGTTTTTTTCTATATTGGTTCCATTTCTGGTTTTGGTAAACTGAAATAAGGCCCCAAAGTGCATTAATCTGGCCTTCAAGTGTTACTGTCATTTATAAATTCTTTTGACATGTCAACAGTTTAGATAGGATCTACAGTGTGCAGGAACGTGCTTTATTCCCTGGCTCAGTGCTTAGCCCGTCTGACTGCAGAAAACAGCTCCATTATAAGTCTATGAAGCCTGTCTCCTACAATCAGACAGAGTGAGTGCAGAGCCAGGGAATAAAGTGCATTGCCATGTGCTTCACCTGCCTATATCTATGGATTGGAGAGCGTGTCAGAACTAAGATCCCACCTGATCTCATCTTTTGATAAGAAGTTTTTTTTTATCAATGACAATAAAACTTTAAAGTCATAGTATATCTCTGTAAACTCTAAAATGAACTTTTTCATTATTATATTTTTTAATAAAACCAATTTAGACCTCAAAAGGTATCATGTTTTATGCTATTTAATAAATGAGTAACGTTACCTTAACGATTAACCCTTTGGAATCCACCATCCATATCTTCTTGATTGCATCATCTCTTTGTGTCCCTTCTTTCTCCATTGCCATAACTATCAAGTCAGCGATTCCCATGGCAGCCTTAAAATGAACAAATTGCATAGTATGTTATTGAAATGTCGATTGTTGTTTCAAACTATTTCACTCCATTAAATGGTTTATGTGATTTCTTATACATTTCTATATTCTTGGCTAGTAGGAGCCTTGCTTCCCTGCAAACCGCTGTCCACTGCCTATTGTTATAGGAATTCCATCTCTTATCTTGCAGCAGAGAGACCAAGAGAACACAGTGGGAATGAGTGTTTAGATGATGCAGGCTTTCTTCTGTGCCAAACACTGTGAGCATGCAAAGTGAATCTGTTAGCCAGATGGTCCACTATGTACCCAAACGGGGCATAAAGCTTTCCCTATTTTACCACCCATGAAGTTCTGGGGAACTGCCCCTTTCATAAATACTTTTGTCTCTACTATTTATATGGTGCTGCCTCCTGAATGGAATTCTCCCCTAGTAGGGCAGCTTGCCCTCTTCCTCATCAGTACCAGTTGACTGCTAAGACCAGGAATATTTTTGTGATGTAACCACTTCCTTGCCATTATCCTCTCGGCTAGTGTCCGTTTTCTTTTCAGTTCACATAGCTGTTTGCAAACACAGTTAATCAATATCCTACCTCCACCCCCCCCCCCCCCTGCAATCTATAGTTCTGTGATCAAAATCATCCCTCAGCAAGCACAGCACCATGTCATGAAATAGCAGAGAGGAGGAGGGCTTGGGAGAAAATGCTGTCCTGTGAATGGTCAGAGAAAAAAGGGGAAGTAAGTCAGTGTGGGTGGTTCTGGTGAACAGACCAGCTCTGGTTCTTCCCCTGGGATGGAGAGAATGAGAAATATCTGTGCACCATGGAGGGGACTTTCATGGGGCCAATAGCAGTAGTGAGAGCCCAAAAATCACTTGTGACCAAAGTTGTTGTTTTTTTAAGCTTTCTTTTGAAAGTATACATACGTTTTAAGGATACATAATAAAAACATTCATATCATATACACTTAAAATTACTTATGCAGTGACCAATGGAACCTAATATTGATGGGTAAAAAGTCCAAACAGTAAACGTTACTGAGCCTAGCCACAAACCTTCTTTACCAAATTTATCTGATATGAGTAAATAAACATTTTACATTTGGTAGATTTCTTTTACCACAAGATCTGTCAGGGTCAGTAAACCATTATTCTAATATGCTAATAACTGGACAGCCAAGTGATAGAAGTATTACATCTACCCCTTACTGATCTTCCCCAAAAGTCATGCCATGCTTTCATGGTGGGAATACCACTGCAAGCTCGGCAATATTCTCTTTATATATTGATGTCTTTTATTAGGATATAAGAAGACACATTGGGACAAATCATTCATACTTAGACAGTGTAAACTTAGACATGGAAGTCTTAATATGCTTCAGATTTATCACAGTGACTTGTGTTGTATGATAAATTTCACATAGAGTTGTCTAACTACTGGTTTGCTTACTTAGCATTAAAATTCTATGTCGAAATTTTGTTGCTATCTTTTTTTCAAATTAAATTTCTGCCTCATTATGTCAAATGAGGCACACAAAGAATCAAAAATGCATTATAAATGTCTTTATTATGACTTGGCTATTTACCGTATTTTTCACCGTATAAGACGCACTTTTTCTTCCCCAAAACTGGGGGGGGAAAAGTTGGTGCGTCTTATAGGCAAATACACACACCTATCGCGGCGGTCCCTGCGGCCATCAATGGCCGGGACCTGCGGCTAATACAGGACATCACCGATCGCGGTGATGCCCTGTATTAACCCTTCAGATGCGGCGATCAAAGCTGACCGCATCTGAAGCGAAACTGACACTAACCCGGCTGCACCGGGAGGGACCTTACCTGCCTCCTCGGTGTCTGCTCCGTGCCGGGATCCCCTTCATGGCCGGCGCTCTCCTTCATCGTCATCACATCGTTGCGTAGCGACATGATGGCGGCGACAGAGAGCGGCGACGGAGAGCGAGGATACCGGGCAGCAGAGACGTTCAGGAACGACGGGGACACCCCGGGGACGCGGCGACAGCGATGGAGGGCGACATCCAGGGCAGCGGTGACGGGTCCGGTGCGGCGGGGACACATAAGTATTACCTCCTATCCAGTGGTCTTCAACCTGCAGACCTCCAGATGTTGCAAAACTACAACTCCTGGCATGCCCGGACAGCCAACGGCTGTCCGGGCATGCCGGGAGTTGTAGTTTTGCAACATCTGGAGGTCTGCTGGTTGAAGTTCACTGTGACCTATACTTTACATTGTATTCTAGATTTTCCTTGTTTAAAATAGGGTGCGTCTTATATGCCGGAGCGTCCTATAGGGCAAAAAATACGGTATGCTAAACTGCATCGCATTGCGTCTCACTTTACTACATGTGCTAAGTTCAAACACTTCAGTATATGTGCCCCGATATTTACAAGTGTACTACTAGATTGATGTAAAGATAATGTACCTCTCCAGCTCCTTGAAACAGCACTGTGTGGTCAGACAGTTTATTCTTTGTTATCCGAAGGGCCGCAAGAAGTCCAGCTACAGCGACTGATGCAGTGCCTGTAATGCAAGACATATTTACTGTACAACTGGCACGGGTAGTGCGGATATAGTCAGGTGTTCAGTATACAAGAGTGCAGTCACTTGCACAGATTAAAGGTATTATTAGAAACAGGAAATAATTATCTTAGACAGGGTTCAAATAATGCCGGGTTTAAATAATAGTAAATAGTCATTCAAACTACTTATTGACAAATAAATAATAAAGGCAACATGTTCTTCATTGTTAATTGCAGAAAGATGACAATAATAATAATAACAATTGTGACACACAGGAATCTTGGAAAAGTTTACTCATTTCCATTTAGCCATGAATTGATACATAATGAATACCGTATTTGTCCTCCCACTATCTGCCAGGACATTTTCACAGTCACAGACCCCTACTTAATCATCTGCAGCTAATGTTCCCTGCATTGTAATGTATTATCATGCATGTTTAATATACGTTTTAAAAATAACAAAAAGCCCACGAGCCAGACATGGGAGGAGCAGCTGTAATGCATGGTAGCTGGAATTAGCACCACTTGTTAGCACACTGCACCCACACCGGATGTATAAAAACCTCTCCTTTCACAGTACACTCCAGGATAGGAATTCTGTAAGACTGTTGGATATTCCATTATGTTTGGCATGCTAGACTTAAAGGGGTACTCCGGTGAAAACCTTTTTTCTTTTAAATCAACTGGTGGCAGAAAGTTAAACATATTTGTAAATTACTTCTATTAAAAAATCTTAATCCTTCCTGTACTTATTAGCTGCTGAATACTACAGAGGAAATTATTTTCTTTTTAGAATGCTCTCTGATGACATCACGAGCACAGTTCTCTCTGCTGACGTTATTATAATAATAATAACGCTTTATTTATTGTTGTCCTTAGTGGGATTTGAACCCAAGTCTCCAGCACTGCAAGGCAGCAGTGCTAACCACTGAGCCACCATGCTGCCCTTAGCATGCATCTGCTATGCATGGTTGCTAAAATGGACAGAGATGTCAGCAGAGAGCACTGTGTTCGTGATGTCATCAGTGTTCCAAAAAGAAAGGAATTTCCTCTGTAGCATTCAGCAGCTAATAAGTACTGGAAGGATTAAGATTTTTTAATAGAAGTAATTTACAAATATGTTTAACTTTCTGCCACCAGTTGATTTAAAAGAAAAAAGGTTTTCACTGGAGCACCCCTTTAAAGTGATACTCCTTTCTGGATCCATAACCATTTTTAAACAGTTCCATGTGAGCAGCTATGACCAAAAAAGAGCACTAAGTTGGCTTACTTGTCCACATTTGAATATGGCACTGGGACTATATATATATATATATATATATATATATATATATATATATATATATATATCGGTCAGAAGACTTAGTGGGTGCAGCTGCACCCACTATCCCCCCTTTCTTTTAGTTCCAAAGTATTGTCTTAAGACAGATGCTTTTTGCTATAGATTTTAGACAGCTGATGTAGACTGTTCCTGTTGCTCTCCATGGCTCATCAAAATGTGTTCAGTGCAGAAGTGATGGAGATTTCAGTGAAATTCTCAAAATGTTAAAATCTTTTTATTGAGGTTGGTCATTTTACAATCAAGAATGCTACAGCTATATGGATTGTCCCTTTTTGACAGAATACTATACATCAGTGCATTGCCCATTATTCAACCCATTTGGTCACACTAAAGCCCTTCCTTTTTCCCCCACAGGGAACAATCTGCACTGCTTGGTTTCATAGTTCAGGCACAATTGCAGATCCCATGGAGGATAGAAAGAATGGCTTAGAACCAAAATATTCTTAAAGGGGTACTCAGGTGGAAAACATTTTTTTTTTAAATAAACTGGTGCCAGAAAGTTAAACAGATTTGTACATTTCTTCTATTTAAAAATCGTAATCCTTTCAGTACTTATTAGCAGCTGTATGCTACAGAGTAAATTCTATTCTTTTTGAATTTCTTTTTGTCTTGTCCACAGTGCTCTCTGCTGACATCTCTGTCCGTGTCAGGAACTGTTTGGAGCAGCATAGGTTTGCTATGGGGATTTTCTCCTGCTCTGGACAGTTCCTGATTAAAGATTTTTTAATAGAAGTCATTTACAAATCTGTTTAACTTTCTGGCACCAGTTGATTTAAAAAAAAAAAAAAAAAATTCCACTGGAGTACCCCTTTAATATAGCAAGATAGGAACAAGGAGAGCACTCACCACCATACTTGTATGCAGATCGATTTGAATTCATGCTTCACATGGAGAACACAGATGGCTTCCTATACACGGCAGGTGCAGGTGCCGAATTCTAATCGATCTGCATACAAGTACGGTGGTGAGTGCTATCCTTGTTCCTATCTTGGTTTATTATGGATTTGGCGTCTTGTGCATTAATGGAGTGAGCACCGCCACCCAGCGATCACTACGGCAGCAGCATCTGACCTGTGCCATACTGGTGAGAATTTTGCAGTGCGCACGAAACCGTTTCTCCTTTATGCACCAAAATATTCTTAGCTCACGATTATTTCTGAAAGTGTCATATAGACAATGGATCTTCCCTCCTAGTGGATCCCGCTGCAGTGTTTTAAACTGGTTGTTATGCTGATGATACAGAAAAATACATCTGCAGCGTATAAAGAAGGCTACCAACAAATCGGTGCTATATTAGGAATTTATATTCATCCAATTCCCTAGTGTCATTCTTAATGGAGGACAACATGGAACTAAGGTGGCTGTGTAGTCAGTCCATGCCATTTGGTGCACATGGTCTATTCGTATTAACCACCTTTTCTCCACCTAACTTTAGCTATTCTTTTTTATTGAATAAGTGAAGAATCTTATGGATGTCTACAAGCTGAAGAAAAAGCTTCCTCCTTCCCCCTTTTTGGCAACGTATTCATGGTTTATTGCAGCAGCTGGCGTTGACTTCATAGAAATCTGGCCTAAAGTTCCCATATCCTGGTCTGGGTTTCGTATTTTTATCCTTAGCTGATGTTTTTCCAGCTGTTCCACTGCCATATATACACAAGGCTGGATTGGGCCCACACTTCTTAAACACATATGTATAAGGCAGAAATGAAATATGAAAGCTGAGAGGACAAACAGAAACAAACAGCACAATGCAGCTGGATATTGCAGGATTAGAACTGTGCTTACAGGATAATACAGCATAAACGTAACGAGTGTGTATAGTAAGGTGTATGCATGTGCCATACATTAACACATTCATTCATGCTAAATCATTGGTCATACACAAGGGGCTTCAATGGTAAAAAAGGTGTACACATGTATAGACAAACCAAAATCGGCAATAAAATTGTATGTAAAATATGAACTTCAGAAAATCCACAGAGATACAGGGAGAAGTTTAAAGGGGTACTCCAGTGGAAAACATTTTTTTTTCTTTTTTTTTAATCAACTGGTGCCAGAAAGTCAAACAGATTTGTAAATTACTTCTATTAAAAAAATCTTAATCCTTCCAGTACTTATCAGTTGCTGTATGCTCCAGAGGATGTCTTTTCTGTCTGACCACAGTGCTCTCTGCTGACACTGGAAGGATTAACATTTTTATATAGAAGTAATTCACAAATCTGTTTAACTTTCTGGCACCAGTTGATTAAAAAAAAATATATGTTTCCCACCAGAGTACCCCTTAAACTGTCTATGCAGTAGATGCCCTAGTGAATGCCAAACCTGCAGGATATACTACAGCAACAATACTTAACCCACTGCACCACTCTGCCACCCTCCTCACATAATCCACATCGAATACATATTAAACCATAACAATAAAGAAATCATAGTAGGACTATTGTATTCTTATTTAGATAATACATGATATTCTGTAACAATTCAGAAGAAGCACAATGTCAAGTCAAAGTAGTAGCCTAGAATGTGTTCTCCTGCAGTGCTCCTGGCACTTGTTTGCCAAAAGAAACATCTCCCTTTTTAATGGTAGCCAAATCAGCTCTTTCACAAACTGCGGTAATAGAAATTTTGGCTGCTTCAATTAGATTTGATGATATCGATATCTAAACAAATCTGGGCAGATGTGTGACTGACGTGCCAGCGTGTACAGCACAGCAGTCCCCTAGTTCAACCCTTCTTTTTCACCCTTGTTGACTAAAAGCGATAATGTTCCTGAGATTTTAGTACCTGTATTTTTTGGTTGCATGTTTTTTGTGATTTTTTTTTTCATATTAAGTGATGGGATTCATAGATCATGTAGTTCAATAATTTTTCTTTGAATCATGTAATTTCTTTGAATTTATAATTTGTTCCCCCTGAGAGAACCAGCTGTATTTTATTGATATGCCCAGGTCAGGAAAGTTGCCATTTTCCACCTTTGTGCCATGGAGCAAGCCGTATGGTTTATGCTTACTTTACACAACATGGTTCCATGTGCTGTTATATCTAATTGTAAAATAGATTTACCCTAAAGGGGTACTCCACTGGAAAACCTTTTTTTTTTTTTTTTTTCAAATCAACTGGTGCCAGGAAGTTAAATATATTTGTAAAGGACTTCTAGTTAGAAATCTTAATTCTTCCAGTAGTTAGCTGCCGTATACTAGAGATAGTTGAGTTGTTCTATTCTGTTTGACCACAAGTGCTCTCTGCTGACACCTGTGTCCATGTCAGGAACTGTACAGAGCAGGAGCAAATCCCCATAGCAAACCTCTCCTGCTCTGGACATTTCCTGACACAGACAGAGGTGTCAGAAGAGAGCACTGTGGTCAGACAGAAAAGAACAACTCAACTTCCTCTGGAGCAAACAGCAGCTTATACGTACTGGAAGGATTAAGATTTTTTAATAGGAGTAATTTACAAATCTGTTTAACTTTCTGGATCCAGTTCATTTGAAAAAAATACATTTTTGTTTTCCAGCGGAGTACCACTTTAAAGTGTAATTTCAGGAGATTTTCAGTATAAGCTGCAAAATGTGTATCCATAAGAATCATCACTATTTCTTGACATTATATAACTTGTAGATTTCTGCTCTGTAGGCTTCATCTCTAATTTGCAGTTCACCTAGAGCAGGTGGTCAGAGCTCCCGCCTCTCACCTTCATAGACTTCTATTGCTTGTCTTGCAGACACAGGACAAAGCGAATTTTCAGAGAACAAGATTTAAGCAGCAGGAGGGGGTTGATTAAAGGAGAAAGAAGCATTTTTGTTATATTTGCTTGCACTATTGATCTATGCAAAGTTTGATCAAATGACAGTGTCTTTTAAAAATATAAAAAAAAGAAACATTTTGTATCAGCACATGTGGAATTCTAAGACATATTAAAATATAATGTTTACAATCCTACATGGTGAATGGTGTAAATGTAAAAAAATACCAAACGCTAGAATTGCTGATTTTTTGGCACATCATATGTCATGAAATGGTACCATTATAAACTTCATATCAAGGCTAAAAATAAGCCTTCATACAGCCCTTTATATGGAAAAATAAAAAAGTTATATTGCTCAGAATAGGGCAAATTTAAATAGGGCAAAAGTTTGTCCGTCTCCTCAAGGGCAAAATAGTCTGTGTCCTTAAGGGGTTAAAGTTCATATTAAAAATACATTAATGTCTTAACTTTAGAAATTTGTGAATCGCACATAGTACTTTTTTGAGCATCTATGGTCTTGTATATTGCTATAGCCTATTTTGGTGGTTAAAGGGGTACTCCGCCTATAGACATCTCAATATGTCTAATCGCAGGGGTCCCACTGCTCGGACCCCCCCCCCCCCCCACGATCATTATGCCGCACCCGGCATTCTAAACAGTATGTATAGAATGCTGGGTTTTCGCGGCCGGAGATGTGACATCACTCCCCCCATGACAGCACGCCCCCTCCATTCATGTCCAGGGCCGGACTGGGGCTAAAAACCAGCCCTGGAAAAATTGTCATACCAGCCCCACAGCATTGTGTCACTGGCTGTAGGGAAGGGACAGGGAAGCCTGGCACTTGATTTGCCATGCCTCTATAAGAGAACTATGTTGTGGGTGCGCCCTGAAGTCAAATGGGTGCAGCCTCAACATACAAGATAGTAATGTGGTATTAAAGGGGTACTCCGGCGCTTAGACATCTTATCCCCTATCCAAAGGATAGGGGATAAGATGCCTGATCGTGGGGGTCCCGCTGCTGGGGACCCCCCTGATCTTGCATGCAGCACCCCAGTTAAAATCAGTCCCCGGAGCATGTTCGCTCTGGGTCTAATTACCGGCGACCACGGGGCCGGCGGCGTGTGACGTCACACCTCCGCCCCCGTGTGACATCACGCTTCCGTCCCCGTGTGACGTCCTGCTCCACCCATCAATGCAAGCCTATGGGAGGGGGCGTGACAGTTGTCACGCCCCCTCCCATAGGCTTGCATTGAGGGGGGCGGAGCATGATGTCACATGGGGCGGAGCCTTGATGTCACAACACTCCGGCCCCGTGATTGACAGTAATCAGACCCGTAGCGAACACGCTCCAGGGACTGATTTTAACGGGGTGCAGCGTGCAAGATCACAGGGGTCCCCAGCGGCAGGACCTCCGTGATCAGGCATGTCTAAGCGCCGGAGTACCCCTTTAACTCTATGTAAAATCCACTTGGGAAAAAACATTTTAAAAAAATAAATAAATAAATAAAAGCAACCCTCTCTTTTTTGCACTTGAGCTACCGTCAGAATCACGGAACTCAGTTCCCAGTGTCCAGCACTACTAGGTCAGGTTATGTGATCTCACACAGCTACTCATTCAATTACGGGCCGAAGCAATGTCCAGCCTCAGGCGCTGATTGGATGGCTGGCCATGTCACGTCACCTAACCGAAAGTGCCAGATACCAGAAACAGAATTCCGTCATTTCAGTGGCAGTGTGAAAGCGAGGAATTTTTGTTTTTTTACTTGTCCCCCTCCCGTAGTAGATATTACATAGGGTTAAAATACCGTGGGTAGCATAACACTGCTGCAGGCATTGCGATTTCGGGACACAAATTACACAGAGACATAGTTTGAAAATGCTACAAGAATACAGGTAAATAGTCACAGGGGCAGGTCCTGGCGGCTGCTCCCTGCCCAGGCGGCTTGATTGACACGTCTCTCTTGTCTCTAGCAGTGTATAGGGAGACAATGGAAGATACAGTGCTCAGCACTACAAAGTCCAACACTACATCTTTTCCTGGCTTTGCAGGTTCATGCATACAGATGGGGTACTCAATCCCAATAGTTTATAGTAGTGAGCATAACAGTCTCACAGTAGAACATTATTGGAAGCACTCACCAATCAACTGGGAATCATTTCCTTTGCACAGGCTTTGATAAATCTCCCCTAGGTCTCCAAACTGTGGACTGTTAGCTGTTCCAACAACGCTCTGTGCATGCTGGGAGTTGACGTTTTACTGGGAGTTTTAGTTTAGCAACAGTGTGAGATCCACAGTTTGGAGACCACTGATACAGGGAAAGATGCGTCACCTACCCTAAGGACTAATTACCGGGTCTGGTGGCATTTAGAAACTAAGATTACTTTGAATGACCGAGTGTCTTAGTGTAATTCACAGTGTCCTGGGATCGTGATGCCTGCTGTTTGGGCAACATAAAACTGATAACAGGTTCCCCTTAACTGTAGTTAAATATAAAAAATATGGTTATTTAAAAATAATGAATAAACAACTTAAATTGCAAAAAATAAAAATAAAAAGAGAACCAAAGTGCCCCTCCCTTACAAAATAGTAAGGTCTCCTCTTCCCATAACCTACCCCCTACCCCACATTACAGGTCCCCCCCCCTCATCACAGGTCCCCCCGTCTCCAGCCCCCAACATCACAGGTCCCCCCCGTCTCCAGCCCCCTACATCAAAGGCATCCCCTCTTCAGCCCCCAACATCACAGGTATCCCCTTTCCAGCTCCCCATATCACAGGTCCCACATAACTGGTCTCCCCTCTCCACCAGCACCCACCAACATTACAGCCCCCCCTGCAGCCCCCCACATCACAGTTCCCCCCTTTGCAGCCCCCCACATCACAGGTCCCCCCTTTGCAGCGCCTCACATTACAGGTCCTCCCTTTGCAGCCCCCACACCACAGGTTCCCGCCTTTGCAGACCCCCAACATCACAGTCCTCCCCCCTTGCAACCTTTCACATCACAGGTCCCCCTTTTGCAGCCCCTCACATCACAGGTCCCCCCTTTGCAGCCATTCACACCACAGATCCCCCGTTTGCAGCCCCCCCCACACCACAGGTCCCCCCCTTAGCAGCCCCCCACACCACAGGTCCCCCCTTTGCAGCCCCCCACATCACAGGTCCCCCCCCTTTGCAGCCCTCCCACATCACAGTTCCCCCCCTTTACAGCCCCTATCATCACAGGTCCTCCCTTTGCAGCCCCTCACATCACAGGTCCCCCCTTTGCAGCCCCCCACATCATAGGTCCCCCCTTTACAGCCCCTATCATCACAGGTCCCCCCCCTTTACAGCCCCTATCACAGGTCCCCCCCTTTGCAGCCCCCACATCACAGGTCCTCCTTTGCAGCCCTCCAACATCACAGTTCCCCCCTTTACAGCCCCTATCACAGGTCCCCCCCTTTGCAGCCCCTCACATCACAGTTCCCCCCTTTACAGCCCCTATCATCACAGGTCCCCCGCTTTACAGCCCCTATCACAGGTCCCCCCCTTTGCAGCCTCTCACATCACAGGTCCCCCCTTTACAGCCCCTATCATCACAGGTGCCCCCTTTACAGCCCCTATCATCACAGGTGCCCCCTTTACAGCCCCTATGACAGGTCCCCCCCCTCCTTTGTAGCCCCTCACATGACAGGTCCCCCCTTTACAGCCCCTATCATCACAGGTCCACCCTTTGCAGCCCCCCACATCACAGGTCTCCCCTTTACAGCCCCTATCATCACAGGTCCCCCCTTTGCAGCCCCCCACATCACAGGTCCCCCCTTTGTTGCCCCCCACATCACAGGTTCCCCTTTGCAGCCCCCCAACATCACAGTTCCCCCCTTTACAGCCCCTATCATTACAGGTCCCCCACCCCAATTTGCACCCCCCCATCACATGTCCCCTTCTGCAGTGACCCCCCCCCCACACACACATCAAAGGTCCCCCTCTTACCAGACCCCCACACACACACCACATAATAGGACTCCCACCCTTTCCCTTACATAGTAATAACATTCGGTTCCCTTTTCCTCTCACCAGTATAGTAGATCTTCCCCCCGAGCAGCTGCAGTCACTGTGGGGACAGGAGGAGGGGCCAAGAGCAGTGAGGGGGCAGAGAGTAGAGGGGAGTACACTGTCTGTACAGCTCCCAGTACAGACTCTGTACCCCAGACCTCCGGACCTCCGCTCACTGTGTCAGCTGTCAAGAGCCTCAGACCTGTGTGTGATGCTGCAGCTGCTGAGCAAACAGGCCCTGACACTGCTGACAGACTGACACAGTGACCTGTCGGGATTCAGGCAGCCTGCGCTCCAGCCACTGCCGGCCCATAGGGCAGCGGCCTACCGGGAATATTCCAGCTATGCCGGTAAGCCAGTCCGGCCCTGTTCATGTCTATGGGAGGGGGCATGACCCTTTATTTTACAGGGAAAGTTCTGCTTTGTGCAGGGTGCATATTTCAATAGACATAATGGTTTTGTGAAGAATTATTTAGAATCCACCGTGCATAAAAATCTGGTCAGTATGTTGAAACTTGGTCTACTTGCGGATCCTTCATTATTTTCAGCTGTGTTAAACACAACTGTGTCATGTATATAATGTCACAGTTGTGTTACCTTTTTACTTCTATTTCATTTGCACCCAAGCATTTATTATTTACTCACATTCATTCATTATTTTTCACTTTCTTCCCATTCTCACACATACTTTTATTTTATATATCATTCACATTTATCACTCACCAATTATTTTATCATATATATTTTCATAACACATATTTTTCCTTCACACATTCATTACCATTCAACCCTTACTCACTTGTTCATTTATATTTGCCACATTGTTGTCACAATCACTATTCACACATTCAGCATAGCTTTATTTTTCTCTTATATTTTTCTTTATATGTTTTCTTTAGGGATAAATTCCCTTTACTAAGGTAGCTGTGAGGGGCGCTCCGGGCACATGTTTGTGCCGATTATCCCTGATATTGTGCTCTGGGCTCAGATGATAATGCTGTCCAAAGTCATCATTGGTATTCTGGGTGACACACTTCTTGGATCGCAGGACTCAGAGCACCATATCATTTTACCACCTTTTTGAAGGTTTCAATTCTTTGGTCACAGAGTTCTGATTTACTTGTATAAATAGTCTCACCTGCTCCTCCCACTTCACCTCTCCTGGATGAAGCAGAGCAAAATGCGTCAGAGGGTGAGGTGTGGAAACATGATGGGACATTCCTGGGCATTGTGGCAGTAAGTTTTTTTTTAGTGGCCTTAATACCTTATGTTGCGCTGCCATTTACTAATGTTTACTTAGCAATCTTTGAAAAAGCAGCCCTTCTCCTCTGCACACATTTTAATTACCCCCCCCCCATGCGTATATAAATTGATTTTTATTATTAGATATTGTCCAGTTGTGTGCTATTTCTTATAAACGTGCTAGCTGCTATTTGGGCATTGTGCAATTGTATTAATATTATTTTGTCTGCATTATGATGTAATATCAATTACACCTATATTTATGCATTATCATCTCTCATCTGCCCACCATTGTCGTAATATCATTGTATTCTGTGTTAGAGTAGCACAAAGTCAGTAAACACAACTCTTTAAAAACAACACTTTTGTGTAGAAGCAGAACTGCACATTTAATGAAACACACATCTGATGTCATAAACGCACATCTGTAGTCATAAATATCACAGCCAGACAAAGCCTAATAACACACACAGTTACAGCCACCAAATGGTCTTAAAAGTGAAGACAATATAATTACCCCAAACACAATAATACCCCCAAAAGAATAATGAAATACACATTACCCCCTATATGGGGTATCAGCCAGTCCCTACATGTTTCCCCTATTAATTATGGACTCATCAGGGGTCAAAATGTAAAAAACAGAAACAGACTAATGATAATGTGATCCTATAATAGATAAACACAAAAACGTTCAGGCAATCCTAAATCTTTGACCCCCCCAGGTGGGGTCACTTATGCTTTCTTATGTGCCACTGTTCCTGGGGAAGTTCTGACCATGGTAAATGGTATATTTTTACATACATATGTTACTTTAAATTGTGACAATCTTAGAAACCTGATGTTTCATATAATGTTGTAGCTGTGGCTATTTATATTGCTCAGTTCTGTTATTTATTTTTTGTACACAAGGTTTAGAGCAATGGCTACGCGCTCATAAGTTGAGTGTCCGCCTTTCCTCTTTTGTTTATGGACTCTAAGGGTGTACCAACAATGTATAATACAAAATAATGTAACATTACACAGACATTAATAAAAATGTCTTAAAGGAGTAACACATACTCTGAAAGGGGCAAGTGAGGGTTACTTGAGGTTCACCTCCATTATAAGCTGATGTCAGCTACATCTATGCCAACAAAAACATCCGCTAGTATGAAAATAAGTAAAACGATAATGTTATGCTTTTAACCAATGATGAGATGACATGTAAAGCTTATTATATATTAAGGCCCCCAGCAAGATTCTGATAGATAACAGCCTCTTCAATACTCTCAGCTGACAGATAACATTGTTTTTCCTTTTTATCTGTCACAAAATGTAGTTCTTTCCAATGGCCATAACATCTAAGCCTAAAGAAGCTGCCACACCCTGTGTATGAGCTCACATTTTATAATGGATGATTTATTATGTAATTGACTTTTAGCTTGGCAATGCTTTTTTTTTTTTTTTTAAGTATCTTAGATAAATCTATTAGTCTCCAGAAGGAATTGGCACGCACTTTACATTTTTTTTTTATTTTTTTAATCTTGTTAGTACAAGTGGGTCAGCAACTCGTGGAAACTGTTAGAAATACTGGATTTGTTTTCCCAAACAGGATATTAAAGATAAAGGTTAAAATCACCACAGTTGTTCTTTGGGGAAGTTCAGTTTAAAATAAGGAATATCTAATGGAATGTACAGTAAATACAGTATGGTCCAATGTAATAAATAAATAACTATAGTACACGAAGAAATGTCCAAAAACACCATCAAAATCGAATTCTAAATCCTAAACTAAGTATAGACTGTTAGAGAGCCGCACTGAACTGAGAACATAAGACCTCACTCAGGAATATTCTGTGTGTGGCCTATGGATCTACAGTGCATTTCTATAGAAAATACACAACGTATGAAAGGGGGATTTTGCTACTAACATAGGAAGCATTAATACCATCCACACATACCATTCTCAGGAGGATAAATGCAAAACATAAAGAAACTATTATTCCGTGTACCACTTTGCAAGTTGGCCACATACGGCACTAAGCCTTTTGAGTAAATGAACGCTAGACTTTGTTAGAAAAGGAAAATGTCTATAAACATATCTGAACAGTATTCCTCCCTTATACCATTCTTTTGCTATACATATATTATCATGCAAGCTTGTCTAAGACATAAGTAGAAGTGACGTTTGCCCTGAGCACATCCTGATCAAGATTATTTTTCTACCTTAGCAATGGAATTGCACATGCAGCTTTCACGAAATAGGATTCTGTTGTCCATTGTTTATTGAAGAGAGGTTATGCCATCATAGGCTAAAGTATTAGAATCAGACTGATGGGGCCACTTCACCCTTTACCTTTTATCAAACCAGACATTCTTGAAGACAACTTTGAGACTATACCCACACATCGGCCCTCATTTACTATTCTAAACCCGACTTGTTTTGTCAGGTTTTTTTGGCGCATCTTTGTCTGTGACATGTCGCAGACATCCTGCGCCAGTCTGCGACACGATGCAACATTTTTTCCTGATGGACCTAATGTGGATTCTCCCAAACCCGAAAAAGGGGCGTAACCCGACATTTCTGAGCTTTCCCACGTATTTATAAAGGTTTCCAACCCGAATTTGTTGAATTGTTGTGGATTTTTTCCCGACAACTCAGAGGAGTTGGAAACCAAAACCTACAAAACCCACGTGTGACAAACAGGATGCGACATAATAATAATAAATACCAGGGGAAAAAAGCAGTCGGGTAAGAAAGCAAGATAGACTTACAACTCGATTTTCTAAGTAAATGAGGGCCATAGTATTTTGGTCTGGGATTTTCTCAGTATTTTGAACAAAACCAGGAGTGGAACCAACACAGAAAGTGCAAATCTTTTCATTATAGTTTTTCTCTATGTTGGTTTCACTCTTGGGTTTGGTTGAAAATACTGAGAAAATCCCAGACCAAAATACTATGTGTGAACATATTCAAATTATATGTCAAATTATTTATAAAGCTGTTTTTCAGGACCGAACAACTCATACCAAACCTTCCAGATGTCACAGAGCTAGGAAGTTTTATTATTGCACTTACTGATAGAAGTCTCATTGCAATATAGGGTGTATATAATATCTAAAAGAAACTGAAGGCCCGGCACTAGCAGGACTAGGGTGTGTAAGCATGTCAGGGGTCGGACAGGGCGATCCTGGATGTTAGTTGGTTGTGGCGGTGCAAAGTCCAGACAGACCGTGCACAATAATTATGAAAGAAAAGAACATGGGACTGCACTCACCATCCAACGATTCTTTATTGACTAGGGAAGTCACAATGAATCCCTGCCTCCCCTGTGATGCCTGCCTATGACTTCCCTAGTCAATAAAGAATTGTTGGATGGTGACTGTGTGACTCCTCACGGCGCCGTGGAGGAAAGAGAAAGATGATGCTATGCACCGTTGTAAATGGAAACAATTGTCAATATGGATGCCACTGAGGAAAAGAGTAGAGCTCTTGAAACACGTCTAGCTTCCCCCTCCCCATACAACTTTTATTTGCTGAACCCACCTGAAGATTGTGAACAGCTAATTGCATTGTTGATTACTAGCCCATGCTCCCGAGACCACAAGGAGGACGCTAACTCAGCAAAGACTGAGGCCTCTTGGTGGTTGCACAAGCCTTAGAGACAGGATGTGTCTCCTACCACGATACAGTAGTCCTGCTGGAGCGTACAGTTGGAAGTCATTTCTATCTGGAGGAACTCTAATTCTCTGTGATTTTCTTTAATCTCTACTATATACTATTGATATGTTACAAAGTGATAACAAAAATCATAAAGTACAGTAACATGTATTCAGTTACATTTCCAGCCTCTAACTAGCTTGTAAGCAATTACAGAACCGCAGTTCCCCACCCAGACTAAAGCTGTTTGCCCAGTGAAGAAATGGCTTAAGTTTACAGCTAATAAGAGGGGATTAAACATCTGGGATGCGACAACTATGGCACCATGACAGCATTGGCCGTTCATTATAACATTGACATAAGGCATTAACAAGGAACAACATCATCGCCCTATAATAATTTATCTAAAGTAAATCTTACAATGTAGGAGAACTGTCTATAGCCATATGATTGATGTCATGTCATATGGAATTTATTTTATGCTTAGATTAGCTACTTTCGTAACTTATTTTTGTTGTTCTTATAGCGGTGTATCTGTATTAGAATACATTACCCAACCCATTTACACAAACATAAAAAGATAGAAGTGCTCAGCTGAGGGCTGTGCCCATTAATTTCTGCTTGGCACATATTCGCTCTCTTTGGAGAGTGCACAACTGGTGTCAGGATTTACAGGAAGTCTGTAGACTATCTGTAATACATACACTACTTACCCCACAATTCAAGCAGAGTCGAGTGGTGTTGAGCAGGAACAAATGGGCACTATGCTCAGCGGAGTGCTTCCTCCTAACTGTTTTGGGAATTGTTGAGAGTCTTATCACCCATACCTGCACGATCAGAACTTCTGATGTGTGAGAAGATTTTAGATGTGACACTTTT
Organism: Hyla sarda; assembly: GCF_029499605.1. Lineage (NCBI taxonomy): Eukaryota > Metazoa > Chordata > Amphibia > Anura > Hylidae > Hyla > Hyla sarda. The sequence goes on from NC_079191.1 coordinate 210,940,938, forward strand.
TACTGAAAGAATCACGCCTTATTCATTTTGGGTGTGTTTTTTGGGTTAGGGGAAGTTTCCTCAAAACACAACATGCTGTAGGTGTGCAGTTTTTATTTTTTTCTGGCAATTTCTGTTGTTTTTGTTCTAAAACCCTTATCTTTTCTTGCTCCAAAAACTACATATCTAAATGTGTGCTATTTAAGTATGTTTTTGTGGAGTTTTATTTCCACATTCTTGAGCAGAAATCTGTGAATCAAACATAATTTGTAATGGAAAAATACACAGGAAAAAAAGCTTGACAGCCCCCCACCCCAAAAAAATCCTACAACATTTATTGTAGCCTTTTTTTAAGGAAAACAGGGCCCACAAAAATGAGGAATTACCTATCAAAAGGGTAGGGGATATATTTTAGATTGCTGGGGGTCTGACCGCTGGGATCCCCTGCGATCTCAGGTACAGAGGATGATATATGTCCTTTAAGAGAGAACCCAGTAGTCAGAAGTGAATTTGGCTACTTGCCTTTATCCCCTGTATTGATATTAAATTGCCCAATGAGTTAAGTGAAAAGTGAACCAGACCAGCCCATAAGCTTCTTTGATAGAAATGTTCTCACAGTTTTATTTTGTGTAAGTTCACATTCCTGTATCATTTAGGAACTAAGAGGTGCAGCCTAACATCTCTTGACATTTGCTTGGAAAAAAGTATACTGGAAATACAAATACCATCTGACTAGCTCAGCTTCTAGTTCTCATGATCAGTCGGGTGCCGAACCAACCTCGCCCCCAACCCTCCACCCCCGATAAAAACTTTTCACATTTTCCTAGAAAATATCAACCTTATTTTTATTGACAGGAACACTTTAAAGTCTATACAGCCATTCCTGATCAAAAGAAGAGCTTTACTTTAAAGTAAGATATTGGTCGTCTTCCATAAATTTAGCAGCATTATACAGTGTCAGAAGCAGTGTCCTATTTGCTCCTAAATTACCTATAAAGCTATAAATGATACAATAAAAAAGAATACTGTTAAGAAAAGGCTGTTTCACAAAGTCTGATCTTGACTCTAGCATGTTTTGGAAAATTTAGATGATCCAGATAATTCCCTGAAATGAAAGGTGGGGTTTGGAAATTTGTTCTCTTCAAGCTGAAGGTTTCTGGTTTTAATTTCCCAAACACAAGTTTTGTAGGAAAGACACACGAGATATATCAGGTTTATTATTGTGTTTTAGTGTCACTGGCAATCACTACATAGTGTACAGATAGTCAGTAAAACCACAGAGGGGAGGTGGAATCATTTACCATTTCATGGTTCAGCTATTGTGTTTCTATTTTTTAGTTAACTCATTCTGTGCAAAGTGAGTGCCTAACAGTGGATATAATCATTCAGTTTCCAAATGGCGATTATTAGACTTTTTGGGGGGATTTATGATACTTTGTGCCTGGTGCAGATGGTTAAAAAGGCTCTTTTTACTGATTTCCACCACTGTCCTGCACACCAAGTTTACTACCATTTACACCTTGAGATCTACACTAGCTCAGAGATGATGTACAAAAAAGAAAGTTGCAACGGTACTCTTTGATCAAAATGTGTTCCCCCATCCACCACGCGGAGGTGGCCTCATATCGGATGGGACCCTAACATGGTAACTCACCTCTGCTGTGCATATAGCCTCTGACTGTGTGACATGCTGAATCAGCCATTGACTAAACCACCTCCAGTCTGAGAGGGGTGGGGTGCATAGCTAAAGAGGGTGCCACACCCCCCAACTTACAAAGTAAAAACAAAAAGAAAAATAGCCAGCACAACAACCTAATACACAAGTGCCTGCTGCTGTGGCAAATACAAAATGTACAAAAAAGAAAGTTGCAACAGCACTCTTGGTCAAAAAATGGAGGCTCTTAGCGCACTCTTTGACCAAAATATGTCCCCCCCATCCACCACGCGGAGTTGGCCTCATAACGGATGGGGCCATCCGATATGAGGCCACCTCCGCGTGGTGGATGGGGGGACACATTTTGATCAAAGAGTGCGCTAAGAGCCTCCATTTTTTGACCAAGAGTGCTGTTGCAACTCTTGTGTATTAGGTTGTTGTGCTGGTTATTTTTAGCTCAGAGATGATGATTTTAGAGGCTGCCATGCGGCCACCCTCCCATGTTGGTAGGGGTTACCTTAAAGTGCAACTGTCATAATTGTTTAACGCCCCAGACTACTACAATGTTGTTACTGATGACCATAAAGTGAATGTAGCCATACTTTTATTGCCACTTTTCCTTCTTTTATAAGCTATAAAATCATTGTATGCAGCTGTCAGGCACAGTCGGATAGGCATGGCTTGGGGTTTGTAAAGCCCCGCCGCCGCCACGCCTATCCTCTCTTTCAGCGCTGGGACTGCTGTGTTTTACTACACAGCAGATGCACCCCTCCCTGCCGGCTCTTACGTGCGCATGCTGCGGTGAATTGATTGAGTTGACTGTGCCTGATCGCTGGAAAAAATAATTTTATAAGTTAAGGAAAGGCGGTGATAAAGGTCACTTTATGGTCATCAGTAACAACATTTTAGTAGTATGGGGGGGGGGGGGGGTTAAAAAATGATGAATGTTGCGCTTTAAAGTGCAACTTTCACAGCCGAGCAATGTATGAAGCTGCATTCTCAGAGCGTAGGGAGATGAAACAGAACATACCTTTATATACTTTGCCTGCAGCTTGTAAACTTATATCTGCTTCTGTTTTGTATTTCGATTAAACAGTTAAAGGGGCCTGCTAAGTAACAGGGACATGCCTCTTCCCTGGCATGACCCGCTCACAGTATAAAGCCCTGTACACATCAATCATGCAGGTCAGACCGGAGAGGAAGTGTGTTTCTGCTGCTTGACTGGTCCCTTCCACCGTTTGGCCGGCCCCTCTGACTGTTCAGCCGAAATACAAAACAGCCACAGATGTAAGATTATAAGCTGCAGGGAAACAATAGAAAGGTATTATTTGCTTCATCTCCCTATGTCCTAATTGATGGTGCCTGTACCTCTCTACCTCATATGGAGGTGACAGTTGCACTTTAAGACTCCGGTCTCAGTTAATCCCCCCTATTGTCACAGACTTTCACTGGTTCCTCTTCATGTAAGCAAGAACTGTACAAAAGCAGCATTCAGATGACTGCTGCAGATCCAGCATCTCTAACCCTTGTCAGGTAACTAAAAGGGGTACTCCGGTGGAAAACTTTAATTTTTTTTTTAAATGAACTGGTGCCAGAAAGTTAAACAGATTTGTAAATTACTTTCATTTTAAAATCATAATCCTTCCAGTACTTATTAGCAACTCTATGCTACAGAGGAAACTCTTTTCTTTTTGAATTTCTTTTTTGTCTTGTCCACAGTGCTCTCTGCTGACACCTCTGTCTGTGTCAGGAACTGTCCAGAGTAGCATAGGTTTGCTATGGGGATTTTCTCCTGCTTTGGACAGTTCCTGATACGGGCATCTGGTGTCAGCAGAGAGAACTGGGGACAAGACAAAAAAGAAATTCAAAAAGAAAATAATTTTCTCTGTAGCAAACAGCTGCTAATAAGTAATGGAAGGACAAAGATTTTTTTATAGAAGTAATTTAAAAATGTGTTTAACTTTCTGGCACCAGTTGATTAAAAAAATAAATGTTTTCCACTGGGAGTACCCCTTTAATGCTGAGGAAGCTGCAGGATAAGTGTTTTTATATATGGTGGCCATGCAGATGAATGGCTGACCATACAGTGCATAGAATGGTTGAGTGGAAAGCCCCGACATATAAATGTATTAAGTAAACTAAACCAATGAGGCGTAGATAGTATAAAATATAACTTTTACTAGATTCTTATAAAATATAAAACACAGACAGTGAAATGTACAAATAATTTGTTAGACGATATATACAAGTGTATGCCTCAGCAATTTTGCGGAAGCAAATAATCGCTTATACAATAGCAATTGATGGCAGCCAATTGGCTGACTATGGGGAGGGAAAATGGATACAGGTGAGTACCCTATACATTAAATTTCCCTGCCTATTCTATATACCTTTGCCCTAACTACTATAAGTGTGGATGGGGAAAAGGTATGTAATAGCCACTATCACATAAGCATCAAGTGGTATTTACATGGACAAATTTCTCATACTCCATCTTCCTACATGTTTCTGCCATATTTTTCAGATGGGTAAATCAACTTTGTCTAAAAAAAACTGTATCGTGGTTACATAATTTTTTCACCTTCTGTTTGTACTGTTGTTGTTGCAGAATATGAGCTACAAAAGTGTTTTTCTAACTTTGCCCAGTTTAGTTTTTCATTTTTATTGGTTGAACTGTTATTGTGCTGGTGGGGAAATACCCTAAGCTTTCCCATGAATGAGAACCTTATGTCTAAAGTATTGTATATCCTACCACACGTCAACGCTATAAAACATGAAAATAAAATCATCTCGGTTACTACCTTGGATGTCATCGTTGAATGTACAGTACTGATTTCGGTATTTGTTCAGCAGACGGAAAGCATTAGCATTGGCAAAGTCCTCAAATTGTATAAGACAGTTCATGCCGTACCTAAGAAAGAATAAAGCTGCAATTAGAGACAGGAAGTTCAAAAATGTCTGTCATTGGGACAGTCTGCTTATCTTCCTTTGATGGAGTATTAATATCATAGCGATAACTATAATTTAAAGGGGGTACTCCGACCCTAGACATCTTATCCCCTGTCCAAAGGATAGGGAATAAGATGTCTGATCGTGGGGGTCTCGCAGCTGGGACCCCCACAATCTCTGTGTAGCACCCAGCGCTCATTTAAACAAACGCCCCTCGTGATGTCAAAACCATGCCCCCTCAATGCAAGTACATGGGAGGGTGTGTGGCGGTCACCATGCCCCCTCCCATAGACTTGCATTGAGGAGGTGTGGTCGTGCAGTCACAACCCCCGCCGCCCGCTCCAAGTGTTCGGAACAAAATGTTCTGAACGATGGGGCAGCAGAGTGTCCCTTTAACAACAGTATTAAAACAGAGCTCCAAAGTATAGCTTATAATACCTTAACATGAAAATATTTAGTTTTTCTGCCAGTTTAATTCACAGTGTAGAATCATAATTTACCTTTGGTTTAACCTCTTAGATAAAAATGAAACAGTTTTGTTTCTATATCATAGTTTCCACGGACAAATAAGTTACAATTGCTTAGATTTATATAACCTCTGTGGTTTATATTTCACGTCCACCCATTGTTGGAATTCTTTTATTAAAAGGATAGGAATCCAGTGAAAAAATGGAATAAAGCTATCAAAACAGTAAAGCAATCTGAGTAACATTCTGTATATTTCAGTTAAAAAAATAAATAAATCTTATATTGTATCCTATATCAGTCACAAACTTGTCAGACAAGATGGTCCTGGTCATCAGTCACAAGATGTACTTTTTACAGGTATGTTCTATCAGAAAATTAACTTGATATTCCCAAGCTTTATAGAGATTTATTTAAGTAAAATGTATGAATTTTAAAGTGTTTTTTAAAAGAAGTTTTCAGCTCCATTTTTAAGCTCTGTAAATGGGCACCTATGTAAGGTTGGGTTTACATGTCCAGCATCAGTTGCCAACTTGCCATAACTGATGACAATGTGCATCAGTTGTCATCAGTTGTATCGCATCCGGCGTCCATTTTTTCTGAACGTTAGACAGGGGAGTACAGAAAGCTAAGTTCCCCTCTCCGGTGCAATCCGGTAAGTCCAACCATCCGGTGTATAAATTGAGATGCTGGATGATTGTAAACGGTCCCATTCAAGTGAAAGGGATCAGTTCTAGCATCAGTTTCCCTCCAGTGCACGCCAGAGGGAAACTGTGCCGGACTCCTAATATATGTGAACCCAGCCTAATCTCTGTTGCTTTCTTGTTTAGATAGAGGTGGATTTAGGCCCTGTAAGGAACATTTAAACTAAACTTAAATGGGCACTATCAAATACAAAAACCTTTTATATGTTGTACATGTTGGCAAAACATTAACATTTCTAATATACCTGACATGAAAATGTAATTCCTTTTTATAGAAATTTCACCCCATACCATCCATAACACAATCCTGACTGGCTGCTGCATCATCTTTGTCCGGGCTGAAGCACAGGCATGGACAAAGTCCAATAAGGGAGGGCGGGACTAGTTGTAGTTTTGCAACATCTAGAAGGCCACAGTTTGGATACCACTGCTTTATACCCTGGCTGCCTAATTTTTCCCCCCATTTCTCAAAGATAGCATCATTTTATTCATTTGTGTCTTGCCACCTAATAGCGGTCTAGCTCAGTATAACAGCGGTCTAGCTCAGTACTGTACCAGTCATGCTCACCCATTACCAAAACAAAGCAGTGTCTTTAAAAATGCTGGCTATGAAGGCTTAGTTAAATGGCTGGGAATGTCTGGAAGTCTTAAATGTCAAGCATCGGTAGAAGGAAGACATGTTCTATATTTTGATACATTTTGTTACTGGGATCTCAGCTTTCAATGAAACATGAAATATTTTAATCTTTGCATTAAAGAAGCCAAAATAAATATAGCCAGGCAGTTATGTCTGAACTTAAAAGGAACTTTAGACATAAAGACTCTGGTACTAATTTAGAATTTCTATTGAGAACATCAGAACAGATTTAATTGAATTTCTCATTCTTTTTCTGTTTTCCTTAGTTTTTGTTACGTAAAGGCAATTTATCACCTATATGTCGCTTTACTAATTAAAACCAGACGCAGAAATGGCGCCACCTATAGGTGTGGTAGGAGCCAGCCTAGAGAGCCTAATAGATAAGTGCACCACCTTATTCGACCCACCGTCAGCAGTGTCGAAGCTCAAGGGAGCAGAAGCAGCAGGTCTTACAGCTACAGGTTGGTCCTGCCCTCATCCAGGGGCAGTTAGGGGGCCTCCATTAGCAACAGAAAACCAGCTCTGTATTTTATAACATATTGCATTTTTGCAAAATGTGACCTTTTTACTTTTAGTGACATCATGCACAGTCACATGATTAAGGTAAGAGAGGAGGAGAAGGAAAACTTACTGTAAGTGGTCAATGTGGGTGTGTGTATATAGTGTATATTATGTATATATATTGTATGCAGTGTGTATATAGTGTATGCAGTCATTTACTAAGAGTGTAGGGTTTTTGGTTGTCAGGTTTCTTTTGTCCTCTGTTTCTTTCCATTTAATAAGATGTCGAAGGTTTTTTTAATCCTCAACAGAAAGGACAAAAAAATTCGGGGGAAAAACTGTTTCTCTTCCGGTGTGTGAGAATCTGAGGCAAGAAACACCACCCCAACAACCAGCAATGCAAAAGCATGAAATTTCCAAAGCATTTGCCAAATTCCTGAGACATTTTCAACAACATTTACAAAATTTTGAAATACCATTTGAGTATGCATTGGATTGTGTTGGCAATACTACAAATAAATTTGTGCAATACCTATTTAATAAACTACAGATAATGTTAGAAAGTACTACCATGAAACAATGCAAACATCAAAGACAACAGCATTTAAAATACACATTAAGGGCTCGTTCAAATTTCTGCTGCGGATCCACCGACGATGGTCCGTTACAGTGTGTCTTGGATATGCCTGCTCGGAGCGGCAATCCACCGCTATGAGCAGACACACTGCTGCGATGTGCGAGTGGGCTCCCCCTGAGCCCTGAGAGCAGCAGCGATGTGTGTGAGTGTGATCTGTTTTTACACCAAACTTTGGCAGTTAGGTTTTCACAATCCACTCTTCTCCGCTTTTTCGTCGGGTTTTGGACAAAAAACCGAGGGGTTTTGGGAAAATGTTGGGTTACGCCCATTTTTTGAGAAACCACGCCCCTTAAAAGGATTTTCTAAAACTCTTCGAGTGACTTGTTTTTTTTCTAGATGCGCCTAAATTTAGACCGCAAAACCCAATAAATAATGTTGGGTGCGACGTAAATGAGGGCTATAGTGTGTATATATATATATATATAGTGCATTCAGTGTGTAGCTGTACTTACAGACACAGGCCTGGTAAGTAATGGTACAGTGGATGATTAAGTTGTGGGGAGGGATCGGGGGGGGGGGGGGAGGGAGGAATGAATTGGCAGCGTGGGATCAAGGGGGAGAATAAAGTGGCACAGGAGGTAACATGGGTGGAAATGAAATGGCATGGGGTGGATCAAGGGGAGAAGGAAGCGGCACAGGGGGTGATAAGAAGGGGAATAGAGTGGCACAGGGGGTGATAATGGGGAATAAAGTGGCACAGGGGGTAATAAGGGGGGAATGAAGTGGCACAAGGGATGATAAGGGGTAGGATTGAAATGGCATAGGGGGATGAAGGGGAAAATGAAGGAGCACAGGGGTTGATAAGGGTGAGAAAAGAAGCGACACAGGGGGGTAAAGAAGAGGGGGAATGAAGCGGCACAGGGAGTGATGAAGGAGGTGATAAAATGGCACAGGGGGTGATAAAATAGCAAGAAGGGGAATGAAGTGGCACAGGGGGTGATGAAATGGCACAGGGGGTGATGAAGAAGGGGAATGAAGCGGCACAAGGGGTGATGAAATGGCACAGGAGGTGATGAAGCAGGAGATAACATTGCACAAAGGGTGGAGAAATGGCACAGGGGATGATGGATTGGGGAGATGAAATAGCACAGGGGGTGATGAAGGGGGAATGAAATGGCACACACCTTTAAAAATGCCTTTATGGATTATAAGTTAAAATCCTATCCAATGTGTTAACTACTAACTCTTCCTGCATCTTCTATCTGTCATGTAACCTTGATGTGGTTACTGAAGTATCAGGCTTATTATAATTTAAAACTTACTTCACTATTGCTTCTGGTATTGGACACTGTGAAGTTGGTATACAATGTCAAATTTGTAAATGAGCTCTTCCCAGAAATGCCCTCAATGCCCACTGCTGTTAAGAACACCTAGATGAATCTCCCCGATGTTTTGTTGGCTTTTTTGGGGTCCAATATTTTGCAGTTACCCACCCCCATCCTTTCCCCATTCTCAGGCTTTATTATACCTTGAGTATAGTATTTGGGGGTATTGGGCAGAGCTGTAGGCATAGGAATTGTGGCACATCTGGCTGCGATAGGCACAGTACTAGCAGTAGCAGCAGAATGGCAGTGTAAAGAATGGAGGTGTTGTTGCTATAGTAGGTGGGGATGACTTCAGAAGTTTGAGTCCACGGATTACCTAATATAGTCTGCAGTCATCAGGAGACATCATATTTCTATAGGCTGGATGGAACAGAAAAAGAAAGAAAACATCTACATCTTCAAAGAACACCCCCTGTGAGACACTGGATGTAATAATCTTGTATTCTGCATCTGATCAGGTCAGAGCCACTCTAATGGCCATAATACTGAGGTGTTTTATGGTTTGATTTGTTTTATGTTTAAACACAGAAAATATTCACTATAGATCTTAGACTTGGGCCCTATGAAACATCAGTAATATGGCCTTAGATGCATATGGCTCTATTCATATGGTTGTATGATCAGTTACTGAGAGCTGTGCATACTGTATCACAAAACAGATGCCCTAAGGAAATCAGGAAAACCATCCCCAGTGGAAAGTTTTGGACTAGGTTGTCCTGATGGGTATTCAATCCGTTTTTTAAATAAAGTATACAGCACTCAGAATGATCAATACAGTAGTGTAAATACAGGCAAAAAGAGAAGCCAGGGGTAGGAGAATTATACTAAACAAGGCACAAAGGGGCATTCGTATATTGTACAGGGCACAAAGGGGGCATTATTATGCTGTATGGGGCACAAAGGGGGTATTATTACTTTGTTGGGGGTTCAGTGGCCCAGTGCAGAGTGGCCCTTCTGTACACTATTGGACCTATCAGGTGGACTCATTCCCAGTCCTCTGGCCTCCACACTCCTCAGGACTCTCATCACCCAGTCTGTCATGCAAAAAGTTTATGTATTATATTCATGTTAATGTGCCTTTAAGTATTGTTGCCAAGTCTATGTACCCAAGGAAGGTGCCAGTGACCAGGTGACTTGTTGGTGACCTATGGACCCCTCCAAATTGCTCCCTTATATAGCAGGGAGGAGCTAGTCGAGTAGAGATAAGTCTGAGGTGCAGTTGAGTGAAGACCTCAGAGTGTCTGGTGTTCTTGAGGCCTAACCATGCAACCACTATCCATGGAACCCCTTTCAGGTGAAAGTCAAAGCCTGGTAAGCCTAAATACAGGAGACAAGTCTAGTCAGCATAGCCATGTCTGTCAAGTCTAAAGTCAGTGTGGGACTATATAATTGAGTCCAAGTCCATCACAAGTCCCAGCGAGCCCGCAAGTCTCCTAAAGTCCACTCGTCACCTCCTTGGGCCTAAACTGAGCTGTAAAGACTGTAAAATCTATCTGCCTCAGTAATTCTGCCGTTGTTCCGTAAACTTGCATCAGAGTGATTATTTGCCCCGCGCCTGGCCCAGGAACCAGCGGCCATACCTCAGGTGGTGTAGTGGATAACCACGCACTGGCGTCATGAATACCAAGGGTTAATAAAATTTGCCCTAAGGGTTACAACATCTGCCATTCATTCAACCCCTTCACCACAGGGGCATTATTACAGTGTAAGGCATTAGGAGGCAAATCATTACTTTTGAAGCCTAAAATAGGTGCTATTACTGATTGTTGTCAATGAGAGGATCACTATTTTAGTGTGCAGGCACTATTACTGTATGAAGAATAAAAGGTGACACTATAAGGCTAGGGCTGCACGATAACTGTGACCATGACATGGGTTATGTGGCCAAGAGAGCTCCATGTGGCATTCCCTGAATCATGTATTTGAGTGGGGTAATGCTGAAACTTGCAATAAATCATAACCAGAAATGGATTTATCATGTTTGTCAGGGTACAGTTGCAGCTTTTTGCGGTTTGCAATGTAACCCGTTCACTCAGATTAGCTGAGATGCAGTATGATTGAGGAAGTGTGACGTGGCGATTCTTAATTACACAACCGATTGGCCCCACATTCAATTTGCCCAGAGCCACACTTATTCTAAAACCAGCCCTGAGTGTATGCATTGTGTGTATAGTGTATGCAGTGTGTATATACAGACCTACAAGGTACCCCAGTGGAGACAATGGTAAGTTATAAACTGACAAACCACAAGAACCCTTAATAGGAATCAGTAATAACCTTTTATCCTTTTCCCCCACTGTAAAACGTAACTTTTATTAATATATTATAAAATCCCAAAGCACAACATAATATTGTTAAAATCACCAATATTGCCAATGTGTAAAATTAAAGTGCCTTAAAAGTGCAACTGTCCTACAGTAGGACAGTAAACAATATATTGCACAGCTTTCTCTATGCCTACAATGATAGTAAAGGGCCTCCACTTGTGTAGATGTCCACTAGTTGGACAGTGAATGATTTATGGCACCATATTCCTGGCCTCTAAATAATGTGTTATTGTTGGTGACTGCAGTCCTATCAACAAATTAGAAGCACAATGGCAAGACAAGCCTTTAAAACATAGACACAACTAGCCCCCCTGGCATGTTTGACTCCTTAGAGCTTTATCAGACATCTGGGCTAATGGCTGTCTCACCTAGGTGCATGCTGTGTGTGTATGCATTGTGTATACAGTGTATGCAGTATGCATGCTGTGTGTGTGTAGTGTGTATACTGGAGCTGAGCACCCCTTATGGACTAGAAGTTTGCAGTAGTGAACTACAAGTTCCAGCGCTGTGCCCTTCCATTTCTTCTATTGCGACAGTGTGTATACAGTGTATGCAGTGTGCATGATGTGTGTTTTGTGTATGTAGTGTGCATGCTGTGTGTGTAGTGTAGTGTGTGTGAATGTAGTGTGCATGCATGTGATCGAAACGCGTCTGATGGAATGGTTGGTTTTACCTGTGTCCAGTGATCTTCAATAAAGCTGTTTTCGTTTTGCAAGTGTTGGATCATCGCTTGTTTGTTTAGCATGACGTGAACATGCCATGTGTATAGTGCAACCATGCACCAGGTCGCCATGGCGATTTTGTCAGCCCTCTTCAGACAGCTGTTGAGAAAGGCTCAGGTGGAGCCGCAACGCGTGCAGACGCTAAGCTGTGAACCGCAATAAAGCAAAAAGAAAACGACTACGTGTGCCAGGAATTCTTTCCACTTGTGAGCTATAACATCTACATGCACTGGGACCTAAGCCACAGTGCCGACCATTTCTCATCCATTCATTGATTTATCGGGATGTGCACCGGCCAGCACTCATGTCAGCAACGCTCTACTATAGCCAGGAGGATGCTACCAAGATACTACAGCAGGTAACTGCTTCATCTGACTTTCTCAAGGTTCCGACGTGCGAGTACAAACGCCGGGATCTGGAACGTGAGTCTAAGAGATTGATCTCATACGATTTGCATGCTACAACACTTGCCGAGTATCATAAATCAGAAAAGATTCCTAGGGGTCTACATGTAAAATTGAGACCTACCTTCTTCTCCGATGATCTGGAATATTGTCAGGATTTCGAGAAGATTATAAATAAATGTTCTAAGGACTTAATGCTATTAACCATTTCACGACTACAACGTGCAATTTGCAATATTAAAGAACAGATTACCAGCATCGACAGGCAGTTAAAAGATTCTATGAGCAGTGAAGATTTTTCTGCATAAAAAAATTCTACAGATTCTGTGCTTACCTCCTACCGGAGCGAACTAGAGGCGAAGAAAATACAGAAATTCATCCGTGATACTGAGGACTATCTTCACAACAGAGTTTATAGATGGCAGGATTCTCAAGATTACTCGGGACCAAGAGGAGGATATCGTTCATCAAGCTCAAGCAGCGATTGAGGTCAGAGCCGTGGTCGTCGCCCTTTTCAGAGACGTGGAAGAGGGAGGCCACCGGGAAGAAGAAATGGGCAGGATGGCGTCACCCAAGATCCTACCGCTACAGGGACAATGACTCGGTCCCAGGTAGGGATACTTCATTAATTGTCAATATTTCTTCTAAAAATTTAACCCCAGAACAATTTATAGTTCTGGAGAAAGGACTGTCGTTTAGTATGGACTATATGTTTGATACTTTTCAAATGGACATTGATATGGCCAGACTGTTTAGAAATATTCGTCTAAAAGCCTATTTTGCTAATAAAACATTTAGTTTTTTTAATCAACTGTTGCCAGAAAGTTAAACAGATTTGTAAATTACTTCTATTAAAAACTCTTAATCCTTCCAGTACTTATTAGCTGCTGAATACTACAGAAGAAATAATTTTCTTTTTCGAACACAGAGCTGTCTGCTGAATCACGAGCACAGTGCTCTCTGCTGACATCTCTGTCCATTTTAAGAACTGTCCAGAGTAGGAGAAAATCCCCATAGCAAACCTCTCCTGCTCTGGACAGTTCCTGACATGGATAGAGGTGTCAGCAGAGAACACTGCGGTCAGGCAGAAAGGAAATTCAAAAAGAAAAGAACTTCCTGTGGAGCATACAGCAGCTGATAAGTACTTGAAGGAATAATATTTTTTAATAGAAGTAATTTACAAATCTGTTTAACTTTCTGGCACCAGTTGATTTAAAAAATGATTTTCCAGGGGAGTACCTCTTTAAGTATATAATGTAATAAACAGACAATAAGCTATTCATACAATAGGATGTTATTAATAGTAAATCAGGAAACACTGGTGTATACATTACAGGATACATTTTTCTCTTAATTTACAGTCTTATCTTTACACAAGAGAAATGTAACAATCCGTTCCACTAATTGTAAACAGCCCGCAGAAAGAATGACTTTACTGTGCTGAGCTTAATGGTCTTATGAGGGAATAATTTCATTAAAAAAGGCATTACTATCTACAAGCTATGGTCTTGGACAATAACAACAGTAAGGTGACACATGATTTTTAAGACTGCGCTTGTAAATAAACATAAGGCCCCATTTATTCTCTACATTAATGTCAATGATCACGTTATCAAGGAAACATTGGTGACAAGTGTGAAAAAATATCTCAAATTCTTTGCCAGAGATGCTAGCTGGCACTGCTAATATATAAAGCTTAGCCTTCCTCTATGGGGTTCTTATCAGCCAGTTACTTGCGGTACAGTCACTTAGTGGTAATATACATAATGTGAGGTGCACTATTCATGTTTCAGTAAATTCCAATACCGGCAAACAATAGTAAGATAGAAGATGGTGCTCACCACAACTTTTGACATGCTCTTTATTCCACTTTAACCATCTTTGTGCAGGGGTACAAGCAGATACAGAATAAAAAAAAAAAACTGAATTTCTAGAGTCATTTACTAAATCTGGGTGTCTAAGGTAGACTATAAGATGTGCATTGTTATTGGATGATATAAAGGAAGCAATCTTGTGGTCCAGTGGGTCTTTTTTTTTTAGCTCTTTCACAATTTGAGTCCGGGTAAACTAAAAGCTATTGGGAAATTTTTTTTAAACCATATTAGCCAGTTTTTTTGTTTAAAACCTGCAGATTATGGCCTATGTGGCCTATTTGTACATAATTTTGTGACTATTTACTCCAACCACCATATAGTTCAGTCCTCGCATGATGCAGCAGCTGATACACCCCCTCCATGTATTTTTATGTGTTCCTGAATAATGGATATCTCAGATGGATGCCATATAGTAGGCCATCAATACCTGATCATTGGGGTTCTGGCTCCTGGAACCTATACCAATGATAACCTGATTGGAGGATCCACTGTGCTTGTGCGAGCAATGAGACCTCTTCACTATTTCAGGCACAACTCTATTCGCTGGGTAGCGGCTGTACCTGGTATTGTGACTTGTCTCATTGAACACATAATTTTAACCTTGTAGTGTAACTTTTAAAAGAACTTATGTGGCCATAGTCTGTAATTTGTACTGGTGGGGGGAGGATGCATTAAATTGCGGCTCCTCAGAAGTAGCGATACTACTAACCCAGGAAAGAAGTACAGTACTGCTTACAAAAAATCATAATCGACAAATCCTCAGGCCCAGATGGCATTTACCAGTATTCTAAAGGAGTTCAGTAATGTAATAGACAGACCCCTTTTTTTTAATATTCAGGGACTCTATAGTAACAGGGAAGGTTCCCAAGGACTGGCGCATGGCAAATGTGGTGCCAATATTTAAGAAGGGGTTAAAAGGTGACTCCAGGAATTATAGGCCTGTTAGTTTAACCTCTGTTGTATGGAAATTGTTTGAGGGTTTCCTAAGAGATGCTATTTTGGAGTATCTTGATAAAAATAACTCACTAACCTAACTCATACTAACCTGATCAGCTTTTATGAGGAGGTGAGCTCCAGACTGGACCAGGGGCAATCGCTGGATGTCGTATATCTGGATTTTTCCAAAGCATTTGATACAGTGCCACATAAAAGGTTGGTGCATAAAATGAGAAAGAACGGGCTGGGGGGAGAATGTGTGCAAGTGGGTAAGTAACTGGCTCAGCGATAGGAAACAGAGGGTGGTTATTAATGGTACTTATTCTGATGACTGTTACTAGTGGTGTACCGCAGGGGTCAGTCTTGCGTCCTGTTATATTTAATATATTTATTTATGACCTTGTAGAGAGGTTGAATAGTAAATTAGCAATCTTTGCAGATGATACTAAACTCTGTAAAGCGGTAAACACTATAAAGGACAGTGCACTATTAAAAAAAACTGAATTTCTAGAGTAATTTACTAAATCTGGGTGTCTAAGGTAGACTAAAAGATGTGCATTGTTATTGGATGATATAAAGGAAGCAATCTTGTGGTCCAGTGGGTCTTTTTTTTTTAGCTCTTTCACAATTTGAGTCTGGGTAAACTAAAAGCTATTGGGAAAAAATTTTTAAACCATATTAGCCAGTTTTTTTTGTTTAAAACCTGCAGATTATGGCCTATGTGGCCTATTTGTACATAATTTTGTGACTATTTACTATTTACAATCGCTGGATGTCGTATATCTGGATTTTTCCAAAGCATTTGATACAGTGCCACATAAAAGGTTGGTGCATAAAATGAGAAAGAACGGGCTGGGGGGGAGAATGTGTGCAAGTGGGTAAGTAACTGGCTCAGCAATAGGAAACAGAGGGTGGTTATTAATGGTACTTATTCTGATGACTGTTACTAGTGGTGTACCGCAGGGGTCAGTCTTGCGTCCTGTTATATTTAATATATTTATTTATGACCTTGTAGAGGGGTTGAATAGTAAAGTAGCAATCTTTGCAGATGATACTAAACTCTGTAAAGCGGTAAACACTATAGAGGACAGTGCACTATTACAAATGGATCTGGATAGGTTGGAGGTTTGGGCTGAGAAGTGGCACATGAGGTTCAACACTGATAAATGTAAGGTAATGCACATGGGGAAGAAAAATCCGGGCTGGGATTATGTATTAAATGGGAGAACACTTGGGACGACTGACATGGAAAAGGACTTGGGAGTCTTAGTTAACAGCAAATTTATCTGTAGTGACAAGTGGTAAGCAAATAAAATCATGGGGTGCATCAATAGGGGCATAATAATTTATTGGCCCCAGTGTGTCTATAATAATTCATTGGCCCAAGTTTGCTCCCCCCCCCCCCCCGTGTCCTTATTTCCCCGAATGCGGGACATGTCGGCTTCATTCATTCACCGCCGCCGGTTACTGACATGTCCCACTGCTGCCCTGCTACAAGAAGATGAGGAGCAGGCAGTGGGAGGGGGAAATAAGGACACTGGGGGGGGGGGGGGAGGATAAGCACACTGGGGCCAATGAATTATTATAAACACATTGGGGCCAATGAATCAATGAATTATTATAAACACACTGGGGCCAATGAATTATTATAAACACACTGGTTTCAATGAATTATTATAAATATGCATGGGGGCATACTTTTGGGGGTCAAATTAGTAGTTTAAAAACACCGCCGGGAGCCCTGAATGGCTTCTCGGTGGCGGCCATTCAGGGCTCCCAGCGGGGAATTTAAAAGTGAAAGTAAAAATACACCGTACATCGCAGAGGAAAGGAGCATGCTGCCCGCTCCCCTATTTAATAACTTCCGATCTCAGAAGTGAGACCTGTGCGATCAATCCCTCAGCCCATGTACTACAACCCACATCATGGAACAGAGTCTGTTCCATGATGGGGGTAGTAGTACAAACACTAATGTAGCCTCCCCAGCCACCAGCAGACTCCCGCAACTGGGGAACTACTACCATCATGGAAACAAGTCTGTTCCATGATGGGAGTAGTAGTAGTCCCGGCTGCGGGAGTCTGTAGGCAGAGGTGTTAAAACAGACATGACGGATGTTATAACGGGTGTTAATGGATGAATATGCCCGTTATTTTGATGGACATTATTCAGCCTTTAGCACCTGTTATTTCATCTGTTATTATACATCCATTTTTAATTATACAGTACAGAAAACGGATGTTTACTAAAGGATGAATACTCATAGTGTGAAAGCAGCCTAAAATGTAGACTCTATGGGTGTAAAAAAAATAATTAAAATTTTTATGATAACAGGGATCAATTTATGTGGGCAGGCAGGGATCTAAAAATGTAGCCGACAATAATAAAAATGTAGAAAGGGGCCATTTAAATGTAAAAATTATATATTTTTTATAATTCATTTAACATTTTTTTTTATTAGCAATGCATTTTAATATTGTGTTTAATAAAGTGTGTGTGTATATGTGTGTTTAACTTTTTTTTCTCTATTTTTTAATTTTTTTAGGTAGTACTACTACTTCCAGCATGGAACAGACTGCTCCATGATGGGAGCTGTAGTACCTGTACTAATAGACAGATCGCCCCGGGTGTCACTCCTGATACCCGATGCGATTGTCCTTTCTAAGGCAGAGATGGAGCGGCTTTCTCCTGCGCTCGCATCTATACTCCGGCTGGCCAGTGATGTCAATAGAATTCACATCACTTATTCATATTTCCTGCAGAGAGCTGTGATTGGCCAGATGGTTCCAGCCACTCACATCTCTCTGCGGGAAATATGAATAATATATATATATATATATATATATATATATATATGGCATATACTTATACTACAGTGGGACCAGAGAAGAGCGGCCACACGCCAGCATCTATACATTATACATGACGATTGCTCCGGATGTCAGAAGTAGCACCCGCTGCGATCTGTCTATTAATGCAGGTACTACAGCTCCCAGCATGGAGCAGAGTGTGCTCTATGTTGGGAGCAGTAGTACCTGCAGTTGAGGACAGATCACAGCAGGAGTCACTCCTGACATCCGATGCAATTGTCCTATCTATTATCGTGAAAGCTGCCCGCATCTATACATTATACAGGACGATCACAACAGGTGTCAGGAGTGACACTTGGGGCGATCTGTCTATTAGCATAGGTGGTACTACTACTCCCATCATGGAGCAGTCTGTTCCATGCTAAGAGTGTACTACCTAAAAAAAAAATTAAAAATAGAGAAAAAAAAGTTAAACACATATACACACTTTATTAAACACATCATTAAAATACATTATTAAAAAAAAATTGCCGAGCATTTATTCGGATCAAATCGATTTTTTTTTAATTCGGCGAATTGGCCAAATCAAATTTTTCTAAAAATTAGCTCATCTCCAATCATGACAATACTGTACAATTTCACATTCCATTTAAAGCATAGTTTCTCCAATTTCACACATAAATGGAAAGGAATCTTTTATGCTTCTGGTAATTCCATTAGCTATAAAACAGCTCTGAATGCCCAGTTTGAGCTTTTATAGGCTGGTTTATATCTAATATTGATAAGCTGCTAAATGTGAGACTTTTAGTAATGGTGTAACCTGCTGCATTTTTTTCAAGCCATTTAGAGTGATTTTAAACCTCCAGTTCAAAAGGATTTTTGCCAATTTTAAAGGAACCATACAGATAAGACCCATATCCCATCCCTACATAACAGTAGAAGGGATGATCCCAGAACTTCAGTTACAACCTGTAATTAAATCCCAATAAAAGAAAAGTTTAGGGCTTTTCTGGGATGTTACATTCATGCCCCCTTTGTTTATAAGTTTAACTTTTTTTTATTTTTTACTTTCTACTGCTGTGCTGTAAAATATGTTGGTGCTATAGTAATTCAGCATATATGGTAAGCATTATTATTACCAGCAAAATTTGTATTTATCCAGACCATTGTTACATTTTTAGACCTTTACTTTAACAAGTTATATGCACACATATTATACTAATTAGTTTATACCTCATTGCATTACTCACTGTGTAGTATACCTCACTGTATTATACTATTTAGAACATATGTTTTGTATGTATGTGCGTGTGTTTGTGTATGTGTGTGTGTGTTTAATGCATTTTTTTTTTTTAAAGTCTCTATAAAGTTTAAAATGCAGAACAAACCTGACAGTCAAATTCCTGGTGCCCATTCCATCATAACACTACAGAATAGACTGCTGTTTACAGCATGTGCAGTCTGCAAATCGGTGCAGACTATACATAGTCAATGGCAGGCTGGCTGTTCTGCTCCATGTCACTATTGTAGATTACAGGAAAGATTTTTTTATATATTCTGATTAGCACATCCAATGGTATAGATACCTTTATTTTACTAAGTCTAGGTCTCAGGGTCTCATTCATTTTAGCTATAATAGCTAGGTTAAACAGATACCCTGTGATTGAAATAAAACCGGTGGAAAATACATGAAACCTACCCATTTGTTTTAAAATCTGTTACTGGAAATAGATTTTCCATGCATGGTTTCCCTTTAGATGGAATGATTGCAAAGTATTGAAAATATGTTGGCTGCTCGGAGAGATATTTGGAATAGCTGGGTGGAAATTCTATATTATGATCATTGTGGAGTGAACAAAGTATAAAAACCCCTCACAGGAACCTCTCCCTATTTCCACCTGCAAACACTGCCATTTCCCAGGGTTTTTAGGTGGAAATAGGGAGAGGTTCCTGTGTGGGGCCGCTCTTTTTAAGACGAGTAACACTTTACTCAAAAAGGTGGAAGGAAACTACGTATTGTCCATTGTAGCAGGTGGGTGTAAAAAAAATCCCCTGTAAGGCCCTACTCTCGCCCTATTAATTCCCTTCTTGGTAAGTGTTACTTGCCATAAAAAGGGCGGCCCCACCCAGGAAACTCTCCCTATTTTCACCTAAAAGCCCTGGGAAATGGCAGTGTTTGTAGGTGGAAATAGGGAAAGGTTTCTGTGTGGGGCCACCCTTTTTAGGGTGAGTAACACTTTCCAAGAAGGGAATTAATAATGCGAGAGTAGGGCCTTACAAGGGAAGTTTTTACCCACACCGGTTATAATGGACCATACGTTGTTCCCTTCCACCTTTTAGAGGTCTTTGCATCACAACAATATGTGGTGTCCCGGTACCGTATTGCATACCGTACCTAGTGTAGAGGTCCCCAAAGTCAGAGTAACTACGTCCAGGTAGGGTTCCTCAGGTGGGACAGCCCCTAGTCGCCTCTCCTCAAGTCTATCTTTAATAATAATAAATGTATATATTTAATAATTATACATATTCTATAGTAATGTATAGTACTTACCTTGTTCAGCGTCGCAGGACCTTCGGTCATGTGACCATGCTAGCAACCTCTATGGTATGTTGTAGGACCTTAGGACGTCCTTGGGTCATGTGTAACCCACAAATCTCTGTAATGATGATTGACATCAGTATGGACCAATTAGCATTAGTCCGGCCCCTGCCCATATAAGGGAGCTGCGTCCAATTATCGCTCTCTTGGGTTTCTGCTCTCGTGGATGCCGGACTAGCAGGACGGATCTATGCAACTTTCAAAGACACGCTAGGCCTCAAAGACCTGCCGGCCTCAGCGGAACCAAAACCGTGAGTTCACATCTAAAACCCTGCTAATGCTAGCGTGACTACTGGACCGCAACTAACCCCTAAATCCAGTGGAACAACGCATAGTACCAAAAGACTCTAAATGCTAAAGTCCCAACCATTGTCAATCTCCAAGGAAAGCTGTTGTTATGCTGAGAGACTGTTATGTTATTGAAGCTTGCAGAAAATCTTCAGTAAAAGTTAATACTGTTTCAGAAAAATCTCCGGTTGTGGACAATCGATTCTCATTATCTACATCCCTATCGCTCTTGGGAAGGGTGGCGGTAGCAAAAGCATTATTGAGGAGCCCTGACCCTAGCGTCACGAATAGCAAGGGTTAACAAGCACCCTTTAATTACTGCACAGCTACACTCCCCATACCCTACATCCCCCAGGCTATCACATAGCTTTTTGGCGTCTCACGAACAGGATACAGGTGTGTGCCTCCAGCTGTTGCCATCAAGTAAAGTGTACTCCCCCTGTATAAAAGACTGTACCCATGTGTTACGGAGCACCATATAATGGTACGGAAGATTGGGTATGGTGCCGCGTGTAGAGCCAAAGTGAGCGTGTCACAGCCAAAAGGGAACTTAAAATCACAGTTGTTGTTTCCGGGGGGACAGGAAGTCGGGGCTGCACCAATGACGTTCTTCCGGCTGCCAGCCATTTTGGCGAAGCCCAGTATAAAGGGAACCCTGCACAGCGACTTCTTCAGTCTGCACAAAGGAGAGCCAGAAGGTACAGACATGGCAGAGAGCAGCGTTCCACGTGGCATGCGCACGAAGATGGCACCAGAACAAAGGAAAGTTGCGGCAGTCGCAGCCCAACCGTTCCACGATCTTGCTGACCGTTTGCAGCGGTTGTCACTGGATGAAGAGGGGGCTTGCAATCTTCCCCCACTGCCCGATGATGACGACGACTGGCAAGATAACCCTCCAGGGGACACTGCAGGGACATCTGGAACTCCTTCACCAGTGAGACTGTCCCCTCATCACCGAACTTGGGGTTCGTGGGCTGAGATCACGACGGAGGAATCATCTTTGAGCACTTCAACGGAGGCAGCTTTCTCTTTCTCCACCAGCCCTGAGCCAGAGATACCACTGTCCGCCCTGCAGAATACACGACCGTGCTCACCAAAATTGCCGTAATGGGTCTTTGGAAATGAACCTGACTTTATTCAATACATGCATGATGTGCTTCAACCCCTGCCTGGGAAACTCCTTCCATCGGTTCCTAAGGCACAACAAGAGAAGGCCCGTCAGGAGACCGAAATAGCCGACTTGATGGACAAGCTAAAGGCCCGACACAGAGAACTTTATGCCCCCAAACATGTACATCTGCCTCTTGAGGAAAGGATCCGCTACCAAGAGAACACCAAAGAGATGGAGGCACTCTTCATTCGCACGTGGGACCATCCCCGAGAAGGGGAGAAGCCCTTGGAACATCGCAGAGCAACAGTGGCCAAGTTCGACAAGGTCAGAGGTTATGGTACACTCATTGATTACCACACCGGCTATACCATCCTTGTAAACCAGCGAGCTGTACAGAGGTCATATCTTCACAAAAAGTCCCATTCCCTGGAGGTGGGTCAGATAGTGGAATACACCCCCGTCCGGGGCCGGCGAGGAGAGTGGGTGGCCGCAGTCACCAGGCCAGCAGCTCCAACCCAGTTGCCCTTCAAGTACTTTCCCTCTGATGATTGGGAAGCGGACCCATTCCAGCTGAGGCCGAAATGGCCTGCTCCTGATGCCTCCACCAACGTACCCAAGGAGAAGGAGTCTCTACAGCAGCCGCCACTTCCTTCTGCCTTCAACAAAGTACCCTTGCCTACTCCTATCCAGGAGGTTTGGCCTCGACCGCGGGTACCAACCAAAGTACTTGGGCCTACTCCCGACAAGGAGATTTGGCCTGCCCACCAGGTACCAACGACCATGCTGCGGCCCACTCCCGGCGAGGAGGTGGGGCCGAATCAACCAGCACCAACTGTTAACCTCAATCCTTCAGTGTCACACTCTACCCTTACTAATGTGGCGTGGGAGAGCAACATTAACTCTTTATCCTGCTCATGATCCTGAGAGGGGTAGAGGCTCTAGGCGAGGAGCAGGATGACATTGCCAGAGTTTCCTCTGAACTGTGACCCTTATACTGCTTTAAAGTTTTTTTTGTTGTCTTCACAGACTTTTCTGCAACAGTTCAAGAAGTGTGCCTAGCAGGACTATGCTAAGACTGTTCAAGTTGTAACGTAACAGTGAAGCTTTTGTGCCTTGTCATTAGACCAAGAGACTCCTAGCGGTAGGAGATTCGTAAGTGTGTGCCCGGCTAGAGCTGGTAGCCGTGAAGTTTAGATTCTTAGTGCAGTTGGACTGCTGATCCTTGCACGCTTGTTTACTTGTATATATCTCAATAGTAACGTGACATTCTTTGTGAAATGCACTTATCAGGTGAATGCACCTGAACCCTGTTGGAGTGTTTAATAAATGCTTATGCTAGAGTAACTAAATGCAAGTGGTTCTTGTACCCAGAAAAATTAGCCTTGTACATGTGTACATAAAAAATGTAAATAATAGGTTTTGTAGTAGTTGCTAACATGGCAAAAATGTATAGTGAGATTCAAAAATGTATAGTGAGATTCAAAAATGTATAGTGAGATTTAAATTTTCTAGTGAGCTTAGAAAAATGTTAAGTAGGATGTATCTCATGTTAATCATATCATCCAGTTACTAAATTCATGAACCAATCCTGTTCGTGAGTTTACCCAAACCAATATATGTACACCAAAGAAAATGTTAAGTAGCTTTATAGTGTTGTACCCGACCTTCACTTCGTCCCTCTGTCTTAGGGGATTGACATCGAGGCCGACTTATCTTAAGTAAGGGGGTTTGTGGTGTCCCGCTACCGTATTGCATACCGTACCTAGTGTAGAGGTCCCCAAAGTCAGAGTAACTACGTTCAGGTAGGGTTCCTCAGGTGGGACAGCCCCTAGTCGCCTCTCCTCAAGTCTATCTTTAATAACAATAAATGTATATATTTAATAATTATACATATTCTATAGTAATGTATAGTACTTACCTTGTTCAGCGTCGCAGGACCTTTTGTCATGTGACCATGCTAGTAACCTCTATGGCATGTTGTAGGACCTTAGGAGGTCCTTGGGTCATGTGTTACCCACAAATCTCTGTAATGGTGATTGACATCAGTATGGACCAATTAGCATTAGTCCAGCCCCTGCCCATATAAGGGAGCTGCGTCCAATTATCGCTCTCTTAGGTTGCTGCTCTCGTGGATGCCGAACTAGCAGGATGGATCTACGCAACTTTCAAAGACATGCTAGGCCTCAAAGACCTGCCAGCCTCAGTGGAACCAAAACCGTGAGTTCACATCTAAATCTCCGCTAATGCTAGCGTGACTACTGGACCGCAACTAATCTCTAAATCCAGTGGAAAAATGCATAGTACCAAAAGACTCTAAATGCTAAAGTCCCAACCATTGTCAATCTCCAAGGAAAGCTGTTGTTATGCTGAGAGACTGTTATGTTATTGAAGTTTGCAGAAAATCTTCAGTAAAAGTTAATACTGTTTCAGAAACTCTCCGGTTGTGGATAATCGATTCTTATTATCTACTCCCTATCACTCTTGGGAAGGGTGGCATTAGGAAAAGCATTATTGAGGACCCCTCACCCTGGCATCACGAATAGAAAGGGTTAACAAGCACCCTTTAGTTACTGCACAGCTACACTCCCCATACCCTACATCCCCCAGGCTATGACAAATACTTGGTGGTGTAGGTGCCACATGGTGTTTTTTGCACACCTTTCCTTTTGTTTGATTTCACAAAAATTTTGGGAACATATATTTTATCCTAAGAAAAGTTACGTTTTAGCTGATGCATATCCTCAATACTTACTTGTGGTCTGATGTGGACGAATGTCTGTAATTGGGGAGCAGCACCTAAAATATGTTTAGCACTATCCATATTTGAGAAGTGTTGGTGTGGCCCCATGGTCAATCTACTCTGATGCATCTAGCATTGATCTCCACACCCGTTTAGAGCGCATATGAACTCATTGCTGTGTTTTCCAGACCAGGAAAGGACATTGCACCAAAATGCTCCAGGAACTGTCATTGGCCCCCGTGGGCACTTTGGTCCTCTGCCCTCCAGGACTAGGTGTCGAGGGCGACTTTAATTAAGAGGGGGAGTTTGTGGTGGCCCAGTACATGATGGTGTTTCTCCGTACTCTCCTGCCCTGTCAGGCAGTGTTTCCAGGGCCACCTGTAGTTGTTTTTCCCCCATGTAAATATGTTATGCATTTTATTGTGTGTTGTGACTTTAATAAATATACCATGTGATTGTTACCCAGGAGGTACTAGTGACAGCTGACCCCAAAGGTGACCTATGGGCTCCCTGCTTGCCTCCCCCTTATAAACAATGGGGGGAGCTAGACTCAGTCTCTTTGAGCTTGGTCCAGGGCAGTCAAGTCATCTGAGTGTGTGTCCAGAGCAGTGGAAGTCTCAAGTCAAGTCCTGCAGCCACAAGTCAAGTGCACAGTAAGCTAAAGTCACAGCCCTGTCAGTCAAGTCAAGTTTGTTGTCCATCCAGCATCGCCTGCACTAAATTCTCCGGTCTACTACAAGTACCAGCAAACCTGTGAGGTCTCTGTGTCACAGGTCACCTCCTTGGGCCCTGGCTGTAATGCATAGACTGTAACAACTGTCTACTCTCAGTAAAGCTACCATTGTCCGTGCTGTGACAGGTCCTTGTGATCTAATGCGCTAGCTGGAATAATAATGAGATATGCTTGATTGTTGCTGCTGCCCCTTATAGCATTGTCCTAAGCTCTATACCTGAACAGATGATTTTTCTTTGGAATACACTAATAGAATGCAACAATTGTATTGCCAAATCACAGTAGTAAAAACACATTTCATATGCTAATTATAAATGGAAAAAATTACTCAAACCTAAATGCGCCCAACAAGGTTTAGCTAATGCAAATAAATAGGAAGAAGTCAATAAATGATCTGTAGCTGTAATAATATTCATGGTAAAAATGTATGTTGGGGAAACCCATTTATTTTTAGATTACTATTATCATTAATTAACTCCTTACTGATGCAGACAATTTAAATTTTTAATTTAAATTTTTTTTGTCTTACAGGGGACATGCTGTATACTGGGCCAGTGTGTGTGAGCCTAGGGTAGGGGATGATGGGAGTAAGAATACATGCTCTTACTGGTGCCCAGCTATGTACAACAAACAGGCCCATCGCTACAGGACAGGCAAACCAAGCAATTGCTTGGGGCCCCGAGCTGGCTGGGGGGCCCCGAGCACAGCCAGTGCTTGCCAGTCCTGTAGCGATGGGGCAATTCCCCCCATCACCAGGGCCGGATTAAGAATCATGCTCTTGGAGTTTGAGCTCACCTCACCACAATCACGCTCCCCCCACCCCAGCTGCACTTGGTATCTTCCCTCAGCCCCGGACTCTTCTCTCAGCCTTCAGCCGTCTGAGCAGGAGGGGGAGGAGAGAGCACAGAGCTGTGAGGAAAAGAGACCGCAGAGGCTGTACAACATGGGGCCTGACTACAGTAGGTTTCCCTGCCTGTATATATATGTGTATATGTGTGTGTGTGGATATATATATATATGTGTGTACATATGTGTATGTCTATGTACTGTGCCTGTGTGTTACTACTGTGGATGACTATATGTAAAGTGCATGTGTTTATCTATACCAGTGTTTCCCAACCAGGGTGACTCCAGTTGTTGCAAAACTACCACTCCCAGCATGCCCGGACAGCCAAAGGCTGTCTGGACATGCTGGGAGTTGTAGTTTTGCAACCTCTGTAGGCTCACTGGTTGGGAAACACGGATCTATTCTATCTGTGTGTGTGTATGATGCATGTATAGTATCTAATGTGTAGAGTGTGTGTGTATGAAGCATGTACAGTATGTAATGTGTACAGTATGTGTGTGCATGAAGCATGCATGTACAGTATGTAATGTGTACAGTGTTGTGTGTATGATGCATGTATAGTATCTAATGTGTACAGTATGTGTGTGTGTATGAAGCATGCATGTACAGTATGTAATGTGTACAGTATGTGTGTGTGTATGATGCATGTACAGTATGTAATGTGTACAGTGTGTGTGTATATAATGCATGTACAGTATGTAATGTGTACAGTGTGTGTGTATATAATGCATGTACAGTATGTAATGTGTACAGTGTGTTGTGTGTATGATGCATGTACAGTATGTAATGTGTACAGTATATGTGTGTGTATGAAGCATGCATGTACAGTATGTAATGTGTACAGTATGTTGTCTGTGTATGAAGCATGCATGTACAGTATGTAATGTGTACAGTATGTTGTCTGTGTATGAAGCATGCATGTACAGTATGTAATGTGTACAGTATGTGTGTGTATGAAGCATGCATGTACAGTATGTAATGTGTACAGTATGTGTATATCAAGCATGCATATAGTATGTAATGTGTACAGTATCTGTGTGTGTATGATGCATGTACAGTATGTAATGTGTACACTGTGTTGTCTGTATAATGCATGCACAATATGTAATGTGTACAGTATGTTGTGTGTGTATGATGCATGCACAGTATGTAATGTGTACAGTATCTGTGTGTGTATGATGCATGTACAGTATGTAATGTGTACACTGTGTTGTCTGTATAATGCATGCACAATATGTAATGTGTACAGTATGTTGTGTGTGTATGATGCATGTACAGTATGTAATGTGTACAGTGTGTGTATATAATGCATGTACAGTATGTAATGTGTACAGTGTGTGTGTATGATGCATGTACAGTATGTAATGTGTACAGTGTGTGTGTATGATGCATGTACAGTATGTAATGTGTACAGTGTGTGTGTATGATGCATGTACAGTATGTAATGTGTACAGTATGTGTGTGTGTGTATGAAGCATGCATGTACAGTATGTAATGTGTACAGTATGTTGTGTGTGTATGAAGCATGCATGTACAGTATGTAATGTGTACAGTATGTGTGTATGAAGCATGCATGTAAAGTATGTAATGTGTACAGTGTGTGTATGAAGCATGCATGTACAGTATGTAATGTGTACAGTATGTGTGTGTATGAAGCATGCATGTACAGTATGTAATGTGTACAGTATGTGTGTATCAAGCATGCATATAGTATGTAATGTGTACAGTATCTGTGTGTGTATGATGCATGTACAGTATGTAATGTGTACTCTGTGTTGTCTGTATGATGCATGTACAGTATGTAATGTGTACAGTATGTTGTTTGTGTATGATGCATGTACAGTATGTAATGTGTACAGTGTGTGTGTGTATATAATGCATGTACAGTAAGTAATGTGTACAGTGTGTGTGTATGATGCATGTACAGTATGTAATGTGTACAGTGTGTGTGTATGATGCATGTACAGTATGTAATGTGTACAGTGTGTGTGTATGATACATGTACAGTATGTAATGTGTACAGTATGTGGTGTGTATGAAGCATGCATGTACAGTATGTAATGTGTACAATATCTGTGTATGAAGCATGCATGTACAGTATGTAATGTGTGCAGTATCTGTGTGTGTGTATGAAGCATGCATGTACATTATGTAATGTGTACAGTATGTGTGTGTGTGTATGAAGCATGCATGTACAGTATGTAATGTGTACAGCATGTTGTGTGTGTATGAAGCATGCATGTACAGTATGTAATGTGTATTGTGTGTGTATATAATGTATGCGGTGGCGGATCCAGGGGGGGGGGGGAAACGGGGCAATTGCCCCGTCCCGTGCGTGCGCCTATTGGAAAGCAATGCGGAGGAGTGGAGCAGTGTACAGGACATGCGCTGGCCAGCATGGTAAGTGACCAGCGGCACATCAGCTTCAGTGCTCCGACCACCGCTCCTCCAGTCCCGGGACCTACTGCTATGGTGGCCGGGCCAGAGGAGCACTGAAGTAGGGCAGTAAACAGGCATACAGCCTCCAGCCATACACTGTATGGCTGGAGGCTGTATGTCTGTGGGGGAACATACTACACCTAATGTGGGGGGACTATACTGCACCTAATGTGGGGGAACTATAGCCTAATGTGGGGAGAACTATACTGAACCTAATGTGGGGGAACTATACTGCACCTAATGTGGGGGGGGGAACTATACTGCACCTAATGTGGGGGGACTATACTGCACCTAATGTGGGGGGAACTATACTGCACCAAATGTGGGGAACTATACTGCACCTAATGTGGGGGGCCTATACTGCACCTAATGTGGGGGAACTATAGCCTAATGTAGGGAGAACTATACTGCACCTAATGTGGGGGGACTATACTGCACCTAATGTGGGGGAACTATAGCCTAATGTGGGGAGAACTATACTGCACCTAATGTGGGGAACTATACTGCACCTAATGTGGGGTAAACTATACTGCCAACCTAATGTGGAGAACTATACTGCACCTAATGTGGAGAACTATACTGCACCTAATGTGGAGAACTATATTGCACCTAATGTGAGGAACTATACGGCACCTAATGTGGGGAGAACTATACTGCACCTAATGTGGAGAACTATACTGCACCTAATGTAGGGGGACTATACTACACCTAATGTGGGGGAACAAAAGGGCTAATGTAGGGGAACTGTACAGCACCTAATGTGGGGAACTATACTGCCTAATGTGGGGGAACTATACTGCACCTAATGTGGGGGACTATACTGCACCTAATTTGGGGAGCTATACTGTACATAATGTGGGGGACTATACTGCACCTAATGTGGGGGAACTATACTGCACCTAATGTGGGGGGAACTATACTGCACCTAATGTGGGGGAACACTGCTAGCCTAATTTGGGGAGAACTCTGCTGCACCTAATGTGGGGGGAACTGTGCCGCACCTAACGTGGGGGGAACTGTGCCGCACCTAACGTGGGGGGAACTGTGCTGCACCTAATGTGCGGGCCTCGTATCGACGTTCGCTCACGTCGCGCTCCCAGCATTCAAGGGCCGGCGATACTACGTCCTGACGCCGGCCCTAGAGCGTGACGTGCGTGAACATCAAGGGGGGGGGCCTCCAGGTCCATTTTGCTTGGGGCAGCCAAATTCCTTCAAACGGCCCTGACAACAAAACAGCTCTGCCACCTGCATCTCAGGCAGGGCTGGTGCAAGGATTTTTGTCACCTAGGCAAAAGCTAATTTTGCCGCCCCCTTGACTCCGCCCATTAGCCCAGCTGTTGACATGTCCCACCTTACTACACGTCCCCTCCTCATTTAATTAGCTAACTACTGAGGTGACACATTGTAACAAACCTCCTCCTCATGTTGCTGACTGAGCAAGTTGTTTGGATGCTGGTTGTCTAGCTTTCTTGTGGCAGGCAGAGTGGCGCCCCCACATCAAGATGGCGCTCTAGGCGGCTGCCTATTTTGACTATAGGCAGAGCCAGCCCTGATCTCAGGAGGATGAGGTGGGGGGGACATATTGATAAAGTGAAAACACCTCGAGACTCAGGGCTCCATAATCTTTTAGGAGATATTGAAAACTCAGGATGTTTGGGAAGGTCACAGTTCCTCTTTAGCAGGCCTATAACTGTTTATTTTTTATTTTAGAAAAGTTTTAAGACACTTTATACACAACATATAAAAAAGAGGAAATACAGGCATGTCTCCAATGCAAAGTCAAACAGAACAAATAAAGTCATATAGTTGTCTTTTTATCGTCTTGACAATTATTTAAACATGAATTATCTTATGCAAAGATGTTAATCTAAAGTCTAGATGAATTAGATCTATATAAGCAGAGTAAGCTAAAACTATCAAAACAATGGGTAATCGGCCAATTCTATTATGCATCCATATTTGTGAACACCGTTGCCTCAAAATATATGTAGTCAGTGATAAAGAAGTGGTAAAGAGAGGAAAAAATAAAATAAAAATGTAATGATATAAAGAGATTAGCTAATTGAAATCCACATTGAAGACATAGAAAGGCCTTATTTAAATGTGACTAAAGTTATCTTATAAAGAATAGTTGCTGTACAATAGTAAATCGTATTTTTCAGAACTCGTCTATATTAATACCATCACCTTGATATTTCATTTGAAAGTATTTTCCTTTATACCAGGAAAACCTGACTGCAGCAGATTGCATATTACGGTATATTTCCGCTGTGCCATAATCCTGCTCCGCAGACCTCACTGTTTTATCGTAGGTCAATTCATTTAGCAGCTCTTGGGTAATGCCAGTGCCCACCATGCACTGCTTGTTCTTTATGGGGTTATTGTTCCAGATATAAAACGTCACATCCCTGGATGGCTATAAGTTTTCCATATGAATATGGACGGTGTTGATGACATCATAAGTAAAGACACTTTTAGGGAGTCTCTTTCCAGGCTGGTAGAGCAGATACATGATCAGGTTAAGCTGTATCTGACCACCTTTACATAGAACGGCTGCCAGGGAGGCAATTAAGTGAGACTTCTACTATTCTATCCAAAGTGTTGGCCTCAGACATCCACCCATCTGTTTTTCCACTAAAATAACTCCCATTGCCATGTGAGAAATGGTATGTTAGAACTGTGTGGGAGCTTACTATAAAGAGTTTGACTATGTGGGAGTCTGGGAGTGCATAGGCAGAAATTCCAAATCCTATCAATATATGAAACTTACCAGGAAATAATACTTAACCTTTGCATCCTGTGACAACTGTACCAGGCAGAAACTAAAATATAATACTATAACAACAATACTAAAAAAATAATAACAATTAATAATAAAAGAAATAACTGATGACAAAAAGAAATCTTAATATGAAATAGATTATTGCCGAATTGACAAGAATTTATTCCATTCTGTAACTAGTTATTCATGCATCAAATAATCATTGCTACATATCAGTGACATCTCCAGCTTTCATATTTGGGAGGGGGGCACACTGGGGGCCAGGAAAAAAAAAGTGGGGCAATAAAAAAATGATACATACTGTATATGCTGCCAGGATAGAAAAGTGCCGCACACTGTGTCGCCAGGGTATATTGGTATTCAGAGGCTTGTAGCTCCTGGGCCCTGATGGAAAATCTGCAACAGGGCCCCATATGCAAATTGAAATACTGGTCTCTTATGGTGTGGATGGGTTTTGGGGCCCCCTTAGGCACCAGGGCCCCGATGCGACTGCTACCTCTGCTACCTCTATAGCTAAGACCCTGTTGGTGCTCCACACTGTGTGCCAGGATAAAATGGTGCTCCACAATGTGCCTCCTGGATATAATAGTGCTCCACATTGTACTGCCAGGATATAATGGTGCCAAACACTGTGCCGCCAAGATAAAGTAGTGCCACATACTGTACTGTCAGCACAAAATAGTGCCACACACTGTGCTGCCAGGACATAACAATGCTACACACTGTGCTGCCAGGATAAAATAGTGCTAATAACTGTCCTGCAAGGATATAATAGCACCTGACACTGTGCTGCCAGGATAAAATAATGCCACACACAGTGCCACCAGGATATAATGGTACCCCATGAATGCCTGGACAGCTGAAGGCATGCTGGGGATTGTAGTTTTAAAACAGCTGGAGGCACCTGGGTTGGGAAACAGTGTAATAATGTCACATACTGTGCTGCCAGGATATACTGTAATAGTCCCACACACACTGTCACCAAGACATTATAGTGCCACACACTGTGCCCCAGTACATAATAGTGCCACACATTGCACTGCCGGGATATAATAGTGCCACACGCTGCACTTCAAGGATATCATAGTGCCACAGACTATGCTGCCAGGATATAACAGTGCAATACACTGTGCAGCCACAATATATTAGTACCACACACTGTGCTGCTAGGAAATAATAGTTCCACATACTGTGCCACTAGGATATAATAGTGCCACACACTGCGCTACCAGAATATAATAGTGCCACATACTGTTCTGCCTGAATATAATAGTGCCCCTTGGATATAATAGTGCCAAACACTGTGTTGCCAGGAAATCCATTTGTTCAGCACTATAGCCGACATTTATCATTGTCTTTAGACAGTTTTTTGTGTCTACAAAAGGTGCAAAAAAGGCGCAACCAGGGTTTATTTGCGCCTTTTTTGCACCTTTTGGTTTACACATTTCTGCTGATGTTGAGTTGCAATCCACTGATTTTGGCAATACACATGATATGGAAGGGTTTTATTAACTGCGCCTTTCTGTGAAAAGGAGCAAAAAAGGCACAAAGCCACTGAAAAGTCTCTAAAACTACACCAGCCCAGACTTAGCTTAGCTTTTTGGTGTATGTGAAGAGATAAATTTCAGAAAATGTGACCTGCACAAAATCTTTCAAATGCTCTGTGACCATTTAATAAATCTGGTGCTCCTACATATTACCGGCACACACAAAAAAGGTGTAAAAAAAAACGCTTCACTTACACCTACAATGATAAATGCCAGCCTATGTTTGGTAAAGCATTACATGTCAGTAAATGTCACAAAGCAGCTGCATTTAAACTCTTCAGCATATTGTAGTGCAGGCTCAGACACTTCATCTGATGTCACTGCAGGGATATGCTTTTGTTTTATCTTGCCAAGATTAAAGGGGAACTCTGGTGGAAACAAGTGTAAAAGAAATGTTTTCAAATCAACTGTTGCCAGAAAATAAAAAGATTTGTAAATTTATTCTATTTCAAAATCTTAATCCTTCCAGTGCTTATCACCTTCTGTATACTACAGAGAATTTGTACAGTTCTTTCCAGTCTGATAACAGTGCTCTCTGATGACACCTCTGTCCGTGTCAGGAACTGCCTAAATTAGAAGCAAATCCCCCATGGAAAACCTCTCCTGCTCTGGACAGTTACTGACACGGACAGAGGTGGCAGCAGAGAGCACTGTGGTCAGACTGGAAAGAACATCACAAATTTCTCTGTAGTATACAGCAGCTGATAAGTACTGTAAGGGTTAAGATTTTTAAATAGAAGTAATTTACAAATCTGTTTAACTTTCTGGCACCAACTGATTTGAATACATTTTTTTCCATCGGAGTTCCCCTTTAATGGATTTGGAAAGTTGCTCTTGCTTCTCGGATGATCAGTTCTAGGATAACAAGTGTCATAATGTAATCCAGTATGATCGTGTTCATTTATGGAATTTATCTGGAAGAATCGTAACTACCAACTGACATATTATAATGGATTAAAATAGGAGCCAAGTGATATCAATCCATTTACAGATGAATCATCAGGCGATGTGCAGACCTTAAATGGCCATGGTTACAATAACACTTTCCTTCTTCAGATTTTGTTTAGCCACATAAACTGCTGTAGAACCCAGCAAATGAGCTGCATTGTGTATTAAGCCCAAATTCAGGTACAGGTACTGTTCGGATTTTATAGATTTTATGGCAACTTTAATACCTCTAATTTTAAAATATACTTTTTATTATATACATGTGAAAACTCAACAAAATACAGTAATCTTCAGAGATAGAGCCAAAGGTCCAGTCAATAACAAACCACAAAACTGAGTATTGAAGACAACTATTGAAACTAGGTGGAGGGCCATTCATGACTGATTCTGAGTGCCTGCCCAGGTGATAGCTGTAGATTATTATGCAGGGAACACCGATTCTGTCCTACAGTCTTCCTATGTTTCCCTATGTGATGTCCCAGTATGGGATATAAACCAGAAAACAATAGAAAGATGGATCTCCAGCAGGCGCTTTAACAGCATGAATTAAGGATGAAATGTTCAAAGATCATATAGCAATTTATTTAGGCACACAAAGCACCGCGTTTCCTGCCCGTAGCGGGCACTTCATCAGGCAAATGTGCCACACTTCTCTGCCGGATCTTCAGTGCCATTTGCCTGAGAGAAAACGTTCCCATTGCCTGTTTTGCCATTCCCGTGTATCCAGACCTTCCTGCTACGTTTTTTGACTACGAACCTTTGCCGCCTGCCTTGACCTTCTGCTACGTTTGACTACGCTACTGCCTTATCCTTTGGTACCTCGCCTTGCCCAGTTGCATGTGTGGTCGAGCCATGTCAGGGGTTACGACCTGAGTGTTGACTGCTGTAGCAAGCCCATCCTGCCTTGCGGCGGGCTCTGGTGAAAACCACCGGCACCTCAGACTCCGCTCCCCAATATGGTCATCAGCCACACAGGTGGAGGATCAACTTCCAGCTCTGTGAAAGCCTCCACCCAGGTGCGTGACAGCAAGATCCGGCCATGGATCAAACTGGAGTTCCTCTGTCTGATAACTCGGATCTTGCACCTATCGTGGCACTTCAGTCCCAGCAGTTGGCCCAGCAGGCACAGCAGCTTAACCAGCTAACCGCCATGATGCAGCAGTTGCTTTCTGCTCAGCAGCAACTGCCTCAGCCTCCTCCTTCAGCTCCAGTACAGCCTCCCACTGCTGCACTCTCCTCCGGAACCAAACTCCGTTTGTCGCTGCCTGAGAAATATGAGGGGGATCCCAAGTCCTGTCGGGGTTTTGTGACGCAGTGCTCCATGCACATAGAACTCATGGCGGACCAGTTCTCCACGGAACGTGCAAAAGTAGCTTTTGTCATTAGTCTCCTGTCTGGAAGGGCTTTGGCCTGGGCAACCCCGGTGTGAGATCGCAGTGATGTCGTCACTACTAATCTCCAGGCACTGTCTTAGAGGAACCTGCTCGAGCCTCCTCTGCAGAGACTGCTCTGCTGAATCTTTCTCAGGGCAACTCCACTGTTGGTGAGTATGCCATCCGGTTCCGAACCCTGGCATCAGAGTTGTCCTGGAAGAATGAAGCTCTCTGCGCTACCTTCAAGAGAGGATTCTGTAGCCAAATTAAGGATATCCTGGGTAGCCTGGGAATTTCCGTCTACCTTGAACGAGCTTATACAATTGGCATCCCGGATAGATATTCGTTTCTCCGAGCAACGAGAGGAAGTTACGACAAGAAAGGGAATCCGCACGACCTTGGCGCTTTCCTTTTCTGGCGCCAGTCTTCCACCAACCACCACAGCCTTCTTCAATGCCTCCCGCAGTGTAGGCTATGCAGGTGGATCGGTTCCGCTTGACCCTGCAGGAAAGGACTCGTCGACGAACCGAAAATCTTTGTCTTTACTGTGCCCGTGCAGAACACTTCCTTAAGGACTGTCTTCTGCGCCCTCAGCCACAGGGAAACGCTCGCACCTAGGGTTTGTAGGAGAGGCCTCCCTAGGTGTGAATTCCTCCTCTCCACGCTTAAATTTGATGGTCCAGCTTCTTCTTCCCTCCGAAGAGATCATCTCCGTTCTGGCCTTCCTGGACTCTGGCTCTGTGGGAAACAAAAGTCTTCCAGTTCTTTGAGATTTCTGGGCTGTCTGTCACGCTATGCTCTTTTAAGGTCTATCCATAGATTTTCAATTATGTTGAGGTCAGGAGATTGTGAAAGCCATGGCAAAACCTTCAGTTTACTCCTCTTGATGTAATCCCCTGTGGATTTCGAGGTGTGTTTAGGATCATGATCCATTTGTAGAAGCCATCCTCTCTTTAACTTTAGCTTTTTCACAGATGACATCAAGTTAGCATCCAAAATTTTATGAAATGTTATTGAATCCACTCTGAGATGTTCTACTCGTGAGATGTTCCCCGTGCCACTGGCTGCAATACAACCCCAAAACATGAGTGATCCGCCCCCATGCTGAACAGTTGGACAGAGGTTCTTTTCATTAAATTCTGTTCCCCTTCTTCTCCAAACGTAACTTTGCTCATTCCTGCCAAGAAGTAAAATTTTAACCTCATCGGTCCACAGAACTTGTTTCCAAAATGCATCACGCTTGTCTACATGTTCATTTGCAAAGTTCAAACGCTGATTTTTGTGGTGAGGACGTAGAAGAGGTTTTCTTCTGATGACTCTTCCATGAAGACCATATTTGTACAAGTATCTCTTTATAGTGGAATAGTGTACCACAACTCCAGTGTCTGCCAGATCTTTCTGGAGGGATTGTGATGTCAAACGTGGTTTTTGAATTGTTTTTCTCACAATCCTGCGAGCTGTTCTGTCTGATATTTTTCTTGGTCTTCCAGATCTTGCTTTAACTTCCACTGTTCCTGATGACTGCCATTTCTTAATTACATTCTGAACAGAGGATATTGACATCTGAAAACATTTTGTCTTCTTATAGCCTTCTCCAGCTTTGTGATCGTCAACTATTTTCAGTTTCAGATTTCTAGACAACTGCTTAGAAGAACCCATGGTGCTGATTGTTGGGGCAAGGTCAGATGAGTCTGGGCATTTAAAACCTTTGAGATTGACATCACCTAGTCTTCCCAGATGATGATTGAGAACAATCCATGACACTGGCAGGTCTCAGCTTTGCAAAGGGGGCAGTGCATGCTATAAATTCTGCAGGGTGCCAAAACTTTTGCAGACACCATTTTTTTGTTTTCTGTTATTATGAAAGTGTAAATGATGGAAATAAAATCTAACTTTTGTTGACATATTATAAGAATGTCTAATCTGTAATTTGATGCCTTTTGGAGATTTTTCCATCTTTCCTTGGCTTCTTTATGCACATTAATACAAATTTTTACCTGAGGTGCCCAAACTTTTGATCCCTACTGTAGCTCCCATCGTTTCCCTTACCAAAAAGTTGGCTAATCCAGGGGTGTGGACACCAGCGGCTGAAGAAGCTTTCAAACAGTTGAAGTCTGCCTTAGCTTCTGCTCCTGTTTTATCCAGACCTGATCCTAACACGCCATTCTTCTTGGAAGTGGATGCTTCCTCAATAGGAGCTGGGGCAGTTTTGACATAAAAGTCTACTAAAGGGAGAACTTTAACCTGCGGAAAACCTGTGGAAAACCTTCTCCCCTGCGGAGAGAAACTATACTATCGGAGATCTCGAGCTCTTAGCCATTAAACTGGCCTAAGAAGATTGGCGTCACCTCTTGGAACGTTTGGTACATCCTGTCACAATTTATTCAGACCACAAGAATCTGCTTTATCTTCAGTCAGCCCATAGTCTCAACCCACGACAGGCCCGATGGTCTTTATTTTTCTCCAGATTCAACTTCTTCATCCACTTCTGTCCTGCAGAAATGAATGTCCGAGCTGACGCTCTCTCCAGGTCTTCAGATGTTCACTATTATCTCATCAGAGCGTCTCATTTCTACTGCACCAGCAAGTCTCCAACATCTGCCTTCTGGAAAAACTTACGTATCACCTCGTATGAAACTCCGAGTCTTGAAATGGGGACATTCTTCTCTTCTGGCCGGCCATCCTGGTATTCGTAAGTCCCTAGAGCTCATCTCCAGACATTACTGGTGGCCTACTTTAAAAAAGAATGTCGTTGATTTTGTTCGGTCCTGCTCAGTCTGTGCCCGGGACAAGACTCCCCGTTCCGAGCCAGCATGTCTGCTTCAGCCCTTGCCAATTCCTGAGCTTCCTTGGTCTGATACTGCCATGGATTTCAAAAAACACGTCTTTCACTTCTACATGCTACTTCTCGTATTAAAGTTCAGGCAGACAAGAAGAGACGCCTCCTCCTGAATATTCTCCTGGTGACAAAGTCTGGATATCCACTAAATATATCCATTTTAAGATACCCAATTATAAACTAGGTCCTCGTTATTTGGGTCCCTATAAAGTCAAGAAGCGGCTCAATTCTGTGGCTTATTCCCTCCATATTCCTTCCTCTCTCTGGATCCTGCAATCCTTCCATGTATCCCCCCTGAAACCAGCCATCTTTAACAGTTTTTCTCCAAGGGACATCTCTCCTGCTCCCATCTCTAGTACCTCAGATGTGTATGTTGTAAAGGAAATCTTGGACTCTAAGTTCGTCAGAGGAAAACGCTTTTTTCTGGTTGATTGGGAAGTTTTCGGTCCGGAGGAGAGGTCTTGGGAGCCGCAGGACAATATTCTGGACAAAGACCTTCTCAAGATGTTCCTGAGCCGCAAAAGGAGGAGAAGACCAAAAGGGGGGGTACTGTTACAGCCTGCGCTCCGGCCGCACATGTTGGCCGTGAGCGCATTGTCCCTGCTTCTGGCGGGGCCGGGATTCGCATCGCGGGACGTGCCCGCATTCAAGTCCCGGCCCGTCACTTACCCCGCTCCTCTGACACTTCCTCCACTGTGTCTCAGCTTCAGCGCGCGTGTCCACGTCTCTTAGCGTGCCTGTCCGCTGGAGCTCTGAAATTTTAAGGGCCAGTGCACCCATAATTATGTGTAACACCTGACACTACTCTATAAGTCCCTGCACCTCCCACACTTCCCTGCCAGATCTTCAGTGCCAAATGCCTGAGAGAAAGTGTTCCCATTGCCTGTTTTGCCATTCCCGTGTATCCAGACCTTCCTGCTACATTTTTTGACTACGAACCTTTGCTGCCTGCCTTGACCTTCTGCTATGTTTGACTACGCTACTGCCTTATCCTTTGGTACCTCGCCTTATTCAGTTACCTGGGTGGTCAAGCCGTGTCGGGGGTTGCGACCTGGCGGCAGGCTCTGGTGAAAACCAGAGACACCTTAGACTCCGCTCCCTGATACGGTCCGAGTCATCAGCTACACAGGTGGAGGATCCACTTACAGCTCTGTGACAGCCTCCACCCAGGTGCGTGACAGTTTATTTCTAACAGCATATAAAATTACTGTTGTTTCAGGTTTTCTCAGGTTGCAGTGCGGCCTGAGACATTACATCACTAGTCAGGTGTTCAGAGGGAGCCTGTCTTTGCTTCAATGGGTGGAGCGAATGGGTGGTAGGGAGATCATTCTGCAAGAATTGTAGTTTTCCTCAGCTGGAGGCAACCTGGTCAGAAAACACTGGTCTATTGCATGGAAATGGACACAGGTGTGTTTCAATGGATGGGGTGGTTGATGTGTGGGAGGGAGAAAAGTGACCTCATACTTACAAATAAGGAATCATAGGACACTTTAAATTCATGGAAAGTCAGCTAAAATTTTTTATTTTGTTCTGCCATCCACAGCATCCTGCACAAAAAAGCACCATCCTTTAACTGTTTTCCCTTATTTCATATTTGCATAGTCCATGCTTCAAAACATGTCCTGTGCAGTGTAAAAATACTCATGGAGCTAGGTTGCTCCTTCAGAATGGCAAGATCAGCTTGTAGCTTAAAGGGGTACTCCAGTGGAAAACATTTTTTTTTAAATCAACTGGTGCCAGAAAGTTAAACAGATTTGTAAATTACTTCTATTAAGAAAAAATCTTTATCCTTCCAGTATTAGCAGCTGTATTATGCTACAGAGGAAATTCATTTCTTTTTGAATTTCTTCTTTCTCTTAACTTTTTGGGTTTACCATATACAGTAGGACAGGCTGCCATTATAATAAAAGTGCCCCCCCCTCCCCCCCCCTGAGGACAGCATTTGAGATATATATCTTGCCACTTTATAATCAACAGGAAATAAAATATTCAATTGCACAGAGATATCTAGGCATTCTACGGAAAACAGTACAACTAGATTAGATGTCATTAGCATGATGGAGGAAATACATATATAGGCAAGGCAGAAATGTTATGCAAATTGTATTTAATAATTCAATTGATAAAATAAAAATTATATAAATAAAAAAAAAGAAATGTTATCTGTGCATTCTGTACAGTAACTTGTTAAGTAACTTTGTGACGGCTAAGTGTAATGTATGACTGATAGCTGATGCCTGACAGGTACATACACATTCACTCCTATGGCCCTCCCAGACCCGATCATAGACAGCTAGTTTCCATAGGCCCAGGAAAAGGCATTTGAAAGGTCGTAGACGGTTCCTTATACAGCAGCATTTATAGCACAGGCAGTATGTATAATTCAGCCTACCAAAGGCAGAGGCAGAGATGACTGCTTGGCAACTGCCTAATGTCTTATACAAAAATCTGGAGCAGAATATATTATTTAAGGCTAAGAATTTTGGTTGTTACCCAGTATATCCCTGAACTGTTGCTACCCTATGCAATAGCCATGGCACAATTACACGAAAATTGATTATTTATGGGGGAGATTTATCAAAACCTGTCCAGAAGAAAAGTTGCTGACTTTCCATTAGCAACCAATCAGATCGCTTGTTTTAGGCCTCTAAAAAAATTAAAAAGCAATCTGGTTGCTATGGGCAACTTAGTAACTTTTCCTCTGGACAGGTTTTGATAACTCTCCCCCAATAAGTTTACACGAGACAGCGCTGGCATTGTTACAACTACGTAAGCAAATTTACATGTGATAATATTGTTGCATCGATTAGTATTAGATCGATGCAACTTCTCTCAGGTCATTATAGGATAGAGAGTATCACACCAGCACAGTCACAAGCCTTTATGGCAATGTTTACCAGCCTGGTGTTTCCTAGAACCTGAATCCTGAATTCCTAGAATCCCGAACGAGCTTTCTTTTAGTAGGAATAAAAGTGGAATTTCTGGGAAGGAAAACATTTTCTTTCTCCATGATTAAAAGATAGGCGGTCACTGCTCTATGGCCTATTAGTTAATATTCTGCCTTATCTACACATAAATTAAAATATACTTTAAATGGAAATCATCATAAATGGTTCTATTTCTAATCCCTATAGCATTTTCTGCTGAATACATTCCATACATTCCAAAATATACTAGACTATACATTTTTATCCAAATGAAAGACTTATAATATAAAATAGATAAGTTAATTGGATTCTTTAGGACCAGAAGTAAAGTATTTGTCTTATAGCTGGTTTATTAGGAGTATATTCCACAGTTCTGCACATAACTTACATATTCAGATTGGTTTCCTCAGAAGGATTCATTATATATTTTCCTCTAAGAGCTAAGCACAGGACATGGCAAATGTCATAAGAGGCCAACCCCACTGGCCTACACATGTTTTTGGAAAGAGGAGCAAACCCAGGTGAGCAAAGTTAAACTAGATTCCAACTTAGGACATACAAGACACTGGTGCCCATCACTGAACCATCATGCCATACATTAAATGGGCACTGTCAGATACAAAAACTTTTAAAATATTGTAAAGCATGCAAAACCAATAGGTTTTGCAATTGCTTTCATTAGAAAATTTTCCGTATTTCATACTGAAAAAGCCAGTCAAACAACTACCCCCCTGCCTGCTTGGACACATACTAGTTCAGCTGTGTCCATGCATCATCAGCTATGTCATGGACACACTTCCTTGATTGACAGCTGTGTGTGCAGGGCTCACAGCTGGAGGAAAAATCCTCCCACTGCCAGCTTGAGAAGAATTCAGACTAGTGAGTTAAATTAAAAAATGTAATAAAAAAAAAATAAAGGTGCTAGATAGATAAATTTGATTACATTGTCGGGATTAGGTACTGAGTGATATATATATAAAAAAAATTGTTGGATCTGACGGGTATGCTTTAAGGCTAGATGGAGCTGTCACAGATTAAGGCATGCTCAGTGCTTGCCTTGGACATGTCCCTTCCTGAGCAGTGGATGTCAGAATGAGTAAGCAGCATAACAGAGGGATTTGGAATCTAAATATAGAAGCTGGACAAATAAAAAAGGCGTAAAGCATTTGCATGACCTAGTAAGAAACACATTAAAGCATTATTTATTTCTGTTATATGACATTTACGTTTTAAGTCATATCAATTGACAATATCTATAATAAGATTAGAAACAATCAAGGATTTTATTCATGTACAATCTCCACCACAGCACAAATAATCAGAGGTCCAGGATCAAGTGGAAAGGCTTCCAAGTTTATTCACACCATAAATGGGATAGCGGTGCAACGTTTCGGCAAACTGCCTTTGTCAAGCATGCTGACAAAGGCAGTTTGCCGAAACGTTGCACCGCTATCCCATTTATGGTGTGAATAAACTTGGAAGCCTTTCCACTTGATCCTGGACCTCTGATTATTTGTGCTGTGGTGGAGATTGTACATTTATGGACTGCTGACCTGCCAGTTGGCTGACCACGTGCACTTACAGAGGGGGTCTTTGCTGGCTCTTTCGCTTGAAGGATTTTATTCATCTAGCCCCATATTACTATGGAATATACAGTAGTTTATCCAGTTTAGTCAAACTAGTATGCAATTTATAAAGCCTAAAGCTACCTTTTCTGTTTATGATATTACATATTATTTTGAAATGAAAATAAAATGCTCATCTGTTTTTTTCGGCTAAAAAGCAAAAATAAACTCACTAGTGACCAAAATGCTGAGTTATCTGACATACAATACTTGGAAGATTATAGAATTCCATTGGAAGATTAAAAAATAAACTACACGACTCCTGCTTGTCTGGACAGCTGTGTACCTCATCTTATTGGTCCTTCACTAAATTTCCCTTGGCATGTTAGTGTACAGTAGTTATGACACTGGCTGACATATAGAAACATTTTGTGCATAATCTAAGTCTATGACTAAGGTTCCATGCTGATAGAGATATATGCATTACTAGAATTACTATTCATTTTTATAAATCATTAGTATTTGTAGCTGGTCTAATAGCCATAAGGAAAACTATATTATGACCTTATATTCAGTACTAAGCAAAGTGCAGACAGTGCCAAATGCACATTGTATCCAATGGACCTGAAAAAGAATTGTTAAAAATGTACTAACACAAAGAGAAACATAGCCGCCCAGCCATCATTTGTATTTTGATCTACTTGCTTCTCAGCATAATTTCAAAAACTAACAGGTTGTTAGTATACATTTTGATCAAAAAGTACAAGCCCACACGCCACGTCAAGGCCACCTAACCTGACAATGGCGTAGTGCTAGGCGGCGACCAGTGCCTCCGAGACACCATACCAACATGGGGAACGACCCAGTGGCCAGACAGCCCCACCACTGCCCGACTAAGCCCCTGGTTTTGGGCCGCACCACACCACAGACAAAACATCACAGAAACAATGGCCGCCACAGAGAACCACACAAGTGTGAACACCTACCATGTGCTCCCTACCAGAGGGTTGTGAGAATGTAAGGAGGAAACCCTTGTGCAGACTCCTGCTAATTAAAAACGCCTGGGCCGAATGAGTGGAGTGGAGTGCTGGCCATGGAAGAAGGGAGAGAGTACAAATGTACAAAACAAAGAAAAAAATTGCCGCACATCCGCCATACTTGCTTCTCAGCATAATTTAAAAAACGAACAAGTTTTTAGTATACATTTTGATCAAAAAGTACAAACCCACTTGCCACGTCAAGGCCACCTAGTCAGAGTGGGTCCCTAACCTAACACTGGTGTAGCGCCGGGCAGCTATCACTGCCTCCGAGACACCATGCCCACAGGGGGAACGACCCAGTGGCCAGGCAGCCCCACTGTTGCCCGACTAAGCCCCTGGCTTTTGGCCACACCCCCCACAGACAAAGCATCACAGAAACAATGGCCGCCACAGAGAACCACACCAGTGTGAACACCTTTGGATAGGGGATAAGATGTCTATGGGCGGAGTACCCCTTTAAGGACACAGCCAATTTTCATTTTTGCGTTTTTGTTTTTTCCTCCTCTCCTTTTAAAATCCATAACTCTTTTATTTTTTCAACTCTGCCATTTTAGCTCACAGAACCCCCGCAATCATGTCGCAGGGGTTCCGTGAGTCCCTCTGAGTTACTGATGATCTTTCACTTTAGATGCCGTGATCGGCATTGATAATGACAACTAAAGGGTTAATGACCGGCAGTGGCGGGATTGCTGTTGCCTGACTTTAACAGTGAGTGTCCGGCTACTGACAGTAGCCGACACTCACTGTACTGAAGGGAGCGCAGCTCCTGCTCTCGCTTCAAAGACGATTTAGGCTTCAGGGGGTACAGGTACACCCTTAGTCCTTAAGTACCAGGACGCAAGGGCGTACCTGTACAACCTTGGTCTTTAACAGGTTAAGGGTTTTTAAATAGAAGTTTGTCAACAATTTTAACATGTGTTAAATGTATAGAGATAAAGAAGGAGGTGCTTGAAATGTAAAATTTGCAATTCACAAGCTCAGAAATTGTTGTTTTCTACCAACTATGGGTATCTATAACATAAAACTTTTACTTGTCCATCTGTGAATATAATATGTCCAATAAAATCCACTGAAGAACAGCATCCTTATAGTGATTTAGAATATGACTAGTTAAAGGTACCTCTGGGACTTACTCCAGAGAATGCCAATAAAATAGATGTTAAGGGCTAAATAATATTCTCAGCTATGACATGATACTTATAGTCAAGAGGGAG
The DNA here is from genome assembly GCF_029499605.1 of Hyla sarda. Taxonomy (NCBI): domain Eukaryota; kingdom Metazoa; phylum Chordata; class Amphibia; order Anura; family Hylidae; genus Hyla; species Hyla sarda. The sequence continues at coordinate 210,985,852 of NC_079191.1, forward strand.
AAAGTTTATGGTTATTTAAGGAACTGTTACATTTTCGTTATTCATGTTACTAAACCTTTTTCATAAGATCTAATGGCATTCCCATTGCTTTTTAAAGCTGTAAACTCTTGAAAATTTCTCCGAAGGACAAAGGTAATGAGTCCTGACTCCAAACACTATTTTTTCTTGATGTTTGAGAAATATTTATCCTCTCCAAACGTAGTCATATTCTCATATGAATCATGAATATCTGTTTCTTGTAACAAGAGGATGTATTATTTTTAAGCTTTGTAAAGGAAAGTCAATTGTCATGGGGCCAATTATGCAATGGAAATGTGGCCTTAAGGGTCTATTAATGTACAATATATTAAATTCATATTTCTATGAAGGTGTGAGTTCATTGTCTGGGCCATTACATTACATGAGAGCACATTCACTACTTTTTATTTTCATGGTGTGTACAACATTTAGGGCTTTTAGTTACAATAGGTAAAAAAGGTGTCTCATCAGAGACAACCTCTTTCACAATGTTGCCTGAGTGCCTCTCCCCCCTCCCTGGAAAACAGACGATTTTACCCCTTTAAAGGGGTACTCCATTGGAAAATATATATATTTTTTAAATCAACTGGTGCCAGAAAGTTAAACAGATTTGTAAATGACTTCTATTAAAAAAATCTTAATCCTTCCAGTACATATCAGCTGCTGCATGATCCACAGGAAGTTCTTTTCTTTTTGAATTTCCTTTCTGCCTTACCACAGTGCTCTCTGCTGACACCTCTGTCCATTTTAGGAACTGTCCAGAGTAGGAGCAAATCCCCATAGAAAACCTATCCTGCTCTGGAGAGTTCCTAAAATGGACAGAGGTGTCAGCAGAGAGCACTGTGGTCAGACAGAAAGGAAATTAAATACTTACATTTTCAGATTTACTCCCTTTATTATGCTACTGTTGCAAATATTTATGAAACATCAAAAAGCATTAAAGTAGATTTAATCAGTTTGCACAGTACTGCAGACTATGTAAACTCAAGTGACCAAAATTCATAATAGCAGTCACATAGGAAATGTTAGGAAAACACAGATGTCAGGTGATATTCGTGAACCACAGTCTCGTGTCAGTTATTGAGCTTTTCCAAGCTTTCTAGTTCACTCATGAGAAATAGTCATTTTTGGAAAGATTTTCTTTCTTTGTGCTCCAGTTAGCCCCTGAGCTAAATATACTGACACAAGTGTGGTTGAGGGAAGTCAAGGTTGCAGATGGATTTTGCTTTGCTTAATATAGTCTTGCTATGTGTTTTGTTTAGTTTATTAAAGTCCATTGAACTAACATAATTACAGTATATGGTTATTTTAATCATTTACAATGTCCTGAAATGTAGATGTCCACTATCACTGCTTTTTGCCATAGTGAGTTATGTCTTAGCTGAAAAATGCAAAACCCATATGAACCATTAAAACACATGGGAAAATAACACCTAGTCTCCCCCTTAAACCTAAACAGGTCTTCAGGATGGGGTCTCAGACAGGTGTCTGATTGATGAAAGTCCTACCCCTGGGTCCCATATTCAGTTATAAGAACAGGGTTCCCCGTCCTCTGTTTCAGTGGAGCAGTGATTGAACATGTGAGTTGACAGAGACTTCGTAATCTCTGGATCACTGATGTGTTTTTGGTGGTGCAAAAACTTTAAAAACTGCTCCAGCTGTATAGGGAATAATTGTCACCAAGATTATTATTATTAGATTTTTTAGCCCAGTGAGCACCATGTGTGGCTAGTTCCATATCTTTAATAAAAAGTGACGTTGTACAACAACAGGTGAGGCCTGGAGCTGTTCAGTATAGTGGGTAGTGTTTCCCATCAGGCTCAGCTGGTATCTCAGTATTTAAACATGCCTGCAAGAAAACATTGTAGTAGAAGCTTTGAAATCTGATTCAAGGAGTAAAAGATTATACCGCATTATATGCGTTCTTATGTAAAACCAAGAAAAGCAGTCCAAAATAGGATCAGAATAAAAAAGCCAATCTCATTTTTTTGTTATATAGCTGTCACTATGGGGGACATTCATAAAAGTGTTTACCCGCTTTTTTTCTCTTATATTTGTCGCTAAAAAGTCGCAGTTGCGACTACACATTTTTCTTTGCGACAATCTTTCTTCAGAGCGAGAAAAGCAAAAATAATGATTTCAGCTTTTGTAAGCAACTTTCACAAATCAGTTTACGGTAGTTAGAGATTTATAAAATGTGAATGTCGCAAAAAAGTCGCAATAAAGTAAAAGTTTGCTTACATTTACTCCAGGAAAATCCTGGCTTACTAAAATACCTCACCTACTTTTGCTTACCAGTGGCAGATTTCAAGATTTTGCTTACGCGCAACAAATATATTAAGGCAGTACAACATAATAATAAATTTGTCGCACATAAGCAAAATGGCAGTTGAAAAAAACAAAAACTAAAAACAAGAGGACTAAAGCAAGGTTTTATAACTGTCCCCCCATATTCTTTTCGTCCTGCTGGATGTACATTTTTAATGTATTACAAATAAAGGAGATTGGCTTTTGTATCCCGATCCTGTGCTATGCTACTGTTACGCCGAGCGCTCCGGGTCCCTGCTCCTCCCCGGAGCGCTCACGGCGTCTCTCTCCCTGCAGCGCCCCGGTCACTCCCGCTGACCGGGAGCGCTGCACTGACATGGCCGTCAGGGATGCGATTCGCACAGCGGGACGCGCCCGCTCGCGAATCGCATCCCAAGTCACTTACCCGTCCCGGTCCCCTGCTGTCATGTGCTGGCGCGCGCGGCTCCGCTCTCTAGGGCGCGCGCGCGCCAGCTCTCTGAGACTTAAAGGGCCAGTGCACCAATGATTGGTGCCTGGCCCAATTAGCTTAATTGGCTTCCACCTGCTCCTTGGCTATATCTGCTCACTGCCCCTGCACTCCCTTGCCGGATCTTGTTGCCTTGTGCCAGTGAAAGCGTTTAGTGTTGTCCAAGCCTGTGTTACCTGAACTCTTGCTATCCATCTTGACTACGAACCTTTGCCGCCTGCCCCCGACCTTCTGCTACGTCTGACCTTGCCTCTGCCTAGTCCTTCTGTCCCACGCCTTCTCAGCAGTCAGCGAGGTTGAGCCGTTGCTAGTGGATACGACCTGGTTGCTACTGCCGCAGCAAGACCATCCCGCTTTGCGGCGGGCTCTGGTGAACACCAGTAGCCTCTTAGAACCGGTCCACCAGCACGGTCCACGCCAATGCCTCGCTGACACAGAGGATCCACTACCTGTAGCCGAATCGTGACAGCTACATCTTTTATTTTTGGACCTTTGTGGTAGCAGCGCTCCCTGCTGGTCCAGGCATGGATTAATCACCTGAACTGGTGTGCTGGTTCACATTTGTGTTTTACATTTTCATGCTTTTCTTATATGTTGCATTTAAAATACAAACCCCGATTCCTGCCTTTATATTAATATGTAATGTTCAATCGATAACAATGGAAGTTGGCCCATAGCAAACACCTAAAAGCCAGACATTTTATTGTACACATATTGCTAAATTTGTTGTCTATTGCAAAAAAAATAAATAAATAAAAGTCCCATGCTGAATCTAGTTCAGTCATATATCATGTGTGCATAACCAGCGCCAAAAAGAGAATGCAAAACCTTAAATATTTCCCATTTTCCTGCCAATGTTCATAACAAATCACACAGATCCAATACATTCACGACACACAGAAATGGCTAATAAAAACAAACAAAAGTGAACAGCGATCATCCTCCAGCTTTTATATCTTACGCAGCTCCCCCACTGTACATACAGTAAGGATTTATCACTGGTGTGAATACCAGAAAATAGTTGGAAATGAAAGCCTTGAAAGTAAATGTGAACTGAATCCAATGATTTGATAGATGAGTAAATACAATATTCCAATAGTGATAATGTTGAATTAGAACTCTCTGAAGTTATCTCTATTAAAATTACCCAATGCACATTATAACTCCCAAACATTCCAGGGCTCCATTGCAGCCTTTCCAGATTCCCAGTCTGGAAGTGATTAAGCACATGCTGACTGGCCTGGCGAGCAATGCTTGGATGGATTCCACTTGTTATGTTTAGCTATTTTAATATGAGAAAATGTTCACAAAAATGTCAGAAAGGAAAGTACCAGGGCAATCTATTTAACCTAAACTGAAATAAAATAAAATAAAAAAGAGAGGTGCGCTCCTAGTGGAATATGGCTATGGTAGGGTAGCGTGTGCACGGTTAAATGCACCTTACCGTGTGTAGTTGTGCTGAAGGTACAACACCTTAAATTGCGTTTAGACTTGTTTGAAGTCTGTAGATTCAGATAGGTGGCTGCATCGGCGTCCTTCACTATGACCTCCAGGGGATGGTGCGGTGTAAGTGGAAATATAAAATACAATAAAAAACTGTACGTTTTTCGAATGGGTCCTGCCCCAAAAAACAGTATGCCAAAGTTTTTCTGAACAATTGGCATTAATTTGAAATAAAGGTGCACCTTTATTTCAAATAAACACCAATTGTTCAGAAAAACTTTGTCCGACTTCGCTGTCGGATACCGGCTCTACCGTAAGGACGGGCTGCACCTCAGTGGGGAGGGTGCAACTCTGCTTGGGGAGAAGATGGCTAGAAAGGCCTGAGGAAATGTCTGAGGAAAATTAGGACATGAAACAGAGACTTGGTTGGACGATAGCTGTGACTGGGCGGTCAATATACAGGTTTATAGTCTATTCAGGAAGGATCGGACAAAACAGAAAGGGGGAGGAGTTTGTCTGTATGTGAAATCGAGTCTGAAGGCCGCACTGCAGGAGGATATATGGGAGGAAACGATAATGTGGAGGCATTATGGGTAGAAATATATGGAATAAAAAATAAAAAGATTTTGATGGGGGTTTGCTATAAGCCACCGAACATAATGGAAGATCAATTACTGAGGCAAATAAACAAGGTAGCAAATCAGAATGAGGTGATAATAATGGGGGACTTTAACTCCTTAAAGTCCCAGCCCATTTTCACCTTAAAGGGGTTATCGAGGAAAAAACTTTTTTATATATATCAACTGGCTCCAGAAAGTTAAACAGATTTGTAAATTACTTCTATTAAAAAATCTTAATCCTTTCAGTACTTATGAGCTGCTGAAGTTGAGTTGTTCTTTTATGTCTAAGTGCTCTCTGATGACACCTGTCTCGGAAACTGTCCAGAGTAGACGCAAATCCCCATAGAAAACCTCTACTCTGTGCAGTTCCCGAGACAAGCAGAGATGTCAGCAGAGAGCACTGTTGCCAGACAGAAAAGAGCAACTCAACTTCAGCAGCTGATAATTATTGGAAGGATTAAGATTTTTTAATAGAAGTATTTTACAAATCTGTTTAACTTTCTGGAGCCAGTTGATATGGAAAAAAAATTTTTTCCTGGAAAAAAACTTTAAGGACCTAAGCATTTTTTTTCACATCTGACCACTTTCACTTTAAGCATTATTAACTCTGGGATGATTTTTTGCTTATGAATTTGATTCCGAAACTGTTTTTTCATGACATATTCTACTTTAACATAGTGGTAAATTTTTGTCAATACCTGCATCATTTCTTGGTGAAAAATTCCAAAATTTTTCACAAACTTTTCAAAATCTGAATTTTTAAGGGACCAGTTCAGTTTTGAAGTGGATTTCAAGGGCCTTCATATTAGAAATACCCCATAAAGGACCCCTTTATAAAAAAAAAAAAAAAAAAAGGCACCTCTCAAAGTATACAAAATGACATTCAGAAGGTTTGTTAACCCTTTAGGTGTTTCACAGGAATAGCAGCAAAGTCAAGGAGAAAATTCTAAATCCATTTTTGATACTAACATTCAAAATTAAACTCCATTTTTTATACTAACATGTTCTTATAGACCCAGTTTTTGAATTTTTACAAGGGGTAAAAGGAGAAAAATCCCCCCAAAATATGTAACCCAATTTCTCTCGAGTAAGGAAATATCTCATATGTGAACGTAAAGTGCTCTGTGGGTGCACTAGAGGGCTCAGAAGGGAAGGAGCGACAATGGGATTTTGGAGAGTGAATTTTGCTGAAATGGTTTTTGGGGGAGTAATTGGGAAGCCCCTATGGTGCCATAACAGCAAAATAAAAAAAATAAAAACACAAGGCCTACTATTTTGGAAACTACACCCCTCATGGCACGTAATAAAGGGTACAGGGAGCCTTAACAGGTGTTTGCCAACTTTTTGGTAAAGTCGGATGTGTAAATGAATTTTTTTTTTTACTAAAATGCAGTTTTTCCCCGCAAATTTACTGTTTTTAAAAGAGGTAATAGAAAAAAATCCCCCTATAAGTTGTACAGTAACCCCATTTCTTCTGAGTATGGAAATACCCCATGTGAGGATGTAAAGTGCACTGCGGGCGAACTACAATGCTCAGAAGAGGGGGAGCCACATTTGGCTTTTGGAAAGCAAATTTTGCTGAAATGGTTTTTGGGGGGCATGTCGCATTTTAGAAGCCCCTGTGGTGCAATAACAGCAAAAAAAAAAAACACATGGCACACTATTTGGGAAACAACACCCCTCAAGGAACATAACAAGGGGTACATTGAGCCCTAACACCCCACAGGTGTTTGACAACTTTTCGTTAAAGTCGGATGTGTAAATGGATTTTTTTTTCACTAAAATGCATTTTTTCCCCCCAAAATTTACCATTTTTACAAGAGGTAATAGGAGAAAATGCCCCCCAAAATTTGTAACCCCATTTCTTCTGAGTATGGAAATACCCCATTTGTGGACATAACGTGCTCTGCTGGTGCATTACAATAGTCAGAAGAGAAGGAGCCACATCTGGCTTTTTGAAAGCAAATTTAGCTGAAATTGTTTTTGGGGGGCTTGTCGCATTTAGGAAGCCCCTTTGGTGCCAGAACAGCAAAAAAAGCCCCACATGGCACACTATTTAGGAAACAAAACCCCACAAGGAACGTAACAAGGGGTACAGTGAGCCTTAAAATCCCACAGGTGTTTGACAAATTTCTGCTAAAGTTGGACGTGAACATGAAAAATTAGATTTTTTTCAATAAAATGCTGGTGTTACCCCAAATTTTTCATTTTCATAACGGGTAATAGGAGTAAAAGCCTTGCAAAATGTTTAACCCCATTTCTTCTGAGTATGAAAATACCCCATATGTGGATGTAAAGTGCTCTGCGGGCAAACTACAATGCTCAGAAGAGAAGGAGCACCATTGGGCTTTTGGAGAGAGAATTAGTTTGGAATGGAAGTTGGGGGCCATGTGCGTTTACAAAGCCCCCATGGTGCCAGAACAGTGGACCCCCCCACATATGACTCTATTTCGGAAACTAACCCCCTCATGGAATGTAATAAGGGGTGCAGTGAGCATTTACACCCCACAGGCGTTTGACAGATCTTTGGAACAGTGGGGCGTGCAAATGAAAAATTTAATTTTTCATTATTGTGGACCACTGTTCCAAAAATCTGTCAGGCACCAGTGGGGTGTAAATGCTCACTTCACCCCTTGCTACATTCCTTGAGGGGTCTAGTTTCCAAAATGGGGTCACATGTGGGGGTGGGGGGGTCCAGTGTTCTGGCACCATGGGGGCTTTGTAAACGCGCATGGCCTTCAATTCCAGACACATTATTTTCTTCTGAGCATTGTAGTGCGCCAACAGAAGCATTTTAGTGACATTTTTTATTTTTTTATTTTCACGTCCTTCAAACCCCTTGTTACGTTCCATGAGGGGTGTAGTTTCCAAAATGGGGTCACATGTGTGTGTTTTTTTTTGCATTTTTGTCAGAACCATTGTAATGATCAACCACCCCTGTGCAAATCCCCTCAAATGCACATGGTGCTCTCACTCCTGAGCCTTGTTGTGCACAACTGCGTTACAAATTTTGGGGGTCTTTTTTTTCCTTTTACCTCTTGTGAAAGTATGGGGCAACACAAGCATGTTAGTGTAAAAAAGTAAACTGTTTTACAATAACATGCTGGAGTAGACATAGGGGATGAAAGGAGAAAAAGACCCCCAAAATTTGTTAGGCAACTTCTCCCAAGTATGGAAATACCCCATATGTTGCCCTAAACTGTTGCCTTGAAATACGACAGGGCTCTGAAGTGAGAGAGTGCCATGCGCATTTGAGGCCTAAATTAGGGATTTGCATAGGGACAGACCCGGATGCAAGAATTACACTTGCCTCCGATGCCAAAAATCACCCCATGGCAGTGTTTCCCAAACAGGGTGCCTCCAACTGTAGCAAAACTCCCAGCATGGACTGTCCAGGGACAGTCCATGGCTGTCCGGCAATACTGGGTGTTGTTGTCTTGCAACAGCTGGAGGCTCCGTTTTGGAAACACTGCCGTACCAGACATTTTTCAATTTTATTTGGGGGGGGGGGCGAACTGTGTAGGGGTATATGTATATGTAGTGTTTAACCTTTAATTCATGTAGTTGTAGTGTAGTGTTTTTAGGGTACATTCACATGGGCGGGGGTTTACAGCAAGTTTCCCGCTGGGAGTTTGAGCTGCAGCGGAAAACTTTAGCATCTCAAACTTACAGTGAGAAACTCACTGTAAATCTCCGCCCGTGTGAATGTGCCCTGCAAACCTTCAGCTGTTGCAAAACTACAACTCCCAGCATGCTCTTTGGCTGTCCGTGCATGCTGGGGTAGGTAGTTATGCAACAGCTGGAGGCACACTGGTTGCAAAACACTTAGAGCTTGCTACTTAACTCAGTGTTTCGCAACCAGTGTGCTTCCAGATGTTGCAAAACTACAACTTCCAGCATGTACGGTCTGTCAGTGCATGCTGGGAGTTGTAGTTTGCAACAGCTGGAGGCACACTGGTTGTGAAACATGGAGTTAGGTAACAAACTCAGTGCTTTGCAACCAGTGTGCCTCCAGCTGTTGCAAAAGCTACAACCCCCAGCATGCACGGACAACCAAAGGGCATGCTGGGATTTGTAGTTATGCAACAGCTGGAGGCACACTACTGCAACTCCCAGCATGCCATTTGGTAGTTTGTGCATGCTGGGGATTGTAGTTATGCAATTGCTGGAGGCACACTTTTTTCATAGAAAAAATGTGCCTCACGCTGTTGCCTAACTACAACCCCCAGCATGCACAAACTACCAAAGGGCATGCTGGGAGTTATAGTTGTGTCTTCTGCTGTATCATAACAACAACTCTCAGCATACCCTTTTGTGCATGCCTGGAGTTGTTGCTAAGCAACAGCAGGAGGCACGGCCTTACCTCCTGCTGCTATGCACGTCCTGCCTGTCATCCTGCCGCCACCACTGTCTCCGCTTCAAGGGCCCCAATCCCTCCGCCGATGCTGGGGATTGGGGGCTCCTACTACAGGTACACACTCCCGGCACCCACTCTTGCTCTTTGGAGTAGGGCCGGTAACTCCTGCTGCTAAAGGGTGGTAGGTGCAGTGTCGGGCGGCACCTTTCACCCTTATTTTCCTTGTCACCGGGGGACCCGATTGGCTCGGAATCGCCAACATGGGGGGGGGGGGTTCTAAGGAAGAATGAGTTCAGCAGGCATGCTGGTCCGGTCCCCACCCAACACGCAGCGGGGACCGGAATTTCCATGGGCATACAGGTACGCCATGGGTCCTTAAGTTCCAGGACGTCAGGGCGTACCTGTACGCTCTGGGTCCTTAAGGGGTTAACTATCCTGATATAAACTGGGAGACTGAGATCTTTGAATCTCATAAAGGGAACAGGTTTCTGACTATAGCTAAAGACAATTATTTGTCCCAAATGGTGGATGGCCCGACCAAAGGCGCACCCTTCTGGATTTAATATTAACCAACAGACCTGACAGAGTAACTCATTTGCAGGTAAAAGGACACCTGGGAAATAGTGATCACAATATAATACATTATAACTTGTTCTGCAATAAGGGAACCTCTCGAGGGGCCACAAAAACAATGAACTTTAGGAAGGCACAGTTTGATCAACTCAGAGAAACCCTTAACAATATAAATTGAGATAATGTCCTCAAAAACTAAAATACTGACACTAAATGGGAGACTTTTAAAAATATCTTAAATTCTCACTGTAAGATGTATATACTTTATGGGAATAAAAAAAAACTAATATAGATGAATAAAAATGTTAAGGGGGGCAATTAAAGACAAAAATAAAGCATTTAAACTACTAAAACAGGATGGCAGTGAAGAAGCATTAAAAAGCTATAGAGAAAAATGTAAACTATGTAAAAACCAGATAAAAGCTGTAAAAATAGAGACAGAAAGACTCCTTGCCAAAGAGAGTAAAACTAACCCCAAAATGTTTTTTTAACTGCCGTATATACTCGAGTATAAGCCGACCCGAATATAAGCCGAGACCCCTAATTTCACCCCAGAATCCCAAGAAAAGTTATTGACTCGACTATAAGCCTAGGGTGGGAAATACATCATCCCCCCTGTCATCATCCAGACCCCCGTCATTAACACCCTCATCATCCTGTCATCATCCCCCCTTCAACATCACCGCCTGTCATCATCCCCCCCCTTCATCTTCCCCCCTTCATCATCCCCCCATTCATCATCATCCCCCTGTCATCATCCCCCTGTCATCATCCCTCTGTCATCATCCCACACCCCCCTTCATCATCACCGCCTGTCATCATCCCACACCCCCCCTTCATCATCACCGCCTGTCATCATCCCACACACCCCCTTCATCATCACCGCCTGTCATCATCCCCCTGTCATCATCCCACACCACCCCCCTTCATCATCACCGCCTGTCATCATCCCACACCTCCCTTCATCATCACCGCCTGTCATCATCCCACACCCCCCCTTCATCATCACCGCCTGTCATAATTACCCTGTCATCATCCCACACCCCCTCCTTCATCATTACCGCCTGTCATCATTACCCTGTCATCATCCCACACCACCCCCTTCATCATCAGCGCTTGTCAATGTCTGATTTAACAGTGGTCTTCAACCTGCGGACCTCCAGATGTTCCAAAACTACAACTCCGCAAGTTGAAGACCACTTCATCATCCCCCCTTCATCATCCCCCCCTTCATCATCATCCCCCTGTCATCATCTCCCTGTCATCATCCCTCTGTCATCATCCCACACACCCCCTTCATCATCACCGCCTGTCATCATCCCACACCCCCCCTTCATCATCACCGCCTGTCATCATCCCACCCCCCCTTCATCATCATCGCCTGTCATCATTACCCTGTCATCATCCCACACCCCCCCTTCATCATCACCGCTTGTCATCATCCCCCTGTCATCATCCCACACCACCCCCCTTCAACATCACCGCCTGTCATCATCCCACACCCCCCCTTCATCATCACCGCCTGTCATCATTACCCTGTCATCATCCCACACCCCCCCTTCATCATTACCGCCTGTCATCATTACCCTGTCATCATCCCACACCACCCCCTTCATCATCACCGCTTGTCAATGTCTGATTTAACAGTGGTCTTCACCTCCAGATGTTCCAAAACTACAACTACGCAGGTTGAAGACCACTTCATCATCACTGCCTGTCATCATCCCCCCCTTTATCATCCCCCCTTCATCCCCCCCATCATCATCATCCCCCTGTCATCATTCCCCTGTCATCATCCCTCTGTCATCATCCCACACCCCCCTTCATCATCACCGCCTGTCATCATCCCACACCCCCCCTTCATCATCACCGCCTGTCATCATCCCACACCCCCCCTTCATCATCACCACCTGTCATCATCCCACACACCCCCCCTTCATCATCATCGCCTGTCATCATTACCCTGTCATCATCCCACACCCCCTTCCTCATCACTGCCTGTCATCATCCCCCTGTCATCATCCCACACCCCCCCTTCATCATCACCGCCTGTCATCATCCCACACCCCCCTTCATCATTACCGCCTGTCATCATTACCCTGTCATCATCCCACACCACCCCCTTCATCATCACCGCTTGTCAATGTCTGATTTAACAGTGGTCTTCAACCTGCGGACCTCCAGATGTTCCAAAACTACAACTCCGCAGGTTGAAGACCACTGCCCGGGCCTTCTACATCATCCAGACCCCTCCCCCCCCCCCCTTTAGTTTTGTACTCACCTCCGCTCGGCAGGACGTTAGGGTGAGCTGGTCCGGGCCATCTGTGCTGCAGGGACCGTCCGGTGGGGAGGGATAGTCATTCCGGGCTGTCCATCTTCACCAATGGGGGCCTCTTCTCTGCGCTTCGCGCCCGGTCCCGGGATAATGACGTTGCCTTGACGACGACGCACAGGGACGTTCATGAGCAAAGTCCCTGTGCGTCGTCGTCAAGGCAACGTCATTATTCCAGGGCCTGGCCCGAAGCGCGGAGAAGAGGCCCCCCCGGTGAAGATGGACAGCCCAGAACGACTATCCCTCCCCACCCAAAAATCGTGCTGAAAAACTCGGCTTATACTCTAGTATATACGGTATATAAATAACAAAAAGGTAAAAAATGAAAGTGTTGGCCCTTTAAAAAATGATAAAGAAGAAATTATAGACAGAGATCAGGAAAAAGCTAATATATTAAACAAATTCTTCTCCACTGTATTCACCGAGGAAAATGAAATGCCAGGTGAAATACAGCGAGATAAGGTAAACTCCCCAGTACAAGTCACTTGTCCAACCCAGGAAGAAGTACAGTGCCGCCTACAAAAAATCAAAATAGACAAATCACCAGGTCCAGGTGGCATTCACCCCTGTGTTCTAAAGGAATTAAGTAATGTAATAGACAGACCCCTATTTTTTATATTCAAGGACTCTATAGTTACGGGGACTGTTCCCCAGGACTGGCGCATGGCAAATACGGTGCCAATATTTAAAAAGGGGTCAAAAGGTGACCCCGGGAATTATAGGCCTGTTAGTTTAACCTCTCCTGTAAGTAAATTGTTTGAGGGTTTTCTAAGAGATGCTATTTTGGAGTATCGTGATAAAAATAAATGTATGACTCCATATCAGCATGGCTTTATGAGGGATCGGTCCTGTCAAACTAACCTGATCAGCTTTTATGAGGAGGTGAGCTCCAAACTGGACCTGGGGCAATAGCTGGATGTTGTATATCTTCATTTTTCCAAAGCATTTGATACAGTGCCTCAGAAAAGGTTGGTGCATAAAATGGTGATTGGGTGACTGTTACTAGTGGGGTACCACAGGGGTCAGTCTTGGGTCCTATTCTATTTATATTTATTAATGACCTTGTAGAGGGGTTGAATAGTAAAGTAGCAATCTTTGCAGATGATAGTAAACTCTGTAAAGCGGTAAACACTATAGAGGACAGTGCACTGTCACAAATGGATCTGGATAGGTTGGAGGTTTGGGCTGGGAAGTGGCAGATGAGGTTCAACACTGATAAATGTAAAGTAATGCACATGGGGAAGAAAAATCTTGGCTGGTATTATGTATTAAATGGGAGAACACTTGGGATGACTGACATGGATAAGGACTTACTGTAGGAGTCTTAGGTAATAGTAAATTTAGCTGTAGTGACCAGTGTCGGACAGCTGCTGCCAAGGCAAGTAAAATCATGGGGTGAATCAATAGGGGCATAGATGCCCATGACAAGGAAATAATTCTACCGCTGTACAAATCACTAGTCAGACCACACATAGAATACTGTGTACAGTACTGGGCACCAGTGTACAAGAAAGATATAGTGGAGCTGGAGAGGGTTCAAAGATGGGCAACCAGGGTAATACGGGGAATGGGAGGACTACAGTACCCAGAAAGATTATCAGAATTAGGGTTATTTAGTTTAGAAAAAAGAAGGCTTAGGGGAGACCTAATAACTAGGTATAAATATCAGGGGACAGTACAGAGATCTCTCCCATGATCTCTTTATACCCAGGATTGTATCTATAACAAGGGAGCATTCTCTATGTCTAGAGTAAAGAAGGTTATTTCACCAGCACAGATGGGGGTTCTTTACTGTAAGAGCAGTGAGACTGTGGAACTCTCTCACGGAGGAGGTGATCATAGTGAACTCTGTAAAAGAGTTCAAAAGGGGCCTGGATGCATTTCTATAGAGTAACATTACAGCTTATGTATACTAGATTTATAGGGACAGAACGTTGATCCAGGGATTTATTCTGACTGCCATATTGGAGTCAGGAAGGAATTTTTACCTTGAGTATGAGGGTTTTTGCCTTCCTTTAGATCAACTCAGTAGGGACTCATTGGGGATATAGGTTGAACTTGGTGGACTCTGGTCTTTTTTCAACCTTATGAACTATAATAATATGCTACTATGTTATATATATCTTATCTGGAATAACCTAAGTCTATGGAGAAATATAAATTGCACTACATAAAAAGCATTTTGTTTTATGGCATTTTTTGACTAAGGTTGGGTTCTTACACTGTATTTTGATAAGTTTTTTAGTCAGTATCTTGATCAGTATTTTTAGCCAACACCAGAAGTGGAACTGACTCAGGGAAATACCATATTAGAAAGATTTGCAGCATTAGCTGTGCTTTGAACCCACTCCTGTTTTTGTCCAAAAATAGTGTAAACCCATATGAATTTTTTTTAGGGTGTCTTACTATATAGCTTCTCTACAGTATTTGAAAAAGGCGAGTAAAAAATGCATGTGCAAAATGACAGTAATTAAAAAATGTCTGTAAAACACCAACAAAACAGTATAAGAATATTTCTATGCATTTTTAAATGCCAAAAAAGATCACTGTGTGAAGGAGGCCTTATGCTGAAACAACCAAACCATGTTTACACATACTTAGAACTTGGTTCGGCCAAGCCAACATCAGCCAACCATTTGGAAAATGAGTCAACTGCCACAGCTGTGAATATAATCACTCATTCCCACTCATCTGAACAAACCATTTGTAAAATTCATGTTTTACACCATTTCAATAATTTCTTTTAAAGTTAACACATAATTTGATATCTTAAACCATTAAAGGCCTGTTTACAACTCAGCATGTCACAGACCAAAGAAAAGACACTTAAAAAGTACAAATTATCCATATTTTATTAGGTAAGTGTCCTATGTTGTACAAGATCTAGGTATTCGCAAGTGATAACCACTAATGGAAAACTGTCAGTAAATTCCCCCCACACTAACCAGAGGTACTGGCTGGTAGTGTGGGGGACGCTGATCAATATGCTGCCTACCATGCCCAGATCCGCCCCGACGTTCGCCCGTTATCTTCATTCTTCTGGATATGAAAATGAGTTGCTAACTGGCACGGGCGGGATTACAAGGCTCCTTCTGGCACTCTGACGTCAGCGCCGGTTGTCCGCAGTGCCACCCGGCTTATGAATATTCATCCCCTCCCTCCGACTTTTCCTCCCCTCCCTGCTCTGTACTGAACTCCACTGAGAAGGGAGGGGATGAATATTCATAAGCCGTGCAGCACTGCGGATGAGCAGTGCAGAAGGAGCCTTGTAACCCCTCCCCTGCCAGCTAGCAGCTCATTTGCATATCCAGAAGAATGAAGATAACAGGCAAACGGCGGGACAGATCCGGGCATGGTAGGCAGCATATTGATCAGTGTCCCCATCACTACCAGCCAGTACCTCTGGTTACTGCGGGGGGAGTTTACTGACAGTTTTCCTTTAATAAGATTTATCTTGCTTTTTTCTGTAAGTTACCAGTATAAATCAGGATACCACTAAAAAACTGCTAGTCTACTTGTGACTATGTATGGTCTGTTGCCTGACTGTATACTTTTTTTGTGAAGGACTCAACAAAGTGGTAGACTACACATTGAAGCAGAGGCGTAGCACGGGGGGTGCAGAGGGGGCCGGCCACACCGGGCGCAACATCTGAGGGGGCGCGCTCGCACTCGCAGCTCTCTGCCCCTGCCTGGCTCACTCACTCTCTCTGCAGTGCTGGCTGTGCGAATCCGATCCGAGCCGCCGGGTCGCCTCCCACTGTGGAGGCAGTGGCGGATCCAGGGGGGGCAACGGGGCAATTGCCCCCCCCGAGATTGTTGCCCCTCTTCCTGAACTATCAAATGGTGGAACGGGAGCTGTCGGCTGTCCCGCTCCACCACCCCCGCGGCTGCTCCATTCCTGCAGTCAGTGAGAGCCAATCACAGCAGGCCGGCACGATGACATCACATCATCGCGCCGGCGCCCGGAAATCACGTCCCCGCGGCTCTCACTGACTGCAGGAATGGAGCAGCCGCAGCATGGGAGAAAGGGGACGGGCGTGAGAAAGGGGAGGGGGAGCAAATTATAAGTGAGAGGGGCAAATGATGAGTAAGGGGCACATGTCAGGGGTGCATTATATGTGGGGGCACATGACAGGACCCCCCCTGTCATGTGCCCCTCATATATAATACCCCATGTTCTGTGCCCCTCACATATAATGCCCCCCCTGACATGTGCCCTTCACATATTATGTCCCCTGTCCTGCCCCCTCAGGGGGCGTTATATGTGAGGGGCACATGTCAGGGGGGCATTATATGTGAGGGGCACAGGACATGGGGCATTATATGTGAGGGGCACAGGACAGGGGACATTATAAGTCAGGGTCACATGTCAGGGGGGCATTATATGTGGGGGCACATGACAGGGGGGCATTATATGTGAGGGGCACATGTCAGGGGGCAATATATGTGGGGGCACATGACAGGGGCCCCCTGTCATGTGCCCATATAATGCACATATAATGCCCCCCTGACATTTGCCGCTTACTTATAATACCCAAAGTCATGTGCCCATCACTTATAATACCCGCTGTCCTGTGCCCCTCACATATAATGCCCCCGCTGTCCTGTGCCCCTCACATATAATGCCCCCCTGTCATGTGCCCCTCCCATATAATGCCCCTCTTATAATGCCCCATGTCCTGTGCCCCTCACATATAATGCCCCCGTCATGTGCCCCTCATATATAATACCCCATGTCCTGTGCCCCTCACATATAATGCCCCCTGTCCTGCCCCCTCAGGGGGCATTATATGTGAGGGGCACAGGACATGGGGCATTATATGTGAGGGGCAAAGGACAGGGGGCATTATAAGTCAGGGACATATGTCAGGGGGGCATTATATGTGCATTATATGGGCATATGACAGGGGGGCTGTCCTGTGCCTCCACATATAATGCCCAATGTCCTGTGCCCCTCACATATAATGCCCCCTGAGGGGGCTGGACAGGGGGCATTATATGTGAGGGGCACAGGACAGAGGACATTATTATTATTATGTGGGGGGGACAGGACGGGTTATAATTATTATATGTGGGGGCACAGGATGGGGCATTATTACTATAAGTGAGGGGCACAGAGTGTTTTGCATTTCAGAGGTATAGTAATTCAGAGGTAAACAATACATGTGCTTAGGGGGTAAGGGTTTCTTTAACTAATCTAGTGGAAGAGACTCGAGTGCTAAAATCCACAGGTTAGGGGGCGCAAATTACTTGCCTTGCCCAGGGTGCTGACAACCCACGGTACTCCACTGCATAGAAGTCCTGCAAATAATATATGTTAGAGAACCAGACCTGAACATAGTCAACAATAGACTACATTTGGACTATTAGACTCAATGGAAGATTGTTATAATTGTTTTTTTTTGGGTGGTAAATTTTCGAAAGTTTTTGCACAATGTGTGAAAAAGTCACAACATTTTTGCACAACTCATTTAGAAAACAACTTGGATGTAGTGTGGCATGGTTAGCTTTTTGCAATGGTCGCTGATTTATCAACTGCAACTTCTTGATTTTTCACATTTTTAGCACAATGTATTTTAAACAAATATTTGCACAATCTCACACTGGCCCAGACAACACTTAGAAACTTGTCTACATCTAAGCTTCCTTACCATTTATAAAGAACATGAGTCTCTGTGATAAGGTCTGATTCTATCTCTGTGCCTCCAAATGTGAAAGCCATCCATGACATCATCATAAAGGCCTGCCAAATATCAGCCAAAAGTATTGCTACATATCTGAAAATATCACCTGAGAGAGAGAGAGTATCCACAACAACTTGAAAATGAAAAGGCTTTCAGCAAAGTGGGTCCCAAAACGTTTGACACGAAACAAAAGAAGATGGCACCTTGTCACACACTTTTGGTGAAATAACAACCTCAGGGGATGCCCCACACACCATATTTGCCTGACCTGGCTCCTTCTGAGTATCATCTCTTCCCCAATCAAAAAAAACACCTAAAGGGACCACAATTTGGTTTTAAGAATTTTTTTTATTGTAGGGACTTAAAGGAAATCTGTCAGCAGCATCACCCACACTAAAGCTATAAAGATCAAAATGATACTCACGGCATCCAGACTCTCCCAGCCATTCTGCCACAATTCGCCTTTTTCTTTTTATGCAAATGAGGGCCTTGAGGCATGGGCGGAGCTCCAAACCGAGCTAGGGGCATGCTGACGTTATCTTCGCCGGGCAAGAGCTCCGCCTGGCTTATCAATATTCATAACCCCCCTCCCTGCTCTTGCACCCCGTATTAGTGTATGGCGCATGCTCCATACACTAACACAGGGTGCAAGAGCAGAGAAGGAAGGGCCACATGCGCCGTACACTTACACGGGGCGCAAGAGCATGGATATTGATGAACCGGGCGGAGCGTCCGCCCAGAGAAGATGACCTCAGCGTGACCCTAGCTCGGTTCGGAGCTCTACCCATGCCCCAAGGCCCTAATTTGCATAAAAAGAAAAAAGCTAATTGCGGTGGAATGGCTGGGTGAATCTGGATGCCGTGAGTATTGTTTTGATCAGCATCACCCGCACTACAAGCCTATGTGACAGGTTTAGAGCGGGTGATACTGCTGACAGATTTTCATTTAAGAAGCTGCAGGGCAGATGTCACAAGTGCACTGACTTCCTGAGGGGATATATAGAATAGTGTGGGTAAGGCTCAATATGTCACTCAAAAAATCACAGAAAAAAGGACACCAATGGTCTATTCACACAGCAGAATTACCGCCGGTGGAATTCTATGGGATTCTGTGCTCCCGTTGACACTTCGGAATTTCCGCTTGCAGAATTAGACAAGCGGAAATTCCAAAGTGTCAATGGGAGTGCGGAATCCCACAGAAGTGTATTGAGCTTTCATTTGAGGCACAATTCCACCAGCGGAAATTTTGCTGTGTGAATAGACCCTTACTGGTTACTGATACAAGGGTAGACTAAACACCTGTTCCCATAATGATGCAGATAAGCCACATTGCTATATAAGGGGAGGTCGCACAGGTACAAAATACTGATGAGCAACCACACACCTCGTATTCATGAAGGGGTAGTTGCTTAGTATTATAGTTGCACAGAGATAAGGCAATATACAGGGTGGTACCAGTAACATGATAACATGTAGTGCACCATGCTGGCTTACAACCTATTGGTGGCACTATTCAATGCATCGGATAGTGTGGGCGTCACTATGTAAGCCAGCATACTCACTTTTGTTGCCAAGGTTTAGACATTAATGTCTGTGTGTTGAGTTATTTTGAGGGGACACAACATTAAACACTGTTATACAGGCTATATACTAACTACTTTACATTGTAGCAGAGGGTCATTTCCTCACATGTCATGTGTCACATGAAAAGAAATGGAGAGACTGTATAGATACATGCATTTGGCAAGTGTATTGTAAAGATTTCCAACCCCAATAATTTTGACAAGCTTTACAAAATATAAAAGCATATGCTAAAAAAAGCATATATGGTTGTAATTTATGGAGTAAGTGACCAATAAATGCATTCCACTGGAAGACGGGCACAATATAGATTTCAGATACCCAAAATGAGATAACATCAAATGAAGTGTGTAAACTGCCCTATGTTTGACATAAAGTAAATCATGTGCTATAAAACATTAGCAATATATAAGCATTTAACATGTGGTTTATGAGATTTTTTGGGGAAAACATCTGGAAATAGCTGAATAAAGAATTCCAAAAGGTTGAAAGCGCCTGGCTATTTTTACATTATTGGCTGATGCCGAGACTGGGGTGAAAATTTACCGTCACTTGTATAACAAATGTTGATCCAATATCAAAATCTAGCTGAAAGAAGGTAACATTGCATTGATTTGTCATAATTGGGAATATTTTCTGCGTAACTGCACAAAGATGGATTATTTACTCTGTGGAGTTAATCCTGAAACGTCCAGCTGATTACATGTATTTTTTGGATTTAATTATAGAAAGAGGAGAAAAAGAAGTACTAGCTGACCTAAGAAGAAACTTTTACCACTGAGTCACATGAGTAATTTCCATTACTTTATAGGGAATTATAACTAATGAAAAAAAGCTGGTATAGGGTGTTTTTTCTACATCTTTCCCATTCTGCCCATTATAAAAAACAAACAAACATCTACTTACCTCTCGCTGCTCCCCCGGAGCCTCTGTTGCCCCACTGCAGTTCCTGATGTGCTCTTCTTCCTGGTTCCCTGTGGTCAATACATCATGCTGTAGCTCAGCAAATCACTAGCCACAGCGATGTCCTACAGTGTAACATATTGACCACAAGGAACAAGGAAGAGGAGCACATCTGGGACCACAGTGGGACAACAGAGGCAGCAGGGAAGTGGCCAGAGGTAAGTAGATGTTTATTTTTTTTTTATATCTGGCAGAATGGAAAAGCTGCATAACCTCCCCCCATCCCAGAGTCATTTATCACAAGCCCGTTATGGCATCATACAACTGTTACCTACTGCCGTGACAACTGCAGTATTTCCCCATTAATGATCACCTTACACTATATAGACAGTAGTACTGGAACACCTACACATTACACCTACATGAAATTTTAGAACATCATATTCTGAATTCATAGGCATTAATATAGAATTGAATCCCCTTTTGAGGTATAAAAACCTCCTCTCTTCTGGAAAGACTTTCTACGAAATTTTGGTGTGTAACTCTGGAAAGCTTTCCTCATGCATCAAGTAGAAAATGTGTGAGGTCACCAGTGATGGAATAGAAGACCTGGCTCGCAGATTTCATTCTGGTTCATCCCAAAGGTGTTTTTATGGGTGTGAGGTCAGGGCTCAGTGCAGGCCAGTCAAGTTCTTCCACACCAATTCCACTCAACCATATCTTTATGAACCTTGCTTTTTTTATTGAGGCACAGTCTTGCTGGAACATGCCTCACCTCCCTGCTCCATATGATGGTATTCTATCATCTGTTGAGAATTATTGAACCAATGTTTCATCCAGTTTGAAGATTGTGCTCAGTTTCCCTCTGATGGTGTAGAGGTTGCCTATAATATTTCCCTGCTCTCAATAGAAGGCAGGGATTCAGGCATGGGAAGTGATTGTCCCATTGTCTTTTCTTTTCAGAGTTTTTTCTTTTTAAATCAACCTTCTGAAAATGTTGTGAGGAACCAGATTATATTTCCTTCATAATCTCTGCATTGTGTTTAAGATTAAGAGCCTCCATTGTATGTCAATGCAGTATCAAGTTATGCTTGGGATTGTAGTTCATCTTCTGTTACTGTTTAGTGGCTCTGACTGCCGACTCTGTCTGACCATGCTCTAGTCCTGCAGCCGCTTTCTAGTTCTGTCACCTTATCTGTGCCCTGTTGACTGATGGCTACCTGGGGTACATCCATTGGGCCCCCCCCCCCCTATTTTCGAGAATGGGGACCCCAGTACTGGGCCACTACGATTGCACATCTTTTCTAAGCCGTACATAAACTATGTCTGTTTTATCTTACGACCTTTGAAGTGTCTCCTGTTACCCATTCGTTTTCTTCTTTACCTTTATTCTGTTGTCTTAAATGTTATGTACATACACATAACATCCACCGAATGTTTCTCACCTAATATGTCTCCAGTTGTTCCAGCGCTAAACTCTGATCTTTGCTGTACCCATGATGTGCCTGCCCACTTGACTGCTGGGTATATGGTGCCAAATGGTCACATGGGTATATGGGCATTTCATTGTAGCAGGAAAATAAATAAAGACTGTCTGGTGTCGCTGTGGATTTAGCAAATTTGTATCAGTTCTTTTGCTATTTTCTTTAGCCATTTTAGTTTTTCAGAAAAAGTAGATAAAACACTGTAAGGTTGGGTTCACACTACGGTTTGTCATTACGGTTCCCGTATACGGCTGGGAGGAGGGGTGGGCGGGGCTTAATCGCGGCACCCGCACTCAGCCGTATTCGGGAACCGTAGTTAATGTATGTCTATGAGCCGACCGGAGTGAACCGCGGTTTCCCGACCGCAGGCAAAAACGTGGTCGACCACGTTTTTGCCTGCGGTCGGGAAACCGCATACGGCCGAAAAAGCAACCGACCGGAGGCTGCGGATCACTCCGGTCGGCTCATAGACATACATTAACTACGGTTCCCTATACGGCTGAGTGCGGGCACCGCGATTAAGCCCCGCCCACCCCTCCTCCCAGCCGTATACTGGAACCGTAATTACAAACCGTAGTGTGAACCCAGCCTAAGACATTCATGTTTGCCCCCATAGGTAGCTGAACATTAATAGTACAGAAAACATTGAGCAATTTTAATGTTGCCTTTTTTTATTTTTCACATTATTATGATATGGACATTTATGTTTTTTGTTGTTGGCAGCAAATCTAAGATGTATGTCTGGCAAGTATTAGTGAAAAAGACAAAGTGCATTTGATAATGTGAGTTAGAATTGGCAAGCTGCTTAAACATGGAGGGGTGTTTAGGTTATGGTTATAATTTAAAACCTAGCGCCTTGGAAAAATCCCTTTTGTAATTCTCCCTTTATATTGTGAATTGTCTGGTTATTTTGATACTTTGTTTCCAGATATGATCTCCCTTTATATACATTAAATTGTTTCCCTTCGTTTTCATATATACAGTCTAAAAATCTAAGCACTGAAGGACAGAATGAAGGTGAAATAATAAAAGATGTGTTCCAAATACTTGTACAAGTTGTTTTTGATCGATGTACTACTTTTCTTACAGTTCCTTTATACTGTAGACAAAACTCAACCAACAAAACAAATGTGTAGGGTTGTAACCTCTTCTTCCCCACATCAGATGTTGGTGAAGGAAATTGTCATACTTTTTACATTTCAACATGCCTAATTCTTTATTCCTATGGCCGATAAGCTGCTGTCAGAGGTGTCTGGAAGAGGGTTATTACCTATCACCATTAAATTAAGTGTTTTGTCAACAGTTATTCTGTGAATTCGGCCTTCCTAAATCTGTGCATAATGGTGTATCTACATCTGAACCAGACTGAATCATTGGAGCAACAATCTGGCCTGCAGCAGGACAGTAGGTGACCTTTTCCACCATTTTAGCTGATCAGACCCCACGATCAGCCGGGATCCACAGTCTATAAAGGGCAGTACCAGGGCACAGTGACGTACATGTACCTCACATTTCTTCTAGTGGTTACTATGGAAGTAGGTCGAAAGAGAGCTCCCTTCTCTTCCTCATTCTTCTCTACAAAGCCCTCAACGTTCTCACTCTTCAGAAAGAGAGGCAGGGCTCATATGTTCCCCATATAAATATATGACAATGTGTGCAAATCATTGGTTAACCCTGTACTCTTGCATGTAAATCCCTGTACCAGAAATTGTATAACCACAGTATAAAAGAGTGCAAAAACAATTTAAAAAACAGCAAAATCACATGTAACAAGCCCCACATCAACCAACTCCCAACCAACAGGCCCCGCAGATACCTAGTGGGACACTATACTACCTCCTTCAGAAAAGCGACAATTCAGAATCTAAAACAATAAAATATGCGGCAATATAAATTTTGACTTCCTAAAGTAATATTGTGTAAAATGAGGGTTTACTAGAAAACTGCTTTCCTGAATTATAGCACTTCTCTTTCTCTTGCCACATCAACATAAATCCTAATCCTGGCAACATTTTCCATTTGCTGTAAACAGAGCCTCAGCATAGTCCCAAACTTCTCAATGTGTCTGACTCAGTTACTTCTCCTATTTTGAATGAAAGACTGAAAGTATGTGTCTCCTTCTAAACTAAGTCTAATTTTAGCTTATAGAAAAGATATTAGAAAACTAAACTAACCATACGGCTGCACATTCTTTCCTATTTAGAGATAGGAAGTCAAACAAAGGAAGCCTTTGTAAAACAAGCTACATTTTATATTTGCTTGTCCTTTTTTAGCTATTTTATAATAACATAGCAGACAGCTGGTTAGGTATAATACAGGTATTATCTTTCAGCAAAAAACACTTTCGTGTACGGCACATTTTCTACTTTCCATATCTGCATTTCATTGGACACAAGGATTACATCATATTTAATATATTGCAAACACAAAAAGTTAAACACATGTGATCACCTGGGGGAGTAGGGTATATGGGGTGTAGCTGTATGGTGACTAAAGGGTGTCTGGTTAACCCTTGCTATTCGTGATGCCAGGGTGAGGGGCTCCTCTATAATGCTTATCCTACCGCCACCCTTCCCAAGAGCGATAGGGAGATATAGAATAATGGAATGTCCACAACCGGAGAGTTTGCTGAAAACAGTTGGAACTTTTACTGAAGATTTTATGCAACTTCACAACAGGAACAGTCTCTACAAATGCAAATTCTCTTGGAGATTGACAAAGGTTAGGACCTTAAGCAATTTTGAGTCTTTAAACTGATATGCGCTGTTCCACTGGATTAAGGGGATTTAGTTGTGGTCCAGTAGTCATGCTAGCTTTAGCAGGGATTAGTTTAGAACTCACTGTTTAGTTAAGCTGAGGCCAGTAGGTTTTCTGGCCTAGCTTGTCTTTGAAAGTTGTGCAGATCCGTCGTGCTAGTCCGGCATCCATGAGAGCAGCAACCCAAGAGAGCGATAATTGGCTACAGCTCCCTTATATGGTGTCAATACTGCTGTCAATCACCTTCACATAGGATTATGGGTAACATGTGACCTAGGGACCTCCAAAGGTCCTCCAACATACCATAGAGGATTTAACATGGTCACATGACCGAAGGTCCTGCGACGCTAACAAGGTAAGTACATTATACATTATATTAAATATACATTATTATTATTATCATTAAATATGTACATGTAAACATCACAATATTAGAATATAAGAGAGGCGACTAGGGGCTGTCCCACCTGGGGGACCCTACCTGAGCGTAGTTACTCTGACTTTGGGGACCATCATACAAGGTACGGTATGCAACATTCTTGTAATGTTAAAAGGCAATTGATAGAGTAAAGCAATAGTTTCCCGTAGGGACTGGTTTGCGGTCATGCATTCTCTTACATTGGGATATATCTAAGTTCATATGGTTTTATAAAACCTCATTAACAGGAAATAACTGTAGATTTATAAGTGTTTGCTATAATTTTAATATTATGCATCTGTATTCAGTTTTGCAGCAACATTTACATTTGGCTTTGCAAAGTGCTTGCATTTTGTTTTTTTTGGTCTGTTCTGCCGTGCAAATTTCTGCTACACATAATTATGGCAATATAGTCAAACCTAGTCATGGGTTTGAACCCATCTGGGGCAACATTTTCATGTAGTTGGTATGAACTCTAGGTAAGAAATACTACCATCAAGATATGTTAAGAAGTCTGTCCTGTACATCCCAAATATACATTGCATGCCATTAAACAGGGGCGCAAATGTACAGTATCTCATGAGTGAGTACACCTCTTACTTTTTTAGGAATATTTTATTATAGATTTTTAATATATAATAGAATAGAAAGGATTACAGTGTATAACAGTGTTTAATGTTGTTTCCCCTCAAAATACCCAACACACAGCCATTAATGTCTAAACCATGGCAACAAAAGTAAGTACAAGTGGAAATGTCCATATAGGGCCCAAAGTCTCAATTATTTGTGTGCCCACTGCCTTAACCTCTTGGGGACGCAGGGCGTATGCATACGCCCTGCATCCCCGATCCTTAAGGACTCAGGGCGTACTTGTATTTCCGGTCTCCGCCGCTCGCTGGGCAGGGACCGGACCAGGATGCCTGCTGAAATCATTCAGTAGGCATTTCGTGACAAAGCCTGGGGGGAACGGTGATTTGCGGCAATTCCGGGTCAATCGGGTCCCCGGTGACCCGGAAAAAAAGGATGATAGGTGCCTATCATTCTTTAGCAGCAGGAGTGAGGTGGCACTGGTGCCACCTCACGATCTTCCTGATTTGTCGGCCGGTAACGGATTCAGGACTCCTGCTGTGGGGGTGTCCCTAATGGCACCCGCTCCGCCCCTGTTCTGGAGGGTGAGAGCGGGTGCTGGGATCGGTGGCGGGATCGGGGCCCCAGGAACGGAGTCTGGGGCAGCAGGCTGGCATCCTGCTGTTGCTTAGCAACAACTCCCAGCATGCACAAAAGGGTATGCTGGGAGTTGTTCTGCAACAGCAGAAGGCACAATTACATCTCCCAGCATACCCTTAGATAGTTTGTGCCTCCAGCTGTTGCATAACTACAACCCCCAGAATGAACGGACAGCCAAAGTGCATGCTGGGAGTTGCAGTAGTTTGCCTCTAGCTGTTGCATAACTACAAGTCCCAGCATGCCCTTCGGCTGTAAGTGCATGCTGAGAATTGTAGTTTTGCAACAGCTGAAGGCACACTGGTTACGAAATACAGAGATTGTTACCTGACTCAGTGTTTTGCAACCAGTGTGCCTCCAGCAAACTACAACTCCCAGCATGCACTGATAGACTGTACATGTTGGGAGTTGTAGTTTTACAACAGCTGGTTGTAGTTAAGTAACAAACTCCAAGTGTTTTGCAACCAGTGTGCCTCCAGTTGTTGCATAACTACAACCCCCAGCATGCACGGGCAGCCAAAGGGCATGCTGGGAGTGTTAGTAGTATGCCTTCAGATGTTGCATAACTACAACCCCCAGCATGCACAGACAGCCAAAGGACATGCTGGGAGTTGTAGTTTTGCAACAGCTGGAGGTTTTCCCCCCGACCCCCTCCCCCATGTGAATGTACAGGGTACATTCACACAGGCAGGGGTTTACAGTGAGTTCCTCACTGCAAGTTTGAGATGCAGCAAATTTTCCGCTGCAGCTCAAACTCCCAGCGGGAAACTTGCTATAAACCCCCACCCGTGTGAATGTACGCTAAAAACTACACAAAATAAAAAGTAAAACACTACATATACCCCTACACCGTTAACATACCCCCCCCCCCCAATTAAAATGAAAAACAGAGCCTCCAGCTGTTGCAAAACAACAACACCAAATATTGCCGGACAGCCATTGACTGTCCAGGCATGCTGGGAGTTTTGCAACAGCTGGAGGCAACCTATTTGGGAAACACTGCCGTAGGGTAATTTTGGTATTGGAGGCAAGTGTAATTCTTGCACATATGGGGTATTAATAACATATGGGGTATTTCTCGGAATCAGAATAAAAGGTAAAAGCATCTCAGAGTTATTCTCGGAATCAGAATAAAAGGTAAAAGCATCTCAGAGTTATTAATGCATAAAGTGACAGTGGTCAGAATTGCAAAAAAAAGGGCTGAGTCCTTAAGGTTAAAATGGGCTGAGTCCCTATGGTTAAGCCTCGTGGGCATGGCGTTTACCAGAGCTTGACAGGTTGCCACTGGAGCCCTCTTCCACTTCTCTATGATGACATCACAGAGCTGGTGGATGTTAGAGACCTTGTGCTCCCCCACCTTCCAATTGAGGAAGCCCCTGAAATGCTCAATAGGTGTTAGGTCTGGAGACATGCTTGGTCAGTCCATCACCTTTACCCTCAGATTCTTTGGCAAGGCAGTGGTGGTCTTGGAGTTGTGTTTGGGGTTGTTTTCCTGTTTCTAATACTGCCCTGTGCCCCAGTCTCTGAAGGTAGGGGATCATGCTCTGCTTCAGTATGTCACAGTACATGTTGGCATTCATAGTTCCCTCTATGAACTGTAGCTCCCCAGTGACATGCAGCCCCAAACCATGACACTCCCACCGCCATGCTTGACTGTAGACAAGACACACTTGTCTTTGTACTCCTCACCTGGTTGCCATCACACACACTTGATACTATCTAAACCGAATAAGTTTATCTTGATCTCATTGGATGTGGTTCCAGTAATCCATGTCCTTAGTCTGCTTGTCTTCAGCAAACTGTTTGCAGGCTTTCTTGTGCAACATCTTTAGAAAAGATTTCCTTCTGGGACAACAGCCAATCAAACCAATTTGATGGAGTAAGCAGCATATGGTCTGAGCACTGACAAGCCGACCCCCACCGCCTTCAACCTCTGCAGCAATGCTGGTAGCACTGATACGTCTATTTCCTAAAGGCAACCTCTGTATATGACGCTGAGCACGGGGACTCAACTTCTTTGGTTGATCATTGCAAGGTCTATTCTGAGTAGAACCTGTGCTGTTAAACCACTGTATGGTCTTGCCCACTTTGCTCAATTGCAGGGTCTTGGCAATCTTGTAATAACCTACCCCATTTTTATGTAGAGCAACAATTCTTTTTTTTTACCCCCAGGGAGTCCTTTGCCATGAGGTGCCATGTTAAAGTTCCAGTGACCAGTATTAGAGAGTGTGAAATTGATACCACCAAATTTAAGACCCCTGCTCTTAATTGACACCTTAGACCTTGTAACACTAACAAGTCACATGATACTTGGAAATGAAAATGGCTTATTTTGCCCATTATGGATATTTCTACGTAGGGGCGTACTCACTTTTGTTGCCGAGGTTTAGACGGATACTGGAAGCCTGTGCTAGCATTTCTCCTGCGGTGTTGCTATCAGTGTGGGAAGAGTGGGAGAAGAGGGTTGCATTGACAATCCAACACAATGGGCAGCACATTGAAGACATTTTATAAGTGGTTAGAAACTTGTAAATAACAATCATGAAAGAATAAAGTTACGTTAAAACCAAGCACATCATTGTTTTTCTTGTGAAATTCTCAATAAGTTTGATGTGTCACATGACCCTCTTCCTATTGAAAAAACAAAAGTTGGATTCAAAATGGCCAACTTCAAAATGGCCGCCATGGTCACCACCCATCTTGAAAAGTTTCCCCCCTCACATGTACTAATGTGTCACAAACAGGAAGTTAATATCACAACCATTCCCATTTTATTAAGGTGCATCCATATAAATGGCCCACCCTGTAGATTAATAATATCAATATTCATAGTACAAAGGACAATCAAACCAAAATAGTTCGAATAGCCATTCTAATAGCCAAGAATATGGGGCTTCCCAGTTATAACTACATATGCTATGAAAACATATTAATTATAAAACAGTATGAAAAAAAGATAATGCATATGAATTCGACCAGCACAGCTGAAAAGCATTAATAGTTAAAGTGCACAGTGTCTGCTATAATAGCCATGTTCACGCAACTCCCGGGTAACCTAATATAGTCACTAGCATGCAGCCATTACCTGGGATACTGTGGCTGGTATTTCGCAAAGTCCCCCTACTTTGCCATACATGTCCATTTGCACAATGAGCTTTTGATACTATTGATAATATTGACTAATAACGTTTAGAATCTTATTACAGTAGAATAATGGGCTTACTCCCCATAGACTAATACACTTCTCTTTCCTTAACAATTATTTCATTACATAATATGTTCCAGTGATGATGGAATCAATATTAGACTACAGCAATATTATACATTTTGACAGCAGATGAATCTGATGTAAAATATCAGTTTACATTTACAGTTCCTGAAAGATCCTTTTATGGGCAGCATAGACTTCTAGCAATCATACAAGTCCAAAAGTATCTGGTACAATACCTGATATGGATACATGAGACTCTTATTAAAGTTATTGACAGCAGAATGACTAATAGAGGAATGCCTGCTTACCTTTCAGTGACGGCTTTCATGAATTCCTCCACAAGGTCATCGTAAGCCTTGCCTCTTACGCGTTTGTGTCTTAGTCCTATATAAAGAGGGTCCTGTAGTAATTCCTGCAAAACAAATATGGTTGTAAAGAATATTAGAGGCCAGATTCATTGCAGATTAATAGTTGGTGGAATATGATAATAAAAGAAAAATATTATTATAGGGTGCTAACATGCAGATCCATTGCCTTATGGAGTGTATGCTAAAGGGCTTATCCAGGATTAGAAAAGCATAACTGCTCTCCTCCACAAAAAACACCACTTTTGTATTCAGTTTAAGGGTACATTCCCACACGGCGTATTTTGCTGCGTATTTGCTGCGTATTTGGTGCTGCGTATTTTCCTACCCATTGACTTAAACAGAGAAAATAAAATACGCAGCAGCAAATACGCAGCAAATACGCCGTGTGGGAATGTACCCTTAGGGTGGTTTTGCAGCCCAGTTCCATTGCAGTAAAGTTGTATTAACACATACAACAGGACAGGTGTTGTGCGGTTTGTGGAAGAAAATTGCTGTGTTTTTTCTAATCCTGGATACCTGCTTTAACCCCTTAAGGACCCAGCCCATTTATACCTTAAGGACCCGGCCATTTTTTGAACATCTGACCACTGTCACTTTAAGCATTAATAACTCTGGGATGCTTTTACCTTTCATTCTGATTCCGAGATGGTTTTTTCGTGACATATTCTACTTTATGGTAGTGGTAAATTTCCGCCGATACTTGAATAATTTCTTAGTGGAAAATTCCAAACTTTGATGAAAAAATTGAAAATTTAGCATTTTTCTAACTTTGAAGCTCTCTGCTTGTAAGGAAAACAGACATTCCAAATAAATGATATTTTAATTCACAAATACAACATGTCTACTTTATATTTTCATCATAAAGTTGATATGTTTTTACTTTTGGAAGACATCAGAGGGCTTCAAAGTTCAGCAGCAATTTTCCAATTTTTCACCAAATTTTCAAAATCAGAATTTTTCAGGGACTAGTTCAGTTTTGAAGTGGATTTGAAGGGCTTTATTATAAAAAAAAAAATACCCCATAAATGACCCCAATATAAAAACTGCACCCCTCAAAGTATTCAAAATCACATTCAGAAAGTTTGTTAACCCTTTAGGGTTTAGCAGCAAAGTGAAGGAGAAAATTCAAAATCTTCATTTTTTACACTCACATGTTCTTGTAGACCCAGTTTTTGAATTTTTACAAGGAGTAATAGAAGAAAAAGCCCCCCAAAATTTGTAACCCAATTTCTCTTGAGTAAGGAAATACCTCATATATGGATGTCAAGTGTTTGGCGGGGGCAGTAGAGGGCTCAGAAGGGAAGGAGCGACAATGGGATTTTGGAGGGTGAATTATGCTGAAAGGGTTTTTGGGGGGCATATCACATTTAGAAAGCCCCTATGGTGCCAGAACAGCAGAAAACCCCCACATGGCATACCATTTTGGAAACTACACCCCTCAAGGCACGTAACAAAGGGTCCAGTGAGCCTTAACATCCCACAGGTGTTTGACGACTTTTCGTTAAAGTCGGATGTGTAAATGGAAAAAAAAATTTTTCACTAAAGTGCAGTTTTTTCCCCAAATTTTACATTTTTACAATGGGTAATAGGAGAAAATGACCCCCAAAATTTGTAACCCCATTTCTTCTGAGTATGGAAATACCCCATGTGTGGACATCAAGTGCTCTGCTGGCGCACTACAATGCTCAGAAGAGGAGGAGCGCCATTGAGCTTTTTGAAAGAGAATTTGTTTGGAATGGAAGTCGGGGGCCATGTGCATTTACAAAGCCCCCCGTGGTGCAATAACAGTGGAACCCCCCACATGTGACCCCATTTTGGAAACTACACCCCTCACAGAATTTAATAAGGGGTGCAGTGAGAATTTAAACCCCACTGGTGTTTGACAGATCTTTGGAACAGTGGGCTGTGCAAATGAAAACATTACATTTTTTATTTTCACGGGCCACTGTTGCAAAAATCTGTCAGACACCTGTGGGGCGTAAATGCTCATTGTACCCCTTATTACATTCTATGAGGGGTGTAGTTTCCAAAATGGGGTCACATGTGGGGGGGGGTCCACTGTTCTGGCCCTATGGGGGCTTTGTAAACACACGTGGCTTTCAATTATGGACAAATTTTCTCTTCAAAATCCCAATGGCACTCCATCTCTTCTGAGCATTGTAATTCGCCCGCAGAGCACTTTACATTCACATATGGGGTATTTTCTTACTCAGAAGAAATGGGGTTACAAATTTTGGGGGGCTTTTTTCCTATTTTCCCTTGTGAAAATGAAAAATTTAGGGTGTGTTACCCTAAATTTTTCAGCATTTTTGTGAATTTTTTTTTTCATTTTCCCATCCAACTTTAATGAAAATTTGTCAAACACCTGTGGGGTGTTAAGGCTCACTATACCCCTTGTTACGTTCCGTGAGGGGTGTAGTTTCCAAAATGGGGTCACATGTGGATATTTATTTTTTTTGCGTTTATGTCAGCACCGCTGTAAAATCAGCCACCCCTGTGCAAATCACCAATTTAGGCCTCAAATGTACATAGTGCACTCTTACTCCTGAACCTTGTTGTACGCCCGCAGAGCATTTTACGCCCACAAATGGGGTATTTATGTACTCAGGAGAAATTGCCTTACAAATTTTGGGGGTCTTTTTTTCCTTTTACCACTTGTGGAAATAAAAAGTATGGGGCAACACCAGCATGTTAGTGTAAAAATTTTTTTTTTTTTTTACACTAACAGGCTGGTGTAGCCCCCAACTTTTCCTTTTCATAAGGAGTAAAAGGAAAAAAGCCCCCCAAAATTTGAAGTGCAATTTCTCCCGAGTACGGAAATACCCCATATGTGACCCTAAACTGTTTCCTTGAAATACGACAGGGCTCCGAAGTGAGAGAGCGCCATGCGCATTTGCGGACTACATAGGGATTGAATAGGGGTGGACATAGGGGTATTCTACGCCAGTGATTCCCAAACAGGGTGCCTCCAGCTGTTGCTAAACTCCCAGCATGCCTGGACAGTCAGTGGCTGTCCGGAAATGCTGGGAGTTGTTGTTTTGCAACAGCTGGAGGCTCTGTTTTGTAAACACTGCCGTACGATACGTTTTTCATTTTTATTTGGGGGACAGTGTAAGGGGCTGTATATGTAGTGTTTTACCCTTTATTATGTGTTAGTGTAGTGTTTTTAGGGTACATTCACAGTGGTGGGTGCTTACGGTCAGTTTCCCGCTAGGAGTTTGCGCTGCGGTGAAAAATTTGCCGCAGCCCAAACTTGATGCAGAAAGCTTAGTGTAAAGCCACCCGTGTGAATGTACCCTGTAAATTCACATGGGGGGCGGGGGGGGGGGGGCAAACCTCCAGCTGTTTCAAAACTACAACTCCAGGCATGTACTGACAGACCGTGCATGCTGGGAGTTGCATTTTTGCAACAGCTGGAGGCACACTGGTTGGAAAACCTTCAGTTATCTAACTCAGTATTTTCCAACCAGTGTGCCTTCAGCTGTTGCAAAACTTCAACTCCCAGCATGTACTGATCGCCGAAAGGCATGCTGGGAGATGTAGTTATGCCACAGCTAGATGTACTCAACTACAACTCCCAGCATGCCGAGACAGCTGTTTGCTGTTTGGGCATGCTGGGATTTGCAGTTTTGCAACATCTGAAGGGCTACAGTCTGAGACCACTATACAGTGGTCTCTATACTGTAGCCCTCCAGATGTTGCAAAATTACAACTCCTAGCATGCCCAGACAGCTATTTGCTGGGTGGGCATTCTAGGAGTTGTAGTTTTGCAAGATCTAGAGGGCCACAGTTGGATCACCGCACAGTGATCTTCAAACTGTAGCCCTCCAGCTGTTGCAAAACTGCAAATCCCAGCATGCCCACACAGCAAATAGCTTTCTGGGCATACTGGGAGTTGTAGTTTTGCAACATCTGGAGGGCTACATTATAGAGACCACTGTATAAAGGTCTCAGACTGTAGCCCTCCGGATGTTGCTAGGCAACTCACTGGCTTCCATAGGATCCAGGGAGTCGCATCGCCATCCTCTTCTTCCGCTGATCCCCGTCCCGATCGCAGCCCGCAGCCGTCGCCGATGGGTTAAGTGGATCTTCGGCGCCCGGTCCCTGTCGGTTTCCCCATTCTGCCCCGCCTATTGTGGGTGGGCAGGACGGGGAGAACGAAAGTTAACCCCCCCCCCCCCCGCCCCCGATCTGCTATTGGTCGTCGCTTCTGACGACCAATAGCAGGGATAGGAGGGGTTGCACCCCTGCCCCCTCACTCCTATCCCTTCAGGGGGATCGTGGGTGTCATGGACAACCGCGATCCCCCTTATATTCCGGGTCACCATAGTTCCGTATGACCCGGAATCGGCGCAAATTGCAGCTGTGAATTCAGTTGTGATTTGTGCCGATCGCCGACATGGGGGGTCTAATGACCCCCCTGGGCATTTGCGCGGGGTGCCTGCTGATCAATATCAGCAGTCACCCCTGTCCGGTCCCCGCCCGGCGTGCGGCGGGGACCGAAATTCCCACAGGCATACAGGTACGCCTTGGGTCCTTAAGTACCAGGGACCGAAGGCGTACCTGTACGCCCTGGGTCCATATGTGGTTAAAGGGGTACTCCGGTGGAAAACTATTCATTTTTTTAAATCAACTGGTGCCAGAAAGTTAAACAGATTTGTAAATTACTTCTATTTAAAAATCTTAATCCTTCCAGTACTTATCAGCTGCTGTATACTACAGAGGAAGTTCTGTTCTTTTTGAATTTCTTTTCTGTCTGACTACAGTTCTCTCTGCTGACACCTTTATCCATGTCAGGAACTGTCCAGAGCAGGATAGGTTTGCTATGGGGATTTGTTTCTACACTGGACAGTTCCTGACATGGAGAGAGGCGTCAGCAGAGAGCACAGTGGTCAGACAGAATAGTTAATTTCTGTCGATAATTTGTCTTCCCTTAGTCCTAACAGTGGCACAGATGGGGTATTCTGCCCTGCCCCCTCGTGACATCACGCCCCGCCCCCTCAATGCAAGTCTATGGGAGGGGGAGTGGCGGCTGTTCCAAACGCTAAGCAGCAGAGTACCCCTTTAAGAAGAACCGTGTCTGGGAGGAACTGAATATAAGGCTCAAAGGCAGAAAAGGCTTGGAGTTCTCCGACTCCTTTGCAGAAGTGATCGCCAACAAAAAGGTAACTTTAAGACTAAGGAATTTTAAATCCACCTCCTCCAAAAGCTCAAAGGGGGGAGATGATAACCCCCTGAGCACGACTGATAAATCCCATGCAGGGATAGGTCGAATGATTAGGGGTCTTGAGAAAAAGACTTATTGAGGAAAGCCGAGATAGCAGATACTTGCACTCTTAGGGTGGAAAGAGATAATCCCTTGTCTAATCCATCTTGCAGGAATCGCAGAACAGCAGGAGTGGTAGGATTCTTCGGAGATACAGTAGTTGGCGTAGCCGACACCAAGATGAGAAAATGTCCCATATTTTTCCATATGATCATGTTGTAGCTTCAGATCTG
The DNA here is from genome assembly GCF_029499605.1 of Hyla sarda. Classification (NCBI taxonomy): domain Eukaryota; kingdom Metazoa; phylum Chordata; class Amphibia; order Anura; family Hylidae; genus Hyla; species Hyla sarda. Next base: position 211,021,099 of record NC_079191.1, read on the forward strand.
GAGTGTGACAAAGTTCTCAAGACTGACGCTGACAGCCCTTCTACAATTGGAAGGGACCTATCAACCTCCAGGCTGTCAGGTTGAACATCTGAATGTTGGAGCAGCTGTGAGTGTCCCCTGACACTATTGCTTGCTCTGGGGGAAGCCTCCAAAATTGACCCTGACTCATCTGAATGAGTTTGGTGAACCAAGCTCTTTTGGGCCAATAAGGAATGATGGCTACGACTGAAGCTTGGTCCTGCCTGAATTTCATCAATACCCACGGAATCAAGAAAATAGGAGAGAAGATGTAGGCTAGCCTGAACCTCCATTGGATTGACAGAGCATCCACCGCCAAGGGATTGTCCTCCCTGTAAAGGGAACAGAATCTCTCCACCTTGGTGTTGAACTTCATTGTCATGAGATCGATCTCTGGCATACACCACCGGAGCATGATCTGTCTGAAGATGTCCGGATGGAGAGACCACTCTCCGGTTGGAAGGCCTCTGCTCAGGCAGTCTGCTATTACATTGTGAGAACCCCGGATATGAACAGCCGATAAGTGGGTGAGGTTCAGCTCTGCCCAATCCAGAATCACACCTATCTCTCTCAGGAGAATTTGTGACCTCGTGCCTCCCTGTTTGTGGATGTATAGAACAGCCGTCATGCTATCTGACTGAACTCTCACTGCATTGCTTTGAATATAAGGGGTAAAGTGAAACAAGGCCAACCTAAAGGAGATTCGAAGACAGTGTCTTCTCCTGGGGAAACCAAGTCCATTGGACTGTTTTGTCCAGAAGATGTGCTGCTCAACCTACAAGGGCTGCGTCTGTGGTAAGTATGATCCAAACGGCTTGGATCAGGGATTTGCCTTCCTGAAGGTGAACCCACCATCTCAGAGAGGACCGGATTTAAGGGGGCAGGGAGTGCACGGAATTTAGTGCCTCCGGACTGTGATCCCACTTGGCTAATACCTCTGCCTGAAGCCGACGTAGGTGCCATAGAGCCCAAGCTACCGCCTCCACGGTTACACACATTTGTCCCAACATTCTCATTAAAAAGCGAGTTACCCTCTTGGGAACTAAGAGTGATTGGGCTGTGTTCTGAACCCATAGCTTTCTTTCGGTAGATAGATGAATAGTCATTGCCATGGAGTCTATCAGAAATCCTAGGAATTTCACTGATGTAGCTGACTGGAGATTGGACTTGTTCCAATTGATTATCCAGCCTAGTTGATGGAGAAAGGACACAGCCGTCTGAATGTGTTGGGACAGGATCGCTTGAGAGGAGGCTTAGATAAGGGACTACTACCTTGGTAAATGTGTGTGGGCCGAAGAAAATCCAAACGGTAGGGCAACAAACTGATAGCGCCTTAAAACTCCCTGAACTTGAACAGCGATCCTTAAGAATCTTCTGGACCCAGGGTTGATGGGGATATGAGGATAAGCATCCTTGAGGTCCAAGGTTGCCAGGAAATCTCCTGGCATGTGAAGTTTGACAACTGACTGAATCGTTTCCATATGGAAACGCTTCCGTCTGATAGGCCGGTTGAAAAACCTTAGGACTATGATCATTTTCCAATCCCCGGTGACCTTGGGAATTAGGAACACTGGAGAATAAATGCCAGAACCCTGCTCTTGGTAGGGAACTTACTCCAAGGCCCCCTTCTGGAGATATTCCAGAATATAAGTTTCCAATAATTTCTGTTTGTTTGAAGGTAGAACCCAGGTTCTTACAAACTTTTTGGGAGGAATATTCTCCAATTACACTCTGTACCCTTCCAAGATGACCCGGAGGGTCTTGAATGTGAAGTCTCCAGGCATCTAAGAAATGTTGAAGGTGACTGCCTAGAGGAAAAGATGGACAAGGAATTGGGGCAGATTGGGAGCACTGGCAATCATCCAAGAGTCTCGAAGAGGCCGCTAGTTAGGGCGCCGAGGACTTTCCACCCTTGGAACCCCTGAAGCGTCTATTGCCCCTTTGTCTTTTGGCCCTCCAGTCTTTCTGGGATTTGGTTTGGGAGCCTGATCTGGCTCCATACCTTTTGCCTCGACCATCAGACAGCCCCTCCATTATGAGGCCGAGTTCAGACCCAAAGAGGATGACAGGCTCATAAGCCATTGCACACAAAGTGTGTTTAGAGGAGGTATCAGACCTCCAAGGTTTAAGCCACAAGGGTCGACGCCCCCCTGAGGACAGGGCTATAGATTTAGAGGCAAGCTTCAGCTGCTGAGGGGCGGCATTGCAAAGGAAATCTATAGCCAAACTAGCCATTTTACAAGAGGCCAAAATGTCACCCCTAGAGACCCCTTGGTCTAGGTCGGACTGTATCTGAAAAAATCTAGTTCTCAGAAACTTTTTCTACCTCCAAAGAGGCTATCGCTACCAAAGCGGAAGCCGAGGCAGTCGAATAAGCGTGCCTAAAAGCTCAATCGGCCTTGCGATCCATGGGATTCTGAAGGCTAGAGCCATCATCAGAGGGAACCATGGTCCGCTTAGATAATTTTCAGATGGCCAAATACACCTTAGGAATCCACCCCAGGAAGATACTTGGTCCTCCTTCATAGGGAACATGCCTTTAAAGCGCTTGGTAAGAACGGGACTTTTCTCTGGCTTCTTCCACTCAGTCTTCATCAAAGACAAGAGGGAATCATCTGCTTTAAAAGCCCTAGGCCCTTTAGAGGCACATGTAGAGGCTTCACCCCGTCAACATCATGGGCCCCTGATCTGTTAGACCTAAGCAGCCACTGAGTTTTCTCAGGAAATAATAAATACTGGAATTTGTCTTCTTCCTCAGAGGATGAGGATTGGGAATCCTCACGGGCTGCTTTCCCAGACACCTCCAAGGACCTCGGTGGTGAAGGTGGTCTTGCAAGTTTGGTGGTCACCAGCTGCTTTAGCTTTTCCATAGAGGCCCCCATGGTGTTCATGTTAGTTGACACAAAATGTTTGACCCAGACGACCATACCCTGCATAGTCGGCTCTTGCTGGGTCTGAGTATGGGCACAGCAGGGCGGACAACGGGAGTATTGATAACTGTCAAGAAGTGCCAGGCAGTCACTGCACTAAATGCTTGCTTTTGGAGGCGGTCATTTTAGAGGGTGCCTCCTGGGAACCGTCAGCCGACGACATGCTGTGAAAAGATAAGAGAAGTTAGGGAAGGGGAGAAAAGAAGGGAAAATTTATTTTGACCCAAAGAAAAAAAATTTAGCTTTACCAACAGGAAAGCAAAAGAAGCAACAAACTTTTGGAGGCAGTCTTTTCAGAAAATACAGGAAGCAGTACATTTACATCCTCCAGAGTTCAGTCATTTAACTATATCCTTCATGGCACTGTGGCCACTAGGTGGGAACCAGGCCTTAGCGCTTAGCTTGGACCTATACCAGCTAAAAATAGTTGAGTACCCCTGTTCTAAACTCTGGTAATAAATAATGTGATGATAATTTTATGTAGAGTTGGAATTTATATAAGATCAATTGCATTTACATCTGGAAGATCCTGAAGACAAGATGACAGATGTTTAAGCTGATACATTGTTAAGTTACTGCATGATGCCAGAGGGGGCAAAACTCAGGTTTTAAAAGCACTTTTTGTATGCATTTTGTCCTGCTTGCTGCATCCAGACAAGAGAATTCCTGATGCCTAACAGGAAATTAAAAAGCAGATTCTGTACTTTTCCATGCTCAGTCACATATAACATATGAAAATAGAGGATGCCACAGGGCTGCAACAACAATTACTGTATATAGTACTCATCTGTTAACCCCTTAAGGACCCAGCCAATTTTCACTGTAGGACCCGGCCATTTTTTGCACATCTGACCACTGTCACTTTAAGCATTAATAACTCTGGGATGCTTTTACCTTTCATTCTGATTCCGAGACAGTTTTTTTGTGACATATTCTACTTTATGTTAGTGGTAAAATTTTGTCGATACTTGCATCATTTCCAAAATTTGATGAAAAAATTGAAAATGTTGCATTTTTTTTTTTTTTTTACTTTGAAGCTCTCTGCTTACAAGGAAAATGAATATTGCAAATAAATGTTATATTGATTCACATATTCAATATGTCTACTTTATGTTTGCATCATAAAGTTTACATGTTTTTACTTTTGGAAGACATCAGAGGGCTTCAAAATTCAGCAGCAATTTCCAATTTTTCACAAAATTTTCAAAATCAAAATTTTTCAGGGACCAGTTCAGTTTTGAAGTGGATTTGAAGGGTCTTAATATTAGAAATACCCCATAAATGACCCCATTATAAAAACTGCACCCTCAAAGTATTCAAAATGACATTCAAAAGGTTTGTTAACCCTTTAAGTGTTTCACAGGAATAGCAGCAAATTGAAGGAGAAAATTCAAAATCTTCATTTTTTACACTGGCATGTTCTTGTAGACCCAGTTATTGAATTTTTACAAGGGGTAAAAGGAGAGAAATCTTCCTAAAATGTGTAACCCAATTTCTCTCGAGTAAGGAAATACCTCATATGTGTATGTCAAGTGTTCGACGGGTGCAGTAGAGGGCTCAGAAGGGAAGGAGCGACAGTGAGATTTTGGAGAGTGAGTTTTTCTGAAATGGTTTTTGGGGGGCATGTCACCTTTAGAAAGCCCCTATGCTGCCAGAACAGCAAAAAAACAAAAAAAAAACACATGGCATACTATTTTGGAAACTACACCCGTTTGACAGATCTTTGGAACAGTGGGCTGTGCAAGTGAAAAATTACATTCTTCCTTTTCACGGATCACTGTTCCAAAAATCTGTCAGACACCTGTGGGGCGTAAATGCTCACTGTACCCCTTATTACATTTCATGAGGGGTGTAGTTTCCAAAATGGGGTCACATGTGTGGGGGGGGGGGGGTCCATTGTTCTGACACTATGGGGGCTTTGTAAACACACGTGGCCTTCAATTCCGGACAAATTTTCTCTTCAAATGCCCAGTGGTGCTCCTTCTCTTCTGAACATTTCTGAGCCAGCAGAGCACTTCACATCCACAAAATGGGTTACAAATTTTGGGGGGCCTTTTTCCTATTTTCCCTTGTGAAAATTTCCCCTTGAAGAATTTTCATTACCGTATATACTCGAGTATAAGCCGGCCCGAATATAAGCCGAGGCCCCTAATTTCACCCCAAAATCCCAGGAAAAGTTATTGACTCGAGTATAAGCCTAGGGTGGGAAATACATCATCCCCACTGTCATCATCCAGACCCCGTCATTAACACCCTCATCATCATCACCCTGTCATCATCCCCCCTTCATCATCACCGCCTGTCATCATCCCCCCTTCATCATCACCACCTGTCATCATCCCCCCTTCATCATCACCCCTGTCATCATCCCCCCTTCATCATCACCGCCTGTCATCATCCCCCCCTTTATCATCACCGCCTGTCATCACCCCCCTTCATCATCCCCTTGTCATCATCCCACACCCCCCGTTCATCATCCCCTTGTCATCATCCCCTTGTCATCATCCCCACCCCCCTTCATCTTCCCCTTGTCATCATCCCCTTGTCATCATCCCCACCCCCACCCTTCATCATCTCCTTGTCATCATCCCCACCCCCCTTCATCATCCACTTGTCATCATCCCACCCCCTTCATCATCCCCTTGTCATCATCCCCACCCCCCTTCATCATCCCCTTGTCATAATCCCACACCCCCTTCATCATCCCCTTGTCATCATCCCACCCCCCCTTCATCATCCCCTTGTCATCATCCCCTTGTCATCAGCCCCCCTCCCACCTTCATCATCACCGCTTGTCAATGTCTGATACAGTGGTCTTCTGCGGACCTCCAGAGGTTTCAAAACTACAACTCCCAGCAAGCCGATGGCTGCCCGGGCTTGCTGGGAGTTGCAGTTTTGAAACCTCTGGAGGTCCGCAGGTTGAAGACCACTGCGGCCTTTGACATCATCCAGCCCCCCCCCCCCCCCTCTCACCCCCTTTAGTTCTGTACTCACCTCCGCTCGGCGGGACGGTGCTCCGCTGGTCCGGTGCTGCAGGACTGTCCGGTGGGGAGGTCGTCCGGTGGGATAGTGGTTCTGGGCTGCCATCTTCACCGGGGGGCCTCTTCTCCGCGCTTCGGGCCCGAAATAGAGGCGTTGCCTTGACGACGACGCAGACGGACGTTGGTAATGAACGTCCCCTGCGTTGTCGTCAAGGCAACGTGACTATTCCGGGCCCAAAGAGCGGAGAAGAGGCCCCCCCGGTGAAAATGGCAGCCCGGAACCACTATCCCACCGGATGACCTCCCCACCGGCAGCACCGGACCAGCGGAGCACCGTCCCGCCGAGCGGAGGTGAGTACAGAACTAAAGGGGGTGAGAGGGGGGGCTGGATGATGTCGAAGGCCGCAATGGTCTTCAACCTGCGGACCTCCAGAGGTTTCAAAACTACAACTCCCAGCAAGCCCAGACAGCCGATGGCTGCCCGGGCTTGCTGGGAGTTGTAGTTTTGAAACATCTGGAGGTCCGCAGGTTGAAGACCACTGAGGACGGAGAGTTCACTCGAGTATAAGCCGAGGGGGGTGTTTTCAGCACGAAAAATCGTGCTGAAAAACTCGGCTTATACTCGAGTATATACGGTAAACACCTGTGGGGTGTTAAGGCTCACTATACCCCTTGTTACGTTCCGTGAGGGGTGTAGATTCCAAAATGGGGTCACATGTAGGTATTTCTTTTTTTGCGTTTATGTCAGAACCGCTGTAAAATCAGCCACCCCTGTGCAAATCATCAATTTAGGCCTCAAATGTACATAGTGCGCTCTCACTCCTGAGCCTTGTTGTGCACCCGCAGAGCATTTTACGCCCACATATGGGGTATTTCCGTACTCAGGAGAAATTGCGTTACAAATTTTGGGGGTCCTTTTTTCCTTTTAAGTATGGGGCAACACCAGCATGTTAGTGTAATTTTTTTTTACACTAACAGGCTGGTGTAGCCCCCAAATTTTCCTTTTCATAAGGGGTAAAAGGAGAAAAAGCCCCCCAAATGTGTAGTGCACTTTCTCCCGAGTACGGAAATACCCCATATGTGGCCTTAAACTCTTTCCTTGAAATACGACAAGGCTCTGAAGTGAGAGAGCACCATGCGTATTTGAGGACTAAATTAGGGATTGCATAGGGGTGGACATAGGGGTATTCTACGCCAGTGATTCCCAAACAGGGTGCCTCCAGCTGTTGCTAAACTCCCAGCATGCCTGGACAGTCAGTGGCTGTCCGGAAATGCTGGGAGTTGTTGTTTTGCAACAGCTGGAGGCTCCATTTTGGAAACACTGCCGTACAATAAGTTTTTCATTTTTATTGGGGGGGACAGTGTAAGGGGGTGTATATGTAGTGTTTTACCCTACTCAGTTTTTTCCAACCAGTGTGCCTATAGCTGTTGCAAAACTACAACTCCCAGCATGTACTGATGCTGGGAGATGTAGTTATGCAACAGCTGGAGGTACGGAACTACAACTCCCAGCATGCCGAGACAGCTGTTTGGGCATGCTGGGATTTACAGTTTTACAACATCTGGAGGGCTACAGTTAGAGACCACTTCACAGTGATCTCCAAACTGTGGACCTCCAGATGTTGCAAAACTACAAATCCCAGCATGCCCAGACAGCAAACAGCTGTGTGGGCATGCAAGGAGTTGCAGTTTTGCAAGATCAGTATAGAGATCACTGTGCAGTGGTCTCTAAACTGTAGACCTCCAGCTGTTGCAAAACTGCAAATCCCAGCATGCTCAAACAGCTGTCTGGGCATGCTGGGAGTTTCGCAACATCTGGAGGGTTACAGTGTAGAGACCACTGTATAGTGCTCTCAAACTGTAGCCCTCCAGATGTTGCTAGGCAACTCACCGGCTTCCGTAGGATCCAGGGAGCAAGCCGCAAGCACATGATGCCTGCGCCGATCACCGCAGCCGATCGCGTCCCGCAGCCTCCTCCGATGGGTAGGTGGACTTCGGCGCCTGGTCCCATTCGGTTTCCCCGTCCTGCCCCGCCTATTGTGGGTGGGCAGGACGGGGAAAGTGAAAGTTACGCCCCCCCCCGATCTGCTATTTGCCGTCGCTTTTGATGCCCAATAGTAGGGATAGGAGGGGTGGCACCCCTGCCACCTCACTCCTATCCCTTCAGGGGGATCGTAGGTGTCTTTGAAAACTGCGATCCCCCTTATTTTCCGGGTCACCATAGACTCGTATGACCTGGAATAGGCGCAAATCGCAAGTGTGAATTCACTTGCGATTTGCGCCGATCGCCGACATGGGGGGACCGAAATTCCCACGGACGTACATGTACGTCCTGGGTCCTTAAGACCCAGGGTGTCAGGACGTACCGGTATGCCCGGGGTCCTGAACAGGTTAAAAAAGGATTTACTGGACAAAATAAGATCAGTGTGCTTTTATAAAGATTCTGCCAGCAGAATAGGGCACATAAATGGCAAGTCCTTAAGTACGTTTCTTATAATATGTTAATCAAATACCATAAATACATGGAGACAATTATTAAAGATAAAATTGTTAATAATAATAATGTCATACAACTCAGGAATGGCCATTGAAGAAATAAAATACTACTGAACGTAAAAATTTATTGGAACACGTATCAAGGTATTCAGAGCCTTTTTTTGCTTAAGCCTTGCGCATAAAAATTTGTAAACAGCCTTACATAAGCAAATTTCAGTTTTCACTTTGCAGTGGTCACGGATTTACGATGTGCGAATGCCACACGTAGGCAAAAAAAAGTCTCAAGTCTACTCCAGGTCTGACCTGGAGTACAAAACTCTGGTACGTGAGCAAATTTAAAAAGTCGCAAAAAAAAGTCTCACTAAGTCTCAGCTGCGACTTTTTTGCTCATATGCTCCAAATTTATCAACCCCCTGTGATAGTATGATAAATATGTAGCACATAAGCAAAACTAAAGCAAAAAAATTACTTCAAAACTTGCTTACCAAAGACAATAATGATAAATGTCTCCCAATATGTTTATAGAATGTCTATACGCTTGAAAACCATATATCGTGGCATACCCATGTTGTGTCCATAGAAATGAATAGACTAGAGGGGAGATTTAACAAAATCTGTGGAGAGGCAAAGTTGCCCATATCAACCAATCAGCTTGCTTCTTTCATTCTTTACAAGGCCTCTGAAAAATGAAAGAAAGAAGCTGATTGGTTGCTATGGACAACTGGGCAACTTTGACTCTCCACAAGATTTGATAAATGTATTTATTTGTGAACCGTCCCTAAGATATATAATCTTAAATCTTAGATGTATTATAATAAATGCTATGAATAGGAGGATCACATAGTGATATGCAGAGTAGAGAAAAAGATATCCATTCCAATAGATTCTTATGTTTTTGTACTAGTGCATCTGTATTTATTCTGAAAACAGTGCAAGGCGGCAGGCCCGCACTGGCCTATCGGGATACCGGGAAATTTCCTGGTGGGCCGCCGGACCTGGGGCCGCTTTGAGATGTGGCTGCGTCACATTAGGGACATCCCTGTTTCCCAGAAAATCTTTTCAGGACACAAGGATGCCCTGGTTACCTCTCTGTGGCCACCGGCCCCGCCTTAACTTTAAAAACGCAAGGGCCACCAGGAGGTAACGCATGCAGGGATGTCACTGACATCCCGTGCGTGCGCCCATAGTAACAGAGCCGAGCGGGCGGTGAGGAGGACGCGCGTGCATCGTAAGTGACCAGCGGCACGTCATCTTCAGTATTCCGACCACCGCTCCGGGGTCACAATCTACCTATAGGCCATAGCAGTAGATTGTGACCCCAGAGCAGTGGTCGGAAAAACTGAAGTGGGTTTAAATGATTTTTATTGAAATTTTTCAGAATTATTACAAACAGAAAGTTAGACCAACTAAACACAATGACCAAAATAAAATGAAAAGGTAATACAGAAATACATATTAATATCGCATATGCCTTCAAGAGATTATCACTCGTGAGGTTATAACATAAAACTGTATAATTGTATTATATCAACCAGATATTGTATAAGCTGGGATAGTCAATATGTTTTCAGAGAATAACAATGAGATAAGTTATGATAATTAATAGTAACATATACACTGTATATGGCTGAAGGCTGTATGTCTGTGGGGGAACTGTACTCCACCCAATGTGGGGAGCTATACTGCACCTAAAGTGGGGAACCATACTGCAACTAATGTGGGGGAACTGTACTGCACCTAATGTGGAGGACTATACTGCACCTAATGTGGGGAGCTATACTGCACCTAATGTGGGGAACTGTACTGCACCTAATGTGGGGGAACTATACTGCACCTAATGTGGGGAACTATACTGCACCTAATGTGAGGAACTATACTGCACCTAATGTGGGGAACTATACTGCACCTAATGTGGGGGACTATACTGCACCTAATGTGAGGGACTATAGTGCACCTAATGAGGAGAGCTATACTGCACCTAATGTGGGGGAACTATACTGCACCTAATGTGGGGGAGCTATACTTTTTTTTCCAGGGCTGGTTTACACACCCAGTCCAGCCCTGCAAGGTGGGTAATGCAGAATTCAACATTTTCACCACTCAACAATCCACATGTAATGAAAAAAGAAAATACGTATATGACATCAGAACCATGCCCAAAAAAATTTAATATATATACTAGATAAAATTAGTGGAAGGGGAAGGGCGAAATCATATAGGTTGTATTTAAGTGTAAAGAGAATGCAGAGGTCACACAAAAATCTGTAAAGGAAGAAGATTTTTGTGTGAGAAAAGCTAAGCTAAATTTGTAATAAAGACCTTTGCAGAAAATCTTTTTGCACCATGATAAATTCACAGCAAGATTCCAAAGCTTTTCAAAGCCTATAAAAATATAAAGTAGAATCAACTGAACAATAAGAAAACTGAGGTACATTTTCCTGACAGGATGCTGGTACATAGCAAAATGATTGAGTATAACTTATTGAAGAGTTGTGCTTATTAGTATCAGTATTGCCATTTTCTGTGAAATAACTTTTATAATTGTCTTTTCTCTCTGGAGACAAAGAATTGTATAAAATAACAATTTACAAGAGTTTTCTGGCATTTCCCAAAATAAATATTTATAGTCTAGCCATGAAATAGGTAATAAATATTGGGTTGATGTGGTCCTTCAACCATTCATATAGAGTTCCCCATTCCCCTACACCAGCACATGCTCAACCACCATAATATGTAATATCCTCTTTATCACAGTTATGCTGATGAGAAGGAAGAGGGACCTGGGCCCACATATTAATGTATGGTAGGGGTCACAGTAATTTTTCTGCATCAATAATTCCTCAACTCAACTTCATTCCGAGACCCCAGTATTCCAACATATGCCTATTCTGTTTGAAAAAACAAACAAAAAAACATTTAATCTACAAATCCCATCAACCTGAATATATGGACCAGGCTTATCTAGTTGACTGCAGGTAGTTGTAGATGTAGAAGAATCTGTCTTAGCAAGGTTACATGCCATTCTATAGAAATCTACATATTACACTATAATGGCACATAATGCTGGCTTGCAGTTCTACCTCTGTTATGTTATGAGAAAGATTCTATATGAACAGTTGACAGTAAATTGATAAGGTCAGATGGACGCATCCCAGGGGCATACAAGAGGATCCTCTAGTGGCCCAGGTTCTGACAAAAAATGGGCCCCAAAGGTGTGGCACAAGAAAACTCAATTTGTAGCTGATGCTATACTTTATTTAATGGAAGGGACAATTCTTATGGGCTTATAACATAGTTCAGAGATGTCATTAAAAATGGAAGGCCCCTCAAATCATTTCCTCTCCTGGGCCCAAGGCACACTATTTTTAGACAGGTCTTCAGTCCCTGTATATTCTACATACAACGATGAAGCCATAAAGGTCAATTCCCATTTCAGCCATTCTAGAAAATCCCATAGTCATCAGAGAAGTGCCAAGCAATTTACAGTGTTCCATAAAGATACAAAAAGCCAATATGTTTTCATCACTTTATATTAATAAAATGCTGAAGTAAAGCAGTATAGGAAACAAGGGAAGTATTTCTTTGATTTGGTCCCTAGTTATTCTGAGTCATGACTTTAGCTTTATTTTCTGCTTTCACATGATATTTTATTTATTATCAGAAGCTTTCATGACTGTAAAGCATCATGAGAAAAATAGGTCAGAATGTGTGGTGAGTGACCTCATAGTACATTAGATAATCCATTTTTGTGTGTTCACAAAACATTACCCTGGAGAAAAATCCCCGACTTGTGGGATTTTTCTATATTGGCCACATGAATCACACTGTATTTTCCTTAAAGTCTTGGCCAAAGCTTAGTTACTGACTGCTTATACTCTAAATGTTTCTTGTGAGAAATATGTATTTTATACATACAGAAGTATCATATATTTGCTAGAAATATATGAACAATTTATTGCTGTTTACATTGACATCTTTATCTTTAGTTGACAGTTAGCTCTTCTTTAGAAGGAAGACAAATGTCTCTCTAGTGGTGCCTATAGGTAACTATCTTGTAACTCAACATGCAACCCATAAAAGAGTCTTGACACATCATATAGGGAAATCAGCCAAACAAGACCCCCATCTGCAGACAGCTGTTTCCGGTTTATTGAAAATTGTTTTATTTCAATCAGTAAAACATAAACATTTAAAACACTGCGGCTAACAAACCGGCTGTACAACTTTACAATAAATATCACATGCATACATTGTAGTACTAGACACGGCACCAAATTTAACCCATAAGACAATAATGGTAGTTTAACATCAATATACAGGTCTACGTCCAGAAATAAATCAAAAGGAGTGTGCACCTACTTTAAATGTAATTTTTATGTCAAAGACACTAAAAAATATCCCCTACAACACAGCCAAACAAAGGCTCAATTCGACAACAAGGAAATCAAAACTGGAAGGAATCTATGCAAGAATCCCAGGGTAAACAATACATCAATACAAAAGTATATACTACTTTCTATGGAAGACTACCCCCGCTAGCACAGGAAACCAGTGGGGCATTCACCCTAAAAAGGGCACCCTGCCCTTAGCTACCCCTTTGTAGACAAACTAAAAAAAAACCTACTGAGTGTATCCCTACATGTTTCAACTGCATAGGCAGAATCCTCAGGGAAATAGGCAGTAGAAATGGTTCAACAAAGCAGTTCAAAGGTATAACATTTAGTATGTACAAATCAAGTGAAATAAAGTAAAGTAGTATAAAGAGCAACAATGCAAGAAATATGCAGCACAATGGTAAAGTAGTTGAGTCCCCTGCAGTGGCTAGTGTGGCTCAAACTGACAGAAAATGGGTCCCAACAATGGTTTGATCATAAGGCATTTTAATATGTAACCCACCTACAGCCAAGCCGATCGCCAAAACTGACACTGGATGTACTTCTAGTTTGTAAAGTTACATCAAGTAGAGTGTTGGCCAGAAGCAATCTGCATCAAATCTTGTTTGGTGCGTGTGACGTGTTAGTCCACACCGCTTAAAAAAAATAAACACAGAGGAAAGAGTTTTTGGCTGGTAAGTATTTGGCAGGTGAAGTATGTATGGCGGTTGAACATATGTAAAAGTTGTAAGGCTAGCCACAAGTCTAGAACCCCTATGAAATAAAAAAAAAGGGGGAAAGATAAACATGCATCTTGTATTACTTGTAATCAAGCACTGTAAATGGATTGTGCAAAACCATTTTGCTTAAAGTACAGGCATATCAGCCCATATTTACGTGGCCAGACCAAAAAATAATTAATGCTAAATAGACATCCAGCAGCACAATAACACCAAGTTAGGTCTCATTGTCTGCATAAGAATAACAGTTGAAAGAGTCCTTTATAATAAAATGAATGCCAAGTCGGCCCCTGTCTAAGTATTTCAGGTGATAATCTCACATAGGCGACAAAGTTACATAGGAATAGGCCCCATAAACAACGTCACAATAAGAGTAAAAATGATTTCAGATAATAAAATAGTTGTCCAGTAATCATCACCAGTGTACAGTGTTGTCCAAAAAGATCAAGCACCCATTATACAACCATATAGTATAGGATTTGGCTATATTTACTACAGAGGTCCTGGTGGTCAAGTGGACAATTCCACAACCCATGGTTGTCCACCTGAACTGTCTGCGGACCCATAATAAGTATCCATATGGGCAGAATAAATCACCCAAATATAGTATGCAAAGTATCACCACTACAAACCTTAGGTGTTGGGGAAAGTGGGGGGGCAGAATAAAATATGTCAGGTAAAAAAGACAAAATTAGATTTTTCCTTCAATTTCGTAAGTAAGACTATTTTCATGAGAACAATTCATTGGGTCTCCCTCTGGAGGATCAGTCTTTCTCAATTGCTCCCCTCACAAAACCTTTGTACAAAAGAAATACACACCATAAGCCTTAAAGGGGTACTCCGCCCCTAGACATCTTATCCCCTATCCAAAGGATAGGGGATAAGATGTCAGATCCCCGGGGTCCCGCTGCTGGGGACCCCGGGGATCACTGCTGCAGCACCCCACTATCATTACTGCGCAGAGCGAGATCGCTCTGCACATAATGACTGGCGATACAGGGGCCGGAGCATCGTTACGTCACGGCTCTTCGCCCCTCGTGACGTCACGGCCCGCCCCCGTCAATACAAGTCTATGGGAGGGGGCGTGGCGGTCGTCACGCCCCCTGCCATAGACTTGCATTAAGGGGACGGGTCGTGATGTCACGAGGGGCGGAGCCATGACGTCACGCTGCTCCGGCCCCTGTATCGCCCGTCATTACGCACAGAGCGAGCTCACTCTGTGCAGTAATGAGAGCGGGGTGCCGCAGCGGCGATCCCCGGGGTCCCCAGCAGCGGGACCGCGGCGATCTAACATCTTATCCCCTATCCTTTGGATAGGGGATAAGATGCCAGGGGCGGAGTCCCCCTTTAAGATAGCTTACCTAACTTTATAAGGAACATACTAAATTCCAGTGGGAAGTACAGAGTACAGAGGACTATTTTAATCATCAGGTTGTGCCCTGAGGTTTGAGGATTAACCTTGCACCAGCTCGGTGCAGGTCTCTTACCCTCATGCAAAATTGGAAACAATAGGTGACCTTCTGTTCTCTCAGATTTGTGCAAGTGCTGCTA
Source organism: Hyla sarda (assembly GCF_029499605.1). Taxonomy (NCBI): domain Eukaryota; kingdom Metazoa; phylum Chordata; class Amphibia; order Anura; family Hylidae; genus Hyla; species Hyla sarda. The sequence goes on from NC_079191.1 coordinate 211,036,188, forward strand.
GAAGGGGAAAAAACTACTCTAACCACTCTTTAGCTTAAACCCAGAGAGTACATTTAGGTCTATATAAAGGGGTAGCTTGGGGCAGAGGTTATCCTTTTTAGGGCGGGTGCCCTGCTGGGTCACAGAGTCGAGGTAATTTCCACTTCTGACATTCAGGGTGTATTAGCGCAAACACTATCTAGCTGGCTTAAGGTTTGCCCAGAGGCACATTAGTGGTTGCCCATGCGCCTCTGACTAAAATTTATGCTAGTTAGGAGCTGATGTAAATTTTAGCTAAAGCTTAAGCGTAAGACTTAGTAAATCTGGCAAATGTATGAGACCATGCCCACTTTTTGCAAATCCACACCCTCTTTCTGTTATGCCACGCCCACATAGTGTTGCGGTCATAAAAAAAAATACACAACTTTTTTGTGCAAAAATATTGTGCTATGATATGCCATTATCCCAGTGCTGTAACATAGAGGACAATTAAGAACTGCAACCACGACGTTCTCTGTTGCCACATCACTATTATTAGTCTGTTCTTTAAATGATGTCCTGGAAAACTGAGGTAATAAAATGTACTTTCATTTCTATCTGTCCCTTGAAGAACTTTATTTACTGTCATTTGCATACAATTTTCATATGTTCTCTAGTCCTTTTTCCATTACAGAACCTCTACTTTATTACCTACAGAAGTTGTGGTTTCTGTGCGTTTTTATAGACATACTGAATGCTGGGCAACCATAAGCAGCTTTGAGATTTTGGAATAACAACAGACACATTTATGTACATCTTAAGAAAGGCAGTGAATGGGAGCAGAATATTTTCGTATTTAAAAATGAGGGAATCTGTAAGATCTAAAAGTGATGCAAAATTGTGATTGAAGATTTTACCCCATGCAAACCGTGCTTTACTTTCCCAAATACCGTGCTTTGTTTATGGATACACAGCTTGAAGATTATTCGCAGTTATTGGAAGCTTCTAGGGTTATGAGTGTTTCTGCTAAACCACATGTATATTACTTCTAGAAGAAGGAACCAGAGGGGAAAAAAATTGTGAACGTATTGTATATGTTGGGTACTGAGCTTATTTGAATTGATTACATTAATATTATTGGAATATTATCAAACTTGGGCAGTAAAATGGATGGTTACAATAATTTTATTCCTGTTATCTGAATATGTCATCACAATTTAGAACTATGGTTGTTCTGTAGATCATTGGATTACTCTTCTACTGTAATGAAATATATATATAGATAGATACAAATAGATATAATTATAGAGATGCAAATATTTATCTCTTTAACAAACAAATAAAGGTATAAAAATGAATTGTTTTAGCCATTACTTTAAAAGTATTTTAGTGATTTATGACATGCCAGACAGTTGACCATGTATCTATTTCTTTCTTGGACAGTGTTAAATATCCTGGTAGAACAATGTAAGTTAGAGTGCATATTTCCATGTATATAAACTCCCAATACACCTGGATAAACTGCCTTAGTGAAAATACATTCTGAGTTTTGTTTCTCTTGGCCTGTCGAAGGATGCCTTCAGGAAATGAGCAAATAGGCATATTATAGAGTGTATAAATTTCAAGGATCAAGTACTCCTTTTCTGTCTAAATCCATTAATGTGACTTAGACTCTCTTGGCAGTGGGCAAATAACATTTTCAAAAAGGCCATGGTTACTACAGAGTTTTCTTGATTAAATATCCAATATAGACATAAAAAGTCCAACAATAAGGTTGTTAAACCTCAACATTTTTAGTTGTTATATATAATATTAAACCTTTGAAAACATGCTCGGGAGTTTTACAATTTTTTTCATTCTCACACTTCAACAGTCATAACTGTTTGTTACCTTCTTATTGATGTAGCTGTATATAATGCAATCAGAAAGTTTTCATACCCTTTCACTTTTTCATATTATATCTTTCGGCCTATTGTCTCCCATAATTCTGCCTCAATACCCCTTAATGAGAATTTGAAACTAAAATATTAGACATTTTTACAAATTTATTAAAAATAAAAGACTAAAATTTAGCATGGACATAATCATTCAGACCTTTTGCTATGACTCCTGAAATTTAGCTCTGGGGGCCTCCTATTTCACTTTGATTGGTGTCACCTGTGGTAAATTCAGTTGACTGGATATGATTTGGAAAGACACACCCTTGTCTATATAAGGTCTCACTCACAGCTGACAATGCATATCAGTGCAAAAAAAATAAATAAATAAAATAAAAAAGGGGGGGGGGGGCTGACTATAGAGCTCAGAAACACAATTGGTTTTAGGCACCAAACAAAAGCTTATGAGCATGCTTCAAATACCGGTAACGCGACCAGGGCGTACAAGGACACAGGGGCTTACCTATACTCCCTGCGTCCTACACGGGTTAAGGAAAGAGTTATAGTTCTTCTTAAACTTTACAGCTTGTGAATATATTTACAGCAGAATGACCAAAACTACTGTAACACAAATGTTATACTAATAGGACAAGACAAGAAAGGAACGTTTAACTCTATATTAAAGGGGCTTCCTGCAATGTAACACTGGCCGCGATCAGACACCAGGTGTCTGCATGGAGATTGCGGGGACCCCCCCTATCAGATATCTTATCCCCTTTCCTTTGGATAGGGCCTAAGATGTCTAGCAATGGAGTACCCCTTTAAATGGGGAATGTTACAGTGCAAAAATTTGTGGAAAGAAAAAATAATAATTTAAATAGCAAAATTAAATATTATCTTATAAAAATATGTGGCTACAATCTGTAACTATGACAGCCTAATGCACTTGCCCTTTCATTTGAAATCTTAGAATTATTCCTAAATTAAATTATGGGGATCTGGTGTCACTAACATACGGAAATTGAACTGTGGGATAGATTTTTTTTATTTCCATAAAAAAATATTGGCTACTTTTTTTGGTTAAGTATGAAGAATCATTAAAAATACATAAAACTATATGTCTTCATCTATTATCATCAATGTAGAGAAACACAGATGTCAGCATTAGGACGATCTGTATGTGCAGGTGATCATTCAGACTGCCGTTCAGGAAACAATACAAGGAAAAAGAAAAGACCACAGCACCAATCTGGAAACTTCGGTATCTTTGTGCAAAAAGAGCTTTAAAGGACATTTTTAAACCTACTAGGTTTTGTGCATAAAGTAATAATTTTTTTACAGAAGTAAAACAGAATCAAACTTATAGAAATAGAGTATCATTTTAATCATATGGACTTACAGAATAAAGATAAGGTCTCATTTTTTACCAAGAGGTGCCCTGCATAGAATCAGAAGCCCCCAAAAGTGCCAAAATGCTGCAAAATGCCTTTTTTTATTTCTATTTTAAACACAAATATTTTGTTTCTGGTTTCAGCGTAGATTTTATTGTGAAATTATTGATGTCATTACAAAGTTAAATTGGTGGTGCAAAAAACAAGCCCTCATTTGGGTCTGTAGGTGGAAAATTTTAAGCGCTATGATTATTAGAAGGTGAGGAGGAAAAACAAAAGTTCAAGCTAATTTCCCAGTTGTCCTGCTTGCAGCAGCAATCTTTGTGGCTGCTTGTAGAGGCAGATTGCTGCTGTGAGCAGCACACAGGAGGGAAATCAGCTGGAGGCACACTATAGGGTCGGGTCATCGGCAGATCCGCAGCGTAGAATCTGTTACGTGTGACCCTACCCTAATGTTAATCTGTACAAGATGATTTATGGTAATAAGTGAGCTTTCCATAATATTTTTTTTTTCTATAAGTTAAGGCATTTACTGTAAGCCAGTGTTTTCCTACCATGGAGCCTCCAGCTGTTGCAAAACTACAACTCCCAGCATGCCCAAACACTCTTTGGTTGTCCGGGCATGCTGAGAGTTGTAGTTTTAAAACAGCTGAAGGCACCATGGTTGGAAAACACTGGCTCCTGAGGTCAGAGGATGTCATGATGTCACTTTGTGAAACTACTATGAAGTGAAGGCAGGAGTTCCTACGCTCACTTCACAGTAATGCCTGCAGCGCTATAAGTTTGTTGTGCACATTGTTTTAATCTTACCTGGCAGGATAGCGGGGTGGGCAGGGGGCCAGGCAGATGGGCAGGCGGCCGGGCAGATGGATAGGCGGGCGGCCAGGCAGACGGGCAGACCTGCTACACTGCGGAAGGAGAAGGGCAGAGCTTCCTGGACTTGGTGTTGTATGTGCCCTGCCCCTCCTCCTTCATTCAATGCAGCAGCAAGGCAGGGGTGGGACAGTCACGGCGTGATGATGCCGCCGCGCTGTCCCGCCTATCCCAGGTCCTGATGCCGCCGCGTTGCCCCAGGTCCTCATGCAGACTCTGCTGTTGTGGCTGTCATACTGATTTATTAACATGATGGCGGCACCGGCCATCATGTGAATGTGGAAAGGGGGGCCCGTTGCGACCTCTATAGCTACGCCACTGCTTGTATTATCATCAATGCTTTGTTTTTATTAAACATATGATACCTACCTCATTGTCAGTTCCCACATCCAGCATCACAGGGAGACATTGTTGAGGCCTTACTCCTCCACATGCTGTGTATAGTGCCAGTTTACCAACAGGAATGCCCATGCCATAGCTTCCAAGGTCTCCAAGACCAAGGATTCTCTCTCCATCTGTTACCACAACAGCCTGTAAAGCACAAAACAAAGAAAATAAACATGTTTTCTGTCTTCATGCTGATGTATTCAGTTACTAGACAGAATGGAATAGTGTGCCAAGTCAATGTGGCTAAACCCACACATGTAAGTTTCTCAATATAGCTGTAGGTTATAAATGATAAGTGCACTTCCATAATACCCCATCTAGTTGTGTGATATTAAGTAGAATAAGTATCCACAACCAGACACCTGCTTATGTGATATCTTTTAAAAGTATTGTTGAAATTAAACATCCCCATACAGTATAGTGACCTTGGCCACTATAGTAAGATATTTTCTGAAAATAACATTATGCCATGATCATAGGAATCAGATGATCACAACATCCCTCATTGAATAGCTTTAAAATTCCCACTTGGGGGCTGTGAATCAGAGCACATTGCACATAAAACTGAGTCAATCTGGACAGTCACAAAACACAAAACAAGTCTTATTAAACACATGCATTCATTGAAAAGCCCACATTAGCCTCTTCAATCTGTGATATACAAGTTTCGATCTGTAATATACAAGCAAATTTGCTGGATACTCTCATGGGAATGTCTGTTTTCTCAAGTTTGAGAGTACTTCAAGCTTAGTTTGTATGCTACAATTTGTAATTTTGGAAAATATAAGTTGGTGGAATTTACAGCTTTATTCCTAAATAGCACATGGTAAATTGAACTTAGTGATTTGTTCACTCTGGTGTGGTCAGTCAATTGGCAGCTCAAAATTTATATTCCAGCTAGATGCCATTGCTATGGAGTTACTGAAGTGTCCAATGTTTTCAAGTCTAATTCAAGGGGATATGAGCTTCAGGTACGGCAATACATAAACTATAATAAGGACTTTGTACAGCTTGCCATTTACAATACGTAGAGTGTACATCCAACTCCTTAAAGGGGTACTCCTGTGGAAAACTTATTTTTTTTTAAATCAACTGGTGCCAGAAAGTTAAACAGATTTGTAAATCACTTCTATTAAAAAATCTTAATCCTTCCAGTACTTTTTAGGGGCTGTATACTAAAGAGAAATCCAAAAAAGAAATGCATTTCCTCTGATGTCATGACCACAGTGCTCTCTGCTGACCTCTGCTGTCCATTTTAGGAACTGTCCAGAGCAGGAGAAAATCCCATAGCAAACATATGCTGCTCTGGACAGTTCCTAAAATGGACAGCAGAGGTCAGCAGAGAGCACTGTGGTCATGACATCAGAGAAAATGCATTTCTTTTTTGGATTTCTCTTTAGTATACAGCCCCTAAAAAGTACTGGAAGGATTAAGATTTTTTAATAGAAGTGATTTACAAATCTGTTTAACTTTCTGGCAGCAGTTGATTAAAAAAAAAAAAGTTTTCCACGGGAGTACCCCTTTAAAGGAGGACTGTGAAAGCATCTTTCTGACATTTCACATACAACAAATAGGAATGGTACTTTGCTACAGAACATGCAGGTGATGTTCCAGCACTTAAAGTATAGGGAATATATGTTTAAAGTTTTTTTCTCTCCTGTATATGGTTTTATAGACTATAATAAATCTTTGAAGTGTTCCTTTTTTGCTATTACTTGTGTCAAACACTCAATAAAGGGAGACATTTGGAAGGAAAGATCGACTTTATCCAGTGATGTCAAGAGTCATATTCTGAAAGAACACTGTGCATATTAGTACAAACGAAAATACAGAAGAAAAGTCTGCCCCCATTATAAAGAGACAGCACAGCAGATTTCTGTTGAGATAATGTCAAATAATGGCTTACTACTACAAGAATGTCCTTACATGAACTATTCAATGTGGTAAAGATGTCTGACCACTCACAGTTCCATAAAACTAAGCATACGTTACCTTAATCTCATTCTCAGGCCATGATTTCATTAGAGTGGATATATGGCCACGGTCATGAATGGTAATGAAGAGCCCTCTGCAGGGAAAAACACATATAAATATTACGTACATAAAGTCTATTTTTGACAAGCAAAAGTCTGATGAATGAATTAACAGTGAGATCACCTATTTAAAATAGACTTTCTTCCAATCCTAAAGGTATCACATGACATACCCATGCGAATACAATACTGTTTTGAAGAACAATATATTCCTTTGTGGATACTGAAGTTTTTTTTTTCCCAAGATTTTTACTTCAGACAGAAGTGACAGTAAACTGGAGCAATATATAAACTGTTAGTAAAGACATAATGCCAAGATGTAGTGAATGCATCAAGTAGTTGGTATAATGTAATATTTATTAAACAGATGTAGTGAAGCAGAGTTTGTCATTTGGCACTACTGGTCGTGATATCATGATGTGGATTCTATTTTTGGAAGTAATCTCATAATAAAGTAAGGCAGCAGAAATTCCCTTCCATTGTCTCCTGACTCTATCAGAAGAGTACAGCCAGCATTTCATCAGCCTGTATTCTGCCAATGGAGATGCAGATCTGATAGGCTGATAGGCTGTAGGAAACCTATGGAGAATGTATATTTTATTATCTAATCTTTCTTACTATTAAAGCTAAATATTCTGATTACAAAATTAAAGAGAATTAAAGGAAACCTGTCATGTAGGTTATGCTGCCATCGCTGACGACAACATAAAAAAGGAACAGATAAGCTGTATTCAGTGGTCTGGTCCTTTCTGGTGCAGCTTCCCCCACCCTACAGTGCATCAGGGTGTATATGACAGACAGGTGACAATAATATGTTTGTATTATGTTGCCCTCAGGGATCGCATCATAACCTGTGTGAGAGGTTCCCATTAAGGGAAATAATTCATTAATTTCTATTCAGGAGAAAGATGAACAAGTGTCCCTCTGCATACACTTTTATCTGTTGACCTACGGTCGCAGTTATGCACCCAAGGGTATTATGCCCCAACAAGCAGTGAGTAAAAAGTTTAGGTATTTGCACTTCAGTAAGACAGCCTGTGGAGACCTTCTACATTAGAATTTGATTTTATTTGACTGCATTATGTTTGCAACTGTGTTCCCAACTTACGTAAACATATAAAGAACACACCAGAGGCTTTTCAGTCATCTGCTAGTAAAGTTCTCTGTGGATTCTTTAGGCATTTTCTGCTTAAACCTTGTGCAAAAAATCCTACTCAAAAGGTATTAAAATATACTACATACCCTGATAAATAAAAGTAATAGGCACTGGAATGGTGGTCAAAGAAGAAGACAATGATAAGTTTGTTTTATTTCAGAAAGGATCGGGGGTTCTGCTGGCTGCGGCACCCCAGACATCCGGTATATGGAGCAAATTTCCCTCCGTGCCAGATGACTGGTAATGCGGGGTGGAGGCTCGTGACGTCACGGCGACGCCCTACTCGTGACTTCATGGCCAAGCCCCCTCAATGCAAGTCTATGGGAGGGGGCGTGACGGCCTTCCAATAGACTTGCATTGCATGGACGTGGCCATGACGTCACGAGCGGGGCATGGCGGTGATTTCACGAGCCTCAGACACTCCGGTGCTGTACCCGATGCTCTAAACAAATGCTGGGTGCAGCAGGAAGATCGCAGGGGTCCCCAGCGGTGGGACCCCCACGATCAGCCATCTTATCCCCTATCTTTTGCATAGGGAACAAGATGTCTAGAGGCAGAGTACCCCTTTAAATTAAGATGCTTTATGCATGACAATAATGTGTGCAATGAAAGGAATTCAAGTTAAAATAAAGCCAGATCACTTTTCTTCCCTCTTATCATCGAGTTACATGGTTGGATAATTCTGAGAGTGTTTTGATGATGGAAATAGAAAAATGCACTGGAAGCAAAATGTGGCCTATGTTAATGAGAAAAGTAAACTGCGTTTACCACAATGTGATGGAAAAAGCATGTTTATCATACAGTATTAGTAAGTGACAATGCCATTCTTGGAAATAGACTCGGATATTCATGTGAACAGCAGTTCAAACAATTCTCACAACCTTGTCCTTTTCCCTCATTAAGTTAATACTGGTAATGTGTAGGATGGCGGTAACATACTAACATGCTGCACATGCCAGTAAAAACACATTTTACAAACACTCAAAGACAAATGAAGTATCTTACTGAAGTTGCCCAGTTTCTAATACAGATTTGAAATCTAATATATTAGTCCTAGGACAGCTGGGAACGTGAGAAGACATTTGGATGGAAAATATTTTAAGAAATCACACTTACTGACATTTGGAAAATGATTAGGTTCTACATATTTTCTTATAATAAAATAATATATAATTGAAGCCAATCTGAAAGCATAACTATGGACTATTTTCAGCTCACTAAAGATTTCACTGGATTTTAATATCTGACGTTTTCCCGTTACAATTCTAAAGTGTCATTTTCAGCCAATGCATATGGCTGAGATAGGTAGATGCATGGTTGAATTGAGAAATCATTCTGGACAACGTATCACACCCAAGACCTTAAAAATATCACATGTAATAGCAGTAGAAACTTGGAAAGCCGGTGGTTGGCAGTCGCCAATGTGTAGAGGGTCCTGCTGCTTACCTCGGTCCACATCCATTGGGGCGTGAAAAAACCTTTTTTAAACCGTTAATGAAGGGACTTAACGTTTGGCATTAAGGCTCAGTGGTCATTATTTCCAACTTCAACAGTACAATAATTTTTTATATATATATATATATATGTTTTGCTATCTATATATACCATATCTCCCATAAGTGAGTCCGCCCCTCACATTTTTGCAAATATCTGATTGTATCTTTTTATGTGACAACACTGAAGAAATGACACTCTGCTATAATGTAAAGCAGTGAGTACACGGCCTGTATAACAGTGTTTAAAGGGGTACTCCACTGGAAAACATCTTCTTTTAAATCAACTGGTGCCAGAAAGTAAACAGATTTGTAAATTACCTCTATTAAAAAAAAAACAATCCTTCCAGTACTTATCAACTGCAGTATGCTCCACGGGAAGTTCTTTTCTTTTTAAAATTTCCTTTCTGCCTGACAATACGTGCTCTCTTCTGACACCTCTATCTATGTCGGGAACTGTCTAGAGCAAGAGAGGTTTGCTATGGGGATTTGCTCCTGTCAGCAGGCAGCACCTGTGGTCAGGCAGAAAGGAAATTCAAAAAGAAAATTGTATTATACATCAGCTGATAAGTACTGGAAAGATTGGGATTTTTTAATAGAAGTAATTTACAAATCTGTTTAACTTTCTGGCACCAGTTGATTTAAAAGAAAATGTTTTCCACTGGAGTATCCCTTTAATGTCTAAACCTTGGCAACAAAAGTGAGTACAGCCCTTTTGTTGGAAAAGTCTAAATTAGGCCCAATAAGCCATTTTCTCTCCTCAGTGTCATTTGACCTGTTAGTGTTACAAGGTCTCAATTGTGAAAGTAAAGCCGGTGTCTTAAATTTGTTGCTCTACATTAAAGGGGTTATCCAGGAAAAAACTTTTTTTTATATATATCAACTGGCTCCAGAAAGTTAAACAGATTTGTAAATTACTTCTACTAAAAAAATCTTAATCCTTTCAGTACTTATGAGCTTCTGAAGTTTAGGTTGTTCTTTTCTGTCTAAGTAATCTCTGATGACACGTGTCTCGGGAAACGCCCAGTTTAGAAGCAAATCCCCATAGCAAACCTCTTCTAAACTGGGCGTTTCCCGAGACGCGTGTCATCAGAGAGCACCTAGACAGAAAAGAAAAACCTTAACTTCAGAAGCTCATAAGTACTGAAAGGATTAAGATTTTTTAATAGAAGTCATTTACAAATCTGTTTAACTTTCTGGAGCCAGTTGATATATATATATAAAAAACTTTTTTCCTAGACTATAAGAAAGACTATAAGATAGACTTCTTCAGTTCAGATGGTGTCAAGCATGTGTGGCGGTAACCAGGTTAGAAGCATTATCTTTCCTTCTCATTTATCATGAACTGATGTTCTCTATCATGTTTATAGAGACACAAAATATGGCGATGAAAAAAAAGGGACTTTCATCATTAATGAACATTAGTGATCGCTTCCTAGCTCCTTGCAGCTGGCATTAATAGTTCCTTATTGATGGCATCCATCTGGACACAAACATTCCGAGGGTAGATTCAAAGAGACTGTTTTCCTCTAAAAACACCAACAACAAAAAAAACCACCATTGTCGACACATGACATTTTCTTTGGGCCACAACCCGGTACCCAGATGTTAGCTTGGAGCCAATGGAGAAAATATGAAACGCCAAACCTTTTTTATTTACCTTTGTCCCACAACATCAACTTCATTTTTATCATTAAATGAAAGATATTTATACAGCACATACAGTGACCAGCTGTGTAAGCTGTAAATTGATGTCAAGAATGGCATTTTCTTATATAGGTCATATAGACAGGTTAGTTCTTGTGTTACATTCTAAGCTTTCTCGTAATTTTTTATGATGCCTTTGAACAGCAAGTTTTAATTTAGTTTTGGAAATAATGCAAACGCAAACTTTAAAGGGATTTATTATTAATGATTTTGAAGATTGGTCTTCAAGTAAACCCATTCATTTGAGGATGAATAACATTCAGTTTGGCCACACTAATTCCTGTGTGTACATTGATGATGAAGCTGATAATTGGTTGCCAGCTTTACTAAGTTTAGAAAAACACGCCTGATATTAGCTTGGTCCTCGGGGACTAAATTAAAATACTGGAGGAATTAGCTAAGGCCGCTCAACCTTTTACAAGATACTTCCCAAAAGGTTTGAGGAATATACTGCAAAAAAAAGAAATGGCTGTTTTATATTAAATACTAGATTTAGGAGACCTCGGAGGCCATGAAGTTTGAAAGTCCTAGAAAGAGAAGGCAATGTAGAAATGGAGGAATATATATTAAGGTGAACTGTCATGTTGAACATACAATCTGGTCTGCCAGCAGAAGAGGTGTAGCTTGTAGCTTCTATGCCCCGATGCAAAATCTGTAACAGGGCCCCATATGCCAATTATAATACTGGTCTTTTATGGGGCTAATGTGCTTTGGGGCCCTCTAAGGCACTAGGCCCTGACGCGGCTGCTACCTCTGTAGCCCCTATAGTTATGCCCCTGGCCAGCAGCATTTAGATCAGAAAGAGCTGAAAAGAGAGATTCAGTAGAAAGTGTAACTCATTGGATGAAATGGGTGCTTCTATTCAGTGATTCACATTATTGCTTGGGGTAAAGATAAAGTGGAAACTAAGCTGACAATTTGTCAAGTTTGTTATGCCAAAAGTAGGGGTGTGATTGTAGTGAATGATGGATGATTAGGGTTGTAGTGTCACATGACAGGAATGGTTCAACCCTATGTTGAGATATATAGTCCCACAAACTAGTACTTCAATAAAGCTGAAATCCGTACCAAGGCCCCAGGAAACAAATACCTCAAAAGCCAGGGTTTACTGTATTGATAACACTTTGTTTTTTACTTGTGATACAGTTCCAGAATACAGACTTGTATTCATACAGGCTTGGAATATAAAGAAAGATGAAAGCGAATTCCAGCACAGCAGTCACAGGTAAGAACGCTTCTTTATTGGAACATCAGGATATACACGGAACACATCACACAGGGACCAAGGAGTGACGCGTTTTGGCGGGCGTGGCCGCCTTAGTCGTACTACAAACACTAAGGATCCATCCAGTCTATCTTGGGAGAACTCCACCCCCGCCAGGTGAAACACCTAGGCAGATCAAGTGGAGTGCCCACCTACACAGAAAAGGACTCACATAAAGCTTCACCTCAATGTGTTTAGAGAATTCTAAACAACAATAGTAATAAAGATGATAGTGACAATATATATCACCACACTATATCTAATACCGACTACTTCCTAATGCAAACATAAGCCAGTACTGTACAGGTGAAGACATTTTACCTAACAGTATCAAAAGACTATGTATCACAGCAAAATAAAAATAAGTGTAAAAGGATTACAATACCTTGTATCCACTATAAGTTATTGTTACAAAAAGACAAAAACAATTTCTATGTGCGATCAAAATATTCAGCTCAACATCAGAAAAATATAGGGCTATTATACCGATCATGTGTGGAGTCGAATATCTGATACACACAATTGGAGGAAGGAGCAAGAATAGCAATCTTACTTTTTCGGCGTTGTTGATATATATTTGTGTGCAAGATGACAAAAAACTTTACACATAAATAAAAAATGTCTATATAGTGTACAAAAATGTATTTATATATGTATTCTCACACAGAAAAATATACCGGGTGATCCAAAAGTCAGGACGAACTTTAAAAATGAATAATTTGAAAACGAATCAAGAAACAAAGATACGGTTTGCATCAAACGGATGGAAAAGAAATCGGGTTTTGTGTGGCAAAGAAAAAAAATAGTTCTGTTGGCGACCAACGTTGGCGACAGGTTTCAAAACAGTTTCTGTCACTGGTCAGCGATATGTAGCACTGTTACAGAACAACATTATTCCTGAACTGCAAGCGCGACGGGCACTCCAAACAGTCACCTTTATGCAAGATGGAGCACCACCTCATATTGCTCTGCCTGTGCAACACCTGCTACGCTCAACATTTGGGGAGGTTCGCATTATCAGTCGCTACTTTAATCACGCATGGTCTCCAAGATCTCCCGATCTGACACCCTGTGACTTTTGGCTGTGGGGATTCTTGAAGTCAAAAGTGTACCGCGACCAATCGGCATCAGTAGCAGCACTGAAAGATGCCATCTGCCAAAATGTGTCTGCCATAACGCAAGAAATGCTACTAAATGCTGTATAGTGCCATCTGTTGGTCGCCAACAGAACTATTTTTTTTTTCGTCGCCACACAAAACCCGGTTTCTTTTCCATCCGTTTGGTGCAAACCGTATCTTTGTTTCTTGATTCGTTTTCGAATTATTCTTTTTTTTTTTTTTACAAAGGAAAAGTAATGACAAGTACGATAAAATAATAATAGTAGTAAAAGAGCCAAGAGTTACCAAAGAATTTGATGGTCTTGAAGGTCACAGATATATTTCCAAACAAATTTAAGCCAGTAGGGTAAAATTTCAGATATGAACATTTATTACTGTACCTCTACTACTAGTAATAGTTATGTCAGTAATTACGGTTAATCATCAAAAAGCCCTCTTTAAACATATTAAGCATAGAAAAATTCTATAGTAATGTATGGCGTAAGTAACCATAGATTCCTCCTTCAATGGAACAGTAGAACAAAAGCAAGTTAACCGGGGGAACTAAAGAGAGGTGAAAGTGAAAAAGAAAATAACAAAAAAGCAATAACAGAACAAAGGCCTAAACCTGCATGGTCCTCTCCAGGTCTTCCTACTTGGGGGTCCCTTTTATTCAGACCCGTCTGGAAGATTCATTATCATTTCAGGTAAATTAGCAAATAACCCAATAATGTTATGTAATATCTATGCACTAAATAGTAATCAGATACCATCTAAATTACCTCCTGCTACGTTGATAATAGGAGGAGATTTTAATATGCCATTTTCCACGACAATAGATAGAATGTCAATCAACCATCCCAGTCCTACCCAATCAGCGACACGTATTTCCCAACTTTTTCGTAAATTAATACGGAAATACCACTTTATGATTATATGCTTGATAAAGACCTTATTGTTAGGTCGAAACGTCGCATCATTTCCTGTATGTATTGGGATCTATAAACCACTTGTTATCTGGACACCAATACTGGAGTGCAGTCTTCCTTTCTTATGTGAATACTTCAGCCTTGGTCAAGCTACAAGACTGGCACCCTCTCCCCTAGCAAGGGGGTTTCTTCACTGTGCATCCACTGGAAAAACTTTTTGTTCTGATGATTAGATATATGATTTGTGGAGAATCCATCATCCCAATGTCAAACAATTCACATTCTACTCTCACCCACACACCACGCACTCTAGAATTGATATGTTCTTTGGCAACATTCTGGCCCTCAGACTTTCCTCCACCTCTATGATACCCCCCATTAAATGGTCAGACCATGCCCCATGGGGATCACCTGGTATATACAACCAACACGTCCTAGAAATGTGCAACAAATATGCAACAAACACATACTGAGGGCTGAGGGGTCTTACCATTGGGAAATATGATGAAACTCACTGCACAACTACGCTGCTCAAACAACACTGATTGACAATCAATTTCACAAGCTGTTGTGAAAATGGAACAGACAACAGGTGGAAAATATAGGCAATTAGCAAGACACCCCCAATAAAGCAGTGGTTCTGTAGGTGGTGACCACAGACCACATCTCAGTTCCTATGCTTCCTGGCTGATGTTTTGGTCACTTTTGAATGCTGGCAGTGCTTTCACTCTAGTGGTAGCATCAGACAAAGTCTACATCCCACACAAGTGGCTCAGGCAGTGCAGCTCATCCAGGATGGCACATCAATGCGAGCTGTGGCAAGAAGGTTTGCTGTGTCTGTCAGCGTAGTGTCCAGAGCATGGAGGCACTACCAGGAGACAGGCCAGTACATCAGAAGACGTGGAGGAGGCTTTAGGAGAGCAACAACCCAGCAGTAGGACCGCTACCTCCGCCTTTGAGCAAGGAGGAGCAGAAGGAGCACTGCCAGAGCCCTGCAAAATGACCTCCAGCAGGCCACAAATGTGCATGCATCCACTCAAACGATCAGAAACAGACTCCATGAGGGTGGTACGAGGGCCCGACATCCACAGGTGGGGGTTGTGCTTACAGCCCAACACCATGCAGGACATTTGGCATTTGCCAGAGAACACCAAGATTGGCAAATTCGCCACTCATGCCCTGTGCGTTTCACAGATGAAAGCAGGTTCCCACTGAGCATGTGATGGACGTGACAGAGTCTGGAGATGACATGGAGAACGTTCTGCTGCCTGCAACATCCTCCAGCATGACCGGTTTGGCGGTTGATCAGTAATGGTGTGGGGTGGCATTTCTTTGGGGGCCGAACAGCCCTCCATGTACTTGCCAGAGGTAGCCTGATTGCCATTAGGTACCGAGATGAGATCCTCAGACCCCTTTTGAGACCATTCAGTTCCACAATTATGCATTTCACTGTTTATAGTTGTGCTGTGAGTTTCATCATATTTCCCAATGGTAAGACCCCTCAACCCTAGTATTCCCAAACACTACACATTTCTAGTATGTGTTTCTTGCATATTTGTTGCCCATTTCTATGATGTGTTGGTTGTATATATATTTTTCTGTGTGCAAGAATACATATATACATACATTTTTGTACACTATATGGACATTTGTTATTTATGTGTAAAGTTTTTTGTCATCTTGCACACAAATATATATCAACAACACCCAAAGTAATATTGCTATTTTTGCTCCTTCCTCTAATTGTGTGTCTTAGATATTCGACTCCACACGTGATCGGTATAATAGCCCTATATTTTTGTGATGTTGAGCTGAATATTTTGATCGCACATAGAAATAGTTTTTATCTTTTTGTATCAATATCTTATAGTGGATAAAAGGTATTGTAATCCTTTTACACTTATTTTTATTTTGCCGTGATACAGTCTTTTGATACTGTTAGGTAAAATGTCTTCACCTGTACTTGCTTATGTTTGCATTAGGAAGTAGTCGGTATTAGATATAGTGTGGTTGTCACGATGCCGGCTGGCAGGTAGTGGATCCTCTGTGCCAGAGAGGGATTGGCGTGGACCGTGCTAGTGGACCGGTTCTAAGCCACTACTGGTTTTCACCAGAGCCCGCCGCAAAGCGGGATGGTCTTGCTGCGGCGGTAGTGACCAGGTCGTATCCACTAGCAACGGCTCACCTCTCTGGCTGCTGAAGATAGGCGCGGTACAAGGGAGTAGGCAAAAGCAAGGTCGGACGTAGCAGAAGGTCGGGGCAGGCAGCAAGGATCGTAGTCAGGGGCAACGGCAGAAGGTCTGGAAACACAGGCAAGGAACACACAAGGAACGCTTTCACTGGCACTAAGGCAACAAGATCCGGCAAGGGAGTGCAGGGGAAGTGAGGTGATATAGGGAAGTGCACAGGTGAACACACTGATTGGAACCACTGCGCCAATCAGCGGCGCAGTGGCCCTTTAAATCGCAGAGACCCGGCGCGCGCGCGCCCTAGGGAGCGGGGCCGCGCGCGCCGGGACAGAACAGACGGAGAGCGAGTCAGGTAGGGGAGCCGGGGTGCGCATCGCGAGCGGGCGCTACCCGCATCGCGAATCGCATCCCGGCTGGCAGCGGAATCGCAGCGCCCCGGGTCAGAGGACGTGACCGGAGCGCTGCCGCGGGGAGAGTGAAGCGAGCGCTCCGGGGAGGAGCGGGGACCCGGAGCGCTCGGCGTAACAGTACCCCCCCCCTTGGGTCTCCCCCTCTTCTTAGAGCCTGAGAACCTGAGGAGCAGACTTTTGTCTAGGATGTTGTCCTCAGGTTCCCAGGATCTCTCTTCAGGACCACAACCCTCCCAGTCCACTAAAAAAAAATTTTTCCCTCTGACCTTTTTGGCAACTAAAATTTCTTTGACCGAGAAGATGTCCGAGGAGCCGGAAACAGGAGTGGGAGGAACAGATTTGGGAGAAAAACGGTTGAGGATGAGTGGTTTGAGAAGAGAGACGTGAAAGGCATTAGGGATACGAAGAGAGGGAGGAAGAAGAAGTTTATAAGAGACAGGATTAATTTGACACAAAATTTTGAAAGGACCAAGATAGCGTGGTCCCAACTTGTAGCTAGGGACACGGAAGCGGACATATTTAGCGGAGAGCCATACCTTGTCTCCAGGGGAAAAAACGGGGGGAGCTCTTCTTTTCTTATCCGCGAACTTCTTCATGCGTGATGAAGCCTGTAAGAGAGAATTTTGGGTCTCTCTCCATATGATGGAAAGGTCACGAGAAATTTCATCCACAGCGGGCAGACCAGAGGGCAAGGGAGTAGGGAGGGGGGGAAGAGGGTGACGGCCGTACACCACGAAAAATGGGGATTTGGAGAAAGACTCAGAGACCCTGAAGTTATACGAGAATTCGGCCCATGGGAGGAGATCTGCCCAGTCATCCTGGCGGGAGGAAACAAAATGTCGCAAATAATCACCCAAGATCTGGTTAATCCTTTCTACTTGTCCATTGGACTGGGGATGATATGCAGAAGAAAAATTTAATTTAATCTTGAGTTGTTTACAGAGAGCCCTCCAGAATTTAGACACGAATTGGACGCCTCTATCCGAGACAATCTGCGTAGGCAACCCGTGAAGACGAAAAATGTGTACAAAAAATTGTTTAGCCAACTGAGGCGCAGAAGGAAGACCAGGAAGAGGGATGAAATGTGCCATTTTGGAGAATCGATCAACGACCACCCAAATAACAGTGTTGCCACGGGAAGGGGGTAAATCAGTAATAAAATCCATACCAATCAGAGACCAAGGCTGTTCGGGGACAGGCAGAGGATGAAGAAAACCAGCGGGCTTCTGGCGAGGAGTCTTATCCCGGGCACAGATAGTGCAGGCTCGCACAAAGTCCACAACATCCGTCTCCAGAGTCGGCCACCAATAGAAGCGGGAGATGAGTTGCACAGATTTCTTGATACCCGCATGACCTGCGAGATGGGAGGAGTGACCCCATTTGAGGATTCCGAGGCGTTGGCGAGGGGAAACAAAGGTCTTTCCTGGAGGAGTCTGCCTGATGGAGGCAGGAGAAGTGGAGATCAGGCAGTCAGGTGGAATGATGTGTTGCGGAGAGAGTTCAACTTCTGAGGCATCCGAGGAACGAGAGAGAGCATCGGCCCTAATGTTCTTATCGGCAGGACGAAAGTGAATCTCAAAATTAAATCGGGCAAAGAACAGAGACCACCGGGCCTGGCGAGGATTCAGCCGTTGGGCAGACTGGAGGTAGGAGAGGTTCTTGTGATCGGTGTAGATAATAACAGGAGAACTTGATCCCTCCAGCAGATGCCTCCATTCCTCTAGTGCTAATTTAATGGCTAGAAGCTCTCGATCCCCGATGGAGTAGTTCCTCTCCGCTGGAGAGAAGGTCCTAGAGAAAAAACCACAAGTGACAGCATGCCCGGAAGAATTTTTTTGTAGAAGAACAGCTCCAGCTCCCACTGAGGAGGCATCAACCTCCAATAGGAAGGGTTTGGAAGGGTCAGGTCTGGAGAGGACGGGAGCCGAAGAAAAGGCAGACTTGAGTCGTTTAAAGGCGTCTTCTGCTTGAGGGGGCCAGGACTTGGGATCAGCATTTTTTTTGGTTAAAGCCACGATAGGAGCCACAATGGTAGAAAAATGTGGAATAAATTGCCTGTAATAATTGGCGAACCCCAAAAAGCGTTGGATAGCACGGAGTCCGGAGGGGCGTGGCCAATCTAAGACGGCAGAGAGTTTGTCTGGATCCATCTGTAGTCCCTGGTCAGAGACCAAATATCCTAGAAAAGGAAGAGATTGGCATTCAAACAGACATTTCTCAATTTTGGCATAGAGTTGGTTGTCACGAAGCCTCTGAAGAACCATACGGACATGCTGGCGGTGTTCTTCTAGATTGGCAGAAAAAATTAGGATATCGTCCAGATATACAACAACACAGGAGTATAACAGATCACGAAAAATTTCATTGACAAAGTCTTGGAAGACGGCAGGGGCGTTGCACAGTCCAAAGGGCATGACCAGATACTCAAAGTGTCCATCTCTGGTGTTAAATGCCGTTTTCCACTCGTCCCCCTCTCTGATGCGGATGAGGTTATAGGCGCCTCTTAAGTCCAATTTAGTGAAGATGTGGGCACCTTGGAGGCGATCAAAGAGTTCAGAGATGAGGGGTAAGGGGTAGCGGTTCTTAACCGTGATTTTATTAAGACCGCGGTAGTCAATGCATGGACGTAGGGAGCCATCTTTTTTGGACACAAAGAAAAATCCGGCTCCGGCAGGAGAGGAGGATTTACGGATAAAGCCCTTTTTTAGATTCTCCTGGACGTATTCGGACATGGCAAGAGTCTCTGGGGCAGAGAGAGGATAAATTCTGCCCCGGGGTGGAGTAGTGCCCGGGAGGAGGTCGATAGGGCAATCATAAGGCCTGTGAGGAGGTAGAGTCTCAGCTTGTTTTTTGCAGAAAACATCCGCGAAGTCCATATAGGCCTTAGGGAGACCGGTTACTGGAGGAACCACAGAGTTACGGCAAGGGTTACTGGGAACCGGTTTTAGACAGTTCTTGGAACAAGAGGACCCCCAACTCTTGATCTCCCCAGTGGACCAATCCAGGGTAGGGGAATGAAGTTGAAGCCAGGGAAGTCCAAGGAGAATTTCCGAGGTGCAATTGGGGAGGACCAAAAGTTCAATCCTCTCATGATGAGATCCGATGCTCATAAGAAGGGGCTCCGTGCGGAAACGTATGGTACAGTCCAATCTTTCATTATTTACACAATTGATGTAGAGGGGTCTGGCGAGACTGGTCACCGGGATGTTGAACCGGTTGACGAGAGAGGCCAAAATAAAATTTCCTGCAGATCCAGAGTCCAAGAAGGCCACTGTAGAGAAGGAGAAGGCAGAGGCAGACATCCGCACAGGCACAGTAAGACGTGGAGAAGCAGAGTAGACATCAAGGACTGTCTCATCTTTGTGCGGAGTCAGCGTACGTCTTTCCAGGCGGGGAGGACGGATAGGACAATCTCTCAGGAAGTGTTCGGTACTAGCACAGTACAGGCAGAGGTTCTCCATACGGCGTCGTGTCCTCTCTTGAGGTGTCAGGCGAGACCGGTCGACCTGCATAGCCTCCACGGCGGGAGGCACAGGAACAGATTGCAGGGGACCAGAGGAGAGAGGAGCCGAGGAGAAGAAACGCCTCGTGCGAACAGAGTCCATATCTTGGCGGAGTTCCTGACGCCTTTCGGAAAAACGCATGTCAATGCGAGTGGCTAGGTGAATAAGTTCATGTAGATTAGCAGGAATTTCTCGTGCGGCCAGAACATCTTTAATGTTGCTGGATAGGCCTTTTTTGAAGGTCGCGCAGAGGGCCTCATTATTCCAGGACAATTCTGAAGCAAGAGTACGGAATTGTACGGCATACTCGCCAACGGAAGAATTACCCTGGACCAGGTTCAACAGGGCAGTCTCAGCAGAAGAGGCTCGGGCAGGTTCCTCAAAGACACTTCGGATTTCCGAGAAGAAGGAGTGTACAGAGGCAGTGACGGGGTCATTGCGGTCCCAGAGCGGTGTGGCCCATGACAGGGCTTTTCCGGACAGAAGGCTGACTACGAAAGCCACCTTAGACCTTTCAGTGGGAAACAGGTCCGACATCATCTCCAGATGCAGGGAACATTGGGAAAGAAAGCCACGGCAAAACTTAGAGTCCCCATCAAATTTATCCGGCAAGGATAAGCGTATCCCAGGAGCGGCCACTCGCTGCGGAGGAGGTGCAGGAGCTGGCGGAGGAGATGACTGCTGAAGCTGTGGTAGTAACTGTTGTAGCATAACGGTCAGTTGAGACAGCTGTTGGCCTTGTTGCGCTATCTGTTGTGACTGCTGGGCGACCACCGTGGTGAGGTCAGCGACAACTGGCAGAGGAACTTCAGCGGGATCCAGGGCCGGATCTACTGTCACGATGCCGGCTGGCAGGTAGTGGATCCTCTGTGCCAGAGAGGGATTGGCGTGGACCGTGCTAGTGGACCGGTTCTAAGCCACTACTGGTTTTCACCAGAGCCCGCCGCAAAGCGGGATGGTCTTGCTGCGGCGGTAGTGACCAGGTCGTATCCACTAGCAACGGCTCACCTCTCTGGCTGCTGAAGATAGGCGCGGTACAAGGGAGTAGGCAAAAGCAAGGTCGGACGTAGCAGAAGGTCGGGGCAGGCAGCAAGGATCGTAGTCAGGGGCAACGGCAGAAGGTCTGGAAACACAGGCAAGGAACACACAAGGAACGCTTTCACTGGCACTAAGGCAACAAGATCCGGCAAGGGAGTGCAGGGGAAGTGAGGTGATATAGGGAAGTGCACAGGTGAACACACTGATTGGAACCACTGCGCCAATCAGCGGCGCAGTGGCCCTTTAAATCGCAGAGACCCGGCGCGCGCGCGCCCTAGGGAGCGGGGCCGCGCGCGCCGGGACAGAACAGACGGAGAGCGAGTCAGGTAGGGGAGCCGGGGTGCGCATCGCGAGCGGGCGCTACCCGCATCGCGAATCGCATCCCGGCTGGCAGCGGAATCGCAGCGCCCCGGGTCAGAGGACGTGACCGGAGCGCTGCCGCGGGGAGAGTGAAGCGAGCGCTCCGGGGAGGAGCGGGGACCCGGAGCGCTCGGCGTAACAGTGGTGATATATATCGTCACTATCATCTTTATTACTATTGTTGCTTAGAATTCTATAAACACATTGAGGTGAAGCTTTCTGTGTGTCCTTTTATGACTCCACTTGTTCTGTTTAGGTACCGTATTTAAATTGGCGGGGGGCGGAGTTCACCCCTATATTGACTGCATTGATCCTTAGTGTTTGTAGTACGACTAAGGTGGCCACGCCCGATGAAACGCGTCACTCCATGGTCCCTGTGTACTGTTTTTTGTTTATATCCTGATGTTCCAATAATGAAGTGTTCTTACCTGTGACTGCAGTGCTGGAATTCACTTTCATATTTCTTCATATTTATGCGTGTAGTCCACATGCTTCCGTGCATGCCTGACTTGGTGGTAAGCTGGATATTACGCTTTGTGTGCAGGCTTGGAATATAGTACTTAAAGGAGTAGTCCAGTGGTGACTCAGTGGTTTACAACTTATCCCCTATCTTAAGGATAGGGGATAAGTTGCAGATCGCGGGGGTCCGACCCCTGGGGCCCCCTGCGATCTCCTGTACGGAGCCCCGACAGCCCGCGGGAAGGGGGCGTGTCGACCTCCGCATGAAGCGGCGGCCGACACGCCCCCTCAATACAACTCTATGGCAGAGCCGAAGTGCTGCCTTCGGCAATCTCCGGCTCTGCCATTGAGATGTATTGAGGGGGCGTGTCGGCCGCCGCCTCATGCGGGGGTCGACAGCCGCTATCTCGGCGGAGAGCCGGGCCCCGTACAGAGAGATCGCGGGGGGGGCCCCAGCGGTTGGACCCCCAGCGATCTCAAACTTATCCCCTATCCTTAGGATAGGGGATAAGTTTTTCACCACTGGACTACCCCTTTAATAAATACTTTAAAGGTTGAGACGTACTGCATTTATCGGCGTATAACATGCCTTTTTTATGCTAAAATTTTTAGCCTAAAGTCTATCTGCGTGTTATACGCCGATAAACTGTTTGTGACCACACAAAAGCCGCTGCAGTTCAATGATTTAAAGCGGGCGCTTTAAAACATTGAACTGCAGCAGCTTCTGCCTGGCCAGAGTCCCACTGCCACTGCCTGATTCCCTCCCCGTCCCCGGTTTTATAGTTATATATCCCGCCGCCGCCACTGACCGATTCCCTCCCCGTCCCCGGTTTATAGTTAAATATCCCGCCGCCGCCACGGCACAATTATCTCCCCGTCCCCGTGTTATAGTTAAATATCTCGCCGCCGCCACTGCCCAATTCCCTCCCCGTCCCCTGTTTTATAGTTACATGTGCCCTGGGGACTGCGGTCCTTCATGCTCCGGCGGTCTCCTGATCTGTCACTGTGCGCTGCGTAATGATGAGCAACGTCCTCAACACGTCACTTGTCAGTCAGTGCGCGGCGCACAGTGACAGATCAGGAGACAGCCGGAGCATGAAGGACCGCAGTCCCCAGGGCACATGTAACTATAAAATCGGGGACGGGGAGGGAATTGGGCAGTGGCGGCGGTGGGATATTTAACTATAAAACGGGGACGGGGAGGGAATTGTGCCATGGCGGCGGCGGGATATTTAACTATAAACCGGGGACAGGGAGGGAATTGTGCCGTGGCGGCGGCGGGATATTTAACTATAAAACCGGGGACACGGAGGGAATTGTGCCGTGGCGGCGGCGGGATATTTAACAATAAAACCGGGGACGGGGAGGGAATAGAGCAGCGGCACTCTGGCCCCACAGAAGCCACTGCACGTCAATGATTTAGAGCGCTTGCTTTAAATCATTGAACTGCAGAAGCCACCAGAAACAGTTTATCGAGGTACACCTACACACACGCACCCTCATTTTTCCAAGGATATTTTGTAAAAAAACTTTTTTGCCAAAATTTCCTTGGAAAAATGAGGGTGCGTGTTAAAGGGCCGGTGCGTGTTATACCCCGATAAATACGGTAACTGGTTATTTGTCACTGTCTCAGTCCTAAGTAATTGATAGACTTGGTAGTATGTGACTTGTGGCCCTCCAGAGTTTTAAGATGACTCTCCCTGGTGGTCAAGTAAGACTGAGAAGCTTACGGCATATCTGACCACTGCACTCTAGGATGAGACTTAATATTGACGAATAAGGATTTGATTTGTGACCATGACTTGAGACTTGAGTTGTAACTCAGACTTTGTTCCAGACTTGTAATTCTCTTGTAACATGTACTGACTCAGAGGCTTACAAGGTTTCTGCCCTGCCTTAGGATACATTTGTCTGCAAAAATGTAAGCTTAGGATGTATACTGTACTTCTGCGCAATGTGTGAGTGCAAGCTTCAGGGGTATTTATGGGAGTGAGTGCAGTGTGGCAATATGCAATGATCCCCTCCCTCACTTCCATCTTCTTGGGTTTCTCTGAGATACCACTATCTTTGAGGGCATCCAGAATGAGGTTTCCAGACATTAGTCCTTCGCTCGTCTAGGATGGCAAGTCAGTTCTGCCTTTTTTTCTTATGCTACCGCTTGCAGTGGTATTACCCCTGTAGCGGGTCACGATTGACAGGTTGTCCCTTGTGTTAAGATGTTGGAGGCTTGGGTAAACCTTAACCAGAGCCTTACTATACTGGTCTTCTCTGACCAGAGGTCAGAGCCTAACTGAACATGAGCTTTACATCTCCTGTTCCTGGGGAATGAGGTGGAGCCAGGACAGCCCACAACATGTGAGATGTTACCAGATTTTGTACAATGCAGAAAAAGCTTTATAGTAGAAAATGTAAACCTCTAACAATTATATCACTTCAGTGCATGTAAAAAATATTTAAAGACATAGAAAAACACATTTGCATCGCAATACACCTAAAGAGATAGACCTGAGACAAAGCCAGAGACCATTTAAGTTACAGCTACCCAAACAGTGTTCAGAGTAGCAAAAGGTGACTCTGCTCTGGGACACCATGAGTATAACCATACCCAAGCAAAAATGTATTCACTGGTCTTCACCCCTCAGTTCACTTCTAATGATCTCACTTAATATTTTACCAGATGGACTAGAATATATAGAATACATCATCTATGGTATCTTGCTAGTTTTGTAAATCACATGTGGTGGTTCCTGAAAAGTTTGTCTTATATTGCTAGAAATAAAAGGGAAACATGGCAGTAAATTAATACCTAAAATTATCTATTTAACTTTAAGTATATGCTTTAAAGACATTTTGCCAACAATCTGTCCACCCATTAAACTGGCAGCAAGTTATTCACATACTTTCATCCCTGATAACAAATGAATAAGCACACAGCTTCTGATAAGGCTCAATATAAGAATGCTCCATAATTGTTTACAACATGTTCAGATCTACGGTAGAGACTCGGCAGAGATAGGAAGGTTGTCTTCTATACAATAACATATACCCGTGTAAAAAGACAGCTATACAGCTCAATCCATGATACCCCATATACAGATTTAGGCACTTGGCAAGAAATTCCTCAGCCACTTAACAACTTCTATTTGTAGCTGGGATACAGGTACCAGGACACTGGACTGATATTTAATGTAGGGGTATTTTGGCAGTATAGTAATATTGATCTGGATAATCCATAACCCCCATGGTATTTACACTTACACAGTAAGTATAAACTTAATTGCATAAGAAGTAAGGATAGTTACTGGACACATTAATGCACAACTCAAAATGAAGATATCGACTACAACTATCAAGTAAATCTTGTAGATCTAGTAAGTAAAATGATTCAAACAGACTGAAGTCAAATGCGTTTCTCAGTATTTCAGGATAACTTTTCTCCAACTAATACATTTACAAGACTTTGCCATAACATAAAGATGTATGATTCATAGATTTCTTGATTTACATAGTTTGTTTTTAGTATTAAAAGGTTTTTTGAGGTGAACAGAAATACCTATTACCAAACTACAAAAGTGCCCTAGACCTCTAATATACTAACAGTTTCATCCTCAAAGCTTTATAGAGTATGTATCCTTTGATAACAGATGTAGCATGCATTCTTGAACCTTAAAATTGCTTCTTAAACTGGCCATGCCTGTAGGAAAGCTGTCAGTTCAATGTACATTCAGTTAACTTTCCCAATTGCCCTTGCTAAGTGTCAGTGTCAGCAGTGTCAGAGTGGGTGCCAAGAGCCCACCAGTGGTATAGATTCGGAAGCCTGCCCTACAGTTCAGAAGGGGGGCCCGGGAAGAGAAAGGGAATGGACCCACCGCTACTTTGACACAGGATTCAAGTGGCAAGATGACTTGACATCTTGTCATCTTTCCCTTGGATAGCCAGATAGCCACAGAAACACAGTTAGTGACTATGTCTGTTAAAGCTAGACACAAGAGGGGGTCAACTATAGCTAAGGTGCCCACCAGGGATTTACTTGCTCCCCCGGAGTTCCACCTTTTGCTCTACTACAAGAAACATAAAGAATTACCAGATGTCATTGACCTTTTAGTATCCACTTTTTGCTCCTGTTAATTGATTGAGCTCTTGAATATGGACCTCAAAATGCCCTTCTAAAAGCTGCATACAGTGGTTCCTCAAGTTACAGTACTCATTGGCCTTTAGAACAAAACTATAGAAAACTAGTAAAAATTAGAAGAGTTGCTAGAAGCTGTAAATCCCTTTCTATGTAGAGGGCAGTGGGCCTCAGTGGAGTGGAGTTTTCTGTATGGGTTGTTGTTCCCGACAGGTACTTTTCCATGGTATTTACTAATGTTGCGCTTTTTCCTTTGTTTTTTGTTTTTTATTTATTTATTATTATTTTTTTACACGTGCTCTGAGCTGCCTGTATTTCAGAGCTCGGTTTTTCAAAAATGTTGGAACCACGCCCTTATGCACCTGGAGACACACACCTTTTCCTGGTGGCCCTTTCCTGAGAAGAGTGCAAAGTTAGTAGGGTTTTTTGGATTTTTTTATGCAAATTCATGTGCATGTGACACAAAAACCCTTCATCAAAGACTTAGTAAATGAGGCCCAGTATACCAAAGGACAACATGGAGCTGTTCTCACTTCGTGTACTAAAGAGCAGAACATCCTGACATAGATATATTATATTACATTACATTACCATGCTGTAGAGAGGCACTACTAGACAGTCAATAAGTGCATGCACTTCATTAATAGAGGGATTTTACCAGAGAAACACCCACTCATATTGATCACATGGGACTGTCCATGGCATTGTCTGTTGAGTATGGTTTCATGGTATAATGATATGTAGAAAATATGATTGCCGTACAATATTTAGGCCATAGTATCTTGAGGAACCATTGTATCTGTATGAAGTCATAAGCTTACCACAGGTTATACTAGGTCAGTTTATGTAGGGAAGATACTGATAATGCAGTAGTCAGAGGTATCACAACTAAAAGGTAATATAGTTATCCCAAAACAATGCTTATTTACATATATGACTACTTCCCTTTTCTTGATGAAGAAATTAACTTTTATTATTTAGGGCACAGTTTCTTATAGTAGCAGCTCTGAATTTGGTGGCTGGCAGTAAATCTCAGGAATGATAAGGGAACAATGTTTTACATACCTAACCTGTGTGTAGTTTAATTGAAGGGCTGCATACATATAAGTCAATGCTCACAGCTCATTCAGAGAAATGCATACACCAGCATGTAAACACACGGCTGTCTGTAGTCACAAAGTTTGGGAGAGTACTATGAAAAAGATTTAACACTGGAGGTTTGAGTTCAAATGGATCCTTAGTGTTAAAAGTGACATTTCCCATTAGGTTGTGTTCACTTACTGCAGTTTAGTGGCAATATGATGAAAGTTTTTTCAGAATCACTTTAAACTAAAATGTTTTGCCACAATTTTAAAATCTGGAAAAGAAGGCAACATTATTAAACACAGTTTTAATGTATAACTTACCAAAACAAAAATCTGAAATCCTGCAATTTCCATTCTCACCACTAAGCCAAAAACTAAATTATGACTTCCTGTCTTGAATGTGATGATAAGGGGGAGAATGCTGGAAAGTGATGTCTACAGCATTACAGTGAACGGTCACAGCAGTAGATAGAGTAGACTATAGATGTAGCTCACAGCTCAGCCTCCCCTCCTTGTGACATGGTTTTTGTTTCATAATCTTTTTCAATTTTTTTATTTAATTTGTTTGTACAATATTATGGGAGCGGCAAGATGGCCGCTCCCATAATATTGTACAAACAAATTAAATAAAAAATTTGAAAAAGACTATGAAACAAAAAAAAAACATTTTCAGCATCTGGCTCTAATCAGGAAAAAAAATCCAAGAGACACATATCATTAAAGTTCACCAATTTTCCTTTAAAATAGTAAATTACAATACTAAACCATCAACAGCACCTCACTGTAATATAATACAATATTTGCACCTTAAGATCTCACTGGCATCCATAGGGAGAATGTGAGCGCGAGTGTAAATCAATCAACAAGAAGTGTGAACAGTTGTTCATGGAAACATCAGAAGAAAACTGGATTGCATCCTAAGGTAACATTTGAAAACACTATACAGCTGGAATTTATCTGGCTCTTTGTCAATAAAAATTAACTTAACCCATTGGGAAAATAATATGCTTGTATTTTTTCCCTTCATAAAATACATGACCTCACAGAGTAGGGCACTTTGTCTTTCATAACGTAATCTGAGCGAAATTGTCCATGCCAAGTAGAACAGCATCAGATAGTTCCCTAATCTGATCGAGAGCCCTTCCAAACACCTTTCACTGGTAAGCTACCAGAATCACATGCTGGCTCACAAAGGTAAACAAATACTAAAGGGTCCACTGCCGGAGGTCTGGGGGGAAAGCATGGAAGCACGGACATTAGCAGTCAAGTGTAAATCAGAAGTATAATGTAATACAATTGTAAAGTACTTTAGACTTGCTTAAATTGAATCAGAAATATGAGGAACAATAATGGATGTATGAGGGTTTTTGGATTGTTTTTAACACTCTCTTTCTTTTCCCAAACAGTGTGGGGTTCAGTAGAGGGGGATTAGGTAGATAATCACCTTTTGATATTCTAATCATTGCACTTTATGCAGTGATCTATTTAAAGTACTATTCAAAAGGAAGCAAATGCTATAATTTATTTTCTGCTTTGTAAGTTATAAAATTGAAATAAAATTCGATTAAAAAAAAAAAAACAGTAAAATACATGAGTATGTCTTTTGCCAGTTCTGCCAGCTCAGCCAAGCATTGACGGGGCACCACTGAAGACAGTGAATGACAAAGTGGGTAGCTCCTGCACCGAGTGCTTGTCTCAATAGCAGGAAGGTGACAGAAGATCAATGGAGCAGACAGAGGTGAACAGGACCTGCGGGAAAGCGGAAGTAGGCAAGTATTTCCCCCCCACCCCACCAGCATATTGATTTTTGTCAATGACTGAAATAATCCTTTGAAACAATCGGATATCATGAATATTCCTCAATACATTTGTATTTTAGATGCTCATATTTAAGTTTAATCTGTGAGGAGACTTTGAGGTATAGGGGTAAAGATTAAGAATAATTCATAGTGTGTAATGTCCGTTTTTGTATTTTTCTGTTTTAGTGTCTATTCAGACACTAGGTTTGTGCCTGAACTGTTTTCTGTGCTATTCTCCCTGGCTGAGGAAAAGTTAATGCTATTAGCCAATGGGAACTCGGGTGTGGTTTTAAAACCTGAGCTCTGCTGAACTCTGTGCTGGTGATTAGTTCTTACTCTGACTGTTTTAGTCTATTAATATCCTATTATGATATAGATTTTAGTCTGCTTGGTTTTAAGTACATGGAGTTTGGCATTTGGTGTTTTTTCTGGAGTATATTCAGACTCATCCGGATATAGAATATGGACCTATGACTATAGTGCGTGGTCCCAATGCCTATGATGGCCATAGAGATATTAGGAAACAAGAAAAATCACTGAAAATGTATATCTCTATTAAATTCAATGGAGGGCAATTTAAGACTTAACTTTTAATAAATCGTATAAAACCTTAATATCAAAATTAATTGTGTAACTAACCAAATCTCCAACACACAAAAAAGAGACAGAACTAATTAGATAAGTAAATGTCAGATGTAACTGGGACGATGACATGTAGATAGTAGGGAGGGTCTCAAACAGTTGTAACAAAGAATGAATGCCCCTTGATGATCAGATGCTGATAGTGATCACAGATAGAACCAGGGAAAGTGCACTCTATCACTAAGTATCCCTCCTCAGCTGTCCCTACCTTTTGAGGGACCCACCTCCTTAACAGGGTGGCCTCAACCACGGTGTCATTCCCTGACTTAGTTTAAATGAGGGATCAAATAATAAACCAGATATAGATAGAATACAAAGCAAGATAATTCAGTCCTTGTCCCCTTGCGACACTATGCAGATATAATAAAAACAAGTCAACAAATATTGACTCTCCGATTTTTCTCTCTAATATCAATAGAAATCGATAACACAGTCAGTCATAATGATACACAGTTCCTGTTCCAATTAGAGATGAGCACATTTTTGAAAAATTAGATTTGGCAAATTGGGTTTGTGGCAAATCTGTATTAAAAACTGCTATTTCTGGTCTACAGAGAGCCTCAATAGGGGTGTAGAACACTTTGCCTTGCTGTAACACGCATAGGGTATATCACAATTGAAAAGATTAAAGATATTTTTTTACATTTAAATTGAAGATTTCAAATAGATGAACCTAAAAAGTTTTATTTAATGTGCCAGCAGCATGAGGAGACCACATGGCAGTACAGTAAAACAGTCTGGAGGTGGCAGAAGTAGAGAAAACCATATAGTGGCTGAATGACACAGCCTGTAGTTGGCGTCAGCATGAGGAGACCATATAGTGGCTGAATGACACAGCCTGTAGTTGGCGTCAGCATGAGGAGACCATATAGTGGCTGAATGACACATCCTGGAGTTGGTGGCAGCATGAGGAGACCATATAGTGGCTGAATGACACAGCCTGGAGGTGTCGGAAGCATGAGGAGACAATATAGATGCAGAATGAGACAGCCTGGAGGTGGCAGCAGCACGAGTAGACCATATGGTGGCAGAATGAGAAAGCCTGGATCTGGAATCAGCATGAGGAAAACATATATGGGCAGTATTAGACAGCCATGGAGTTCTGAAAGTGACCCGGTGACATAGTGGGGCGGTGGGTGGCAATACCAGTACCTGGTGACGAAGGTGGGTGAAAAAACTTGGCATCCGATGTGTGGCATCAGGTGGGTGGTGGGATCAAAATAGTAGCTGAGGCAGGAAGACAGAAGAAAATGGTCTCTTCTGCAAAAATGTTAGTGTGCACAAGTAAGTATTGAGGATATGCATTATGTAAAACTTAACTTTTAATAATATTCTTAGGATAAAATATATGTACCCAAAAATGTTTTTAAATAAAACAAAAGGAAAGGTGTGCAAAAAACACCATGCGTGACCTACACCACCAAATATTGATGTGATGCAAAGACCTCTAAAAGGTGGAAGGGAACAACATGTGGTTCATTGTAACCGGTGTGGGTAAACACTTCCCCTGTAAGGCCCTACTCTCGCATTATTAATTCCCTTCTTGGCAAGTGTTACTCGCCCTAAAAAGGGTGGCCCCATACAGGAACCTCTCCCTATTTACACCTACAAACAGCCACACACAGCCATTTCCCAAGGTTTTTAGGTGGAAATATGGAGAGATTCCTGTGTGGGGATGCCCTTTTTAGGGTGAGTAACACTTGCCACAGGCCACTGGCCACATGCGGCCCGCCGAGGACATTTATCCAGCCCGCTGCTGTCTGGGACATCCCTGTGTCCCGAAAGATGTTTTTGGGACACAGGGATGCGCTCTCGGAGACCCCGTGTTTACTTTAAAAACGCAGGGGCCGCCAGGAATGTGGCGCACGCAGGGACATCACTGACGCCGTGCGTGCGCCCATAGCAACGGAGCGCGGAGGAGCGGGGCAGCAATGAGGACGTGCGCTGGCCAGCTAGGTAAGTGTTACCAGCGGCACGTCAGCTTCGGTGCTCCGACCACCCCGCTCCCGGGACTTACTGCTATGTCCGGAGCGGTGGTCGGAGCACTGAAGAGGGGCAGAACACAGGCATATAGCCTCCAGCCATACACTGGCTGGAGGCTGTATGTCTGTGGGGGAACATACTGCACCTAATGTGGGGAGCTATGCTGCACCTAATTTGAGGGATCTATACTGCTCCTAATTTGGGGGATCTATACTGCACCTAATGTGGGGGAACATGCTGCACCTAATGTGGGGGAACATTATACTGAACCTAATGTGGGGGAACATTATACTGCACCTAATGTGGGGGAACATTATACTGCACCTAATGTGGGGGAACATTATACTGCACCTAATGTGGGGGAACATTATACTGCACTTAATGTGGGGGAACATTATACTGCACCTAATGTAGGGGAACATTATACTGCACTTAATGTGGGGGAACATTATACTGCACCTAATGTGGGAGAACATTATACTGCACCTAATGTGGAGGAACATTATACTGCACCTAATGTGGGGGAACATTATACTGCACCTAATGTGGGGGAACATTATACTGCACCTAATGTGGGGGAACATTATACTGCACCTAATGTGGGGGAACTATACTGCACCTAATGTGGGGGAACATACTGCACCTAATGTGGGGGAACTGTACTGCACCTAATGTGGGGGAACTGTACTGCACCTAATGTGGGGGAACTATACTGCCAACCTAATGTGGGGGTAACTGTACTGCACCTAATGTGGGGGAACTGTACTGCACCTAATGTGGGGGAACTGTACTGCACCTAATGTGGGGGAACTATACTGCCAACCTAATGTGGGGGTAACTGTACTGCACCTAATGTGGGGGAACTGTACTGCACCTAATGTGGGGGAACTGTACTGCACCTAATGTGGGGGAATTGTACTGCCCCTAATGTGGGGGATTGTACTGCACCTAATGTGGGGGAATTGTACTGCACCTAATGTGGGGGGACTATACTGCACCTAATGTGGGGAGAACTATACTGCACCTATTGTGGGGAGAACTATACTGCACCTAATGTGGGGGAACTGTACTGCACCTAATGTGGTGGAACTGTACTGCACCTAATGTGGGGGAATTGTACTGCCCCTAATGTGGGGGATTGTACTGCACCTAATGTGGGGAAATTGTACTGCACCTAATGTGGGGGAATTGTACTGCACCTAATGTGGGGGGACTATACTGCACCTAATGTGGGGGGACTGTACTGCACCTAATGTGGGGAGAACTATACTGCACCTAATGTGGGGGAACTGTACTGCACCTAATGTGGTGGAACTGTGCTGCACCTAATGTGGGGGAACTATACTGCCAACCTAATGTGGGGGGAACTGTACTGCACCTAATGTGGGGGAATTGTACTGCACCTAATGTGGGGGAACTGTACTGCACCTAATGTGGGGGAATTGTACTGCACCTAATGTGGGGGGACTATACTGCACCTAATGTGGGTGAACTGTACTGCACCTAATGTGGGGAGAACTATACTGCACCTAATGTGGCGGAACTGTACTGCACCTAATGTGGCGGAACTGTACTGCACCTAATGTGGGGGAACTGTACTGCACCTAATGTGGGGGAACTGTACTGCACCTAATGTGGGGAACTGTACTGCACCTAATGTGGGGGAACTGTACTGCACCTAATGTGGGAGAACTGTACTGCACCTAATGTGGGGAACTGTACTGCATCTAATGTGGGGGAACTGTACTGCACCTAATGTGGGGGAACTGTACTGCACCTAATGTGAGGGAATTGTACTGCACCTAATGTGGAGGATTTGTACTGCACCTAATGTGGGGGAATTGTACTGCCAACCCTAATGTGAGGGAACTGTACTGCCAACCCTAATGTGGGGGAACTGTACTACCAATTCTGACCTGCAAGAGGATGGACGATGGCACAGATAGGCATCAGCCAACTGACTACATGGAATGCCTCTGTAGTAGGTCAGTTTGTCCTCCCTTTCAGTCGGTGTAAAAAAGGCCCCATTTTGTGCCGGTAGTGAGGGTCCAATAAGGTGGAGAGCCAAAAGTCATCCTGCTGCCTAATGGTGACATTTCGGTGGTCGCTACACAAGCAAGTGAGCATGCATCGTGCCATTTGTGCAAGTGACTCGGAGGGACTCCCTGACTCCATCTCCACTGCATACTGCAACAATGTGTCTGAGTCCTCTGTCTCACCTTCCTCATAACCCTCTAGCTCCTCTAGCTGCTCCTCTCCTGTCAGATGTCACTGATGTCAATGAGCTGCCACTGGTTGACATATAAGTTACACAGTGGAGTCCCCCTATCCACTTGGATCATCAAGAAATCGGTCATGGCTTTTCTCTGTTCGGTCCAACATATGGAGGGTGGAATTCAAACACGTGGAAACGTCACAAATCAGACTAGGTTGGGGGATACCGTTCTGACGCTGCAGCTCAAGGAGAATGTGCTTTGTGGTGTAAGAGTGGCTAAAGTGCATGCAAAGTTTCCCTCCCATTGTAAGGATGTCTTGCAGATGGAGGAACACTTCAGGAACCACTTAACAACCAGATTAAACACGTATGCCATGCAGGGCGCATGTCTCAGGCTTCCTTGTCGCAGAGCAGACAAGATGTTTTTCCCCTTATCGGTCACCATGGTTCCCATTTCCAGTTTTCGTGGAGTAAGCCAAGATTCGATTTCTCGATGAATGACTTTTAGCAGGTCCTCCCCTGTGTAATTCAGTTTGCTAAGGCAAACCATGTGAAGAACAGCATGACACCGCTGTGCCCTGCACACATGGTATGCTGGAGGGGCACTGAGACTTGTCCGTGCAGTGGAGGCTGAGGACACAGTGGAGGATAAGGAGGCGGAGTCGCACACTGTCACAGGACCAACGGCCTGAGAGCGTGGAGGCGGAAGCAGTGTGACCTGTCCAAGTTGCTGTTGTGGCTGTGGAGAAACTACATTCACCCAGTGGGTCCTAAAGGATATGTATTGTCCCTGACTGTAGTTACAGCTCCACATGTCCGCGCTTCCGTGTACTTTGGTACACACTGACAGGCTCAAGGACCACCACATCGGAGCCATGGATCTCCAAGGCCGCTTCATGGTGATGCTGCATATGTTGACACAGGGCCATGGTGCCAACATTGGGACCCTGGCCACGCTCACCTTCTGCCAACACATCTTGCATGTGGCCAGGTTAACATCCTCCGGATGCTTGATGAAAAACTGCCACACCGCCGAGTAGCTGATTTTCCCCCCAACAGTATGCATTGATTGACTGCCGCCGACTCCAGGAACCCCTATTCCACTACCTCCAGGGAAGGTAGGCTGCCATGAAGCAGGTGGTCTATCCCAGGCATGTTTGGCTCCAGACTTTCCACTTCTGCCACCATGCTGACTGCCAACCATGCTACCACCTTGCTGGCTCAGCTGCTGCTTCACGGGCAACCTGCAACCCTCTTTTCCTGATGATGATGAAGCCTCTTCTGCACCCGGCTCCCAAGTACGATTGGCTTTATCATCATCGAGTTGTGGCTGAACACCACTGATATCCTCCTCAGGTTCTTCAACAGTGTCTGCTTCAGGAGCCTGAACGCTGGCAACACCAACTCCCACTCCACGCTCCTCATCACTACTAGCCGCCTAGCGGAGGAAGCAGCGGATGTCTCCTCCACTTCTTGGCTGACTGTCCTCTAGCTCATCCTCACTATATAGTGGAGCTGAACCCACAGCATAAGATACTTCTGTGAGGGAGGGAACAGCATAGGACAGAGGCAGTGGGAGGACAGGGACTGCTCCCGGGCCATGCCAACTAAGGGTTGTATCTGAGGAACCCACTGAATGTTGACTGGGGGTGTCAGATGTCACTTGTGATGAAGTGGATGACCGTGTTAACCAATCGATGAAGGCAGATGGCTTGCTGGTCGAAACAAGACCACTAACTGATACCGGGAACACATGCCTCTTGCTGCAACTTCTGCTGCAACTTGCCCCTAGTCTGCTGCGACCTTTGCCTGATGAATTTAGGCCTCTGCCACTCCCCTGTGCACGTCCTGGCACTTCTCTGCCTGACATACTTAGTGCGTATATGAGTGGAGTACAATACGCTCAACTAAGCTTAAAACATTGTTTGTTTACAACACCAGCAGGTGTGAACTTTTGGCTGGCATTTCACAGTAACTAGGCCCTTGAGACTTTAACAGGAACAAAATGGTACACCACTTAGATGTGCATATGTGGTATGCACTTATGAGGGGAGGACAATGTGCTCCGGTATGCTTAAAACAGTATTTGTCTACAACACCAGCAGGTGTGTACTTTTGGCTGGCCTTTCACAGTATCTAGGCCCTTAAAGGGGTACTCCGCCCCTAGACATCTCATCCCCTATCCAAAGGATAGGGGATAAAATGTAAGATCACCGGGGTCCCGCTGTCGCCGCTGTGGCACCGCGTAATGACGGACGATACAGGGGACGGAGCAGCGTGACATCATGGCTCCGCCCCTCATGACATCACGGCCCGCCCCCTTAATGCAAGTCTATGGCAGGCGGCGTGACGACCGCCACGCCCCCTCCCATAGACTTGTATTGAGGGGGCAGGCCGTGACGTCACGAGGGGCGGAGCTAACTCGCTCTGTGCAGTAATGATAGCTCGGTGCCGCGGCGGTGATCCAGGGGAGAAGGGGACAAGGACTGAATTATCTTGCTTTGTTTTCTATCTATATCTGGTTTATTATTTTATCCCTCACTTAAATTTATTTAGGATATGGGTCCACTTTCCCTGGTTCTATCTGTGATCACTATCAACATCTGATCATCAAGGGGCATTCATCCTATGTTACTGTTTGAGACCCTCCCTACTATCTACATATCACCGTCCTGGTTACATCTGATATTTACTTATCTAATCGGTCCTGTCTCTTTATGACATATGCAGATATCACAATTTTTTTGTGTGTTGGGGATTTGGTTACTTACACAATTCATTTCGATATTAAGGTTTTATACGATTTATTAAAAGTTAAAGGGAACCAATCATCAGATTTTACCCTATATAACGCTTGGCAAAGCGTTATATAGGGTAAAATCTTTATTTTCACCATTCCCGGGGGACGCTCCTGCCCCCAGGGATGGTAAAGATATGAAGTTATAAACTAGTCACCACCGCCGCCGTAAGTAGTCACTTGGGCGGGGAGCTCTTCTCACCTACTCCCGTTCTTCGGCCGGGAGCGACGCCCCTTCCGCTTGATTGATGGGCAGCGTCATTGCTCTGCTCCGTCTGTTCAGTGAGCGGAACAATGACGCTGCCCATCAATCAAGCGGAGGGGCGTCGCTCCCGGCCGAAGAAGGGGAGTAGGTGAGAAGAGCTTCCGTCCAGGTGACTACTTACGGCGGCGGTGGTGACTAGTTTATAACTTCATATCTTTACCATCCCTGGGGGCAGGAGCGTCCCCCAGGGATGGTGAGGACAACAATTTTACCCTATATAACGCTTTGCCAAGCATTATATAGGGTAAAATCTGATGATTGGTTCCCTTTAAGTCTTAAATTGCCCTCCATTGAATTTAATAGAGATATAAATTTTCGGTGATTTTTCATCTGGTTCTCAGTCTAGTGTTCCGTGTATTATTTTTCTGTTTCCTTCTAGGCCATTTTCCTGATCACATGGTGGAGTGGGCCTGTTGGCTAGGAGTCTATTTGGCTTTGGTATTGATGTCCCTCCATGTTTGGAGTGGGGAGTCTAGTTTGTTCTTTGTTCAGTGTCCAGTGTGAACTGTGTTCTATGTTTCCTGACTTGTTAAGTGTTTGACATTCAGTTCATCTGTTCATCCCCTGCATCTCCTGGTTTTTGCTGTATACTCATACATTTATTCATATCTTCCATTTATCTTGAATCTGGTTTCTGAACTGTATGTCAGTACGCTATATCCTGCCCTGTTTGTATTTTTATATCCTGCCTGGTTTATCTGCTTATCTGGTTGTTTTCCCCTTATGTTTCTGACCTGTCCCCCGACTATGTACTTACCGTATTATTTGTATACCTTTATGCCCATTGCACTTTAGCGCAGGAAGGGACCGGCTCCGAGTTGTCGATCCACCGTTTAGAGCGGATGGGCAAGGAGGCAGGGAGAGTGTTTCTGGGGACAGCTTAGGGCTCACTCTCC
Source organism: Hyla sarda (assembly GCF_029499605.1). Lineage (NCBI taxonomy): Eukaryota > Metazoa > Chordata > Amphibia > Anura > Hylidae > Hyla > Hyla sarda. Next base: position 211,074,123 of record NC_079191.1, read on the forward strand.
CTGTCCAACCCCGGTCATGACATGGTGTTTGTTATTATTGCATAGCTCTTTCCTCACCAAGAAACTAATGTCTGAGATCTATTGAGCCCTTAGCTAAAGACAGTCTGATTCACCCATAATAAAACCAGTCCTCTGAGGGATATTAAATGAAAGGTAATGTTCTGAACTTCTGTATGATGAGTGATAAATGGTGGTTTAAGGGCGTGTTCACATGGTAGATTTTCATGCAGACTTTGGCACAGAACATTTTCTGCACTGAAATCTATGTGAATTTCCCCCTCATATATGCAATTCTTTTCAATGATGAAATTATTTAAATAATCAAATTAGTTTTATTTATTTAACCTTCAAATCCCTATGTACTTAAAAAAAACTTTTGTCTGGTCTTAAGTTAGTTATCAAAAAAAGACATCAATTCTACATAGATAATTTTGTTATTTCAAACATTTCAACATTTGGATGAGAAGAAATGGAATACTGCAAGATGCTATTTGTTCTTGTAAAAATATATGCCCGTTCTTTTTATAGTATCTGTTTTCTGCATTAGACACTAATAAATAATAATTGTGAGTCATGAAAGAATTTGATTTTCAGCCTCCTTCTTGTAACTCCTGCGCACGCCTGGCTGCCGCTTTGTGTGTGGCCTGTCGGTATACACTGCCTTTTACATTTTATGGATTCCACATCTTAATTGTTAATAAATTAATGATAAAAAGCCATCCTCCTATAACAGAACACTGCTGTCTTCTAAGAAATGTACAAGTCATTTCGAGAGCAAGTGGAGGTAAGAGGTCTCAGACACACTGGCGGTCTTATACTGCAGATATTGTGTTACCAAATTAAAATACTGGTCTTTGTCGTTTCACAATCTGTGGTTATTGTGAAGAAGATTACAGATTGTAAGGCCTGCAGATCACTGGTAAATACAAGGTGTTCTTTGTACCTCGGGTCTAATGATTTCCCTAATAATGGACATTCTTTATTTTACACTGTAGGTGGTCTGTGGGGATAGCTTGTCAGTTCACTTGTAATCTGTATTGGCTCACTCTCTGAATAATTCAGGAAAACCCTGGTACACCACTGATATACGTTATCAGCAGTCTCTGGAAATAAAAAGCATTGTCCGTACAGTTATAGTAAAATATCTTGTATGTTTTTTTCCTCTGGTGTGGGGTCTGAATTTAGGTGTCTGGTCTGGATTCTGGTTCATTTTGTGGGTCTATTATGAGATTTGATTCACTTTGGGGTCTATCTAAATTTGGTGGTCTAGTCTGGGGCCTGAATTTAAGGGTCAGGTCTGGAGTTTTATTATTTTTGTAGTCTGGTTTGAGTTTCCTATGAATTTTTATCATTTTCTAGTTAGATCACTGGCTTGCAGCTTTTTCTAGATAGTACTCTGCATCTTCAAGCACCAATATTTTGGCAGAGTAATGTTTTGGTTGGTTGGGAGCACTCTAGATAAGGTATTGGTGGTAGCAGCAGGATGGCCATTGTGTTGCTGTTGAAGGCGGGGATAGGCTGCAAAAGTAAGGGCCCAAAGATGTGTCAGGAGCAAGTTCTGCATTCATCTGTGGAAGTCATTTTGGTAATCTGGGCTGGAGAGAAAGAATGGAAAGTGAGGACTCCAATAAGAGAGTAGATCGCTTGTGGAGCTGGTATCTGTCCACTAAATCATTTTATTGGTTTATTTTTTTTAATCTGCCATTACAAAAGTTTTATTTTAATATATGTCTTGCAATATGGAGGGTAATTGGGATGGTGCTAACTCTATGGTGCTGACTGGTGGTTGGCAGTATTTAAAGGGTCTGTCCTATCTCACGGTTTCACTGACGGAAGCAACTGAAGTGAGGAGGTTACGCAATTTACCTAACTCCCATTGACTTTAGTGGGAGTTGCACCCACAGTATATACCCCTGAGCTACACTGTTTGCATAACTCTGATTAAAGTCAATGGGAGGTACAAAAATTGGGTGATTTCCCTGCTTCGGTTGTTTCTGGCTTTTCCAATCACTGCTTGCGGCTGCTAACAGGCAGGAGGTGGCTGGAAAGAAAACAGCTTTAAAGACTGAAGCTCTCCAATACTGAACATCAATACAGGTGTTAAATAAACCTACTGTATACCTATACTGCAGAGGCAATGGTCACTTCCTGAGAGACTTTCTATGGCTAGTAAAAGAGGCTACCCTAGGCAAACTTTCCTTCTCTCATTCTGTCATTCTGACTTCCTCTGAGTCCCACTTTAAAATTCTAACCTTTCAGAATTCTAGATCTAACTTCTTTCATCTTCTGGTTAAAAATGCTTTCAATGACTTTTGTAAATAGTGAGGTTCTGCAATGGATCATGCCCCATGCTACTGTTCTTTTCTGGTTTGCCAGCTGTTTGCCACTTGGCATGCTCGCCTCCTGGGCTCTCCTTCCCACGGTAGCTAACTTCCTGGTGTTCTTTATAAGGACTCTTCCCCCACTTATAAGGACTCTTCCCTACCTTTCTGTGCTGAGGAAATAAGCTCTATTAGGTCCATACTGTACAAGGATGTTTTTTTTTTTGGATCACTATCTATTCAGGTTGCACACCAAATCCCTCACTGCCTTGACAAGTTGACAGCTGAAAGATAAGCCCTGTACACCTAATAAGGCAGGCAGGGGTCTGGGATCAAGGAGGCATGCACCCAGCGGCTCAGCACCCCCTCCTTGACACTTGAGCTCTGAAAATAATCTAGAGCAGATTTATTCCCTTTAAAATGGTACTTCACTGGAAAACTTTTTTTTTTTAATCAACTGATGACAGAAAGTTAAACAGATTTGTAAATTACTTCTATTAACAATTCTAAATCTTTCTAGTACTTAAAAGCTTATGTATGCTCCACAGGAAGTTCTTTTCTTTTTGACTTTCCTTCCAGTCTGACCATAGTGCTCTCTGCTGACACCTCTGTCCAGTACTGTCCAGAGCAGGATAGGTTTGCTATGTGAATTTGCTCCTTCTCTGGACAGTTCCTAAAATGGACAGAGGTGTCAGCAGAGAGCACTGTGGTCAGGCATAAAGGAAATTCGAAAAGAAAAGAACTTCCCCTGGAGCACACAGCAGCTGATAAGTACTGTAAGGATAACATTTTTAAATAGAAGTAATTTACAAATCTGTTTAACTTTCTGGCACCAGTTGATTTTGAAAAAAATATTGGCAGCGGAGTACCCCTATAAAGAGCTAACGTTTAAAAAATAAAAAGGTAAGCCTCCATTAGTAGTCCTGAATATTCTCTTATGTTGCTACAAAAACGATACAGTTGTTGCCGTATTTGTCACAAATAACACCTGTTAAAAAAAATGAAATGCAAAAATTGCAAGAAAAGGAATTGCTAAGGGCTCACTGCGGGCCCCGCTGCTCATGAAAGCCTGTGTATTATAATAGTTAACCCAAAGCTGTCCTGTTGAATTAGTTATGTTACTATAAAGTATGTGCTGTAGACTAGCAAAGCAAATTCATCAAGGCTCTTTATATATCTGGCACTTAAAAAGAGCCAAGGGATTAAGGTAGAAGACTTTATGAAGTCTGGCAGTTCAGATATTTTATTTCCTTTTTTTTTATCCAGATTATGCTTTGCTTTCCAGATTCTAGCCTACTAGGGAGTTTTATAATTAGTTGTGTTTTATTTTATGCCAGAGACATGATGGAAAACATCACAATATACTATATAAAGATATATTCCTATTTGTCCTGATGCTTGCATCTATTAGGTTCTATAAAACATCTATAGTATTAATATTACCATTACCATGGTCTCAGTTGGGGAGACGCATTTAATGCTTCACTTTTTCATAAACTCAGAGTTTCCATGAAATAATGAATTCTATCCCATGGGCATTTCTTAATTTTTTGTATGTGTCTTTGCTTCTAATATCATATTTGAAACTAGTTAAACCGGTTTTGGAGCTGAAAATAAAAGAAAAGAGAGAAAACTCTTTTATACATAGTTAGTTCAAGATAAATTGTGGATCATGGTACTTTTGAATTAGTTCATACGAAAGGTAGCACGGCACTGTGTTAGTGAAGGAAACTAGCATGTTGGATATACGTCGGTGTAGCTGGGTGCTACTGGTGGTGCTCTGACACAGTAGGGTTTTCATATAACATTTGAAGAGAAGTAAAGAAATCGGCAACTCACCATCTCAGCTGGTATAGTCTTCTTTTATTGAAGCATACTCCCGTTACAATATAACAGAGGGAGAGGGTAGTGGGGGGGGGGGGGGGGGGATAGTGATGTGCGACCGAGCTCCTGTTTCGCACACTATGTGTGCTTCCTCCGGCCATGGCCGGAGGAAGCACACATAGTCTGCGAAACAGGAGCTTGGTCACACATCACTATCCCCCCATTACCCTCTCCCTCTGTTATATTGTAACGGGAGTATGCTTCAATAAAAGAAGACTATACCAGCTGAGATGGTGAGTTGCCGATTTCTTTACTTCTCTTCAAATGGTACTTTTGAATTAGTCTGCATCTTATAGATAAAGAAGATGTATCTGAAGGAATTTGTGTTTCATGAATTGGATGAATAACCTTATTTTCGCTGGCCGGACTGGACATTCCTTTCCTCGTGTTTCTGTTGCTTTCTTTTGTTTGCTATTCCATCTTTACTTCTCTTTTTGTCTTCTTTCCATTGCTTTTGACTAGCCGTGTTTTAGTTTGCTGTTTCACTCTTTTTTACTGTCTTTATTCTGAAATACTTAGCATCCTTCAGCTTTGTTGGCATACAGTTTTTCTCTCATTTTGTATTTCCCTCACTTAATTCTATTGAATTCAGTGGGAAAGTGTTTCTTAGTTTACACACAATCATTGTATGCTGTAATTTTTATGACCATTAAATTAAGCGCCAGGGCCATTTTTGGCTGTTCACTTAATTTGAGACATGCTTTGGGGCATAAACATTTAAAACATACCTTTTTTTGGCTATTGTTTTTCCTGTAGCCCAAAAACATCTAACAACTATGGTCAAAAGTCAAAAGTAGTGAACTGGCCCAAATGACTCTGTCCACACTATTGTCAGAGGCTTTAGTGATAGTTCTGTAGAATTTGACAGTAGAAAAAGTGTAGCTTTATTCACTATTCTTCCTGTCAAAATGAAAGACACTACTCCAGAACCAAATGGACTCCATTATAGGTCAATGGGGTCCATTGAGCACAGTTTGTTTATATCATTTAACATATCCAGCACTGATGGCATGGTTTCTATTGTAACAGATACCATTATGGCAATGTGAACAGTGCTTGAAGGGGTACTCCGGCCCTAGACATTTTGTCCCCTATCCAAAGAATAGGGGATAAGATGTCTGATCGCGAGGGTCCCTCCACTGGGAACCCCCACGATCTCTCCTGCAGCACCTCCTGCCATCTGCTGCAGGGAGCAAACTTCCCTCCGTGCCTGATGAGGGGCGTTACAGGGGCCGGAGTATCGTGACGTCACGACCCCGCCCCTAGACTTGTATTGAAGGGGTGGGGTGTGGTGCCATGAGGGGGCGGAGCCGTGACATCACGATACAGCAGCTCCTGTATCGCCCGTCATCAGCGAAGTTCACTCCGTTCAGCAGATGGCAGGTGGTGCTGCAGGAAAGATCATGGGGGTTCCCAGCGGCGGGACCCCCGCGATCAGACATCTTATCCCCTATTCTTTGGATAAGGAATTAGATGTCTAAGGCCAGAGTACCAATGTTAACCTTCTGGGGATGCACAGATACTGTTTGCAGAATACGTTGGAGTTATACACTGCTCAAAAAAATAAAGGGAACACTAAGATAACATCCTAGATCTGAATGAATGAACTAATCTTATGAAATACTTTCGTCTTTACATAGCTGAATGTGCTGACAACAAAATCACACACAAATTATCAATGGAAATTAAATTTATCAACCCATGGAGGTCTGGATATGGAGTCCCACTCAAAGTCAAAGTGGAAAACCACACTACAGGCTGATTCAACTTTGATGTAATGTCTTTAAAACAAGTCAAAACGAGGCTCAGTATTGAAATACTCAGTAGATGTAGTGTGCCCTCCACGTGCCCGTAAGACCAACCTACAATGCCTGGGCATGCTCCTGATGAGGTGGCTCCTGGACAGTCTGTGGTGCAACGTGGCATTGGTGGATGGAGCGAGACATGATGTCCCAGATGTGCTCAATCGGATTCAGGTCTGGGGAAGGGGTGGGCCAGTCCATAGCATCAATGCCTTCCTCTTGCAGGAACTGCTGACTAGTGTTGCTCGCGAATATTCGCAATTCGAATATTATTCGCGAATATCGTATATTCGCGAATTCGCGAATTTCGCGAATATAGCGCTATATATTCGTAATTACGAATATTCGTTGTTTTTTTTGTTTTTTTTTGTTTTTTTTTCTTCACAGTACACATCACAGTGATCACCCCTCTCTGCCTCCAGCTTGTGTGGTGTAAAGAAGGCTGTAATACTACTGTGTGAGACTGGCGTGCGAAAATTCGCATATGCGAAAATTAGCATATGCTAATTTTCGCATGTGCGAATTTCCACATGTGCTAATTTTCGCATGCGCGTATTTTCGCATACGCGAAAATAAAACGAGGATATAACGAATATGCGAATATTCGCGAATATATGACGAATATTCGTCCATATATTCGCGAATATTCGCGAATTCGAATATGGCCTATGCCGCTCAACACTACTGCTGACACACTCCAGCCACATGAGGTCTAGCATTGTCTTGCATTAGGAGGAGCCCAGGGCCAACCGCACCAGCATATGGTCTCACATGGGGTTTGAGGATCTCATCTCGGTACCTAATGGCAATCAGGCTACCTCTAGCAAGCACATGGAGGGCTGTGCGGCCCCCAAATAAATGTCACCCCACACCATTACTGTCCCACCACCAAACCGGTCATGCTGGAGGATATTGCAGGCAGCAGAACATTCTTCACGGCATCTCCAGACTCTGTGACGTCTGTCACATGTGTTCAGTGTGAACCTGCTTTCATCTGTGAAATACCAAATGTCCTGCATGGTGTGAGGCTAAGCACAACCCCCACCTGTGGGCGTCGGGAATTCCAATTTAGAGGGGCATATGTAACTTATAACGGAGGATGTTTAGACACGTGCTCATACACACTCACAAAGGGACTCTCACACATAAAGAGAACAAAGGAAAGCAACCACCATTTTGAGAGATCATCTATCTTTCTGCCTTTGAAAGAGGTCTAACAAGACATGAGAGCCATGGTGAGATCAGAGTAGATCCCAGCAAGCTTGACTGATCACTCGGTACAGAACCATGGCTGCCCATGACGATGCAAAGATGGACCACCCAGCTTTCTTAGGAGCAGAACAGTAATTCTCACATGAATGGGGTAGGAGACACAAAAATGGTATTCCATTTAATTAAGACTAATTTGGAGAATGTTGATGGAATTATATCATTTAGATTGGTGAATAAATTAATTAAATACATTAATTATCTCCTTATTGGGTCATTTTAAACTAGTGGTTTCTCTAGCCTACAGTGTTGCTATTTCAACACATATCACCTACACAAATATTGTTGCATCTGTTATCCATGAAGAGAAATGAAAATATCGGCACTCACCAGTGTGGCTGCAGGGTCTTCTTTATTGAGACATACTCACATGCGGGGTACAGAAGAGAGGGGAGTGGGGGCACAAGTGGTGGCGACCGAGCTCTAGTTTCGCACACTTGGTGTGCTTCGTCCGGCCATGACCCATACTGCCTGTGACTGCCTTATATACAAGTGAACCTAGTGCTTCACCTATCACGCACCTGAACAGCTCTCACATGATCAGGTGACGTGGTAGGGGGGAGGTGTGTTAAAAGCAAAGATAGTTAGAAGCATGCTGAGAGCTCCGTTTTGTCGTTTAACCCTATGTTGCCTGTGGCATTAGTTTTAATGATCCATAGTGTCTCCACTCGTAATATTTCGATTCTATTCGTTCATACTTATTACATGACACTTTTTCTAAGCCTACAAAGCGTAGTACATCAGGGTTATTATTATGGGCTTCTCTTACGTGGGCCTGCAGACGGGACGCTCCTGGCTTTCCAGCGCGTATGGTATAAAAATGTTCCCTAATGCGCATCTGGAGCTGGCGTTTCGTCTGGCCTATGTAGAAGAAGCCACAGGGACATATTATAGCATAGACAACATTTTTCGTGCGACAGGTAATTAACTCTTTAATAGTATGAAAGACTGCTCCTAGCCTTACGTGTTTAGTTTCCCAGCAATATCTGCATTGATTGCAGTTTTTACACTGGTGGGTACCTTTAGGTGTGATGTCACTAAGCCAGGTTTCTTTTTTTGCTGATGTATTGTTACTCTTAGATTTATTTCTCAATTTATCTCCTATGGTAAGGTTCTTTCTGTATGTTATGCGTGGTTTGTTTTCTGCTCTTTTTTTCAAATCCTCATCGGCTTCCAATAGAAACCAGTTTTTACGTATAGAAACTGCATCTGTGTTCCCTAATAGGAGTGGTCTCGCAGGCTAAAGGAGAACTCCGGCAAAAAATAACTTATCCCCTATCTGCTGGAGTACTCTTTTAAGCGCTCTACTACACTGCATAAATTGCTCAGTAAGGTTTTGAGAAATATGACAAAGGTGTTGACTTGGCCTTCCCATTCTCCAGATCTTAATTCAGTTAAAGGGGTACTCCAGTGAAAAACTTTTTTTTTTTTTTTTTTTTAAATCAACTGGTGCCAGAAAGTTAAACAGATTTGTAAATTACTTCTATTAAAAAATCTTAATCCTTCCAGTACTTATTAGCTGCTGAATACTACAGTGGAAATTATTTTCCGTTTGAAACACAGAGCTCTCTGCTGACATAATGAGCACAGTGCTCTCTGCTGACATCTCTGTCCATTTTAGGAACTGTCCAGAGTAGGAGTAAATCCCCATAGCAAACATATGCTGCTCTGGACATTTCCTAAAATGGACAGAGATGTCAGCAGAGAGCACTGTGCTCATGATGTCAGCAGACAGCTCTGTGTTTCAAAAAGATAAGAATTTCCGCTGTAGTATTCAGCAGCTAATAAGTACTGGAAGGATTGTGATTTTTTTAATAGAAGTAATTTACAAATCTGTTTAACTTTCTGGCACCAGTTAATAAAAAAAAAAGTTTTCCACCAGAGTACCCCTTTAAGCATCTGTCAGACTTAAAGTATCTGATGTTGATGTCTTGGTGCCAGATACTACAGAAACCCTTTAGAGGTCTTATGTAGTCCATTACTTGGTGGGTCAGAACGAAGATCAAGAGGGAACTAAGAAATATTAGTAGGTGAATTTAACACATGGGTATTTCATGTTTATATTATGAATGGGGGGTACAGATTTGGGTGGAGAGAAAGGATTTCAGGAAATAACCTCAGTGTGTGCATGTGCTTCATCTCACATATGTATTTTGGTACCGGCACATCCTGAGGTAAAAACTAAGCTTACATCATTCTACAGTATAATTAGCATGATACATTATTGCACTTACACATCTTCCACTTATTTAAATATCTGTGTTTTAGGTTGGAAAATGAGACATGGTTAGGGGTCTGATGCAATGTCAACCCATAAGTCTTTGCCACCATCTGCAACATTGATTACATATTGTAATAAGAGCCTGAATGTTGCTGGACAAGACTCTTCAGACGTAAGAATAAATTAAGTACAGCTTAGAAGACTGAGCTGTAATATTTATGATGTGTATATGCCTATATACCTTATTGCCAGAAGTTTCCACATTTCCAAAAAGTTGTGCTCCAGGGAAAAATACATTGGCTTTAGTTGCAAAATCACTTTGAAACTTCAACCCAATTTTTAGGTCATAGGGTGTAAGAGCCAATTTTACCTTTAGATCTGATTATTTTCATATCATACAGTAAATATACACAAAAAAAAATTAGTCAACACAATGACCCCAAAATCGAATCCATATGTACTTCAAGCAAAACACGGTCTTATGCTTTTTTATGTAGTGTTACGTGTTTAAGTTAGGTTCAAACAAGACTCTGCTCTGCTAGTACTGTATTAATAAGGTTATTGAAATAATAAATCACTGAACCTTTTGTCACATTACCTTGGTCTTCGAAATGCTAACCCATACTGTTGACAAGCCAAGCCTACAGTCGGAGTATAAACAATGGGCATGAATCTTTCGATGTTTGAAGTCAAAACTTTGTAGAAAAGCTTCTCATTTCGATCCTGGAGTCCCATCAGCAAAATATACCTGGAAAATACAAAACAAAGGAAATTCCGAGTGTTTTACATCAAATTTAATCTGATTACTCAAATTCAGGGTCAAAGGGCATTACTTAATGCTGTGGAGGCAATTTACAATTCACTTTGGAACATTTGTTGAACATATTCACTTTTCCTGGCAGAACTTTGCTAAACTTAGAGTTAAAATGATAACACATAGACCAAAGTAGACTTGGAAATCTTGAAGTCACTGGCAGACGATTGTGCCAAAGATGTGAAAGTTAAAGGGGTTATCCAGGAAAAACTTTTTTTATATATATCAACTGGCTCCAGAAAGTTAAACAGATTTGTAAATTACTTCTATTAAAAAAAATCTTAATTCTTTCAGTACTTATGAGCTTCTGAAGTTAAGGTTGTTCTTTGCTGTCTAAGTCCCCTCTGATGACACCTGTCTCGGGAAACGCCCAGATTAGAAGCAAATCCCCATAGCAAACCTCTTCTGAACTGGGCGTTTCCCGAGACACGTGTCATCAGAGAGCACTTAGACAGAAAATAACAACCTTATCTTCAGAAGGTCATAAGTAATGGAAGGATCAAGATTTTTTAATAGAAGTCATTTACAAATCTGTTTAACTTTCTGGAGCCAGTTGATTTATATAAAAAAGTTTTTTCCTGGAATACCCATTTAAATGTAAAAATATGAAAGATACAATACAGTGACCCCTCGACCTACGATGGCCCCGACACACGATAATTTCAACATGCGATGGCCTCTCAGAGGCCATCGCATGTTGAAGGCAGCATCAACATACAATGCTTTTTTATGTCGGGGCCATCGCATAAACGGCTATCCGGCAGCGCTGACTGCTTCAGCTGCCACCGGATAGCCGTTTACGGTGCCCCGTGAGCTCCGGTGATGTCTCTTACCTGTCCTCAGGGCTCCGGCGCGTCCTCTTAGGGATCTCCTGCATCGTCGGCGCTCTCCATCGTCATCATCAGGTCGCTGCACATGCCGTCCCGTCAACCAATAGGAGCGGCGTGCGTAGCGATGTGATGGCGGCGACGGAGCACGCGGATGCCGGGGAAGCAGAGGCCTTACCGGAGCGTCGGGGACACCCCAGGGACGCGGCGACAGCGATGGACGGCGACATCCTGGGCAGCGGGGACGAGCTGTGACGGTCCGGAGCGGCGGGGACATGTAAGTACAACTTCCTCTAACAGTGGTCTTCAACCTGCGGACCTCCAGATGTTGCAAAACTACAACACCCAGCATGCCCGGACAGCCAACGGCTGTCCGGGCATGCTGGGTGTTGTAGTTTTGCAACATCTGGAGGTCCGCAGGTTGTAGACCACTGTCCTATACTTTACATTGCACGGATCCCTCAACATGCGATGGTTTCAACAAACGATGGTCCGTTTGGAACGGATTGCCATCGTATGTTAAGAGACCACTGTATATACATATATATATATATATATATATATATATATACATACATATATATATATATATATATATATATATATATATATATAATGAATAAAGGATTGATGGCTATGTAATTTCTCTATATATTAAATATGAAATACATGCAATGCACTTTTTGTATTTAATAATCACCATCATGTAATTCATGTAAGACAGCAAAGTGTATAGTTTGTGTAGGCTTACAGACCATGTCTGCTATACATATCAACATTATGCAGCATTGTGTGGCTAAGTCCCACCTTACTAAAGGTCTTCTCCCCTCCCCGATTACATGACAAAAGGTCCTACGAGTCTCCGACCAATTAAGCCTCAGGAAACTAAAATCCTTTTGTCTCCTCTCTTTTTGACTAGATATAATTGGTGTGGTCACAGCAATCCTACCTCCTGCTAAGGGAGAGAACTAGGATAAAATATCAGGGGAGCTGAGTTTTCTACACCAGGGTGAGGCTAGTACTTTGTATAATGTAGCATTTGACGGAAACGTTTGTTTGGTAAAGCATGTGGCTATCACTGTATTTGGGAACCCTATGGCAATCACTTTATTTGGGGCATGTAGCTATTGCTATATGGTATGATGTGGTTGTCATTTTATTTGTATCCTTTAGTTTTGCAATTTTTAAGAGGCTGCAAAAGATTCTAGAAAGACATGTCACAAGCAAGCCTGAGAGGTTTGCATATACAGTGACCCCTCGACCTACGATGGCCCCGACATACGATCATTTCAACATGCGAGGGCCTCTCAGAGGCTATCGCATGTTGAAGGCAGCATCAACATACGATGCTTTTGTATGTCGGGGCCATCGCATAAACGGATATCCGGCAGCGCAGACTGCTTCAGCTGCCACCGGATAGCCGTTTACGGTGCCCCGTGAGCTCCGGCGATGGTCACTTACCTGTCCTCGGGGCTCCGGCGCGTCCTCTTCGAGGTCCTCTGCATCGTCGGCGCTCTCCATCGACGTCATCACGTCACTGCGCACGCCGTCGCGTCATCCAATAGGAGCAGCATGTGTAGTGACGTGATGGCGGTGACGGAGAGCGCAGATGCCGGGGAAGCAGAGGCCTTACCGGAGTGTCGGGGACACCCCGGGGACGTGGTGACAGCGATGGAAGGTGACATCCCGGGCAGCGGTGACGGTCCGGAGCGGCGGGGACAGGTGAGTACAACTTCGTCTAACAGTGGTCTACAACCTGCGGACCTCCAGATGTTGCAAAACTACAACACCCAGAATGCCCGGACAGCCAACGGCTGTCCGGGCATGCTGGGTGTTGTAGTTTTGCAACATCTGGAGGTCCGCAGGTTGTAGACCACTGTTCTATACTTTACATTGCACGGATCCCTCAACATGCGATGGTTTCAACAAACGAGAGTCTGTTTGGAACGCATTACCATCGTATGTTGAGGGATCACTGTACTCAACAGGAACACACGTAAACAAACACAGAAACAATACATAGAAATCCAGTTCTTCAGAGAGCACCTGCTTAACATTAGAAACCATTTTCGACTATGTCAGCTCATCTGCCAATTACTAATACTTTTGCCAAATTCTTAATAAACCACACAGCCTGGCTATTATAAACAATTCTTCATCACGTCAGTCTTAACACTGCCAAAACTCCTTCAGAAGAAGCCAAGTTATGATAGTTGTCTAGGTTTCCTAAGGACAATCAGTGGGAATTTTTGGGGGATAATGTTTAAAATGTAATTAACTGGCAACCTACCTAAATACAATCATGTAAGATACAAATCTATATGTCTGATCAAGGACTTCTGATCTTGGATAAGTACCTATATTTAAGTATTGATCTACAGTAAGGCTTGGTCTTCCTTGGTTCTATAAGACAACGCTGTTTACCTAGGGTAACATTATATGAGCATCTGGAACGCACATTTGTTTCCAGACCTTGTGGTGGTTGCAAAACCCTTACATATGTATATATGATTGTTTACAATGTTGTTCATCCTGAGGAAGGAGATGTTTTGTGGGACCCCTAAACATGTTAACATGATTTTATAGTTTTATATACTGTATGTGATTTTACATTCTGTCCAATACTTCCCCGACTGTTCTACCTGCCTAGGATGGCATTTAAAGGGGTATTCCAGGAAAAAAAAACTATATATATATATATATATATATATATATATATATATATATATATATCAACTGGCTCCAGAAAGTGAAACAGATTTGTAAATTACGTCTATTAAAAAATCTTAATCCTTTCAGTACTTATGAGCTTCTGAAGTTAAGGTTGTTCTTTTCTGTCTAAGTGCTCTCTGATGACACGTGTCTTGGGAACCACCCAGTTTAGAAGAGGTTTGCTATGGGGATTTGCTTCTAAACTGGGCGGTTCCCGAGACACGTGTCATCAGAGAGCACTTAGACAGAAAAGAACAACCTTAACTTCAGAAGCTCATAAGTACTGAAAGGATTAAGATTTTTTAATAGAAGTAATTTACAAATCTCATCAAAGAAAAGGCAGAGTAACCGGCACTGCTGTGTAACGGCTAAGGACATACAACAGGTGAGGGATGAATGAAGCAAAAGATGATCTTTCCGGGGTGCTCCGTCTTGAGCCAAATGCAGTAGAAATCCAAGCAAGAAGAAAATTAGACTGCACTCACCAAAGGAAAGTTCAATCTTCTTTCTTTGGCTTCAAACACGATCTTCAAACATGGGAACGGTGTCAAGCAGGTATCATGGCAGAGACGCAGGTGATATCAGGCGTCTCTGCCATGATACCTGCTTGACACCGTTCCCATGTTTGAAGATCGTGTTTGAAGCCGCATAAAGAAGATTGAACTTTCCTTTGGTGAGTGCAGTCTAATTTACAAATCTGTTTAACTTTCTACAGCCAGTTGATATAAAAAAAAGTTTTTTCCTGGAATACCCCTTTAAGCTGGCAAAGGAAATACACCTAGGACCCAGGGGATAAATAAGAAGGCTAACTAGGAAGGGGGGTAATATAATTAGTAATAAGAGTAACTGCGTTAGATTGTGATATCAAAGATTGCATTCAGCACTCTCCTCACAAGCTAAGGGTGTTTTTCTTTCTTTTTTTCCTGCTATTTGAGGTTATGAAGTACTACTGATATATATAGTATCTATCATAGAAGAGTACACCCCTCACATTTTTGTAAATATTTTATTAAATCTTTTTATGTGACAACACTGAAGAAATTACACTTTGCTACAATGTAAAGTAGCGAGTAAACAGCCTGTATACCAGATAATGTCATGTCCCTTTAACCCCTTAAGGACTCAGGGTTTTTCAGTTTTTGCACTTTCGTTTTTTCCTCCTTACCTTTTAAAAATCATAACCCTTTCAATTTTCCACCTAAAAATCCATATTATGGCTTATTTTTTGCGTCGCCAATTCTACTTTGCAGTGACATTAGTCATTTTACCCAAAAATGCACGGCGAAACGGAAAAAAAAATCATTGTGCAACAAAATTGATGAAAAAACGCCATTTTGTAAATTTTGGGGGCTTCCGTTTCTACGCAGTGCATATTTCGGTAAAAATTACACCTTATCAATATTCTGTAGGTCCATACGGTTAAAATGATACCCTACTTATATAGGTTGGATATTGCCGTACTTCTGGAAAAAATCATAACTACATGCAGGAAAATTTATACGTTTAAAAATGTCATCTTCTGACCCCTATAACTTTTTTATTTTTCCACGTACAGGGTGGTATGTGGACTCATTTTTTGCAGCGTGATCTGAAGTTTTTATCGGTATGATTTTTGTTTTGATTGGACTTTTTGATCACTTTTTATTCATTTTTTAATGGTATAAAAAGTGACCAAAAATGCGCTTTTTTGGACTTTGGAATTTTTTTGCGCGTACGCTATTGACCGTGCGGTTTAATTAATGATATATTTTTATAGCTCGGACATTTACGCACGTGGCGATACCACATATGTTTATTAATTTATTTTTTTACACTGTTTTATTTTTTTTATGGGAAAAGGGGGGTGGTTTTTTTAACTTTTTTTTTGCAGTGTTATAGGTCCCATAGGGACCTATAACACTGCACACACTGATCTCTCATCCTGATCACAGACGTGTATTAACACGCCTGTGATCAGTGTTATCGGCGCTTGACTGCTCCTGCCTGGATCTCAGGCACGGAGCAGTCATTCGCCGATCGGACACCGAGGAGGCAGGTAAGGGCCCTCCCAGTGTCCGATCAGCTGTTTGGGACGCCGCGATTTCACCGCGGCGGTCCCGAACAGCCCGACTGAGCAGCCGGGTCACTTTCACTTTCACTTTAGAAGCGCCGGTCAGCTTTGACCGCCGCTTCTAAAGGGTTAATACCGCACATCGCCGCGATCGGCGATATGTGGTATTAGCCGCGGGTTCCGGCCGTTGATGAGCGCCGGGACCGACGCGATTTGATGCGGGATCACGGCGCAATCCCGCTTTATATCGCGGGAGCCGGAGCAGGACGTAAATATACGTCCTGCGCCGTTAAGGGGTTAAAATAACTCCACCAGCAGCACTCAAGCAGGCCCAATCCGGGACACTCCCACCACCATGCTTGACAGTAGGCAAGACACACTCGTCTGGTTGCTGCCACACAGCTCGGGGCTTGGTTTGCCTGTCCTTTAGCGACAGGTCTGTATAGGCTGTGCACTCACTACTTTACACTGTAGCAGAGAGTCATTTCTTCAGTGTTGTCACAAAATATTTACAAATATTTGAGGAGTCGACTCACTTATGTGAGATACTGTACATGTCTAACACTGCAAACTGGGAATGAAACAGTATGAAAGCGGTGTGGGCTATGAGTTTTATGTACTAATGTGAACAGATATACCCATGAGAAGGGTTAAAGTAGACAAGGGCTGCCAGTCACCAGTCTTGTTTCTGTTTTATTGTCCTAAAAGTATTATATTCTTTGCCATGGGACATTTAGTACTATTTTAACTTGGTATATTAACAAAAATATTTAAACTATATGTTTAATGTAAATCTTCACATCTAATATTGGCCACCGAGTCAGCAAAAGTAAAATCATGCGTTAATGTAATAATTGCTTATTTACCGTTAGTATTCGCAATCCAAATTTTAATCGCGAATATGGCATATTCGCGAATTCACGAATATTGCGAATATAGCACTATATATATTCGCAATTACGAATATACTCTTTTTTTTTTTTTTTTTTTTTTTTTTAATAAACAGTACACATCACTGATAATCCCTCTCTGTTTCCAGCTTGTGTTTGGTCCAAAGAAGGCTCTAATACTGCTGTGCAAGACTGGCGTGTGGATATTCGCATATGCAAATATTTGCGAAGCTTGTGGGCCGATGAGAATTGTGCAGATACAGCTGTCAGAGGTTAGCAACATCCATAGCAACCATTATAGGAAAGTATCCAACCCCTTCACTATATAAGATTCCTCCCAGCAGCAGCTCCCTGCAGTTTCTTGTGGTGGATAATGTGATAGGCTGTCCGGGCATGCTGGGATTTGTAGTTTTGCAACATCTAGAGGTCCGCAGGTTGAAGACCACTGTGATAGGAGCTAAAATACTGTCCGTGGACTCCTGTGTATGACCGTGAGCATCGGAGCGATGCTCGAGTCATACACGACTGGACCCGCCAGTAATGGCCGACATCCGCGATCACGCGGGTGTCTGCCATTAACCCCTCAGATGCCGTGATCAGTACAGATCACAGCATCTGCAGCAGTGTGCAAGTTAAATTAGGTGATCGGATCGCCCGCATCGCTGCCGCGGTGATCAGATCATCTGCCTCCGTCTGTCTCCTGGCGTCTCCAGCTCTGGTCTGAGATCGAGCAGACCAGAGCAGAAGATGACTGATAATACTGATCAGGGCTATGCTCTATGCATAGCACTGAACAGTATTAGCAATCAAATGATTGCTATACATAAAAAGTGTAATAAAAAGTTGAAAAAATTTAAAATTAAAAGTTAGAAAAAAGTGAAAAATCCCCTCCCCCAATAAAAATGTAAATTGTCTGTTTTTCCCATTTTACCCACAAAAAAGGTAAACATTTTTCTATAAACATATTTGGTATTGACGCGTGCGTAAATGTCCGAACTATCAAAATATAATGTTACTGATCCCCTACAGTGAACGTCGTAAACGTATAAAATAAAAAAATCCAAAATTGCTGCTTTTTAGTCACATTTTATTCCCCAAAAAATTTATAAAAAATGATCTAAAAGTTTTAAATATGCAAATGTGTTATTGATAAACAGTACAGATGACGTGCAAAAAAATGAGCCCTCATACCGCCCTATATACGGAAAAATGAAAAAGTTATAGGTGGTCAAAATAGAGCAATTTTAGATTACTGATTTTGTACAAAAACTTTTAGATTTTTTTTAAGTGGTACAAAAATATAAAAGTATCTAGGCATGGGTATCATTTTAATAATATTGCAGGGATACAGATGTGGAGGACGGGAATCCTAGCAGGTGTTCCCTTGTTCTTCCAGTGAAAACCGACTTCGGCACTGTGAGCGCTACACTGGCGGCGTGATGACACGGGAGTCAGGAGTAGCTTGTATCAAACTTTTTATTTATATCATAAAAAGTGGTACTACATAAGGACTTCGCGTTTCGGAGGGGCTCCCTCCTTCCTCAGGTCCAAGTTACAGTGTGCGGATACAGTGTTTGACATATACAAAGAACCATGAATACATTATTACATTAAACTTTGTTAATTTAAACTCAGTTAATTTAATAGAATTTTGTTGTGTCTGAACGCTATTGGAGGCTGAGTGTGACGTCAGCCTCCAGGGTAAGTGTATGGTATAGGGAACTCATGGGCTAGTGCATAAACTGTGTTTTTTTCCTGTTGCAACCGATAGGCCCACTGTGGTCTATGGGGATCTCACGATATGTAAAACTGTAAGATAAGCAGGAGGGTCTTGGCAGCACAGTGGATGGGAGACCCTGGTGGTGGTTCGAGTCCCAGGGTGGGATGGAGTGTTACAGTGTTGTGGTTAAACTTTACTTGTGATTGACAAATGTAGGTCAATTGGTAATTAAGAAAGCCTTTGAACTGCGGGAACTAGGTCAATTGGCAATTAACTGAGTGTTAGAACCGTGTGAACTAGGTTAATGGGGTACCAAATATGGGTATTGGGGTTAATTGAAACTAGATGTAATGTGTAAGGCTGGGTATGAATGGGAGGTTAATGAACATAGGGGGAGATTTATCAAAACCTGTCCAAAGGAAGACATATCAATCAGATTGTTTCTTACATTTTGCAGAGGCCTTGTTAATAATGAAAGAAGCAATCTGATTGGTTGCTATGGGCAACTCAGCAACTTTTCCTTTGCATAGGTTTTGATAAATCTCCCCCTATGTTCTTTAACCTCCAATTCATACCCAGCCTGACACATTACATCCAGTTTCAATTAACCCCAATACCCATATTTGGTACCCCATTAACCTAGTTCACACAGTTCAAACACTCAGTTAATTGTCAATTGACCTAGTTCCCACGGTTCAAAGACTTTCTTAACTACCAATTGACCTACATTTGTCAATCACGAGTAAAGTTTAACCACAACACTGTAACACTCCGTCCCACCCCGGGACTCGAACCACCACCAGGGTCTCCCATCCACCGTACTGCCAAGACCCTCCTACTTATCTTACAGTTTTACATACCGTGAGATCCCCATAGACCACAATGGGCTGAATTGGTTTCAACAGGCAAAAAATCAGAGTTAATGCACTAGGCCATGAGTTCCCTATATCAGTAAAGAAGGGAGGGCTCAATGTTCGCGAATATGTGCATATGCGCATACATTTTCGCATATGCACATACAATTTCATATATGCACACAAATAAAACAATGAATATAACAAATATGTGAATTTCGTGAATATATGACGAATATTCGTCCATATATTCACGAAATATCACAAATTTGAATATGGCCTATGCTGTTCATCACTAAAAATGACATGTTTTCTTTATTCTGTGGGTTAATAAGATTAAAATGATATCCATGATATATGCTTTTTTATAATTGTACCACTTAAAAAAATCTCAAACTATTTTAAAATAATTTGCATATTTGAAATTGCCCTATTTTTACCACCTATAATTTTAAATTTTTTCTGTATATGGGGTGGCATGAGGGCTCATTTTTGGCGCAGTGATCTCTAGTTTTTATCGGTACAACTTTTGCTTAGGTTTTACTTTTTATTCATTTTTTATACATTTTTTTGTAATAAAATGTTGCAATTTTGGCAATACCAAATATGTTTATTAATTGTCATTGACCACATAGGGACCCAGGGCGTACAGGTACGCCTTCGCCCCCTGGTACTTAAGGACCCAGGGCGTACTGTGGGAATTTTGGGGGGGGGGGGGGGGGGGCAGGGACCGGACCGTGGTGGCTGCTGATATCTATCAGCAGGCACCCCGCGCAACTACCCAGGGGGGTCATTAGACCCCCCCCATGTCAGCAATCGCCGCAAATCGCCTGTGAATTCAGTCCGCCGATTTGCGCCTATTCCGGGTCATACGGGTCTATGGTGATCCTGAATATAAGGGGGATTGTGGTTGTCCAAGCCACCCCTCTTATCCCTGCTATTGGACGTCAAGAAGCGACGACCAATAGCAAATCGAGGGCGGAAGGGTTAACTTTAGGTTTCCCCGTTCTGAACACCCACAATAGGCTGGGCAGAATGGGGAAACTGACAGAGGACTGGTGCCGAAGTCCACTCACCCATCAGTGGCGGGAGCAGCCAGCGATCAGTGGAGCGGATCGACGGAAGAAGAGAACGGCAATGCGGCTCCCTGGATCCTACGGAAGCCGGTGAGTTGCCTAGCAATATCTGGAGGGCTACAGTCTGAGACCACTATACAGCGGTCTCTAAACTTTAGCCCTCCAGATGTTGCAAAACTACAACTCCCAGCATGCCCAGACAGCTGTTAGCTGTTTGGGCATGCTGGGATTTGTAGTTTTGCAACAGCTGGAGGGCTGCAGTTTGGAGATCACTGTGCAGTGTAGACATGTGCAATTCGGTTCGGCACGAATGTCTAATTTACCGAATTTTACCGTTTTACCGATCCGAATGCACGAAAACATATTTTGAACATTCCCAAATAGCCACGATAATACGAATAGCACATTAACGAATGCATTCGTTATTTACCGAATGCATGCGGTAAATAACAAATGCATTCGTTATCCGTAAACGAATGTAAAGAATTCATTCTAATAACAAAATTAATAAAAGGGATACAGGTACAGTTTGATTTTTCGGATACATTCGGTATTCGGGTACATTCGGTAAATCTTTTTATTCTTTTTTGGACTTTAGCGATCCTAAAAAATTATGGAGATACCTTTTTTTATAAAAGTTTCGTAGGGTACCATAAAAAAATTATAATAAAAAAGATACAGTAGTGATGGAAAAAAATTTATCTAACGAAATGTATCGTTTTTATTATGAAATGTTTATTAATTTTTAAACAGGGATCAATTTATGTGAGCAGGTAAAGCACTAAAAATGTGGCCGACAATAATACAAATGTAGTGTGTGCGTGTTTTTCACTTTTTTCAAATTTTTTTTTAGGTAGTACTACTACTCCCAGCATGGAACACACTCTTCCATGATGGGAGTAGTAGTTACCTGTACTAATTGACAGATCGCCGGGGTCCCTTGCGATCCTCTTGTATAATGTATAGATGCGGTGGCGGCTCTCCTATGGTCCCCTGCACTCACGTATATATACACATATTCATAATTCCCGCAGAGCTGTGATTGGCCAGATGGTTCCAGCCAATCACAGCTCTCTGTGAGAAATAGGAATATGTGTATATATACGGCCGTGCAGGGGACCATAGGAGAGCAGTCGCCGCATCCATACATTATACAGGAGCATCACAGCGGGTGTCAGGAGTGATACCCGCAGTGATCTTTCCTTAACTACAAGTACTACTACTCCCAACATGGAGTACACTTTGCTCCATGCTGGGAGCTGTAGTACCTGCATTAATAGACAGATCGCAGCGGATGTCAGAAGTTACACTCACTGCGATATGTCTATTAATGCAGGTACTACAGCTCCCAGCATGGAGCATAGTGTGCTCCATGTTGGGAGTATTAGTACCTGCAGTAAGGGACAGATCCCAGCTGATGTCACTCCTCCTGACACCCGCTGATCGTCCTTATGTGAATGTCGGGATCAGCTGTTCTCAGGGCTACAGAGCCTGGAGAACAGCTGAGGCTGAGCTGTAGGTATACATCCTATATCTACTGCCCAGCAAGAACTTACAGTGAGCCTGCAATGTGTATACAGTATACACATTGCTGGCTCACTTAACCCCTTGCTGAGCTGTGCGCTATGCGCAAGCACAGCAAGGAAAGAGTTAACTTACACTGCTGGACAGTGTAGGTTAACCCTTTGGGCGTTATACACTATATACAGCTATCTATAGACAGCTGTATATAGTGTATACAGAAGACAAAGCCCGCTTACTTCCCTCGAGTATCGGGCAGGTCTGTGTAGCTCCGCCCCCTAGTGATGATGTCATTAGGGGCGGGGCTACAGAAGGGAACTAGGCTAGTTAATCTGAAGCTCTGTTCCCATTGTCCATTTTGTATATTGTGAACAGACCCTTCTGGCAGTGTCTACACAGACAGGGAGACTCCAGCTGTTGCTAAACTACAACTCCCAGCATGCCCAGACAGCCAAAGGCTGTCTGGGCATGCTGGGAGTTGTAGTTTTGCACCAATTGGTGGCTCCCTGTTTCGGTAGACATTGCATCATGGGTGCTCTCCCCAGCGGACAGCGCCAAAAATGTCATAACCATTTTTTTGTGTTTTTTTTTCTTCTCGTTTCAGATCCGTGTATGCAGAGGATTACTGGGGATTCGATGGATTACGGCGGATTATTATTTTTTCTTTTAATAAAATGGTTAACGAGGGCTGTGGGGGAGTGTTTTTTTAAATAAAATAATTTTTCCAATGTGTTGTGTTTTTTTTAAATTGAATTTTCAGGCTTAGTAGTGGAAGCTGGTCTTATTGACTGAATCCATTACTAAGCCAGGGCTTAGTGCTAGCCCCAAAAACAGCTAGCACTAACCCCCAATTATTACCTCGGTACCCACCGCCACAGGGGTGCCGGGAAGAGCCGGTCCCAACAGACCCGGAGCGTAAAAAATGGCGCTCCTGGGCCTAGGCGGTAACAGGATGGCGTTATTTAGGCGGGGGAGGGCCAGTAACAATGGTCATCGCCCACCCTGGTAACGTCAGGCTGTTGCTGTTTGGTTGGTATTGTGCTGAGAATAAAAATAGGGGGAACCCTATGCGTTTTTTTATTTATTTATTTAAATAAAAAAAAATAAAAAAAGTATAGGGTTCCCCGTATTTTCTGTCTGCTGGGGAGAGCACCCATGATGCAATGTCTACCGAAACAGGGAGCCACCAATTGGTGCAAAACTACAACTCCCAGCATGCCCAGACAGCCTTTGGCTGTCTGGGCATGCTGGGAGTTGTAGTTTAGCAACAGCTGGAGTCTCCCTGTCTGGGTAGACACTGCCAGAAGGGTCTGTTCACATTATACAAAACGGACAATGTGAACAGAGCTTCAGATTAACTAGCCTTGTTCCCTTCTGTAGCTCCGCCCCCTAATGATGTCATCACTAGGGGGAGGAGCTACACAGACCTGCCCCTGCCTGATACTCGAGGGAAGTAAGCGGACTTCGTCTTCTGTATACACTTTATACAGCTATCTATAGATAGCTGTATACAGTGGCGTTGCGACCCGGGTGCGGGGGGTGCGGCCCGCACCGGGTGACACCAACCTAATGGGGTGACACCAAGACGCTCCGCAGCACCACAGCCCCCCCCCCAGCTACACCGACACCCCCCGCCTGTACCCCACCGGCAGCACCCCCCCCTTCACCTGCGCTGTGCGCCCGTCCGACAGCAACCCCCCCCCCCCGGCATTCACCTGCGCCGTGCGCCCGTCAGCACCAACCCTCCCCCCCCCCCCCGCCCTTCATCGCCGCTGTGCGCCCGTCCGTCAGCACCACCGCATGGGACGTCAGTGACGTCACTCGTAGGGCGCCAGGAGAGAAGGAGAACTGCGCTGGATGGGTGAGAGTGTCTGTCTGTCTGTCGCTATCTCTGTCTGTGTGTGACTGTCTGTGTGTGTGACTCTGTGTGTGTGTGTGTATGTATGTGACTGTGTGTGACTCTGTGTGTGTGTGTGTATGTATGTGACTGTGTGTGACTCTGTGTGTGTGTGTGTGTGTGTGTGTGTGTGTATGTGACTGTGTGTGTGTGTGTGTGTGTTTTGCAGGAGGACCCAGGAGCTTTAAGCTACACCCCTGCCCACAATCATTTCTTGTATTGGAATTATGTAGGAGGCCTTCTGGTGTGCCAAGTATGCCTTATTTTCTGTGTGTGTGTGTGTGTGTGTGTGACTCTGTGTGTGTGTGTGTGTGTGACTGTGTGACTCTGTGTGTGTGTCTGTCTGTGAGTGTGTGTCTCTCTGACTGTGTGTGTGTGTGTGTGTGACTCTGAGTGTGTGTGTGTGTGACTCTGTGTGTGTGTGTGTGTGACTGTGACTCTGTGTGTGTGTCTGTCTGTGAGTGTGTGTCTCTCTGACTGTGTGTGTGTGTGTGTGTTTGTGTGTGTCTCTCTGTGTTGTATGTGTTTTTTTTTTTTTTTGGGGGGGGGGGGGGGGTTAAACAGTGATCTAATGTGGGGAGACTTTGACCCATTGCGGGGAACCTGCAAGGGAACCTGCGGCCTAATGTGGGGTAACTACTACCAAATGTGCGGAGTCTATGCTACCTAATGTGGGGATTCTATGCTACCTTATGTGGGGAGTCTATGCTACCTAATGTGGGGAAACTGCTACCTAATGTGGGGAATCTGTGCTACCAAATGTGGGGAGTCTATGCTACCTAATGTGGGGAATCTGTGCTACCGAATGTGGGTTATCTATGCTACCAAATGTGGGGAAACTGCTACCTAATGTGGGGAATCTGTGCTACCTAATGTGGGGAAATTGCTACCTAATGTGGGGGAACACGTACCAAATGTGGGGAATCTATGCTGCCTAATGTGGGGAAAATATGCTACCTAATGTGGGGGAACTGCTGCCTACCTAAAGTGGGGGAACTGCTGCCTACCTAATGCTCCCCCCCGGCAGTAGCACCCTCATCATCCACCAGCAACCCCCCCCCCAGCAGTAGCACCTCAATCAGCAGATCCTGATGGTGGATGATGGTGGTGCTCCTGCCAGGAAGATGATCCTGCGGATGGATGATGGGGGTGATACTGCCAGGGGGGATGGCCAGTTGCACCCTCATCATCCTCCAGCAACACCCCCCCAGTAGTAGCACCCCCATCATCCACTAGCAACACCACCAAAACCCCCCTCCCGTGGTAATAGCATCAGCTAACGGATGTTGAGGGGTGTTACTGCGGTTGTGGTATTATATTCAGAGGGTGCACTGTATGGTAATGTTAAATTCAGAGGGCGCAGTTTGTGGTAGTATTATATTCAGAGGGTACAGTGTTTGGTAGTATTATATTCAGTGGGTATGGTGTATGGAAGGTTTATAATTAAAGAGTATAGTGTATAGTAGTATTATATTTAGAGGATACAGTGTCTGGCAGGTTTATAATAATACTTGTTTTCATATAGAGGATCAGATTGCGCTGACATAGTGAGGAGACGTCTGGGCGTCACATTCTACAGACAGAGAAGATGTCACCTGTAATCACTGATATCATTGTACATTCTCCTCTCTGTGTCCTATCAGAGCTGTAGTCACTTGTAAGTTCTACAGTTATGGTGAGTGAAACTACAACTCCCAGCATAACCTCACCACTGCTCAAAGGGGTACTCTACTGGAAAACATTTTTTTTTAATCAATTGGTGCTACAAAGTTAAACAGATTTGTAAATTACTTCTATTTAAAAATCTTAATCCTTCCAGTACTTATTAGCTGCTGTATAAGTGATTCACAGGAAGTTCTTTTCTTTTTTAATTTATTTTCTGTCTGACCACAGTGCTCTGTGCTGACACCTTTGTCCATGTCAAGAACTGTCCATAGTAGGAGCAAATCCCC
This sequence comes from Hyla sarda, assembly GCF_029499605.1. Lineage (NCBI taxonomy): Eukaryota > Metazoa > Chordata > Amphibia > Anura > Hylidae > Hyla > Hyla sarda. The sequence goes on from NC_079191.1 coordinate 211,099,933, forward strand.
ATAGCAAACCTATCCTGCTCTGGACAGTTCCTGACATGGACAGAGGTGTCAGCAAATAGCACTGTGGTCAGACTGGAAAGAACTACACAACTTCCTGTGGAGCATACAGCAGCTGATAAGTACTGTAAGGATTAAGATTTTAAATAGAAGTAATTTAAAAATCTGTTTAACTTTCTGGCACCAGTTGATATAAAAGTAAATGTTTTCCAGTGGAGTACCCCTTTAAGTAATTCTGGTAGCTGTATATTTAAATGGTGAAAACGTCTTTAACACTTTCCAATTCTGTGGCAACTGGTATATCTGATTATTATACTGGAATTTCTCACAATGCGCTACAACAGTGGTGTCTGTCACAACAGGCTAAAAACTTACTGAGGGGGGGGGGAGGTATGGGGGTGACACCATTTTCTACCGCACCGGGTGACACCAACCCTAGCAACGCCACTGGCTGTATATAGTGTACACCGCCCAAAGGGTTAACCTACACTGTCCAGCAGTGTAAGTTAACTCTTTCCTTGCTGGGCTTGCGCATAGCGCCCAGCTCAGCAAGGGGTTAAGTGAGCCAGCAATGTGTATACTGTATACACAATGCAGGCTCACTGTAAGTTCTTGCTGGGCAGTAGATATACGATGTATACCTACGGCTCAGCGTCAGCTGTTCTCCCGGCTCTGTAGCCCTGAGAACAGCTGATCCCGACATTCATGTAAGGACGATCGCAGCGGGTGTCAGGAGGAGTGACATCCGCTTGGATCTGTCCCTTACTACAGGTACTAATACTCCCAACATGGAGCACACTCTGCTCCATGCTGGGAGCTGTAGTACCTGCATTAATAAGACATATCGCAGCGGGTGTAATTTCTGACACCCGCTGCAATCTGTCTATTAATGCAGGTACTACAGCTCCCAGCATGGAGCAGAGTGTACTCCATGTTGGAGGTAGTAGTACTTGTAGTAAAGGAAAGATCACTGCGGGTATCACTTCTGACACCCGCGGTGATGCTCCTGTATAATGTATGGATGTGGCGGCCGCTCTCCTATGGTCCCCTGCACTCACGTATATATATACACATATTCCTATTTCTCACAGAGAGCTGTGATTGGCTGGAACCATCTGGCCAATCACAGCTCTGCGGTAATTATGAATATGTGTATATATCCGTGAGTGCAGGGGACCATAGGAGAGCCGCCACCGCATCTATACATTATACAAGAGGAGGGACCCCGGCAATCTGTCAATTAGTACAGGTAACTACTACTCACATCATGGAACAGTGTGTTCCATGCTGGGAGTAGTAGTACTACCTAAAAAAAAGTGAAAAACACGCACACAATACATTTTTATTATTGTCGGCTACATTTTTAGTGCTTTACCCCCTCACATTAATTGATCCCTGTTTAAAAATTTATAAACATTTCATAATAAAAAAGATACATTTCGTTAGATACAATTTTTCCCATCACTACTGTATCTTTTTTATTATAATTTTTTATGGTACCCTACGAAATTTTAATAAAAAAGGTATCTCCATAATTTTTTAGGATCGCTAAAGTCCAAAAAAGAATAAAAAGATTTACCGAATGTACCCAAATACCGAATGTACCCGAAAAAAATCAAAACGAACGAAAACGAAAAAACAAAAGAAAACGAAACTAAAATTTTTCTAGTGCACAAGTCTAGTGCAGTGGTCTCTAAACTGTAGCCCTCCAGATGTTGCAAAACTGCAAATCCCAGCATGCCCAAACAGCAAACAGCTGTCTCAGCATGTTGGGAGTTGTAGTTGTGTACCTCCAGCTGTTGCATAACTACATCTCCCAGCATGCCCTTTGGCGATCAGTACATGCTGAGAGTTGTACTTTTGCAACAGCTGGAGGCACACTGGTTGGAAAATACTGAGATAGGTAACAGAACCTAAGGTTTTCCAACCAGTGTGCCTCCAGCTGTTGCAAAAGTACAACTCCCAGCATGCACGGTCTGTCAGTGCATGCTGGGAGTTGTAGTTTTGAAAGAGCTGGAGGTTTGCCCCCCCCCCCCCCATTTGTGAATGTACAGGGTACATTCACATGGGCGAGTTTACAGTGAGTTTTCTGCTTCAAGTTTGGGCAAATTGTACGCCGCAGCGCAAACTCCTAGTGGGAAACTCACCGTAACCCGCCAGTGCAAATGTACCTTAACACACTACACTACACTAACATAACAAAGGGTTAAACACTACATATACACCTTCTTACACTGTCCCCCCCCCCCAAAAAAAAAATGAAAAACGTATCGTACGGCAGTGTTTCCAAAACAGAGCCTCCAGCTGTTGCAAAACAACAACTCCCAGCATTTCCGGACAGCCACTGATTGTCCAGGCATGCTGGGAGTTTAGCAACAGCTGGAGGTACCCTGTTTGGGAATCACTGGCATAGAATACCCCTATGTCAACCCCTATGCAGTCCCTAATGTAGTCCTCAAATGCGAATGGCGCTCTCTCACTGCGTAGCCCTTTCGTATTTCAAGGAAACAATTTAAGGCCACATATGGGGTATTTCCGTACTCGGGAGAAATTGCACTACAAATTTTGGGGGGCTCTTTCTCCTTTTACACATATGGGGTATTTCCGTAGTCAAAAGAAATTGCACTACAAATTTTGGGGGTCTATTTCTCCTTTTACCCCTTATGAAAAGGAAAAGTTGGGGGTTACACCAGCCTGTTAGTGTAAAAAAATTAAAATTTCTACACTAACATGCTGGTGTTGCCCCATGCTTTTTATTTTCACAAGCGGTAAAAGCAAAAAAAGACCCCCAAAATTTGTAACGCAATTTCTCCTGAGTACGGAAATACCCCATATATGTGCGTAAAATGCTCTACGGGCGCACAACAAGGCTGAGGAGTGAGAGCGCACCATGTACATTTGAGGTCTAAATTGGTGATTTGCACAGGGGTGGCTGATTTTACAGCGGTTCTGACATAAACGGAAAAAAATAAATACCCACATGTGACCCCAATTTGGAAACTACACCCCTCATGGAACGTAACAAGGGGTATACTGAGCTTTAACATCCCACAGGTGTTTGAAGAATTTTCATTAAAGTTGGATGGGAAAATGAAAAATAAAAATTTCACTAAAATGCTGGTGTTACCCTAAATTTTTCATTTTCACAAGGTAAAATAGGAAAAATGCCCCCCAAAATTTGTAACCCCATTTCTTCTGAGTATACAAATACCCCATATGTGGATGTAAAAAGCTCTGCGGGTGCACTACAATGCTCAGAAGATAAGGAGCGACATTGGGATTTTGAAGAAAAAATTTGTCCGGAATTGAAGGCCACGTGTGTTTACAAAGCCCCCATAGTGCCAGAACAATGAACCCCCCCCCCCACATGTGACCCAATTTTGGAAACTACACCCCTCATGTAATGTAATAAGGGGTACAGTGAGGATTTACGCCCACAGGTGTCTGACAGATTTTTGGAACAGTGGTTCGTGAAAATGAAAAATGCAATTTTTCATTTGCACAGCCCACTGTTCCAAAAATCTGTCAAACGCCAGTGGGGTGTAAATACTCACTGCACCCCTTATTTAATTCTGTGAGGGGTTTAGTTTCCAAAATCGGGTCACATGTGGGGGGGTCCACTGTTCTGGCATCACGGGGGCTTTGTAAATGCACATGGCCCCTGACTTCCATTCCAAACAAATTCTCTTTCCAAAAGCTCAATGGCGCTCCTCCTCTTCTGAGCATTGTAGTGCGCCAGCAGAGCACTTGACATCCACACATGGGGTATTTCCATACACAGAAGAAATGGGGTTACCAATTTTCTCCTATTACCCCCTGTAAAAATGTAAAATTTGGGGGAAAAACTGCATTTTATTTAAAAAAAAAAAGTTTTTTTCATTTGCACATCCAACTTTAACAAAAAGTCGTCAAACACCTGTGGGGTGTTAAGGCTCTCTGTACCCCTTGTTATGTTCTTTAAGGGGTGTAGTTTCCAAAATAGTATGCCATGTGTTTTTTTTTTTTTTTTGCTGTTCTGGCACCATAGGGTCTTCCTAAATGCGACATGCCCCGAAAAACCATTTCAGCAAAATTAGCTTTTTAAAAGCCAAATGTGACTCCTTCTCTTCTGAGCATTGTAGCTTGCCCGCAGAGCATTTTACGTCCTAACATGGGATATTTCCATACTCAGAAGAGATGGGGTTACAAATTTTAGGGGGCATTTTCTCCCATCACCCTTTGTAAAAATGGTAAACTTGGGGGGAAAAACTGCACTTTAGTGACATTTTTTTTTTCATTTACACACCTGTGGGGTGTTAAGGCTCACTGGACCCCTTGTTATGTGCCTTGAGGAGTGCAGTATGCCATGTGGGGGTTTTCTGCTGTTCTGGCACCATAGGGGCTTCCTAAATGTGACATTCCCCCCAAAAACCATTTCAGCAAAATTCACTCTCCAAAATCCCATTGTTGCTCCTTCCCTTCTGAGCCCTCTACTGCGCCCGCCGAACACTTGACATACACATATGAGGTATTTCTTTACTCTAGAGAAATTGGGTTACAAATTTTTGGGGGCTTTTTCTCCTATTACCCCTTGTACAAATTCAAAAACTGGGTGTACAAGAACATGCGCGTGTAAAAAATGGAGATTTTGAATTTCCTCCTTCACTTTGCTGCTATTCCTGTGAAACACCTAAAGGGTTAACACACTTACTGAATGTCATTTTGGATACTTTGAGGGGTGCAGTTTTTATAATTGGGTCATTTATGGGGTATTTCTAATATGAAGGCCCTTTAAATCCACTTCAAAACTGAACTGGTCCCTGAAAAATTCTGATTTTGAAAATTTTGTGAAAAATTGGAAAATTGCTGCTGAACTTTGAAGCCCTCTGATGTCTTCCAAAATTAAAAACATGTCAACTTTATGATGAAAATATAAAGTAGACATATTGTTTTTGTGAATCAATATATAATTTATTTGGAATATCTGTTTTCATTACAAGCAGAGAGCTTCAAAGTTCGAAAAATGCAAAATTTTAAATTTTTTCATAACATTTTTGAATTCTTCACCAAGAAATGATGCAAGTATCGACAAAAATTTACCACTAACATGAAGTAGAATATGTCACGAAAAAAACTATCTCGGAATCAGAATGAAAAGTAAAAGCATCTCAGAGTTATTAATGCTTAAAGTTAAATGTGCAGAAAATGGCCTAGTCCTTAAGGTGAAAATGGGCTGGTTCCTTAATATGTTAAACCCCATTGGCATTTGACAGACCTTTGGAACAGTGGGCTGTGCAAATGAAAAATTTTCATTTTCACAGACCACTGCTCAAAAAATCTATCAAACACTTGTGAGGTGTAAATGCTCACTGCACCTCTTATTAGGGGTGTAGTTTCCAAAATGGGGTCACATGTGGGGGGGGGGGTTCACTGTTCTGGCACCATGGAGGCCTAAATGCACATGGCCTTCAATTTCAGCCAGATTCTCTCTCCAAAAGCCCAATGGTGCTCCTTCTCTTCTGAGCCCTGTAGTTCACCCGCAGAGCACTTTACATCCACATGTGGGGTATTTTTTCTCCTATTACCCATTGTGAAAATAATAAAATTGGGGGGGGGGGGGGGCATTTTAGTGAAAAGAAAATATGATTTTTTTTATTTTCACCTCCAACTTTAACGAAAATTCGTCAAACACCTGTGGGATGTTAAGGCTCACTATAACCCTTTTTACTTTACGTGAGGGGTGTTGTTTTCAAAATGGGGTCACATGTGGGTGTTTTTTTAAATTTTTTTATGTTTATGTCAGAACTGCTATAACTACCAGCCACCCCTGTGCAAATCACGAATTTAGGCCTCAAATGTATATGGTACACTCTCCCTTCTGAGCCATGTTATGTGCCTGCAGAGCACTTTGCGTCAAAATATACAATTTTTTTCCTTTTACCTCTTGTGAAAATTAAAAGTGTGGGGCAACACCAACATGTTAGTGTAAAAAATGTAATTTGTTTACACTAACATGCTGGTGTAGACCCCAAATTTACCTTTTCTTAAGGGGTAAGAGAAGAGAAAAAAAAATTGTAACCCAAAACTGTTGCCTTGAAATATGAGAGGGCTCCAAAGTGAAAGAGCACCATGTGCATTTGAGGCCTAAATTAGGGATTTGCATCCACCACCGAATTACCCTACGGCAGTGCTTCCCAAATAGGGTGTCTCAAGCTGTAGCAAAACTCCCAGCATGCCAGGACAGTCAATGGCTATGCCGATGTTCTGGCCCCTGTATCACCCGTCATTACGCACAGAGTAAGTTTGCAGGGTGCCGCAACTGAGATCACGGGGGTCCTTTGGAGATGGGATAAGATGTCTAGGTGCGTAGTACCCTTTTAAGAGGGAAAAACATGATATATATTTAACCCCAACCCAAATGTACCTTATTTTTATTTTCTACCTAAGGTACATAAAGACCCAAAAAAATCCGATAGTTGCCAGATATTTATCTGAATATATAGACCATCAGTTACAGAAATGTGTGGTGTCTTTACCAGCATACCTCAGAAATAAAAGGGCGTTTATTAACCCTATTGAAAGATATCATACGGGAAGAGGACTATGGGGGACATGTATCAAAGATTTTACCCCTGTTTTGTGTGTATTTTTTTGCGCATAATTTTGCGCAAGCCCTTTTTTTGCACATTTTTTTGCGCACATTTTGGTAGAGCATGTCCTCCAGATGTGGCCGAATCAGGGTACCTTGGAGTGACATCTATAGTACGCATGGATTTATTAACTGCATACTTTTCCTTTACACAAAAAATTTTGCCGCAAGAGCTGTTTTTTTTGCGCAAATATAAGCCATCTTGGACTTAATGTAGCAAGATGCTCTAAATCATCTATTCTATTTTCCAAAGAGTGGATTGAGGAGATTACTATATTTACCCGCAATTTATGAAGCTCATTGCGCTTGATTGATAAATTTAGCGCTTCTGAACATAATTTAGAATTCGGGAAAAGGGGTAAACTGCTTCTACCATACACAAATAATGATACATGTCCCCCTATATGTGGGTAACACTAGATGTTGCTTCATTATATAGTAACATACCACATGACAGATCCCTTGATGCCCATACATCAGAGGAACTTCATTTTGGAGGCCATTAAAGGAGTAGTCCAGTGTTTAAAAACATCCCCTATCCCAAGGATAGGAGATAAGTTTCAGATCGCGGGGGGTTTGACCGTTGGGGGTCCCCGTGATCTTCTGTACGGGGCTCTGGCTCGCTGGCCAGATAGCGCGTGTTGACCACCAGACGAAGGGGCAGCCGACACGCCCCCTCAAAAAAAGCGCTATGTCAGAGCCAGAGATTGCCAAAGGCAGCGCTGCATCAGTCCCCCAAAAAATTTGAGTTCCTGGATTTAAATATCTATATTCAGGATGGCTGTTTGCATACTGCCACCTATTTTAAGGAGGTGGATGCAAACAGATACCTCGACTTTAACAGTTGCCATCTGAAATAATGGAAGAAGAACATTCCATTCGGTCATAGGAAAAGAATCCGAAGGAATTGTTCTTCTACACAAAAATGCCAGCAACAACTAGATAACCTGGAGGATCGTTTTAAACAAAAAGGGTATCCCAAACCCCTTATACAAGGAGCATGCCAGAGAGTGGACGAATTAGAACAAAGTGCTTGCTTGAAAAATAATAAACAGGGTAATGCAGAGGGTGGTTACAATGATGAATTTGATTCTGTTTTTCTAACTAGGTATTACACTTCACACACCAATATTTTTTTTTACTTTTTTTTTATTTTTTTGTATAGGTAATATCACCAGCTCATATTATTGTGCCATGATTACTGGCACCATATATAGTCCCCCAGTTATTCTTCTTTAGATGGTTTTTCCGTGTCCTGTGCAGTATTTCTCCCAGAAGTCCACTTGATGGCCCACATGGTGGTCTACACCCCGAAGTCATCAATTTTCACTCTAAGAGAGAGTGTGCAGCTGTTTCTGGAGACGGTCAACAATAACCTCTGCATGGTGGAATAATAGGTCACGATGTTTATCAGGATCAGTAGAAGCATCACCCACTCCATGATTATGATGGGGATTTCACGGATCTCGTCCCAGTCTTCATCATTATAGAATAATTCCTTTAATGTTTCATATCCAAAATAGAAAATTATGCAGACAAAAGTCAGGCCACAGCAGGTGCATCTACTATGGTGGATGACTTTATTTGCTCCTGGTAATTTATACATCTGGATAGACTGCCCAAGGTAGTATAAGGCTTCACATGTAATTGAAATTATCGAGCTGACAAAGTGTATCCTGGGATATTCTTTGGGGGAAAATACATGCATGACAGCTGTGCCAAAACAGGAGGCCCACACAATGGCCAGCAGGATCCTCTGGATCAGGACCTGATGACCCCTGAACTCTTCAGTATGCATAACCATATACTTATAAATAAGAAAGGTTAGTACCAAAGTGCCAATGGACATCCCTATGAATCCAATTCTGAATAATATGCTTTCGGGAAAGAAATTTCCCACATCACTGTGAAAGAAAAGAAACCAATGTTATTATGGATATTTCCTCACTCCCAACCCATGAAATAAGAATAATGTGCTTGTTTATCTTACCTGATGCTCATCAGTGGTGAGGTTGCATGGCCGAGGACGACCGTCATGATGTAGCAGGTGGCAAGCCAGGCCACACACCAAAACGCCAACAGGAGGGGGACGAACCCCAAACCTTTTAGCTCCATTTCAGACAAGTAGAAGAATAAGATGCTAATCTCACTAATCTCACTATCTCACTGGAACAGACTGAAGGCTCGGGCGGCTGTCAGTGGGATGTCATGCCTCCAGCTGTCTATGACATCACATGTGACATGTAAGAATGACTGCTTGCTTCTTTGAGCTGCCATGATTTAGTATCTGCTATGGACAGAACCTGATGTTTCTACTATGGACCTTTCAGACCCCAGAACCCAAGTAATTAGTGCAGGGGCTCCATTTTGATCATCTCATATTTCACATTATTTGAGTTCCAGGGCTCAGATACATTTGCACCCTCTATAGCAGTGGTCTCCAAGCTGTGAACCCCCAACCGCTGCAAAACCACAACTCCCAGCATGCCCAGACAGCAACTTCGCATAAGGAAATAGTCTAATTAAACTTTTCTTATATATAGAATCCCTGAAATCTCCAAGGATAAGCCTCTAAGGGTCTTGTTCGATCTTAATGTTATACCTTTTTTCAATAATATCGATGATTCAAAAATTTATGAATATAGGAATAATTCCATATAAGATACAAAAAGTTAGCATCCTCCATCTGACATTTTGGACAGTTTGCATCCTGTCTGAGGCCCATACGCTTCAATCCCCATGGAGTATAATACATCCTATACAAAATCTTAGACTGTACCATTACATGGGCCTTATTATATGATGTAAATTTCAAGTTTACAATGGCTCTGCCCCATGAATCTGAATGTAAACCCCCCCAAGTCCCTTTCCCATCTACCCTTGATAGCATCAACATTTTATACATTTTTGTCATGGGTTTAGGGACAGGGGGCCCTCTCATTAATTCAACAAGGGGATGTGAATGTACTCTCCTCAACTCTCCTGTTATTGGTTTATGATCTGCGTTACTTATTTGTAAAAAACAATGTTTCTGATTGTCTGCCACCCCATACTTATGGGCTATCTCTTCAAACGACTTTATTTGACCAAGAGCGTATAATTGATTTACATAAATAAGCCCCTTTTCATCCAAAAAGAGTGAATCTTTAATTTTAAGGAATTCTTTAAGTGCTTTATTCGACCATAATGGAGTAAAGTTAAAACTCCATGTGATTTTAAAACCTTTTTTAAGTTCCACCCATACTTTATTATACAGATATGCATGGGTGTAGTGAGTATACCAGTTTCCAAAATCTCAAAAATATCCTTATAACGACCCATTAGAGAGAAAAAATAGGACTACATTTTCCCTCCTTCTCATAATATTCTGCAATTTTAGTGCTAAAAAGTACCTAAAAATAAAAAAATGTAAGTGCCCAACCCCCATCGTGCTCAGCTAACCTTAAAGAAGCATATTTCATTCTCGTGCGTTTCCTGCCCCAAAGTAGTGAATTTAATAAAGAAATAGAACCATTTTTCTGATATCCATACAGGAGATGCATTTGGTATAGAAACATAGGGGGAGATTTATTAAAACCTGTCCAGAGGAAAAACTGCTGAGTTGCCCATAGCAACCAATTGGAATGCTTCTTTAATTTTTCAGAGGCCTTTTCAAAAATGAAAGAAGCCATCTGATTGGTTGCTATGGGCAACTCAGCAACTTTTCCTCTGGACAGGTTTTGATAAATCTCCCCCAGAGAATGTGTCAGCAGATAAGAACCATTTGGCCTATCTAGTCTGCCCAATAATCTGAATCCTATCAATAGTCCCTGGCCCTATCTTATATGAAGGATAGCCTTATGCCTATCCCATGCATGTTTAATCTCCTTCACTGTATTTGCAGCGACCACTTCTGCAGGAAGGCTATTCCATGCATCCACTACTCTCTCTTTTAAACCTTTGCCCCTCTAATTTAAAACTATGTCCTCTTTTGGTAGTTTTTCTTCTTTTATTTATGCTCTCCTCCTTTACTGTGTTGATTCCCTTTATGTATTTAAAAGTCTCTATCATATTCCCTCTGTCTCTTCTTTCTTCTACGCTATACATGTTAAGGTCCTTTAACCTTTCCTAGTAAGATTTATCCTGCAATCCATGTACTAGTTTAGTAGCTCTTCTCTGAACTCTCTCTAGAGTATCTATATCCTTTAGGAGATACGGCCTCCAGTACTGCGCACAATACTCCAAATGAGGCCTCACCTGTGTTCTGTACAGCAGCATGAGCACTTCTCTCTTTCTACTGCTTATACCACTCCCTATACATCCAAGCATTCTGCTAGCATTTCCTGCTGCTCTATTACATTGTCTTCCTACCTTTAAGTCTTCTGAAATAATTTCTCCTTAATCCCTTTCCTCAGATAATGAGGTCAGGACTGTGTCAAATATTCTATATTCTGCCCGAGGGTTTTTACGCCCCAGGTGCATTATCTTGCACTTATCCAAACTAAATTTCAGTTGCCAGAGTTCTGACCATTCTTCTAGTTTTCCTAAATCCTTTTCCATTTGGCGTATCCCTCCAGGAACATCAACCCTGTTACATATCTTTGTGTTATCAGCAAAAAAAAATATCTTATCATATAAAGAATCTGTAGGAGTAATATCATCTTGATGATAGAGGCCCTGTCTGCCATTGCAATGGCAAGTCTAAGCCATGTATCAATTTTATTTTTTATTTTATTTAATAAAGAGGATAAATTCTGTTCAGGAAAAAGGCCTGAGTTAATTCTAACTGATATCCCAAGATACTCAATAGTATTGTCAGGCTCCAAGACTTTCAGCCCGACCCCAACTCAACTGCTAACTATATCAAACAGTAGTAGGCTCGACTTGGACCAATTAACCTTCAATCGAGAAAAATTCCCAAAACATTCAATTGTCTGCATAGCTTTCGGGATTGATTTTTCAGAATTTTGACGCGTAAGAAGCAGATCGTCTGCGTAGAGCAAGAGTTTACTATCCTTACCGTAAATACCAACCCCCCCTATCTCCTCCGTTTGCCTAATAGCTATTGCAAGGGGTTCAATGTATAAAAGAAATAGAAGGGGGACAGGTGGCACCCCTGTCTAGTCCCTCTTTCCAAATTAAATGTTTCTGTATGATTCCCATTGGCTATAACATGAGCTGAAGGTTGATCATACAGGACCCTGACCCATTCCAAAAATCTTCCACCCAACCCAAACCTCTCCATCGCCTGTCTGAGGTAGCTACAATCTACCCTGTCGAATGCCTTCATGGCATCTATCAACAGGATGGATCGGAGCCGCTACTCTTAATCAAATTATCATGAATATTTCGGCTTGGTACAAAGTCGGTTTGGTCAGTAGAAATAATTTTGTTACAAACCTTAGCCAATCTCATTGCCAAAACCTTGGCAATAGTTTTGGAATCTGAATTTAATAGAGATGGGTCTATATGAATCAGCTGAAAGAGGGTCCTTTCCCTTTTTTGGAAATGATGCTTGCTTCCCGCATAGTCAATGGGAGAGACCTACTAATACAGGATTCATTGAACACTGTTAAGAGAGATGGCAGGAGCACTTCTCTGAATTCTACATGAGAGAGGATTTACCCCAATTAACCCACAGGCCCGAGATAGAGCCATCACATCAACAGGAGTATGACATAATATAGGTAGGTATATACACAATCATGTGTATATAGAATACGTATTCCTCAAGGCTGGATTTGATATTGATATTGATATAGTATATTTTTATAAAAGCTTATATATAAAAAAAAATGAATATTTAAAGAAATGTGTATATATATATATATATATATATATATATATATATATATACAATATGTATATGGGAAAATGTAAAAATAATAATAATACAATAGGATTCGGTCTGTATATATTGATTAGTTTTTATTTATAAATATATATATAATATAAAAATATTGGTTATTAGCTTGCTGCACCCTCTGCAGGGCCCTTGCTCGGGGCAGTATAGGCTATTTATTATAAAATAATGTAAAATATTGAGATAACAATTAAAAGAATAGGCCAAAACTACCAACTGGTACTGGTATCTTCTTAGTACAATAGTGTATCGATATACAATTAGTATACTAATGTTCCTTTTGGTATAATGCAACACAGTATAAAGTTAGTATAAAGCAACAAAGTTCCTATGACACTCGTTGGGAATAGAGTGGTAGTTTCTGTATCTTTTATGCATGTATGAGAAACGTTTTCCAAAATGGTAAAATAGTCTTGTATATTGTTGGTGCACAGTACCACCCACCGCCCTGTTCCTGTGAGGTCCCGATAGCTTGTAGACGGAGCTGGCACGGAAGCACCGGCCTTGGGGAAAAAGGCCCGTCTCGGGGGACCTGCACGTTGCGCTCCGCTGTTCCCGATACTCTGACTGGCACGGCTGGCGTCCTGCCTATAGTTGGTGAACGTCAGAGATCTGGAGAGATGTGCAGGAGCTGGAGGTGGATAGGAACTTGCGGGAGTGGCTGTCGGCGTGCTCCTGTATTAGCAAACATGCAGCAGTGGGTCTCAGTTAGCCAGTATGTAGCTCAGTTAGCTCAGTTAGCCAGGAGTATGACATAGTAGCATTCTATCACGGAAGGAAGCATCCTCAGCCCCATCCAGGGAGGCCCCACAATAACAAACAAGCATACATGCACACTACCACACATCCCAAAGACTCCGCCAAGAACCCCATCACCTCCCTTCAAAAAGAGGCTATAACAGGACACTCCCAGACCGCATGTCGAAAAGTACCTACTTCCACAGAACAATGGAAACATAAATCTGATGAAGACACTCCTATACGCTTCAGCTTAGCAGGCGTATAATATAACCTGAAAACATACCATGACTGAATCAGCATGTCCCTACTACTCACCACAGTGAAATAATAGGAGCCCTCAACCTCCCTCCATTGGCCCTCAGACAGGTCAGGTATATCAGCCACCCATTTATGATAAGCGTTAGAGCATAGGACTGGGTGAGATGTTTCCTGAGGTCCGCGGTGCCAAGGAGAATCTCCACTTCAGAAAACACAGGAGTAAATGTCAGGGAGCCAAACTGCACTTGGAACGCATGGCGAAGCTGGAGATACCTATAAAAGGCACTGCCAGGGGAGGAGGAAAACATGATCCTCCTGGAACAAGTGAATCACAAACTTGACTCTGTGAGAACCCCAGAACCCGGCCTCCTGTAACCCTTGTAGGCGAGGTAAATGTACATTCCTCCACAGGGGTGACCTAGGAGATACCAACGGTTGCGGAAACCTGCTCGACACCACGGACAACACCTTAGCTATAGTTTGCAAGGGAAGAGGATAAGAGGAGTGAGAATGATACCTGTAGAGTGAGTTAGTAAGAGATTCATACAAACCCATAAGCGCTCCAGCCAAGGCAGTCACCGAATTCGACAGATCCAGGTTGATCCAACATGCTGCATAGACCAACTGAGAGGCAAGAAAATAGTTATAGAGATATGGAGCAGCTAAGCCACCATGTCTTTTTGAAGCCTGTAGGAGAGCCCGACCGAGTCTGGTAGACTTCCCCTGCCAATAGAAGGATCCCAGAGCACCATACAAGGTATTAAAGTATTTCCTAGGGGGTACCACGGGAGCCAGGTGGAATAGATAAAGGAATTTAGGCAGATAAATAATTTTAAAGATAGCAATCCTTCCAGCTAGGGAGAGAGTTAGGGAAGACCAGGCATATAACCTATCTACTGTGGAATTCAAAACTGGGTCTAAATTCAGGGACATGTAGTCTGATAGAGACGCAGTAATCTCAATCCCCAGATATCTAAATCGGGAAACCACTTGCACCCCCGCTGGAAGAGGAGAGGGAAGTAAAATGTCAGGTGAGAAAGCCATGAGAGAGGATTTACCCCAATTAACCTGCAGGCCCGAGATAGAGCTAAACCTACCCAGAAGGTCAATCAGAGAGGCTAAGGAACCCCCAGCATCCGCCAAATACACAATGGATCCCCTAGGGATGCCGCAAATAGTGGGATCTCTACGTATAGCCTCTGCTAAGGGCTCAATCACCAGCACAAAGAGGAAGGGTGAAAGGGGGCACCCCTGTCTAGACCCCCAACCCAGTAGAAAAGGGGCAGAAACATCTAGATTGGCCTTCGGCAATCAAACAACAAGCGGACCCAGGCACAAAATCTAGGGCTAAACCCAAACACTCCCAAGACCTCCCAGAGATACGGCCAAAGGACTGAATCAAAAGCCTTATAGACATCAAAACTAACCACTACCCCTGAAGGGAAGCCTCCCCCTACTGCCACAACATTCAACTGCAGGGGCTTTATGTTAACATCAGTAGCCCTACCTGGCATAAACCCGGTTTGGTCAGGATGAACGACAGAGCCAATAACCCCATACAGGCGAGTAGCCAGAACTTTTGCAAAGATCTTAATATCAACATTCAAGAGAGAGATAGGCCTGTAAGAATCAGGTAGCAGCGGATCCTTCCCAGGCTTAGGGAGTATCACTATCAGTGCTTCCCTCATAGAATCTGGAAGAGAGTCAGCCTCAGCCACCGATTTAAACAATTGAAGGAGTATAGGGGCCAAGCGCTCCCCGTTCATCCCATACCAATCTCCAACTAACCCGTCTAAACCCAGGGTCTTGCCATGAGGAAGATCCGTAATAGCCTGCCCCACCTCCTCCAGGGTAAATTGGGAATCTAACACCTCTGCTTGGGCATGACTGAGCTTAGGGAGGGACAGGTCCTGTAGAAAAAACAGAGAAAATAATTTATAAGAGACCTGTTCCCCCAGGACCTCAGAGATGTATAAATCCTTAAATTGTTCTCGATTATTTGTTCAATCTGCTCTTGTTTATTTGTGACCTCTCCTCTCTCAGTATGAAGGGCCCCTATATGAGTCTTATTTTGTTGTGTCTTGATAACTTTCTGTGGTGTCCCTGTACCGTATTTCATACGTTACCTTGTGGTGAGGGCCCCAAAGACAGAGTCCATAGGAACAGTGGGGGTCCTCTACCTTAGCTAGTCCCTTGTCACCCCTTAGTTAGTTAATATTTATGTAAATAAGTATGTAAATATGTCTATTAACCCCTTAAGGACTCAGCCCATTTTGGCCTTAAGGACTCTGACAATTTAATTTTTACGTTTTCATTTTTTCCTCCTCGCCTTCTAAAAATCATAACTCTTTTATATTTTCATCCACAGACTAGTATGAGGGCTTGTTTTTTGCGCGACCAGTTGTCCTTTGTAATGACATAATATCATAATATCATTATTTCATTATATCATAAAATGTATGGCGCAACCAAAAAACACTATTTTTGTGGGGAAATTAAAAAGAAAAACGCAATTTTGCTAATTTTGGAAGGTTTCGTTTTCACGCCGTACAATTTACGGTAAAAATGACGTGTGTTCTTTATTCTGAGGGTCAATACGATTAAAATGATACCCATTATTACATACTTTTATATTATTGTTGTGCTTAAAAAAATCACAAACTTTTTAACCAAATTAGTACGTTTATAATCCCTTTATTTTGATGACCTCTAACTTTTTTATTTTTCCGTATAAGCGGCGGTATGAGGGCTCATTTTTTGTGCCATGATCTGTACTTTTACAGATCTTTTACCACATTTGCATATAAAAACTTTTAATACATTTTTTATAATTTTTTTTTATAAAATGTATTAAAAAAGTAGCAATTTTGGACTTTTTTTTTTTACGTTCACGCCGTTCACTGTACGGGATCATTAACATTTTATTTTAATATTTCGGACATTTATGCACGCGGCAATACCAAATATGTCCATAAAATAAATTTTTTACGCTTTTTGGGGGTAAAATAGGAAAAAACACGTTTTACTTTTTTATTGGGGGAGGAGATTTTTCACTTTTTTTTACTTTTACTTTTACATTTTTTTTTACACTTGAATAGTCCCCATAGGGGACTATTAATAGCAATACCATGATTGCTAATACTGATCTGTTCTATGTATAGGACATAGAACAGATCAGTGTTATCGGCGATCTTCTGTTCTGGTCTGCTCGATCTCAGACCAGAGCAGAAGACGCCGGGAGCCGGAAGGAGGAAGGTGAGGGGACCTCCGTGCGGCGTTCTGAATGATCGGATCCCCGCAGCAGCGCTGTGGGCGATCCGATCGTTCATTTAAATTGCGCACTGCCGCAGATGCCGGGATCTGTATTGATCCCGGCACCTGAGGGGTTAATGGCGGACGTCCGCGAGATCGCGGGCGTCGGCCATTGCCAGCGGGTCCCTGGCTGCGATCAGCAGCCGGGATCAGCCGCGCATGACACGGGCATCGCTCCGATGCCCGCGGTTATGCACAGGACGTAAATGTATGTCCTGGTGCGTTAAGTACCACCGCACCAGGACGTACATTTACGTCCTGCGTCCTTAAGGGGTTAAAGATTCTTACCTTGCGGGTCATGTGACTTAGTTCAGAACTCTATGGTTTGCTGAAGGACCTTTGGTGGTTCTCATGACATGTGATCACCCACAATGCAATGTAACGGTGAGTGACAGCTGATTGACCAATCCAAACCGGTCAGCCCCTGCCCATATAAGGGAGCTGCGCCATCTTGATCGGTCTCTTCTCTCTTGGGTTGCTGACTCTGGACAAGGTAGGACCTCCGCAGCTTATAAGACAAATTACTAGGCCTAAGCCTTGCGGCCTAAGCCTGTGCTAGAGACGGATAGTTCATACAATTCCCTGTTACCTCAGCAAGATCTCCGGACCAAATCAAAGCCCTAAATCCGGCGGATCTATGCAAATACAATCCTCTAAAGCTAAAGAGAACTTTCCGGTCCTAAGCATCTGTCAATCACTGCTGTGCTGTTTCAATAGACTCTGTTATCTGGACTGTTACCGTTATTGCAAATACAGAAAATCTTCAGTAAAGATTCTGCAAGTTTTAAGTTCAGCACTGCTGTGGACAATCTATTTATTTCACACTCACCTATCACTCTTGGGAAGGGTGGCGATAGGCCCAGCATCACTACAGAGTTTTAAACCACACCCTGGCGTCACGAGTGACAAGGGTTAACAGTGCCCTTTCAGTATCTAGAACAGAAACACCCCAACTAACCTACACCCCACAAGGCTGTTCCACACAGTTCTGCTACCACAAAGCCTTTTTGGCATCACGAACAGGATTCGGTTGTGTGCCTGCTGCTGTTGCCAGTAGTGAAATTGTACTCCCCCCTAAAAAAAAGTTACGGACTTTATTCATGTGTCGCAGACCGCATTACAGTGTACAGGAGCGGTGCGTGTGGTGCGAATTACAGGGGGGCCACGCGAAAAGTAAGGGGGGAGGCAAAGATTTATTTACTGCAATGTGTAAACTGCGAAACAAATTCATGCTACAATCCTCTGGTCCGGTCAGCACGGGAGGAGTTAACCTGCTGCCGGAGAAGCACGCGAAGAAGTCCTGTGCTGCACCATGACCCGCCCCTGGGCGTGGCTGCCAAGTTGCTGTCTCGCAACCAAAAGGGAACTTGGAAACAGAGGAGTTGTTTCGGTTAGGACCGGAAGTCGGGGCTGCACCGATGATGTCCTTCCTGCCGGCCGCCATTTTGGGGAAGCCCAATATAAAAGACACCACGCACAGCGACCTCTTCAGTCTGCACAAGGAGCCGGAGAGTACAGACATGGCGCAGAGCAGCGGTCCACGTGGTGAGAACGGCAAAATGGCGCCAGAACAGCAGAAAGTTGCGGCAGTCGCAGCCCAACTGTTCCAAGAAATTGCCGACCGTCTGCAGCGGTTGTCACTGGATGAAGAGGGGGCCTGCGATCTTCCCCCACTGCCCAATGACGACGTTGACTGGCCGGACACACCTCCAGCGGAGAGCGCAGGGACACCTGGAGGTGCATCACCGGTGAGATTGTCCCCTCACCACAGAACTTGGGGCTCGTGGGCCGAAATCCCATCGGAGGAGTCTGCAGTGAGTACCCCGCCAGAGGCGGCCTTTTCTTCTTCCTCCAGCCCAGAATCTGAAATACCCCTATCCAGATTGCCAAGTGCACGACCGTGCTCACCAGATTTGCCACAGTGGATTTTTGGGGACGAGCCGGGACTCATCGAGTATATGTACGCAGTTCTACAACCTATACCTGGGAAGCCACTCCCACCAATTCCAGCAGCACAAAAGGAAAGGGCCCATCAAGAAGCCGAGCTGGCTGAGCTGATGGATAAATTAAAGGCCCGACACAGAGAACTGTACACCCCAAAGCATGTACATTTGCCTCCTGAGGAAAGAATTCCTTATCAGGAGAATACTAAAGAAATGGAAGCACTCTACATCCACAGGTGGGATCACCCCCGAGAAGGGGAGGTGCCTTTAGAACGATGAAGAGCAACTGTGGCCAAGTTCGACAAGGTCAGAGGTTATGGGACACTCCTAGAATGCCATAAAGGGCAAACCATCCTCGTAAACCGGCGAGCAGTACAGAGGCCATACCTGCACAAAAAGTTTTACTCTCTGGAGGTGGGTGAGATAGTGGAGTACACCCCCGTCCAGAGCCTGCGTGGAGGATGGGCTGCAGCGGTCACAAGACCAACAGCCCCAACACAGCTTCCCTTCAAATACTTTCCGTCTACAGATTGGGAATCAGATCCCTTCAACCTGAGGCCGAAATGGTCTGCTCCTGATGCCTCCACCAACGTACTCAAGGAGGAGGAGCCTCTACAGCATTAGTCATCTTCTTCATACAGCAAAGTGTCAAGACCTGCTCAAGACCAAGAAAGTTGGCCCAAATTGCGGGCACCAAAGACCGTACCTAGACCTTCTCAGAGCAATGAGAGTTTGTCTGTTCCAGAGGTACCAACGTACGTACCTAGGCCCTCTCGGAGTAATGAGAGTTTGCCTCCTGCACAGGTACCAACCTATGTACCAAGGCCCTCTTCCGACGTGGAGAGTTTGCCTGCTTCCAGGGTACCGACGAAAGTGCTTTGGTCCTGGAGATGAGGCTAAAACCTTATGCACCAACCTTGATCCCAACCAGTAAGCCCCTGGTCACTTTGAATCCCATTGTTTCCCACTCTACTCTCACCAATGGGGTGTGGGAGAGTAACATTAACTCCCAGCCAGCCCCAGATGTTGGGAGGTATAGGGGATCTACAAGAGGCACAAGAAGATTCTGGAAAAATGTCTCTTGAAGGACTGTAAAGTGATGTCAGTTGTTTTTGTGCTAACCACTTTTGTTTTCCAGTAACCAAGTTCAAGACATGTGCCTAGCAGAACTGTGCTAAGATTGTTCCAGTTTCAAGTTCAGCAACGTAACCATCAAGCTTTGTGCCTGACCATTAGGTCAAGAGACTCTAGCCAGTAGGAGATTCGTAAGTTTTATGCCCGGCTGATTGTGGTAAGGCCGTGTTCTATCAAAGGACTCCTAGTGTAGGTGGACTGCAGATCCTTACACGCCAGTTTTATGTACATAACCCTATATTCATAAGGACTCTCTTGCTAAAGATTGCACTTATCAGGTGTATGCGCCTGAACCTTGTTGGAGTGTCAATAAATATGTAAGTCTGTTTAATAAAAATGTATATGGTTCCTGTACACAGAAAAATTGCTTTGTTTCTGTGTACATAAGACGTAAGTAAATGTTGTACACGAAAAATGTCCACTAGATGCACGTGTACACAAAAGAAACAATTGTCAGTAGTCCTTGTACACATACACTAGGAACATTTACAATGTGTTTTAGCAGTTGCTAAATGGGTGACTCTCCCGGCTCCTCCGAGAGTAGCAATGTTACAATCGCCAATCGCTAGCACCGGTCTCAAAGGACTACACAGGGTAAACTGCCCTTAACCTCTTAAGGACCCAGGACGTTTGGGGACGTCCCCGCACCCTGGGCTTTAAGGACCCAGGACGTCCCCGTACGTCCTGGCGTTTTCCGGTCCCTGCCGCGCGCCGGGCAGAGATCGGCACGGCATGTCTGCTGATATCCTTCAGCAGGCATGCCGTGCAAATGCCGAGGGGGGTCCCGGGTCGGCGATCGCCAGAGATCGCTTGCGAAATCACGCAAGCAATCTTCGGCGATTAGGGTCATTCGGGTCACTTGTGACCCGATGACCTGGAAATAAATGGTGATCGGCGGTGTACAATTCACCGCCAATCACCTGCCGTTGCTGGGGAGTGGTGACAATACTGTCACCACCCCAGCAACGCTGCTATTGGCTGGCGATCGTCCAGGAGGAGGGGTTAACGGTCCCTTCCCGCTGCTGCACCCGCTCTTTTCATTCAGTCAGCGGGTGCAGCAGTGAGAAGAAGCCATGGATCCCCCCTCAGAGCTCCGGAACCCCCTCAGGAGCCGTAGAATAGGGAGAGCTGATTGCAGGGACAGGTAGGAGTAAATAAGTAAAAAAGTGAAATAAAAGTTAAAAAAAGTACCCCCCCTCCCTCGACCCCCTAATAGGTCCCCAAGGGTCCTATTAGGGTCTGATCTCTGACCCCGGTTCCTATTAGGGGTTCAGGGAGCTGCTTGCGCCATCCCCTTTTATTTTTTTTGGACCGCAGCTTTTTTTTTTTTTTTTTTATAAACCCCCCCCCCTGACCCCCTAATAGGTCCCCAAGGGTCCTATTAGGGTCTCATCTCCGACCCCGGTTCCTATTAGGGGTTCAGGGAGCTGCGTGCGCCATCCCTTTATTTTTTTTCTATTACTGTTATTACACTTTTTACACCAAGCACCACACAGTACATACTTCAGCGCCACCTCCCCCCCCCCCCGCACACACACCCTCCCCCCCGCCACTAAGCCCCCCCCCCCCCCCATCACCATAGAAAAAAGGTGATGGCTCGCCGGGCATTTTCGGCAGCGGAGGCTTACGCTTTTTTAGCCTCTGACTCCGAATCTGCCATTGAGGACGAGGAAGATCCAACTTTTTCCTCGCCCTCCTCATCATCTAGTAGTGATGATGAGTCCCCTGTACGGCGGCGGAGACGCCGCCAGGCGAGGCCACGCACCCCCCATGAGAGTGACCCAGTGGCCGACACTAGTACGAGTGGCATTGCCGCTCGTAATAGGAGTCCGGCCCCCCAGACAAGTGCACCAGAGCCCCCTTCCGATGACCCTGACTGTAGCCCCCCAGAGGGTTATCAGCCACGGATTCCTGAGTTTGTTGGCGACTCAGGAATCCGGATTGACACGGCTGGCTTCATTGATCTGGACTTTTTAAAGTTTTTTTTCAGTGACAGCCTGGTCAATCACATGGTGGAGCAAACGAACTTGAATGCCCAGCAGTTCATTGCCCACCACCCCGATTCCTTTTTGGCCAGGTCCAATGAATGGCGCGCCATTGATGCAGCGGAAATGAGGACATTTTGGGGCCTCACACTGCATATGGGCCTGGACAAAAAACCAAGTGTCCGTCATTACTGGAGTGGGGACGTCCTCTATCAGACCCCGCTTTACAGTATGGCGATGACACGGAAGCAATACGAGGTGATTCGGAAATGCCTGCATTATGCAGATAATGAGGCATGTCCGCCCCGAGGTGATCCCGCCCATGACCGGCTTTACTTTGGGGCCAAATTTTTGGAGGCCTACGTACCGCTCAGGGACCTCTCGGTAGATGAGTCTCATCATCAGTTTTAAGGGGAGACTCATCTTCCGCCAGTATATTCCCTCGAAGCGGGCGTGGTATGCGTGAAGCTCTATAAACTCTGCGAGAGTACCTCCGGGTACACTTGCAGGTTTAGAGTATATGAGGGACGAGATTCCCGTATTGAACCCCCAGATTGTTCCCCCACTCTGGGTGTTCGCGGGAAAATTGTTTCGGACCTTAGGCACCCATTGCTGGATAAGGGTTTCCACGTATACGTGGCTAACTTTTATACCAGCATCCCTATGTTCTAATCCCTTTCCGCCAGATCCACGTCCGCTTGTGGGACCGTGCGGAAGAACCAGAGAGGCCTCCCTCTAAATTTTGTTAAGACACCTATCCCCAAGGGTGAGTCCCGTGCCCTGACCCATGATAACCTGTTGTTGGTCAGGTATAAGGATAAGAGGGATGTCCTTATACTCACCACTATTCATGGGAACGGCAGCACCCCTGTCCCTGTGCGAGGTATCGTGGGACCGGTCCTCAAGCCCGATTGTATTCTGGTCTACAATCGGTATATGGGGGGAGTTGATCTCTCAGATCAAGTCCTCAAGCCATATAACGCCATGCGGAAAACACGGGCATGGTACAAAAAAGTTGCGGTCTACTTGGTACAGGTTGCCATGTACAACGCTTTTGTACTATCCCAGTACGCTGGCAACACAGGGACATTCCTCCAGTACCAAGAAGAAGTCCTAAGATTCCTGATCTTTGCTGACCGGGAAAGATGAGGGCGGACTTCCCAAGGGTCTGGAGTTATAGGCGCCAGGAGAGGTCCCCCACAGTGGATAGAAGGGGCGATCCCAGAAAAAATGCAGAGTGTGTTACAGGAAGGGGATGCGGAGGGACACTGGGTATCAATGTGACACTTGCCCAGATAATCCGGGCCTCTGCATAGGCTGTTTCAGGGAGTATCACACTTCCATGGAGCACTAACTTTTCCCTTTTCATTTGAATTTTCAAAGTCCAGAGTACATTCCAAAATATAACCCCCATAAATCACAAAATTGCCCAAAAAAACCTGAAAAAAAAAAAACCTGATAAGACCTCTGGGGGTGTTTTTTCAAAAATGGGTCATAGGTCACTGAGTCACTATCATCGGGGACTTTTTTATGTTGCCTCAAATGCGCAGCGCTCTCTCTCCACCTGAGCGGGTGCGCATATGAGGCAACAGGTTAGGGACGACCACACACATCACATTCCCAGAATAGGGTTTGGGGTGGGCATATTTTTTTTAGTTTTGGCTATGCTCAGGGTCATCATTCTGGGAACATATCCTGTTTTATTATTTTATGATTTATGGTTTTCTGGCCCACTGTACCCCATATTACGGGCCTCTGTACCCCACCTGTCTACTCTGTACCCCACCTGCCCGTTGTCCCCCATAGTGTTCCCCTATTTTACGGCTTAGTGCTCCCCCCATTAATTCTCCTTGAGGGGGGGTCCCACATCCTGGCTGCTATAATAAGCTCAAGGCCCCTGACTGACCTCCCACTCCAAGACCTGGTGTGCACCCGCGGAGCAAAAATCATCAAAAATTAAGGTATGTCCTTATTCCAAAGAAATGTATTTACAAATTTTGGGGGGTCTTTTCTGCTATTAACCTTTGTAAAAATGTAAAATTTTTAGGAAAACCTACATTTTAGTGAAATTTTTTATTTTTATTTTACATATGCAAAAGTCGTGAAACCCCTGTGGGGTATTAAGGCTTACTTTACCCCTTGTTACGTTCCTCAAGGGGTCTTGTTTCCAAAATGGTATGCCATGTGGGGTTATTTTGCTGTTCTGGCACCATAGGGGCTTCCTAAATGCAACATGCCCCCCCATTTCAGCAAAGTTTGCAAATGTGACTCCTTCTCTTCTGAGCATTGTGGCGCTCCTGCAGTGCACTTGACGTCCACTTATGGGGTACCTCCATACTCAGAAGAGATGGGGTTACAAATTTTGGGGGGTATTTTCTGCTATTAACCCTTGCAAAAATGTGAAATTTGGGGGGAAACACACATTTTAGTGAATTATTTTTTTTTTTTACATATGAAACTTGTGAAACCCCTCTGGGATATTAAGGCTCACTTAATTCCTTGTTACATTCCTCAAGGGGTCTAGTTTCCAAAATGGTATGCCATGTGTTTTTTTTTTGTTGCTGTTCTGGCACTATAGGGGCTTCCTAAATGTGACATGCCCCCCGAGCAAAATTTGCTCTCAAAAAGCCAAATATGACTCCTTCTCTTCTGAGCATTGTAGTTCACCCGTAGTGCACTTCAGGTCAACTTATGGGGTACCTCCATACTCAGAAGAGATGGGGTTACAAATTTTGGGGTGGGGGTATTTTCTGCTATTAATTAAAATTTGGGGGGAAACACACATTTTACATACACAAAATTCGTGAAACCCCTGTGGGGTATTAAGGCTCACTTAATTCCTTGTTACGTTCCCCGAGGGGTGTAGTTTCCAAAATGGTATGGCATGTGTTTTTTTTTTTTGCTGTTCTGGCACCATAGGGGCTTCCTAAATGCAACATGCCCCCCAAAAACCATTTCAGAAAAACGTACTCTCCAAAATCCCCTTGTCGCTCCTTCGCTTCTGAGCCCTCTACTGCGCCCGCCGAACAATTTACATAGGCATATGAGGTATGTGCTCACTCAAGAGAAATTGGGCTACAAATACAAGTATAAATGTTCTCCTTTTACCCCTTGTAAAAATTCTAAAATTGGGTCTACAAGAACATGCGAGTGTAAAAAATGAAGATTGTGAATTTTCTCCTTCACTTTGCTGCTATTCCTGTGAAACACTTAAAGGGTTAAAACGCTGACTGAATGTCCTTTTGAATACTTTGGAGGGGTGCAGTTTTTATAATGGGGTCATATGAGGGGTATTTCTAAGATGAAGACCCTTCAAATCCACTTCAAACATGAACTGGTCCCTGAAAAATAGTGAGTTTGGAAATTTTGTGAAAAATTGGAAAATTGCTGCTGAACTTTGAAGCCCTCTGGTGTCTTCCAAAAGTAAAAACACGTCAATTTTATGATACAGTCATAAATTAGACATATTGTATATGTGAATAAAAAAAATGTATTTGGAAAATCCATTTTCCTTACAAGCAGAGTGCTTCAAAGTTAGAAAAATGCAAAATTTTCAAATTTTTCATCAAATTTTAGGATTTTTCACCAAGAAAGGATGCAAGTTACCACATTTTTTACCACTATGTTAAAGTAGAATATGTCACGAAAAAACATTCCAGAGTTATTAATGTTTAAAGTGACAGTGGTCAGATGTGCAAAAAATGGCCGGGTCCTAAGGTGTAAAATGGCTGGGTCCTTAAGGGGTTAAGGTACCAAGATTCACATTCAGTACCTGCACACATAGTACCTTCAATAACTCACTTCAATGTACTACCTGTGTATTTTCACTATATCAAATTGCTCACTTAAATGTACTACCTCAGTCTTCTCAGTACACAAAACAAAAATATATCTCACTTTCAAGAAACACTTAGGAATTGTAGCCTATTGATATCCAATTCCTGCCACTGTTAGGTACACTCATATTTCTCTTCTCTTTATTACGTGTGTGAGATGCTCTACCTTGCCAGTAGGTGCTCTTGCGAGCTAAAGATTAAACACGTATTTCTAAAGGTAACCTAGGTAGGTTATACTGTTGTGTTCAAGGGGTAAGTAGCATGTAGCTGATAGACCCTAGTAGCTAACCTTATTGGTAGAGAGCCTCGGGCAAGCCAATATACCCTTCTGTATACTAACAGGTGACTCATCGTGGCAAAAAGAAAAAATGTGGTGAGATTTCAAAAAATATTTAGACAGCTGTAGACTAAATGTATAGAAAGCTGTATATAAATGTCTATTGAGCTTCATAAATATCTTAAGAACTACATAAATGTCTAGTTAGCCTCATAAATGTTATAGAGAGCTATAGGAATGTCTAAAGAGCTAGAAACTAAAGGTTAGATAGCTTCAACAATGTCTAGTAAGCTTCCTGATGTATAGTAAGCTTCATAATGTCTAGAGAGATTAACCCCTTAAGGACCAAGGACGTACCGGTACGTCCTTGGTCCTGCTCTTCTGATATAACGCGGGGTTACACAGTAACCCCGCGTCATATCACGGCGGGCCCGGTGTCATAGTGAAGCTGGGACCCGCCTCTAATAGCGTGCAGCGCCGATCGCGGCGCCGCGCGCTATTAACCCTTTAGCCGCGCGCTCAGAGCTGAGCCGCGCGGCTAAAAGTGAAAGTGAAAGTTCCCGGCTAGCTCAGTCGGGCTGTTCGGGATAGCCGCGGCTAATCGCGGCATCCCGAACAGCTGACAGGACAGCGGGAGGGCCCCTTCCTGCCTCCTCGCTGTCCGATCGCCGAATGATTGCTCAGTGCCTGAGATCCAGGCATGAGCAGTCATGCGGCAGAATCGTTGATCACTGGTTTCTTATGAGAAACCAGTGATCAATGATGATCAGTGTGTGCAGTGTTATAGGTCCCTATGGGACCTATAACACTGCAAAAAAAAAGTGAAAAAAAAAAAAAGTGAATAAAGATCATTTAACTCCTCCCCTATTAAAAGTTTGAATCACCCCCCTTTTCCAATAAAAAAAAAAAAACACAGTGTAAATAAAAATAAAAATAAACATATATGGTATCACCGCGTGCGGAAATGTCCGAATTATAAAAATATATCATTAATTAAACCGTTCGGTCAATGGCGTGCGCGCAAAAAAATTCAAAAGTCCAAAATAGTGCATTTTTGGTCACTTTTTATATCATTTAAAAATCAGTAAGTCCTATCAATGCAAAAATGGAACCATTAAAAACTTCAGATCACGGCGCAAAAAATGAGCCCTCATACCGCCCCATACACGGAAAAATAAAAAAGTTATAGGGGTCAGAAGATGACAATTTTAAACGTATTAATTTTCCTGCATGTAGTTATGATTTTTTCCAGAAGTCCGACAAAATCAAACCTATATAAGTAGGGTATCAATTTAATCGTATGGACCTACAGAATAAATATCAGGTGTTATTTTTACCGAAAAATGTAATACGTAGAAACGGAAGCCCCCAAAAGTTACAAAACAGCGTTTTTTTTTTCAATTTTGTCGCACAATGATATTTTTTTCCCGTTTCACCGTAGATTTTTGGGCAAAATGACTGACGTCATTACAAAGTAGAATTGGTGGTGCAAAAAATAAGCCATCATATGGATTTTAGGTGCAAAATTGAAAGAGTTATGATTTTTTAAATGCAAGGAGCAAAAAACGAAAATGCAAAAACGGAAAAACCCCCGGTCCTTAAGGGGTTAATATTGTCTAGTCAAGATACTAGTAAGAGTATCCAGAAAATGTGAAGGTATCCAATGTTTATTCAGATTTTGTCAGGATGTATAGAAAGTATTAATAATCCTGTCCTAGTCCCTCTGCCATAGGGGCAGACGTCGGGGTCGACTTGTTTTAAGTAAGGGGGTTTGTGGTGTCCTGGTACCGTATTTCATACGTTACCTTGTGGTGAGGTCCCCAAAGACAGAGTCCCTAGGAACAGTGGGGGTCCTCTACCTTAGCTAGCCCCTCGTCACCCCTTAGTTAGTTAATATTTAATGTAAATAAGTATGTAAATATGTCTATTAAAGATTCTTACCTTGTTTGCTTCGCAGGACCTGCTGGTCATGTGATTTAGTTCAGAACTCTATGGTTTGCTGAAGGACCTTTGGTGGTTCTCATGGCATGTGATCGCCCACAATGCAATGTAACGGTGAGTGACAGCTGATTGGACCAATCCAAACCAGCCAGCCCCTGCCCATATAAGGGAGTTGCGCCATATTGATCGCTCTCTTCTCTCTTGGGTTGCTTACTCTGGACAAGGTAGGACCTCCGCAGCTTACAAGACAAATTACTAGGCCTAAGCCTTGCGGTCTAAGCCTGTGCTAGAGACGGATAGTTCATACAATTCCCTGTTACCTCAGCAAGATCTCCGGACCTAATCAAACCCCTAAATCCGGCGGATCTATGCAAATACAATCCTCTAAAGCTAAAGAGAACTTTCCGGTCCTAAGCATCTGTCAATCACTGCTGTGCTGTTTCAATAGACTCTGTTATCTGGACTGTTACCGTTATTGCAAATACAGAAAATCTTCAGTAAAGATTCCGCAAGTTTTAAGTTCAGCACTGCTGTGGACAATCTATTCATTTCACACTCACCTATCACTCTTGGGAAGGGTGGCGATAGGCCCAGCATCACTACAGAGTTTTAACCCTCACCCTGGCGTCAAGAGTGACAAGGGTTAACAGCGCCCTTTCAGTATCTAGAACAGCAACACCCCAACTAACCTACACCCCACAAAGCTTTTCCACACAGTTCTGCTACCACACTTCGCTAAGAGCTTACCCGGGCGACCCCCTTGTCAGAACTATTTCTTACCCTAGAAGAAGAGCCTGTGTTGGGCCTTTTTAGTCAAAAAATTTGAAAGTTTATCTTAAGATTCTTTCATTATATTAAATGTATCCGGCCCGGGGTCCAACACGTGCTCCACTTCTGCTTTCCTAGCCTTCTGTCTTAAGCCTTCTTCCTCCTGCCTGAAAAAAAATTTTTATCTGAAATTTCACGGATAAGAAGGCCCCTCAGAACAGCTTTACATGTGTCCCAAATTATTTGGGGTGATGCTGAGTCAGTGTTGTTTTCAAAAAATACCCTTAGTTCCTTTAAAATTTGCTCCTTACCATCAATGATTGAGAGCCAATGGGGATTCAGTCGAAAGGCTTTACTAGTCCCTGACCTCTCCTCCACTTGGATATCAATCATCAATGGAACATGGTCAGATACTGTTCTAGTACCATACAAGATTTTCTTTTATAAATTTGGATGCCAATAAGTTACAGAATGCCAAATCGATCCGCGAGGCAGCTCCATAAGAAGCACTGTAACAGGAGTATATTGTGTCCTCTGGATGGAGTTCCCTCCAAATATCCATCCAGTTTAATTCTGTAACAATACGACTAAGCTGAGATTGTTTGCCTTGTGGTAAATTTTGAGAGGCATCCCCGCTCCGCTTGTCCCTGACCAGATCCATGGGGCAGTTAAAGTCTCCCATTACATATAATGGGAGGCCCTCCAGTCCCTTCAGGAATGTTAGAAGTGGTTCAAAAATATAGCACTTGAAGGGGGGAGGGACATAAAAGAAGGCTAAGATCATTTCATGTTGATGAACTAATAAGTGTGAAAAAATATACCGTATATGCCGGCGTATAAGACGGCTGGGCGTATAAGACGACCCCCAACTTTTACAGTTAAAATATTGAGTTTGGTATATACCCGCCGTATAAGACTACCCCTTCTACCGCGATGTACAGTACCTTGTAGTTCCCCCCACATCAGGTAGCCAGTATAGTTCCCCCCACATTAGGTAGGCAGCATGTTCCCCCACATTAGGTTGCAATTCCCCCATATTAGGTTGGCAGTTCCCCCACATTAGGTTGGCAGTTCCCCCACATTAGGTTTCCAACTCCCTCACATTAGTAGGAAGTTCCCCCACATTAGATTGCAGTTCCCCCACATTAGGTTGTAGTTCCCCCACATTAGGTCGGCAGTTCCCCCACAATAGTAGGCAGCTCCCCCACATTAGGTCAGCAGTTCCCCCACATTTGTAGGCAGCTCCCCCACATTAGGTCAGCAGTTCCACCACAATAGTAGGCAGCTCCCCCACATTAGGTCAGCAGTTCCCCCACAATAGTAGGCAGCTCCCCCCACATTAGGTCAGCAGTTCCCCCCACATTAGGTCAGCAGTTCCCCCCCACATTAGGTCGACAGTTCCCCCAGAATAGTAGGTAGCTTCCCCCACATTAGGTCGGGAGTTACCCCACATTAGGTCGAGAGTTACCCCACATTAGTAGGCAGCTCCCCCACATTAGTAGACAGTCCCCCCCCCCCTCACAGACATACAGCCTCCAGCCATATACAATGTATGGCTGGAGGCTGTATGTCTGTATTGCCCCCATTACCGCTCCTCCGGCCCGGGGTCACCATCTACTGCTATGGACCATAGCAGCAGTCCCGGGCCTGTAGGAGCGGTAACCGGATCACTGAAGAAGATGACGAGCCGCCGGTCACTCACCAGGCCCTAGCCGGTCCCGTGCGTACAACCATAGAGGCCGAGAAGCGGAGGAGGACCGCAGGAGGACACGCTCCGGTCGGGGAATGGTGAGTGACCGGCAGACATCCCTATGTCCCGAAAAGATCTTTTGGGACACAGGGATGTCCGGCATAGGAAAAGCTATGATTATCCGCTCCCGTGATACTAAAAACCAAGGTGCCTCCAGCTGTTGTGTAACTACAACTACCAGCATGCCCGGACCAGCAAAGGCTGTCCGAGCATGCTGGGAGTTGTAGTTTCACAACAGCTGGAGACACCCTGCTTTTTAGTATCAGTAATTAGTTTTTATCTGCTCTGGCCTGCCCACGCACACGGGAGCTGGCCCGGGCAGATAGTCATAAGTTTTCCTATCCAGGACCCCAATACCCGGCGTATAAGACGACCCCCGACTTTTCCGAAAAAAAAGTTGCGGTTAAAAAGTCGTCTTATACGCCGGAATATACGGTACATGCCTCGCAACCTTCTTTTTCAGTGAAATTAATTGACCTATGAACGTAAAGAGAAACTTCTGCAGAAAAATGTGGGGAAAAAAGAAAGGTATTCGGACCCAGCCCATCTTCTTTTGATCCTGGAAACTGTTTCTGGACCAACATGCATCTCTGCTAAACAAATTATAGCAGGAAGGGATCTAGAAATGGAGTCAAACACTGCGCACCTATTAAGTCGGACCCCCAAACCTCTTACATTCCAAAAGTGCAAAACCAACTAAGGGAGCGAGAAAAAAGAAAAAAAAAAGCCCCAGTCTGACCCCTCTTCCACCCGTACCTTCCTTCCCCCCCCCTTTAACTGTATAGAAGAAGTACATTCCACTAACCTCTACTTGCACCACAACTAAACCCTCCCATCCCGTGCACCACCCCATAACAGATCAATTATAGTACTATATATTATAAGCCCTCAGTATCTAACTATGCCGCAGCTTCCTGTGCAGTATTGAAAATAACACTTTATCCTTATGTACGCATCTTAACATGGATGGGAACAACAGGGAGAAATGTATCCCTGTAGCAACCTTATGACATTTACAGTCTTTGAAAGAGACCCATATCTTCTGAGTCTCTTTAGAGAAATCAGGATATATAGAGATTCTGTTGTTATTCAAAGGGATTTCCCCTTGTTCTCTTGATTTCCTCAATAATAAGTCTCTGTCCTGTGAGCACAAAAATGTGACCAATACTGTACTTAGGGGCATGGCAGGTAGAAGGGGTTTTGCGGGAATCCTATGGGCATGCTCAAAGGCACAATTTTGTGAGAAAATTTGGGAGCCAAATGTATCTATCAGCCACTGTGTGCAATAGGGTATAAGGTCTCCTTTTTCTTGCCCCTCAGGGAGACCAATTATTCTTCCTCCCTACTATGTCCTCCAAGTCCACAAGCATTCCCTGTATTGTAACTTGCTCCTCTATTAAATCCTTAGAGGTGGATTTCATGGCAACAATTTCTTGTTGGAGAGCAGGAACAAGTATCTCCATGTCTGACATTCTCTGTTTGATCTTAAGCATATCAATAGACACGAGCAAATCGTAAATATAGCATTTTGTTCCTATTAAAGTCTTAAGGGTCTAGATACTGTGAAAGGCCAAGCAAAAGCAAACGCCTACTGGTGTTTTAGACAAATACTGTTTTAAGCTTACTGGAGCGCATTGTCCTCCCCTCATAAGTGCATACCACATACGTACATCTAAGTGGTGTACTGTTTTGTTCCTGTTAAAGTCTTAAGGGCCTAGATACTGTGAAAGGCCAGGCAAAAGTACACACCTGCTGGTGTTGTAATATACTATTTTAAGCGTACTGGAGCACATTGTCCTCTCCTCATAAGTGCATACCACATACGTACATCCAGGGGTCAAGTCCTGAAAAAAAAAGTGTGGGAAATCACCCTAGATTTCTAATACATCTCCCCCCCAGTTAGCGGGAAAAAAAAAAAAAAAGAAAATGTCCAAGCTAAAACTTATAGGTACATGACAAGGCTTCAGTATAGAGTGCAAGAGTACATCGGCGCTGAACGGACCAAGGACACAGCAGGTAAGAAAGTAAAATCCAATTTATTTGATGCAACGTGTTTCCCTGCGCAAGCACAGATTCATCAGGCATGATGAATCTGTGCTTGCGCAGGCAAACGCGTTGCATTAAATAAATTGGATTTTACTTTCTTACCTGCTGTGTCCTGGGTCCGTTCCGCGCCGATGTACTCTTGCACCCTATACTAAAGCCTTGTCTTGTACCTATACGTTGTGGAAACCATAACAGGAGGGACGCAGATGGACCATTGTATCCAAGCGATTTCCATTGTTGTGTATGAGGCTACACAACCATCCAGGGTGAGCAGTTTAAAATTAGCTTTTACTCTCCCCTCCCCCCATCTCCGGTGGTATTACCCTATGGAGCGCCTTCTCTCCTGTTTTTAGAACAAGCTAAAACTTGACATCCCGCACGGTTCCAGGATTCTTACAGGCCAAAGGCATACAGCTGCCTACCGAGTATAAGAGTGACACACTGTAACAAACCTCCTCCTCATGTAATCTCCTTACTACTGGGGTGACACACTGCAACAAACCTTCTCCTCATGTAATCTCCTTACTACTGGGGTGACACACTGTAACAAACTCCCTCCTAATGTAATCTCCTTACTGCTGTGGTGACGCACTGTAACAAACCTCTTCCTCACGTAATCTCCTTATTACTGGGGTGACACACTGTAACAAACCACCTCCTCAAGTAATCTCCTTACTACTGGGATGATACACTGTAACAAACCCCCTCCCCATGTAATCTCCTTACTACTGGGGTGACACACTGTAACAAACCTCATGTAATCTCATTACTACTGTAATGACACACTGTAAGAAACCCACTCCTCATGTAACCTCCTTACCACTGGGGTGAGACACTGCAACAAACCCCCTCCTCATGTAATCTCCTTATTACTGTGGTAACACACTGCAACAAACCTCCTCCTCATGTAATCTCCTTGCTACTGGGGTGACAAACTGTAACAAACCTTCTCCATGTAATATCCTTACCACTGGGGTGACACACTGTAACAAACCTCCTCCTCATGTAATCTCCTTACTACTGGGGTGACACACTGTAACAAAACTCCTCCTCATGTAATCTCAATACAACTGGGGTGATACACTGTAAAAAACAACCTCCTCCTCATGTAATCTCCTTACTATTGTGGTGACACACTGTAACAAACCTCCTCCTCATGTAATCTCCTTACTACTGGGGTGACACACTGTAACAAACCACCTCCTCATGTAATCTCCTTACTACGGGGGTGAAACACTGTAACAAACCCCCTCCCCATGTAATCTCCTTACTACTGGGGTGACACACTGTAACAAACCTCATGTAATCTCATTACTACTGTAATGACACACTGTAAGAAACCCACTCCTCATGTAACCTCCTTACCACTGGGGTGAGACACTGCAACAAACCCCCTCCTCATGTAATCTCCTTACTACTGTGGTAACACACTGCAACAAACCTCCTCCTCATGTAATCTCCTTGCTACTGGGGTGACAAACTGTAACAAACCTTCTCCATGTAATATCCTTACCACTGGGGTGACACACTGTAACAAACCTCCTCCTCATGTAATCTCCTTACTACTGGGGTGACACACTGTAACAAAACTCCTCCTCATGTAATCTCAATACAACTGGGGTGATACACTGTAAAAAACAACCTCCTCCTCATGTAATCTCCTTACTATTGTGGTGACACACTGTAACAAACCTCCTCCTCATGTAATCTCCTAACTACTGGGGTGACACACTGTAACAAACCACCTCCTCATGTAATCTCCTTACTACGGGGGTGAAACACTGTAACAAACCCCCTCCCCATGTAATCTCCTTACTACTGGGGTGACACACTGTAACAAATCTCATGTAATCTCATTACTACTGTGGTGACACACTGTAACAACCCCCCTCCTCATGTAATCTCTTTACGACTGGGGTGAGACACTGTAACAAACCACCTCCACATGTAATCTCCTTACTACTGTGGTGATACACTGTAATAAACCTCCTCATGTAATCTCCTTGCTACTGGGGTGACACATTGTAACAAACCTTCTCCTCATGTAATCTCCTTACTACTGGGATGACACACTGTAACAAACTCCCTCCTCATGTAATCTCATTACTACTGTGGTGATACACAGTAACAAACCTCCTCCTCATGTAATCTCCTTACTACTGTGGTGACATACTGTAACAACCCCCCCTCGTGTAATCTCCTTACCACTGGGGTGACACACTGTAACAAACCTCCTCCTCATGTAATCTCCTTACTACTGTGGTGACACACTGTAACAAACCTCCTCCTCGTGTAATCTCCTTACTAATGGGGTGATACAGTGTAACAAACCCCCTCCTCATGTAATCTCCTTACTACTGGGGTGACACACTGTAACAAACCCCCTCCCCATGTAATCTCTTTACGACTGGGGTGACACACTGTAACAAATCGTAAATATAGCATTTTGTTCCTGTTAAAGTCTTAAGGGTGTAGATACTGTGAAAGGCTAAGCAAAAGCAAACGCCTACTGGTGTTTTAGACAAATACTGTTTTAAGCTTACTGGAGCGCATTGTCCTCCCCTCATAAGTGCATACCACATACGTACATCTAAGTGGTGTACTGTTTTGTTCCTGTTAAAGTCTTAAGGGCCTAGATACTGTGAAAGGCCAGGCAAAAGTACACACCTGCTGGTGTTGTAATATACTGTTTTAAGCGTACTGGAGCACATTGTCCTCTCCTCATAAGTGCATACCACATACGTACATCCAGGGGTCAAGTCCTGAAAAAAAAAGTGTGGGAAATCACCCTAGATTTCTAATACACCTCCCCCCCAGTTAGCGGGAAAAAAAAAAAAAAAGAAAATGTCCAAGCTAAAACTTATAGGTACAAGACAAGGCTTCAGTATAGAGTGCAAGAGTACATCGGCGCTGAACGGACCAAGGACACAGCAGGTAAGAAAGTAAAATCCAATTTATTTGATGCAACGTGTTTCCCTGCGCAAGCACAGATTCATCAGGCATGATGAATCTGTGCTTGCGCAGGCAAACGCGTTGCATTAAATAAATTGGATTTTACTTTCTTACCTGCTGTGTCCTGGGTCCGTTCCGCGCCGATGTACTCTTGCACCCTATACTAAAGCCTTGTCTTGTACCTATACGTTGTGGAATCCATAACAGGAGGGACGCAGATGGACCATTGTATCCAAGCGATTTCCATTGTTGTGTATGAGGCTACACAACCATCCAGGGTGAGCAGTTTAAAATTAGCTTTTACTCTCCCCTCCCCCCATCTCCGGTGGTATTACCCTATGGAGCCCCTTCTCTCCTGTTTTTAGAACAAGCTAAAACTTGACATCCCGCACGGTTCCAGGATTCTTACAGGCCAAAGGCATACAGCTGCCTACCGAGTATAAGAGTGACACACTGTAACAAACCTCCTCCTCATGTAATCTCCTTACTACTGGGGTGACACACTGCAACAAACCTTCTCCTCATGTAATCTCCTTACTACTGGGGTGACACACTGTAACAAACTCCCTCCTAATGTAATCTCCTTACTACTGTGGTGACACACTGTAACAAACCTCTTCCTCATGTAATCTCCTAACTACTGTGGTGACATCCTGTAACAACCCCCCCCCCCCCATGTAATCTCCTTACTACTGTGGTGACGCACTGTAACAAACCTCTTCCTCACATAATCTCCTTATTACTGGGGTGACACACTGTAACAAACCACCTCCTCAAGTAATCTCCTTACTACTGGGATGATACACTGTAACAAACCCCCTCCCCATGTAATCTCCTTACTACTGGGGTGACACACTGTAACAAACCTCATGTAATCTCATTACTACTGTAATGACACACTGTAAGAAACCCACTCCTCATGTAACCTCCTTACCACTGGGGTGAGACACTGCAACAAACCCCCTCCTCATGTAATCTCCTTACTACTGTGGTAACACACTGCAACAAACCTCCTCCTCATGTAATCTCCTTGCTACTGGGGTGACAAACTGTAACAAACCTTCTCCATGTAATATCCTTACCACTGGGGTGACACACTGTAACAAACCTCCTCCTCATGTAATCTCCTTACTACTGGGGTGACACACTGTAACAAAACTCCTCCTCATGTAATCTCAATACAACTGGGGTGACACACTGTAAAAAACAACCTCCTCCTCATGTAATCTCCTTACTACTGTGGTGACACACTGTAACAAACCTCCTCCTCATGTAATCTCCTTACTACTGGGGTGACACACTGTAACAAACCACCTCCTCATGTAATCTCCTTACTACGGGGGTGAAACACTGTAACAAACCCCCTCCCCATGTAATCTCCTTACTACTGGGGTGACACACTGTAACAAATCTCATGTAATCTCATTACTACTGTGGTGACACACTGTAACAACCCCCCTCCTCATGTAATCTCCTTACGACTGGGGTGAGACACTGTAACAAACCACCTCCACATGTAATCTCCTTACTACTGTGGTGACACACTGTAACAAACCTCCTCATGTAATCTCCTTGCTACTGGGGTGACACATTGTAACAAACCTTCTCCTCATGTAATCTCCTTACTACTGGGATGACACACTGTATCAAACTCCCTCCTCATGTAATCTCATTACTACTGTGGTGATACACAGTAACAAACCTCCTCCTCATGTAATCTCCTTACTACTGTGGTGACATACTGTAACAACCCCCCCTCGTGTAATCTCCTTACCACTGGGGTGACACACTGTAACAAACCTCCTCCTCATGTAATCTCCTTACTACTGTGGTGACACACTGTAACAAACCTCCTCCTCGTGTAATCTCCTTACTAATGGGGTGATACAGTGTAACAAACCCCCTCCTCATGTAATCTCTTTACTACTGGGGTGACACACTGTAACAAACCCCCTCCCCATGTAATCTCTTTACGACTGGGGTGACACACTGTAACAAATCTCATGTAATCTCATTAATACTGTGGTGACACACTGTAACAAGCCCCCTCCTCATGTCATCTCCTTACCAATGGGGTGAGACACTGTAACAAACCCCCTCCTCATGTAATCTCCTTACTACTGTGGTGACACACTGTAACAACCTCCCCCCCCCATGTAATCTCCTTACCACTGGGGTGACACACTGTAACAAACCTCCTCCTAATGTAATCTCCTTACTACTGTGGTGACACACTGTAACAAACCTCCTCCTCATGTAATCTCCTTACTACTGGGGTAACACACTGTAACAAATCTCATCTTATCTTATTACTACTGTGGTGACACACTGTAACAAGCCCCCTCCTCATGTCATCTCCTTACCACTGGGGTGAGACACTGTAACAAACCCCCTCCTCATGTAATCTCCTTACTACTGTGGTGACACACTGTAACAAACCTCCTCCTCATGTAATCTCCTTACTACTGTGGTGACACACTGTAACAAACCTCCTCCTCATTTAATCTCCTTACTACTGGGGTGACACACTGTAACAACCCCCCCCCCTCATGTAATCTCCTTACCAATGGGGTGACACACTGTAACAACCCCCTCTCCCCATCATGTAATCTCCTTACCAATGGGGTGACACACTGCAACAATCCTTCTCCTTATGTAATCTCCTTACTACTGTGGTGACGCACTGTAACAAACCCCTCCTCATGTAATCTCCTTACTACTGGGGTGACACACTGTAAGAAATCTCATCTAATCTCATTACTACTGTGGTAACACACTGTAACAAGCCCCCTCCTCATGTCATCTCCTTACCACTGGGGTGAGACACTGTAACAAACCCCCTCCTCATGTAATCTCTTTACTACTGTGGTGACACACTGTAACAAACCTCCTCCTCATGTAATCTCCTTACTACTGGGGTGACAGACTGTAACAACCCCCCCCCCTCATGTAATCTCCTTACCACTGGGGTGACACACTGTAACCCCCCCCCCCCCCCCCCCCCATGTAATCTCCTTACCACTGGGGTGACACACTGTAACAAACCCCCTCCTCTTGTAATCTCCTTACTACTGTGGTGACACACTGTAACAAGCCCCCTTCTCATGTCATCTCCTTACCACTGGGGTGAGACACTATAACAAACCCCCTCCTCATGTAATCTCCTTACTACTGTGGTGACACACTGTAACAAACCTCCTCCTCATGTAATCTCCTTACTACTGGGGTGACAAACTGTAACAACCCCCCCCCCCTCATGTAATCTCCTTACCACTGGGGTGACACACTGTAACAAACCTCCCCCCTCATGTAATCTCCTTACCACTGGGTTGACACACTGTAACAAACCTCCTCCACATGTAATCTCCTTACTACTGTAGTGACACACTGTAGCAAACCACCTCCTCATGTAATCTCCTTACTACGGGGGTGACACACTGTAACAAGCCCCCTCCTCATGTAATTTCCTTACCACTGGGGTGACCCATTGTATCAAACCTCCTCCTCATGTAATCTCCTTACCACTGGGGTGACACACTGTAACAAACCTCCTCCTCATGTAATCTCCTTACCACTGGGGTGACACACTGTTACAACCCCCCCCCCTCATGTAATCTCCTTACCACTGGGGTGACACACTGTAACAAACCTCCTCCTCATGTAATCTCCTTACTACTGGGGTGACACACTGTAACAAACCACCTCCTCATGTAATCTCCCTACTATGGGGCTGACATACTGTAACAAACCTCCTCCTCATGTAATCTCCTTACTACTGGGGTGACACACTGTAACAAACCCCTACTCATGAGATTTCCTTACCACTGGGGTGACACACTGTAACAAACCTCCTCCTCATATAATCTCCTTACCACTGTGGTGACACACTGTAACAAACTTCCTCCTCATGTAATTTCCTTACTACGGTGGTGACACACTGTAACAAACCTCCTCCTCATGTAATCTCCTTGCTACTGGGGTGACACACTGTAACAAACTCCCTCCTCATGTAATCTCCTTACTACTGTGGTGACACACTGAAACAAACCTCCTCCTCATGTAATCTCCTTACTACTGGGGTGACATACTGTAACACCCCCCCCCCCCCCCATCATGTAATCTTCTTACCGCTTGGGTGACACACTGTAACAAACCACCTCCTCATGTAATCTCCTTTCTACTGGGGTGACACACTGTAACAAATCTCATGTAATCTCATTACTACTGTGGTGACACACTGTATCAAGCCGCCTCCTCATGTCATCTCCTTACCACTGGGGTGAGACACTGTAACAAACCCCCTCCTCTTGTAATCTCCTTACTACTGTGGTGACACACTGTAACAAACCTCCTCATCCTTTAATCTCCTTACTACTGGGGTGACACACTGTAACAACCCCCCCCCCTCATGTAATCTCCTTACCAATGGGGTGACACACTGTAACAACCCCCCCTCCCCATCATGTAATCTCCTTACCAATGGGGTGACACACTGCAACAAGCCTTCTCCTTATGTAATCTCCTTACTACTGTGGTGACACACTGTAACAAACCTCCTCCTCATGTAATTTCCTTACTACTGGGGTGATACACTGTAACAAACCACCTCCTCATGTAATCTCCTTACTACTGGGGTGACACACTGTAACAAATCTCATCTAATCTTATTACTACTGTGGTGACACACTGTAACAAGCCCCCTCCTCATGTCATCTCCTTACCACTGGGGTGGGACACTGTAACAAACCCCCTCCTCATGTAATCTCCTTACTACTGTGGTGACACACTGTAACAAACCTCCTCCTCATGTAATCTCCTTACTACTGGGGTGACACACTGTAACAACCCCCCCCCCTCATGTAATCTCCTTACCACTGGGGTGACACACTGTAACAACCCCCCCCCCCTCATGTAATCTCCTTACCACTGGGGTGACACACTGTAACAACCCCCCTCATGTAATCTCCTTACCACTGGGGTGACACACTGTAACAAATCTCCTCCATATGTAATCTCCTTACTACTGTGGTGACACACTGTAACAAACCTCCTATCATGTAATCTCCTCATTACTGTGGTGACACACTGTAACAAACCTCCTCCTCATGTAATCTCATTACTACTGTGGTGACACTTTGTAACAAATCTCCTTCCATGTAATTACCTTACTGGGGTGTGACACACTGTAACAAACCTCCTACTCATGTAATCTCCTTACTACTGGAGTGACACACTGCAACAAATCTCCTTCCATGTAATTACCTTACTGGGGTGACATGTGACCTCTCCTCCAGCTCAGCCCCGCCTCCTCCACAGCATCACACAGGTCCTTTAACCACAATCTTCCCTCTCCTCTACAGCTAAGCTCCGCCCCCAACATGTGATGGTGACATCATCACAGGTCTTACATCTCCAGCATCTAGCAGTCCGGGCCAGGGGAGGAGACGGAGGGAGGGTAAGAATAATTCAGAGGTCGGTCCTGCAGGACTAATGTAACAAGGACAGCGTTCCTCCTCTGGAAAAAGCAAAGGAACGCCATTCCTATGCATTCCTGCAGGACTCGAGCCCTGCGTACAAGTGGTGGAGTATTTTTCTTCCTGTAAAAGTCTTAAGTTCCTAGATACTGCGAAAGGCCAGGCAAAAGGCCAATACAAAAAATGAAAAGCAAAAAAATAGAATAGATGCTCGAAGAATAAATATACACAAATGGTATCAAAAAATATATTATCTTTATTAAATATCTGTTAGGATTCGGCAGGCTGGATGTGGATCCTCTGTGTCAGAGAGGGATTGGCGTGGACCGTGTCGGTGGACCGGTTCTAGGTTGCTACTGGTTTTCACCAGAGGCCGCCGCAAAGAAGGGATGGTCTTGCTGCGGCGGTAGCAACCAGGTCGTATCCACCGGCAACGGCTCAACCTCGCTGACTGCTGAGAAGGTGTGGGACAGAAGGACTAGGCAGAGGCAAGGTCAGACGTAGCAGAAGGTCGGGGCAGGCGGCAAGGTTCGTAGTCAATGTGGATAGCAGAAGATCTGGAACACAGGCTTTGGACAACACTAAATGCTTTCTCTGGCACAAGGCAACAAGATCCGGCAAGGAAGTGAAGGGGAAGTGAGGTAATATAGCCAGGGAGCAGGTGGAAGCTAATCAGACTGATTGGGCCAGGCACCAATCATTGGTGCACTGGCCCTTTAAATCTTAGAGAGCTGGCGCGCGCGCCCTAAGAAGCGGAGCCGCGCGTGCCAGGACCAGGACAGGTGAGTGACTTGGGATGCGATTCGCGAGCGGGCGCATCCCGCTATGCGAATCGCATCCCCGCCGGCAGTGTCAGTGCAGTGCTCCCGGTCAGCGGGTCTGACCGGGCCGCTGCAGAGAGAGGAACAATATCCATAATCAATATGAAAACAAAGAAACCCCCCATAAAAAAACACATAACACTCAGACAAGATTTAAAAAAAATAGCACAGTGGGAGAACACTGAGTAGATAGTATAAATAATATCAGTGCAAGTAGAATTAATAATAGATGACCAAGCTGGTAACCAAGAATTGATATAGTAATATGCATGCGGCTTACACCCACTCAATAATGTTGGACGTGAATATTCGCATTTAAAATTTTTATTGCAAATATTGCGAATATATTCGCTATATTTGAAATTACGAATATCCATTTTTTCGCATATGTGAATATTCGCAAATTCCTTCTTTTCACTTGTGGGACAACTAAAATGATGCAAATAGACTTGTCTGAGGTTATCAACAACATCCCTAGCAGCCAATAGTAAAGTTGCCCACCCCAACACTGTTTTCTTCCTCGAATACGCGAATATTCACATATGCTAATATAACGAATACGCGAAATTCGCGAATATAGGACGAATGTTCGTCTATATATTCGCGAAATATCGCGAATTCGAATATGGGCAATGACGCTCATCACTATTTACCATAGAGGCAGATCTTTGAGAGAGAGAGAGCGGTCCTAGCTGTAAGGTGCCCATACACAGTGTCAACCAGACAATTATTTACTCAAATGTTGTTATTGTGTATGGCCACCTTTAGTTGCTCCATGTTCACTTTGCGCTGGTTGCTGTGAATTTGTCCTGGACCTCTTTTTCTCACAAACTGCATTGTCAGTCAACAAGAGGTGGGAAGATGACCCAAGGGTTATGGAAATAGATGGACTGAAACAAATTCTGAGTGGTAAAACCTGGCACTATATTGTGGAATGTTGAACATTGCTATGGCACCTCTTCACTTCCGTGTATGCCACTGATACCTACTGTCATTCTGCCCTTAGAAGCAACCTGTCCGGAATAGTTTTTCCAACCCCTCTGCAGGGGGTATTACATATGTGGAAGAAAAATGGCAAAATGCACTAATAATTTGGCTTAACAATTAGACAGATAATAAGTCATAATAAGACTGATACATGATTCGCAATGTTTGACTGATGGCAAGAAGCCTCTATACTCTGGGCAAACTATGATCCTTTTTGTATTAAGATGACTACATATCTAACGTATATACTCGAGTATAAGCCGAGTTTTTCAGCTTCGTCATCATCCAGCCCCCCTCTTTTGTTTTGTACTCACCTCCGCTCGGCGGGACGTTAGGGTGAGCTGGTCCGGGCCATCTCTGCTGCAGGGATCGTCCGGTGGGGATGGTTAGTCGTTGCGGGCTGTCCATTTTCACCGGGGGGGCCTCTTCTCCGTGCTTCGGCCCCGGTCCTGGAGTCCCTGTGCATCATCGTCAAGGCAACGTCACTACTCCAGGGCTGGACATTCTGGGAGTTGTAGTTTTGAAACCTCTGGAGGTCCACAGGTTGAAGACCACTGATGAAGGGATTGACAGGCGGTGATGATGAAGGGGGGGGATGATGACGAAGGCCGCAGTGGTCTTCAACCTGCGGACCTCCAGATGTTTCAAAACGGCAACTCCCAGCATGTCCGGACAGCCGATGGCTGTACGGGCATGCTGGGAGTTGTAGTTTTGCAATATCTGGAGGTCCCCAGGTTGAAGACCCCTGATGAAGGGATTGACAGGGGTGATGAAGGGGGGGGTGATGACGGGGGTCTGGATGATTACATGGGGGGATGATGTATTTCCCACCCTAGGCTTATAGTCAAGTCAATAGCTTTTCCTGGGTTTTTGGGATAAAATTAGGGGCCTCAGCTTATATTCGGGTTGGCTTATACTCGAGTATATACGGTACTTCTATTACATGTTAATAAGGTGTCAGTTTACTTACAGCTGAAGACATAGCAACTTTATACAACAAAGATGGTGAGCTACTAAGCAAACACTGTAAAAGCTGTAACATTCTACATGTTTCACGCTTCTTCACACAAATACCAGTACCAAGTAAATAGAATAACTGTGAAGCAAGAACAAATATAAGCTTGGCTCAATGAACAAAGTTTACCATTGTGGAATATGTAAATGCCATAACACATGTCTATGTCTTTTACCATGCAGAGGTTTATTTGCAGTGTCTGTGGGGTCAGACAACTCTGCAAGAATCAACTTCATAAATGTAGGTAGGAAATGACTGTTAAAATGTGTAAAACAAAATTATTGGTACAGGTGTATACTATAAATAGACAAATATAAAATGTAACAGACTGTTATTTTTGACAGGCCTCAAATTAATGTGCCACAA
Source organism: Hyla sarda (assembly GCF_029499605.1). Taxonomy (NCBI): domain Eukaryota; kingdom Metazoa; phylum Chordata; class Amphibia; order Anura; family Hylidae; genus Hyla; species Hyla sarda. The sequence goes on from NC_079191.1 coordinate 211,144,006, forward strand.
CATCTGCAACTTTTATTTGACATAAAGAATTCCTCATGTATATGTTTGCTGGAATAACACAGAACATTTATGAGTGCATCAGTATTCTGTAAAATAATATCAGACTATTACTGTGACATTCTATTCTCAAACCAACCACTTGACAATTAAATTGTCTTCTTTTGTAGTATATATACACACACACACAAATTATATATATACACACACACACATATATATATATATATATATATATATATATACACAGTGGTCCCTCAACATACGATGGTAATCCGTTCCAAATGGACCATTGTTTGTTGAAACCATCGTATGTTGAGGGATCCGTGCAATGTAAAGTATAGAACAGTGGTCTACAACCTGCGGACCTCCAGATGTTGCAAAACCACAAAACCCGACATGCCATCACCGCTCGTCACCGCTGCCCTGGATGTCGCCTTCCATCGCTGTCCCCGCTTCCATGGGGTTTCCCCGACGCTCCGGCAAGGCCTCTGCTTCCCCGGCATCCTCGCTCTCCGTCGCCGCCATCACGTCGCTATGCACACCGCTCCTATTGGATGACGGGAGGGCGTGCGCAGCGGCGTGATGACGACGATAGAGAGCGCCGACAATGCAGGAGATCCCGAAGAGGATGCGCCGGAGCCCCGAGGACAGGTATGTGATCGTCAGTGGAGCTCACAGGGCCCCGTAAACGGCTGCCGGATAGCCGTTTATGCGATGGCCCCGACATAAAAAAGCATTGTATGTTGATGCTGCCTTCAACATGTGATGGCCTCAGAGAGGTCATCGTATGTTGAAATGATCGTATGTCGGGGCCATCGTAGGTCGGGGGGTCACTGTATATAAATAAATAAATAAATAAATATATATATATATATATATATATATATATATATATATACACACATGACAGCAACTGATAAGCTCTGGAAAAATGAAAGCTGTGGACAATAAGTTGCTATGGACAACTGCTTTGTAAAAAAAAATACATTCATTCCATATTCATTGGAGATGTGGTAAATGTTGGGATCTGCTAAGGCCTGGGTCCCTGTGTCCCCCACTCACAGCTACACATGGGAGTTTGAATGGGATGTTGGTTGAGCTGTTCTATTCAAATTCAAAAGGAATCCTAAAAACACAGTTTGCTTCACTCCCATAGAGTTTAACTGGAATGGCAGTGCTTTTGGATGGAGTACCCTTTAATACTTTTTTTTGTTTTAGAACCCACTGCTGATAATATTGATATTAGAAATTGACTTTCAATGACAGAAAATCCGGACAGCACTCGCTCATGTAGCCTCATATAGATTCCTCTTTTATTGCAAACAGCTATATGAGCAAAGGACGTCATTTTGTGAGATAATGGGGGAGATTTATCAAAACCTGTGGAGTAAAAAAGTCGACCGTTTGCCTATAGAAACCAATCAGATCGCTTCTTTCATTGTTCAGAGGACTTTTTAAAAATTAAAGAAGAGATCTAATTGGTTGCTATGGGAAACTCTAAGGGAACACTTTCCTCTCCACAAGTTTTGATGAATCTCCCTCACTTTGTCTGCAAATTTAATGACATTTTTTACATTTTTTTATTTTCTAATTCATTTAATTTTAGGGCCCATATGCACATGACGAAGCCAAAGTCATAAAGCCAGCACGGCAGCAGAATAGTTAACAAGTGCACAACTGCGTGAAGCTTTTAAAGCAATACCTCTAGGGAAGAGTACCTCAGTAGTATGCCATGCAATAGCAATCACCTCAATTAATATATTTTTATTAATATGTACAAGAGATCTATGGATCTATGGTGTTGTGTACTTACAGTATTCCCCTCTTTCTACCTAATGTACATTGTTCAACCTAGAGTAATATTAACTTTGACAAACTTCTGAATTGTCATTCAGACATATCAAAGTTCAGACTGCACCAGGTCTCAGTCCTAAGACTGACTGTGATCTCTAGTTATAGCCAGGTAAACTGGTAGCATGCTTCACTCGCTGGCTGGTGGCCCATTCTGACTGATGTGCTCCATAGAGTGCATTAGTTAGATCGGTCCGCCAGCTACCCCTATAACTAGCGATCGCAGTGGATCTCGGAACCGAGACCCGGTGCGATGTAAGCATTTGACTTGTCTGGACGACATGTAAAAAACTACAATAACGCTTTAGTAAGGTACATAAATCATGTTACAGAGATCTCACAAGTAGAATTATCGTAGAAATATTGGAAATATTAGAGGGTGTTTTTCAAGAAATCCTATTTGCCAATAATAAATGACTCATAAAACCAATTGAAAGACACTACAAAACAGCTGAAAGCGGGAACCTCATCGTTGTGCTATTGATGTATTGAGCCTTTGCTAAAGACATGAGATTTTTGCTTTACAGCTAATTGAATTACAGCATCAAGAAATGCTTTACTACCTCTAAAGCTTTGTGAGTGGCCATGCATGGTGCTACTCACTGATGTAAAGTCAGGGGTTTCCACTTCATAATTCAATATCAATTATATTAGGAGTAGGACACATTTAACTCCTTGGGGACGGAGCCCATTATACCCTTAGGGACGGGAGCATTTTTTGCAATTCTGACCACTGTCACTTTAAGCATTAATAACTCTGGAATGCTTTTACTTTTCAATCTGATTCCGAGATTGTTTTTCGTGACATATTCTACTTCACGTTAGTGGTAAATTTTTTCGATACTTGCATCATTTCTTGGTGAAAAATTCCCAAATTTTATGAAAAAATTGAAAATTGTTCTAACTTTGAATCTCTCTGCTTGTAAGGAAAACAGACATTCCAAATAAATGATATATTGATTCAAAAATAAAATATGTCTACTTTATGTTTGCACCATAAAGTTGACAGGTTTTTACTTTTGGAAGACATCAGAGGGCTCCAAAGTTCAGAAGCAATTTTCCAATTTTTCACAAAATTTTCTAAATCAGAATATTTAAGGGACCAGTTCAGTTTTAAAGTGGATTTGAAGAAACACCCCATAAATGACCCCATTATAAAAACTGCACCCTTCAAAGTATTCAAAATGACATTCAGAAAGTTTGTTAACCCTTTAGGTGTTTCACAGGAATAGCAGCAAAGTAAAGGAGAAAATGCAAAATCTTAATTTTTTACACTCACATGTTCTTGTAGACCCAGTTTTTGAATTTTTACAAGGGGTGATAGGAGAAAAAGCCCCCCAAAATTTGTAACCCAATTTCTCTCAAGTAAGGAAATACCACATATGTGTATGTCAAGTGTTCAACGGGCACAGTAGAGGGCTCAGAAGGGAAGGAGCGACAGTCGGATTTTTGCGAGTTAATTTTTCTGAAATGGTTTTTGGGAGGCATGTCACATTTAGGAAGCCTCTTTGGTGCCAGAACAGCAAAAAAAAAAAAAAAACACATGGCATACTATTTTGGAAACTACACCCCTCAAGGCACGTAACAAGGGGTCCAGTGAGCCTTAACACCCCACAGGTGTTTGACGACTTTTCGTTAAAGTCGGATTTGTAAATGAAAAAAAAAATTTTTCACTAAAGTGCAGTTTTTTCCCCCAAATTTACCATTTTTACAAAGAGTAATGGGAGAAAATGCCCCCCAAAATTTGTAGTGCAATTTCTCCCGAGTATGGAAATACCCCATATGTGGCCCTAAACTGTTGCCTTGAAATACGACAGGGCTCTGAAGTGAGAGAGCTCCATGTGCATTTGAGGCCTGAATAAGGAATTTGCAATAGGGGCGGACACGGTTACCTACAGTAAAACCCTACAGCAGTGTTTTCCAAACAGGGTGCCTCCAGCTGTTGCAAGACTCCCGGCCTGCCAGGACAGTCTATGGCTGTCCGGCAATACTGGGAGATGGGGTTTTGCAACAGCTGGTGGCTCTGTTTAGGAAACAGATGAGATGTTTTTCATTTTTATTGGGGGGACGACGACGTGCAAGAGGGTGTATGTGTAATGTTTTACTTTTTATTATTTGTTAGTGTAGTGTTTCTAGGGTACATTCACACAGGCGGGGGTTCACTGTAAGTTTTCCGCTGGGAGTTTGAGCTGCGGCAGAAAATTTGCCGCAACTCAAACTTGTAGAAGGAAACCCACTGTAAACCCGCCCGTGTGAATGTACCCTGTACATTCACATGGGGGGGGGGCACCCCAAACCTTCAGCTGTGGCAAAATAACTTCCAGAATGCACTGACAGACCTTAAATGCTGGGAGTTGTAGTTTTACAACAGCTGTAGGCACACTGGTGGGGAACCAAACTCTAGCTCAGTGATTCCAACCAATGTGCCTCCAGCTGTTGCAAAACTACAACCCCCAGCATGTACGGTCTGTCAATGCATTCTGTGAGTTGTAGTTTTGCAACAGCTGGAGGCACATGGGTTGGAAACACTGAGTTAGGAAACAGACTATAGCTCAGTGTTTCCCAATCAGTGTGCCTACAGCTGTTGTAAAACTACAATTCACAGCATGGCCAGACAGTCAGGGATGCTGGGCGTGTAGTTCTGCAATATCTGGCCCTTCATATGTTGCACAACTAAAACTCCCAGCATGCCTGGACAGTCTGGGCATGCTTGGAGTTGTAGTTATGCAACAACTGGGGAAGAACAGTTTGGAGACTGCTAAGTAGTGGTCTCCAAACTGTGGCCCTCCAGATGTTGCAAAACTACAACTCCAAACTGTCCAGGCATGCTGAAAGTTGTAGTTCTGCAACATATGAAGGGCCAGATATTGCAGAACTACACGCCCAGCATCCATGACTGTCTGGCCATGCTGGAAGTTGAAGTTTTGCAACATCTGGAGGGCTACAGTTTTGAGATCACCTTATAGTGGTCTCCAAACTGTGCCACTTCAGATGTTGCAAAACTACAACTCCCAGCATGCCCAGACAGTCAGTGCATGCTGAAAGTTGTAGTTTTGCAACATCTGGAGGGCCACAGTTTAGAGACTACTATACAGTGGTCTCCAAACTGTGACCCTCCAGATGTTGCAAAACTACTACTCCCAGCATGCCAAGGCAGCCTTTGGCTGTGTGGGCATGCTGGGAGTTGTAGTTTTGCAGCTTTTAGAAGGCCACAGAGAAGATCACTCACCGCGATCTTCACTGCAGCCTTCTGCACGCCACACTTTCCGGCCGCTCCAATTGCTGTCGATGCCGTCGCCACTGCCGCTGGTCCAGGATGCCTCCACTGGTCCGGGTAAGCCGGACAATGCTCCCTCCTCGCCGCACGTGTTCCCCCCTGCTCTGCCCCGACTTCGATCGGTGGGCAGAGCGGGGGGAAATGAACTCTAACCCCCCCCCACCCCCCTCCTGCCATTGGTAGTCAGTATGACCGACCAATGGCAGGGGATAAGAGGGAGTGGCAACATCATGCTTATTTTCCTGGAGATCGGGTCACCAGTGACCCGATTAGTACGGATCGCGGGCAAATCGCTGGTCTGAATTGACCAACGATTTGCCGCGATCGCTGACATGGGGAGGTCTCCAGACCCCCCCTAGGCATTGCCACGGGATGCCTGCTGATAGATATCAGCAGTCATCCCGGTCCGATCACAGCCCGGCGAGCGGCGGTGAACGGAAATGCGGAGGGCGTATGGATATGCCCTCCGTCCTTAAGTGACGGGACGCGAGGGCGTATGCATACGCCCTCCGTCCCCAAGGAGTTAATAGAATGATATGATTACATCTGATCTCACATGGATAGAGTCACAATTGCCGAACTGAAGTCTTTTTATCTCTTGCACACAAACTTCACCACAGTTTTCAGTTTTATCTTCCTCCAACAGATGTTGGAGGTATCACTTCTAACAAGGAATGCATTTACCAGACCAAAGTTGCAATTAGATTAAAACTCAATCATCCATAAAGTATTATAATGATCTTGAAGTGACCTAATTCACTAATATTATCCATAAATAAAGAAAGCCCTTAAGTTTAATGAAGAAGGGTGGAGGCATTATTATCACCATACATACTACCAACATACTGTTACTGACCAAAGCCTGTTTACTGAGTTACTGAGACCAATATTACCAATAATACCAGTATAGAAGGAGGGAATATTATCACTATACATATTACCATCATACTGTTACTCACCATATCCTGTATACTGAGACTAATATTACCAGTAATACCACTATACAAGGAGAAAATATTCCCCACATACAGTAACCATATACAGTGGGGATCAAAAGTTGAGACATTCTTATAATATGTCAACAAAAGTTAGATTTTATTTCCATCATTTAAACTTTCAAAATAACAGAAAACAAAAAAAAAATGGCATCTGCAAAAGCTTGGGCACCATGCAGAGTTAATATCTTGTACTGCCCCATTTGGCAAGTATTACAGCTTGTAAACGCTTTTTGTAGCCAGCTAAGAGTCTTTCAATTCTTGTTTGAAGTATCTTTGCCCATTCTTCCTTACAAAAGTCTTCCAGTTCTTTGAGATTTCTGGGCTGTCTGTCACGCACTACTCTTTTAAGGTCTATCCATAGATTTTCAATTATGTTGAGGTCAGGAGATTGTGAAGGCCATGGCAAAACCTTCAGTTTACGCCTCTTGAAGTAATCCCCCGTGGATTTCGAGGTGTGTTTAGGATCAGTATCCATTTGTAGAAGCCATCCTCTCTTTAACTTCAGCTTTTTCACAGATGGCATCAAGTTAGTATCCAAAATTTGCTGTAATTTTATTGAATCCATTTTTCCTTCTACTCGTGAGATATTCCATGTGCCACTGGCTGCAATACAACCCCAAAGCATGATTGATCCACCCCCATGCTTAACAGTTGTACAGAGGTTATTTTCATTAAATTCTGTTCCCCTTCTTCTCCAAACGTACCTTTGCTCATTCCGGCCAAAAAGTTTAATTTAAACCTCATCGGTCCACAGAACTTGTTTCCAAAATGCATCACGCTTGTCTATATGTTCATTTGCAAAGTTAAAACGCTGATTTTTGTGGTGAGAACGTAGAAGAGGTTTTCTTCTGATGACTCTTCCATGAAGACCATATTTTTACAAGTATCTCTTTATAGTGGAATAGTGTCCCACAACTCCAGCGTCTGCCAGATCTTTCTGGAGGGATTGTGCAGTCAAACGTGGGTTTTGAATAGTTTTTCTCACAATCCTGCAAGGTTTTCTGTCTGATATTTTTCTTGGTCTTCCAGATCTTGCTTTAACTTCCACTGTTCCTGATGACTGCCATTTCTTAAGTACATTCCGAAACAAAGGATATTGACATCTGAAAACGTTTTGCTATCTTCTTATAGCCTTCTCCAGCTTTGTGAGCGTCAACTATTTTCAGTTTCAGATTTCTAGACAACTGCTTAGAAGAACCCATGGTGCTGATTGTTGGGGCAAGGTCAGATCAGTCTGGGCCTTTAAAATCTTTGAGATTGACATCACCTGGTCTTCCCAGATGATGATTGAGAACAATCCATGACACTGGCAGGTCTCAGCTTTGCATGCTATAAATTCTGCAGGGTGCCCAAACTTTTGCAGACGCCATTTTTTTGTTTTCTGTTATTTTGAAGGTGTAAATGATGGAAATAAAATCTAACTTTTGTTGACAAATTATAAGAATGTCTAATCTGTAATTTGATGCCTTTTGGAGATTTTTCCATCTTTCCTTGGCTTCTTTATGCACATTAATACAAATTTTTACCTGGGGTTCCCAAACTTTTGATCCCCACTGTAGTGGTAGATATCAGCTCTACACAGGCTCTGCATACCATATAAGTGATTACATACATATTCCATCCTCATAAACAATTTTCATATCCTGTTCTTATATCCCGACTTCATAGTCTTCCCTTATATGCTCTACACCTGCCTGCCGGACAGTCAACAGTATGTTTAAAAGTCCCAAGCAATCTCTGCAGCCTGAGACTATCGTGACTGGATGTTCCATAGACTTGGGTGGAACTTCAGTAAAAAGAAAAAAATGGGGTGGATTAGGGTTAATTTAACTCTACTATATTTTTAGTTGGCATATATGGAACATGTGTACCAAGTTTCATCAAAATATCTCAAGCCATTTGGAAGTGATGCTGGAAAATACGCACATACAGGTGTTGAGTTTCGTATATATAAATTGTTTGTTTGGAAAAAAAAACTCTAGCCTTAAAGGGGTACTCCGATGGAAAACAATTTTTTTTCCAATCAACTGGTGCCAGAAAGTTAAACAGATTTGTAAATTACTTCTGTACAAAATCTTAATCCTTTCAGTATTTATCAACTGCTGTATGCTCCCGAGGAAGTTTAGTTGATCTTTTCAGTCTGACACAGTGCTCTATGCTGACACCTCTGTCCATGTTAGGAACTGTTCAGAGAAGAAACAAATCCCTATAGCAAACCCCTCCTGCTGCCCACAGATCCTGAAGTAGACAAAGGTGTCAGTAGAGAGCACTGTGGTAAGACAGAAAATAACTACTCAACTTCCTGTGGAGCATACAGCAGCTAATAAGTACTAGATAGATTAAGCTTTTTTTTATAGAAGTAATATAAAAATCTATGTAACTTTCTGGCACCAGTTTAAATAAAAAAAATAAATAGTTTTCCACCGGAGTACTCCTTTAAGCTGTATGTCTTGCTTTATGGTAACCTGAAAGACACTACCGGTGAATATTAGAGAACGTATTGTTGCAAACTGGCATATATATATATATAGAGAGAGACTCAAGTCTAATAGTTGTCTTGTTCTTACCTGTCAAGGTCACACTTCTGTCTTTCATAGTTTCGCAGCACTCTCAAAACCTGAACATCTTGACTTAGGAAGCATGGGGGTAAAAGTCCATGAATGCCCAACTGCAACCTCTCTTCAAGAGAGAAAGCCATCCCCTAGTAATAGAAAAAAATAACAGAAGCAGGGTCATTTTTTTGGATAAGTTATAAACCAAAACACACAGTAACAATAAGGAGATAATTAGTATAAATATTTATACTGTGACCCATTGTGATCAACATGGCAGAGCCACCAAACTATGGGGGGGGGGGGAACGAAGACTAAGACCAGCGTTTTATATTCCGGTTTTATGTAAAGACTGAGCCCTGTGAGCAGTGCTGCATTTATTAATAAATCTGGTACATTTACAGTGCCCATGCGGCTCAGAGCTGGCAAAGATTTGAAATACAATTTATGACTGTAAAGATCTATTCACACGTACTGTAGCTGTATTCAGTCATTGAGTAGTCAAGCATGCGCAGAATACGTATGAATTAAGCCTGACTAAATGTAAAATAAATGTCCGAAATTCATGTAAAACCACGCCCCCTTTATGTGAAGTCATGCCAACTCTAGTTTGTCAAGAAATGTCCAACCTTTTTGCATCTCTGCTCCATACACTTTGATAAATTTCCCCCATATTTTACGTCTTTAACATTTAACAAATGCCATTTTATTCAGTGAAATAACCAGATCAATGGCTCAGCTTCTCTCCCACACTATACATAATAGATTGTTAAAAAATCTCCCCAACAATGTAATAATGAGGTTAATGCAGTCAAATTTACATAATCAAAAGGCAACAATGCTACAAGTATATCCAGATATTATTACATTTGTCTTTAAGTTGTTAAACTTAAAGGGGTATTCCAGGAAAAAACTTTCCTTTTTTTTATATCAACTGGCTCCAGAAAGTTAAACAAATTTATAAATTACTTCTATTAAAAAATCTTAATCCTTTCAATAATTATCAGCTGCTGAAGTTGAGTTGTTGTTTTCTGTTTGGCAACAGTGCTCTCTTCTGACATCTCTGCTTGTCTTGGGAACTGCACAGAGTAGAAGAGGTTTGCTATGGGGATTTGCTTCTAAACTGTGCGGTTCCCGAGACACATGTCATCTGAGAGGACTTAGACAGAAAAGAACAACTCAACTTCAGCAGTTCATGAGTACTGAAAGGATTAAGATTTTTTAATAGAAGTAATTTACAAATCTGTTTAACTTTCTGCAGCCAGTTGATATATATATAAAAAAAAGTTTTTTTCCTGGATAACCCCTTTAACAATTGTTGATTTGTTGGAAAAAAAAAGTCAGAGACCTATACTTTGCATGGGCTCTTTAAAAAGGAAACAATTTAAAAACTTTTGACATCTTGTAGAGACATGTACTGACCACTAGAGTTGATAGATAAAGAGAAGTGCCTGCTAAGCGTCTTCTTTTATAGCTCTGTGCTGTTTTTTTAAGTAAAAATGACATAAATATATTTTTCTTTTAACAAAAGAAAATGCATTACATGAACCTACCCTTAAATGAGAAAGACAGCTGCATGCTGTATAGATTATAATTTTAAAAGATTTTATAGCCACACCATGTGTATACTATATATGCTGTAGGCAGAAGAGTATTATTATTATTTTTATAACCACAACAGCTACAGTTTTTTTTATGTCAACATGGCTATATGGGATCTGGCACAGGCCCTTCAAAGAACGGATTGGCGGAAGTTGGTTCTCCTCTAATTTTGATGACCTTTCCAAAGTATGCAGCCATGTTTTATAATACTGGACAACAACTTTTCAGAAGTATCCACTATGCTGGGAGGGCACCCCACCAATATCTTCTGTACAAGAGGGAAGAACACAGCAGTGTTCTTCTCCATGTATGTTATGTAAGAGAAGCTAAGGACATAAATAGGGGGCACAAAGCTGCAGTACACTCTCCAGTGAGCCCTAGCAACTGCCTGATCTCACCAGATGCTGATGCCCGCCTTGACCACACGTCACATGATAAGTAAATGATAATAACATCAGTAAATAAATTAATAAATACATACGCTCTAGAAATGTATTTTCATTTGTTTTTCTTAATGGAAAATCAAAAATTTGGAGGACAAAGATACTGGAAAGTATATGAACCCTTTATAATTTTCTATATTACAGCAACAATTTGACCCAAAATTATATCAAATTTTCACAAGTCCTAAAAGTAGATAAAGAGAACAAAAACAAATGTAACTAGAGTAAAATAACTATTAGATTTAGTCATTTATTGAGTAAAATGATAAAATCTTACATATCTGTGAGAGGCAAATGTATGTGTGGCGGCCCAGTATGGGATGGTGTTGCCCTGTACCTTTTCTGCCCTGTCAGGCAGTGTCCCCAGGGCCCCCTGTAGTTGCTTCCCCATTTTTATATATGTTGGATATTAAAAGATGGGTTAAAGCCGAGTGCCCGCAGCGGAGCTAATGGAGGAGATTACTGAAGATCCCCGCCATGGAACGGGACAAGGTGAGTACCTTTGTCATCAGTGTCCCCTGTCATCTGTCGGTATCGACATTTTAGTGCAGGTGACACTGGTAACACATTTCCTTTAAGGTTTTGCCACACACATATATGTGATATTGGATCATTTTTCTCAAGAATTAAATCATCAAGTCTAATATTTTTCACTTGTTTGTTTGATTTGGTTCTCTTTATCTACTTTTGGGATGTGTTTGCAAATCTGTTGTAGTTTTAGGTCCCATTTAGGCAGGATTCCCAAATTTTTAAGCACGATTTTTTCCACCTTGTAGATGAATGAGCACCTGTTCAGTAGTCAGTCAGGCTAGGAACACTGTGCCGCATGAGACATTAGGGATGAAATGTTGCTTATTCATTTATGTAAATTAGAAGCGCTGGGTAACATAGATGGAGATTCAACTCTGGACATTTTACTCAGGTATAACTATTAAGCAACATAAAATAAAGATTTTTTATAGAGAGCTACAAATTTCTATACTTTATATATGATGATGAACTTTTCTTCAACTGTCCGGGAAACAGAGAAGCATAGTTTCAAATACTATGCTATTGAATCTGAGAAACAAGTTAGCCATTCTTCTATATTACAGTAATTGATACTTATTTACCCAGGAGAAAACTACTGGCCAAAATACAGTTCTTGCATAGAAAAAAAATATATTAAATAAAAATAGCAAAGAGCACATTGTGTATCCCAGAGCATCAATGGATAAATATATTATACTTATTAAAAATGCTGAAAAGGGTTCAAGCTTAATCCCAGTTTTAGCTAGAGCAAAAAAATCTAATGAATGCATAAAACAAAAGTCGAATAATGTGGCAGTTTTAAGTGGCACATTAAGACTTTATTGACCTATATAAGCATTAGTAATTCTAAAATTACCAACTTTCAAAAATTATCAAATACCAGAATGAATATACAATAATACATAGTTTATAGATAATTTTATATTTTTTTTAATTCAGCTCCTGATAACCCAATACATGTTTCCAGGACAAACCAGTAAAAAACGTTATAGCAGAAAGTTGCCTGTCATTATTTTATTGAGGTTCTCCCCCCTTACACTTGGGTGCACCTCTGTAATGTAGAGTTATATTTGTACAATGAAGTGGATGAGAACAATAGGTATGTGTGTTTGTTGTTTTAATTAAATGATTCAATTATTAAAGGACTGATTTTATCTAAAAATAGCACCACTCTTATCTATAGGTTCTGTCTAGTATTGCAGCTCAGAATCCTTCAGGTGAATTTAAATAAAAGGGTCTGAAATGCAAGACCAGATACAGTACACGGGCAAGAACGGTAGTGAGTCTGAAAAAAATGCTCATCGCTCCTCTAGTCTGCAGTATAATAGATTTCTCAAACATTCATCTATTTACAGTTTTGTTTGATTCTTATACTTTTCCTTGGACAAAAAAGGCATCCTACAGCAGAACTTCCACCCCTGTGGTAGGACAGACATGAATTTCATTTAAACAATGACCCCAGGGCCATATTTACCACTAGGCACTAATGATCCAGTGCCTAGGGTGGCATTTTGCAGAGGGTAGTAGTAGTGTCAGCCAAGTTCTTCATGATTTGCAACCTTCAGTCCTTAGATCTCCGTTTGCAGCCTCCTATAAATGTATCTAATTGTTTAAGACAGAGTTTGTTGCTGTGTGTAGGACATGCGACCACCTGCTGCACATCATAGCCTCTTGTCACCATGCAAGTAATGCATTAACTGCTGCCAAGGGGCTCTGCTAATATAGTTCTCCCTCTATATTTGACTTTATAACTGCATTCTACTGAGCAGAACAAACTACTTAACATCTATGGTCTTTCTTTATTTATGCCTGTACAATCTGGTATGTCACTGCCTTCCATGAGGATGTAATTCAGAAGATATATATACAGAGTCTCTAAGGGGGTATCATAAGATCGACATTTGTCCCCTATCCACAGAAGGGATAGGGGCCCCAGTGCTAGGAATACCACAATCACTAGAACAGGAACCCACCACTCCAGTGGATACATTATGGAGGAGACTGAATGGACTGTCATTCAAGCATGCATGTTTCCACTCCATTCAAGGCCAACAGGGCTAGCAAAGATAGTTGCTGTCTTGTCGGTCGTATTCTGTGTTATTTACTCAGCTACAGTATATGTAGGTATTTTTCAGTCACTGGTGGTGTTACACAGTCACACTGTGGTGGTATCATTCAGGTATTAGTGGTTCTTATCCAGTCGCTATATAGGGTTGTTTTCTAGTCATGAGTTATGAGTGGCGTTTACATTTATTAATAGTGCAACTGATAACAATTATACATATTATGATGATTATTGGTGAGTGTTAATGTGACCTTTGATGGGGAATTATTTAGGGTTAGTGCCTGGGCAGCATGAGCCATAATACAGCCCTGAATGACCCCTTCCTTGCTATAAAGGCTGAACTAGCCTATCTATATCTCTTAGTTCCAACAGGACTAACCCACCATAGATAGTTTTACTCTTTTTTTTTATAGTAAACACAGGTATAGAAGGGGCTATGAGGCTTTATAGCATTAACAAGGTGCCATTACTAAAGGAAACCAGATAAATGTTAAAAGTCAAAACTTTTGGCATCAAGTACTAGGCCATGAACAAATACTGGTATTATGACCTGCTAAAACCAGCAAAGGTTAATAGCATCAAATCACATTGTACTTTGAAACTTACAACTTCTGAAACAGTGCCACCTGTTAAGCCTCGGGACATCGTTGGTTAGTATGAAGGCCAGCTTCAGTATTATATAATAGAAGAAAGATTTCTTTTCCTTGCACAGACAGATCACATTTAATTTTTTAATATAGAAGTGGATTAATTACAGCAAAAATAGATACGCTTCAATGAGAAAAGACAATTGCATCTGGAAACTGAATGTGTGTGAGTATTTTATTAGGGGGAAAAAACTCAGCACCTGCAATCTAGTGTGTAAAACGGGGATTGATTTTTATTACTATAAAAACACTGTCTTTACTATGGCAAATGGCATTGCATGAAATGGAATTTTTATACACAGAATCTGCAGCTGGCCAAATAAATGCCATCACCAACCGTAACATAAACAGAAAAAAAATCACAATGGACTGTGGAAACACTGTCTTCATTATATACAAGAAACTGTGAAGTAAGGAGACAATCCCCAAAAGAGATGACTATGTTGCTGCTTTTAATATTTAAGGCTACTTCACACTATGGATATTCCCAGTGCAGCGGCCCCACCTGCACCACACAGACCTGTGCCATAATCATTGATAGCAATGCATCTGCACAGATTTCTGCCAAAATAATGAACATTCTTTATGCAGCTCTGAAATCTGAAGTGTAAATGGGTTAAAGGGGTATTCCGCTGCACCCATCGCTCTGAATATTTTGTTCTGAACGCTGGGTGCAGACGACGGGGGTCATGACGTCACGCCCACAAAACTCGTGCTGTCATGCCTTGCCCCGTCAATGCAAGTCTATGGGAGGGGGCGTGGTAGCCGCCACACCCCCTCCCATAGACTTGCATTGAGGGAGCATAGTGTGACGTCAAGAGGGGCATGGTCATGACATCACGACCCCCGCCTCCTGCACCAAACATATGCCAGGTGCTGCACTGATCGCGGGGATCCAGGCTGCGGGACCCCCGCTATCAGACATAGGGGATAAGATGTCTAGGGGCAGAGTACCCCTTTAATGGAAAACCCATTTATACTCATTCATGCAGCAACATTTCCATGCTTGGGTGTGGAATGGGTCAAACCATAAAGGGAATTGGAAAGAATTTAATAGCAATTTTTGTGCTTATATTTGTGCTAAAATGTGTCAAATACCTAACATTTTTCTTCAATTGCCTAGGAACCTGTACCAATCAGCCATAACATTAAAATCACTAACAGGTGAAGGCACCTGTCAGGGATTGTGATATATGAGGCAGCAAGTAATTATTAAGTTCTTGATGTTCATGTTTTGGAAGCAGGAAAAATTGGCAAACATAAGGACCTGAGTGACTTTGACACAAGTGTGATGGCTAGACGACTGGTAAAGAACATCTGGGGTATTTCCAGTATGCATTGCTTCGCACCAACTGCAGAAGTGAGCAGACTTCAGCGGCATGACTTCTGTTAGTTATTAATACTTTATCCTTAAGCTTGGCAAAGAATACAGTACTTGCTGGCGCTACCCAGTTCTCTTACCAGAAAATTAGTTTCAAAATACAGCCACTTTAAAATGGTATGGTGGCAGAAAGAAGCTCCTCTCACCAGGGAGTGGGATCTTCAAGGTGCCATCTCCTTCAAGGGTTGGAGACCTCACAGGACAAGCAGCAAATCAGCAAGAGAGGAGGGAGGTGGAATAAGTCAGACTCCACTGTAACTCCTCTGAGACCGATGCTTATTAAACATCTATGTGGTAGCGGGGTGTGATGAGGGCAGATGTTGTTACCCTAGGGGCAGGTGGCATTAACCCCTTGTATTCGTGATGCTAGGGTGTGGTTTAGCCTATAACCGCCCGAAGGTATACCGCTGGATCCTGGGCTAGGCACGGGGGCAATAAAGACTCCAATGCCAAGTTACGGACAATGGTAGCTTTACTGAGGGTAGACAGTTGGTTCAGTCTATACAGTTCAGCCAGGGCCCAAGGAGATGACCAGTGATGCAGAGACCTTAATGGCTTTCTGGAACTTGTAGTAGGACTGGACAATTGAATGCAGACCACGCTGACTTGACAGATGACAGGGACTGACTTGACTTGACTCATAAAGCTGTGACTTTAGCTTACTTGAATTCATGGTTGCTGCAGGACTTGACTTTGAGGCCTCCAACACTCTGGACACACACACTAGGCACGATTGCACTGGACCTCAGCAGGAAGCAAGAGCTAAGAGCTCCAAGAGAGCGAGCTAGCTCCACCCAGGGCTTATAAGGGGGAGACTAGCAGGGAGCTCATAGGTCACTCACTATATGGATCACCTGGTCACTGGTACCTCCTGGGTAATAATCACATGACATAACTCTTAAAGATACAACACATTTTATAATAAAATACACTGCAGAACATATGTACAGGGGGAAAGAGGTACAAGGGGCCCTGGAGACACTGAAGGAGGCTGCCTGACAGGACAGCAAGGGTACGGAGCAACATCTCCTGTACTGGGCCATCACATCTACATCTATCTGTCAGGAATAATAATTTATTACAATATAATTATAGCAGAAGCATATGATCTAAAAGACTTACAGTACCTAGAGAGGGAGACATGATGGCTTTCTACCCAGATTACATCTCTTTTTTGTAAAAAGGTGTCCCCATTTGCTGACTATCAGGAGAAGACAGAAATCTCCAGCAGCTGCATGCAATGCTGTATTCCATTGTCATTTAAAGATAAATGTGCTTCATTGACAATCCTTGGTGGTTGATCATCATTAAATTCAGTTGACAAGAACTAACCTGAATGTGATGCCTTCCATACCCTGTCTGATTCCCTTCCCTTACCCACCCTCTTCCTAACTCCTAAACCTACCCTTCCATTGTTTTTTCCTTTTATTCGAGTAGCAGGAATTTACTCTTCAGACTGTACATCACATGTGGATATCTGTCCACATGGTAGACCTAGCAGGACTTGCTACAACCTTTTATTGACTGTTTTCTGCATTAATCAGTTTCAGGAACACTTGTACTCCAGCCCTTCTACTATAAACTGGTTTTGTTATGTTGCTATGTACTTTTTGTCTTATGGGGAAAAATATTGCTTCATGTTGTATCTGCCCTGCATACAGTCCCTATTGTCAGGAATACTGATATACCTTACTGTTTCTTATAATAATGTCTGATGCAGTCAGATCTCTTCCATGGTCTATATCTCTTCAGGAAACACACACAACAAAACACAAGCTACATCACATACAACTTTCACATTTACTTCTGTGCAATTAACTATTCTTGCCCTGGCTTAGGTGTGTTAGGTGCTTCATCTGTAATGTATTTCACAATTTCGGAATTTGGGTATAGAAATATCTAAGAACATCACTTAAATTAACACCATTGCTGGCAAGATGTAAACCTAAACTGGCATTGTGATATAAGCTCGCTTTTTTATTTGTTGACAAGTTCAACTTATACAAATCATCTAGATCCCCCAATTTCTGGACTATGTGGAAGATTTATCAATATGTGTTTGTGTGCAGCACTTTACAGCCTTTTTTTTTTGCTGGGTTTTTGGCTTACGTGCTCAAAATTTATCAAAACAGCGCACAGTCTTTTATTAATTTTGCACAAATGAAAAATTCCCTCACAATTTACTGTAGGATGCCATTTTTCTAAGGCAAGGCATAAGTTTGTGCATCATTTTTGCCCCTTTTTAACAATTACTCAGTTAATAAATCTTGTCCACTGCAGAGTCAAGAATGATAGGACATGAGAGAGCACAGAAGAGTACTATCAGACAGGAGAGAGTACAGAGGAGTGCTACAAGACAGGAGAGGGCACAGAGGAGTCCTATCAGACAGGAGAGAGCACAGAGGAGTCCTATCAGACAGGAGAGAGCACAGAGGGTTACTATCAGACAGGAGAGAGCACAGAGGAGTCCTATCAGACAGGAGAGAGAGCACAGAGGAGTCCTATCAGACAAGAGAGAGCACAGGAGTACTATCAGACAGGAGAGAGCACAGAGGAGTGCTATCAGACAGGAGAGAGCACATAGGAGTACTATCAGACATGAGAGAGAACAGAGGAGTACTATCAGACAGGAGAGAGCACAGAGGGGTACTATCAGACAGGAGAGAGCACAGAGGGGTATTATCAGACAGGAGAGAGCACAGATGGGTACTATCAGACAGGAGAGAGCACAGAGGGGTAGTATCAGACAGGCAAGAGCACAGAGGAGTACTATCAGACAGGAGAGAGGACAGAGGGGTACTATCAGACAGGAGAGAGCACAGATGAGTCCTATAAGACAAGAGAGAGTACAGAGGAGTCCTATCAGACAGGAGAGAACACAGAGGAGTACTATCAGACAGGAAAAGCACAGAGGAGTGTTATCAGACAGGAGAGAGCACAGAGGAGTACTATCAGACAGGAGAGAGCAGAGAGGAGTACTATCATACAGGAGAGAGCACAGAGGAGTGCTATCAGACAGGAGAGAGCACAGAGGAGTGATATCAGACAGGAGAGATCACAGATGAGTGCTATCAGACAGGAGAGCACAGAGGAGTACTATCAGACAGGAGAACACAGAGGAGTGCTATTAGACAGGAGAGAGCAGAGAGGAGTACTATCAGATAGGGGAGAGCACAGAGGAGTACTATCAAACAGGAGAGAGCACAGAGGAGTGCTATCAGACAGGAGAGAGTACAGAGGAGTGCTATCAGCCAGGAGAGAGAGCACAGGGGAGTCCTATCAGACAGTAGAGAGCACATAGAAGTGCTATCAGACAGGATAGAGCACAGAGGAGTGCTATCACTATCAGACAGATGAGAGCACAAAGGAGTACTATCAGACCGGAGAGGGCAGAGAGGAGTACTATCAGACAGGAGAGAGCACAAAGGAGTCCTATCAGACAAGAGAGAGCACAGAGGAGTGCTAGCTGACAGGAGAGAGCACAGAGGAGTACTTTCAGACAGGATAGAGCACAGAGGAGTATTATCAGACAAGAGAGATCACAGAGGAGTATTATCAGACAGGAGCAAGCACAGAGGAGTGCTATCAGTCAGAAGAGAGCACAGAGGAGTCCTATCAGACAGGAGAGAACACAGAGGAGTACTATCAGACAGGAGAGAGCACAAAAGAGTGCTATCAGACAGGAGAGAGCACAGAGGAGTGCTATCAGACAGGAGAGAGCACAGAGGAGTGCTATCAGACAGGAGAGAGCACAGGGGAGTGCTGTCAGACAGAAGAGAGCACAGAGCAGTACTATCAGACAGGAGAGAGCACAGAGGAGTACTATCAGACTGGAGAGAGCACAGAGGAGTGCTATCAGATAGGAGAGAGCACAGAGGAATCATATCAGACAGGAGAGCTCATAGAGGAGTGCTATCAGACAGGAGAGCACAGAGGAGTATGATCAGACAGGAGAGAGCAGAGAGGAGTACTATCAGACAGGAGAACACAGAGGAGTGCTATTAGACAGGAAAGATCAGAGATGAGTACTATTAGACAGGGGAGAGCACAGAGGAGTACTATCAGATGGGAGAGAGTACAGAGGAGTGTTATCAGACAGGAGAGAGAGCACAGAGGAGTGCTATCACACAGGAGAGAGCACAGAGGGGTACTATAAGACAGGAGAGAGCACAGAGGAGTGCTATCACACAGGAGAGAGCACAGAGGGGTACTATAAGACAGGAGAGAGCACAGAGGAGTGCTATCAGACAGGAGAGAGCACAGAGGAGTCATATCAGACAGAAAAGATCACAGAGGAGTGCTATCAGACAGGAGAGCACAGAGGAGTACTACCAGACAGGAAAGAGAGGAGGGGGGTACTATCAGACAGTAGAGAGCAGAGAGGAGAACTATCAGACAGGAGAGGACAGATAAGTGCTATCAGACAGGAGAGAGCACAGAGGAGTGCTATTAGACAGGATAGAGCACAGGGGAGTCCTATCAGACAAGAGAGAGAGCACAGGGGAGTCCTATCAGACAGGAGAGAGCACAGAGGAGTGCTATCTGACAGAAGAGAGCACAAAGGAGTACTATCAGACAGAAGAGGGCAGAGAGGAGTACTATCAGACAGGAGAGAGCACAGAGGAGTCCTATCAGACAAGAGAGAACACAGAGGAGTGTTAGCAGACAGAAGAGAGCACAGATGAGTGCTAGCAGACAGGAGAGAGCACAGAGGAGTGATAGCTAACCCTCATTTACTGGACTTTGTCCATGCCTGTTCTTTAGCTTGGACAAAGACATTATTTTATAAGCCATGATTTCTATAAAAAGGAAATACAATTTTCTTATGAAGTATATTAGAAAGGTTAATGTTTTGCCAAGATTTACAAAATATAAAAATATATTTGTATGTGACAGCGCCCATTTAAGGTTAACAGATTGGCAGACTTCCAGAGCATAATGATAGACATGAATGGATGGGGCGTGGTGTGATGTCACTAGGGGACATGGCATGATATCACTTCTCCAGTCCTGGAAACACAGAGGTTTCCGAGACTGGAGCAGCTGCCCAGCATAGAATGCGGGTGCTGCACGGAGATCACAGGGGTCCCAGCTGCAAGCCCTCCCACGATCATACATCTTATCCCCGTATCCTTTGGTTAGGGGATAAGATGTCTGGGGCCGGAATATCCCTTTAATAAGACATAGATCAAAGAGTGCAGCTTTGCTACAGCCTGGACACTGCTAACTGTGTACAGGCTGACCAAAGCAATTGCTCTTTAGTAATTGTGATGAATGGGGTGTCTGTTTAGAAATGATTTTCGCAATAAAGGGGCAACAATAGAATAAAATAGATTAAAAAATAACCTCAAAATCACATATATTTTGTAATAAGAAAAAGAAAAATTTTTATGACAGTTACACTTTAAGTAAGTAATTTAATAAGATGTAACTCAGGCCTCATAAACGTTCTAGAGTCCCAATAAAATACTCAATTTGTTGAGCTGTCTGAAATAGATCATATAGAATACTACAAATAACATCTTTATGGCAATGCTTTGTCCATAAGCACTCTTTATAACTCCCCCAATATTCTGAGGTCTCCAGATCTGCTAGATTCATTTACAAACATTTAAAATACTCAACTTCTCTGGACAAACAATGCTTTGCTGTTCATGAGTGACATTATTTCCCATAGAAAACCCACCAAAATGTGCTGTATTTGTAAATGTGTTTTTTGACTAAATGATATAAAACTGGAGGAAATCATTTGGTTTTGAAGTCTTGGCCACCAAATGCTAAGTCAGACAGCACATCATGCAACATAACACAGATAACTAGAAAACCAGGAATAAACCCAAACTCAGATTTTTAACACTATTTTGACAAAGAAATCACTGATCTACAACTTGTGTTTTAGATCTATTAAGTCATAGAGCTGGGAAACCTGTGGATCCGGGCTGCGTAGTAATTCTATTAATACAAAAAAGTCTTTCTGCGGGACTGCAAGCAGAGACCGTCAACACATAAGGATAAAAAAAAGAAACAAAAATGTAGCTAGCACCTAAACCCTATACACAAGTAAACGCTGCTGTGGCAAGTACAAAACATGTAAAAAAAGAAAATGGCAGCAGCACACAGTCAACAAAATTAAGGCTCTTAGCGCACTTTTTGATCCAAACGTGTCCCCCCCATCCACCACGCGGAGGTGACCTCATATCGGATGGGACCCTGACACAAATACTGAGCCTAACACTCATAACACTCACCTCTGCTGGGCATATAGCCTCTCACTGGGTGACATTCTGGATCCATTATCAATTTAAATGAAAATATCTCCTGTGAAATAGGGGAGGGGATGCATGGCTACAGAGGGAGCCGCTCCCTCTGTAGCCGTGCATCCCCCCTCTATTTCACAGGAGGTGGTTTGGATTGATAGTGAATCCAACATGTCACCCAATCACAGGCTATATGCCCAGCAGAGGTGAGTGTTATGAGTGTTAGGCTCAGTATTTGTGTTAGGGTCCCATCCGATATGAGGCCACCTCTGCGTGGTGGATGGGGGGGACACGTTTTGATCAAAAAGTGCGCTAAGAGCCTCCATTTTGTTGACCATGTGTGCTGCCATTTTCTTTTTTTACATGTTACATAAGGATAAAGACAGTAACACAGCATATATAGACGGTAATGCATTTCTGAGGGGATTTTATTAATAGAATTGACATGTAAATTCTTTTGACGGAGGCCAGAATCGGGATTTACACTGCAAATGTTTCCCCCCATGGAAACTCTGCTATGTGCACAGTGCAGCAGAATCCCTTTGAAAGCAGTAGGACTCTGCTGCAACAGAATTTCCAAGCTAAATACATCCGCTGGATTCCGCTAGAAAATGTTGTTGTGTGAACATAGCCTAATAGTGCGCAGCATTTTGAGTGTTCATCGTGCCTCTTCATGCCTCATGTATCAATATATTTACAATATATTGTAACAGTGAATGATCACCACATGTTGTCGTATAATCTCTTCACAATCAGTAGCTCTTGTCAAATAAGCAGTTGAATTGCTGAATTGCATGGATTATTGATCCATCTAAGGCAGTCCTAAAGGTTCTCATGTAGAGTATGTTCAATAATGGTTGCTTGAACGCCTGTTCAGCTGACAGCTATTAACCCCGATTTCTCCATACACATCCACACCAGGCTCGGCCAATGATGCATATGACTTCAATGGAAAGGGGTGACAAAGCTACTGCTAGACACCTCTGGAAGAGGCCTATCTCTGGGAAAAATAATGATTGGGCATTACATTTTAACATGCCCCATTTACCTCTGTCCACATTTTAATTATCTGTTATACAATGTAAGGGTCAATCAATGAAAAATATTTTCACCATGTTAGATCTCAGTTGGACGTCCAAGAATTGTACCAAATACCAAAAGAATTCATAATACGACATATGGTCTTATTCTGACATACTTGATACTGGCACTACAGTGGTCCTTTACCAGATTAAACATGTTAATATTACAATTCTGTGTCATTGGAAAACGTACTTCTTTCCAGTGACTCTCCACATGTGGGGTCCTGATGTATTCCTTGTCCTGATTATTATAGTAACTAGGTCACCCATAAGCCCTCTCAGATGACTGTCTGCAGACTTCTTGGTCCTGATCCCTTCCCCCATCCCATGTGTGACAATGATGGCTCTTCAGTATGCAGTGTTTGTGTGTGGCAGCCTGTAACATTTTCCGTTAAAACAGACGGGGGCACTAATTGGCAACTGAAAGGCTATATGTCTAACTTTACAAAGACATCACTAGAATTGGACTGGGCAAAGGTGTGGCATGACATAAATTGGACAAGGTTAAGTAATGTGTTATTGAAGGGTAATCCAAAACTTCCAGCGCAAGCTCAGTAACATCCAAAATCAAGCGTGTCTGATGTGCTGCTTGTGTTTTGACAAAAGACAAGTGTTTTGCTACAGAAACAGATTGTGACACGTGGTAGGCTTTTATGTGAAACCTGAAATGTGTCCAACATTAACATCAGAGGCCTGTGTTTAAACTGATTTTTTTTTTGGAGGAACTGAGGAGCCATTGGCAGTATATTTATTTTAGTTTTTGTGCTGAATTCTTGGCTGTACCTTCCTAGGAATTTTACATATATTCAGATGTTTTAAATGTTTCTTTACACAGGGAAAAAAAGAATAGAATTCTTCAGGGTTGAATTAAGTTTGGAGAAGACCTCTGCGCATAAAAATGTAGTGGTAGCCCATGTCCCTTAGTGCGGACGAAGGTCAGTGTGCAGAAATGCGCGTTGGAGTGGCGTCATCCCGGCCCTACATTGCACTACTGACCATCTGGTCTTTTGTGGGTATTATTTCTATGTATTCAATATGCTGGCACTTTGCACTTTTTGTTATTATCTGTGACCTCTAGCACACGGCACTTTAATGTATAATACACTTGCTTGTATGTATATATATTAGTTGCTGGTGCTTATGTATAGTCACCATTACTACATCAGTAAGTACTATGCACCATGATTACTATCTCTGTATGTAGGGTGTCCGGTGATGCCGAATGTGTTGATGTTTTGTTTCCTCCTTTATATATGTGTGCTTGGTTTTAATGCATACCAATAAAATGTAGCATTTTATGTATATTCAATGACTCCAATTTTCTCTCTTTGGTTTTTTTTGTGTAAGTTGGGAGTCATGCGTCTACCTATAGGCTATATCTATAACATAGGGGGATATTACAGTGGTCCTTATAAGTACCACATATCTACTACCCTTCATGTTCTCTGTCTGGTTTTTGAGTTTATCGTATTATAGAGCAAAAGGAACAGAGCACAATTAGAATAAAATCAATCAATATAGCTCATGTTTATTTACAGATCTTTCAATGCTTAGGTGCTGGTATGTTCAGTACTGTAGCCTCTAGTGACCATTAGGTGATCCCTAGAGGCTGCACTACAGTTGAAGATGGCACCCAGGACACCGCCAGGAGGGGGAAGTTTTAGGTACCCATAGTGGGGTAGAAAACCCATCATTCTGACAGATGTTCTGCTCCTCTATGGTAAGCAGTGATCTATCTGGTAGTGTTGCTCGCGAATATTCGCAATACGAATTTTATTAGCGAATATCGCATATTCGCGAATTCGCGAATATTCGCGAATATAGCACTATATATTCGTAATTCCGAATATTCGTTTTTTTTTTTTTTTTTTCACAGTACACATAACAGTGATCATCCCTCTGTGCTTCCAGCTTGTGTGGTGAAAATCAGTCTAGGTCTTTTGATTTACTGTCATTCTCTTGCTATGTAAATGGACGTATATACATTAATCAATGTTAAGGCAAAGCCTGTTAGTAGATTCAGCAAGTGTCCACATACAGCAGTTTGTGAGACATATGTAAAGATAAGTATACATAGTACTACATAATTCATGGATAAATTGCAGCTATTTAAATAGTTATGTTTATTAAAAACATAAAAGGACCAGGGTTGATGTTTTTTAGTGAATTGCACTTTTTTATGCAGCTATCAGTTGATTTTATGCTAAACCAAGACATTAATCTCAAGTCTGAAGTACTTAGAGAGCAATAAAGGAGATTATGATTCACCTCATTCCAAAGCCACAAAGTCTTCTCGATCCAGACATGGATTTAATTGTGTAAAGTTAATCTATCACATTTATAAAAAGAAATCTATGTCATAAATCACACACAAAGCATGAATGTCAGCATTATCATTCCAGAACAAAGCAAGATCAAGCTGCTGATCGGTGTATACAGTAGGGCACATACAGATTTATTACTGCTGCTCCATAAAAACTGTCTCCATGTTATCCATGTGCTGTGGAGTTCATGATAAACATCTAAATAACATTTACATATTTCTGATCATCATTAGCTTTAGATGGCCTAAATATAGTTAAACTCTGCACAGCCAGAGTATCCCAGTGGCAGGGAGATTGTGCCGCTGCTAGGGCAGAGAGCTGGCAGTCAGTGACAGCCAGGCTCTCTAGAGAGAAGGCAGGCATGCGTATTAGGGGCTGGTGGAGGCACACTTGTAATATGAGTAAGCTACTTGTCTTATTGTATATTTTTGCTGAATAAGATACCTGCAATACTTGTGAGCCTATAGAGGCTGAGTAGTGTATTTACCCCAGGCTATGGAGGTAGAGAACGGAGATTGTAAAGGGGATATTTTGAATATACACTTTTTATTGACTTGTCCACTGAATCCCCTCCAGCATCCACTGCTAGGTAAATAAATTATGTACATTTACAAATCACCTTCCACACTTTCGGGAACTATAACTTCCAGCATGCTCTGACAGTTGTAGACCTTAGAGAAAATCAGGCAGCTTGTTCACCCACACTTAACCCAGTATACTAGGTTATTTTGCATGTGAAGCGCTGTAAAATGAGGGGTTACTCACTGAAAACCGTTAGTTAGATGTTGCGTTCTTCTTGTATATAGTTTTATTCCTAATGCGCCCCAGTATAGAAAGGAGAAATTTGCCAGCGTGGAAAATGCAGAAAATCCCTGTCAGGATCCGGACTGGTATGCAGCGAGGACACTGGTGGTGGATCCTCTGTGTCAGTGGGGTGATGGCGTTGGCCGTACCAGGGGAACAGAGTCTAAGGGGTTACTGGTTTTCACCAGAGCCCGCCGCAAAGCGGGATGGACTTGCAGCGGCAGGTAACCCCCAGGTCGTTCCACCCGATAGCGACTCAACCCCAGCTGACAGCTGAGACAGGCGCGGTACACAGGGACAAGGCAGAGCAAGGTCGGACGTAGCAGAAGGTCAGGGCAGGCAGCAAGAGTCGTAGTCAGGGGCAACAGCAGGAGGTCTGGGTACACAGGCTTGGGAACACACTAAACGCTTTCACAGGGCACAAGGCAACAAGATCCGGCAAGGACAGGAAGGGGAAGTGGGTTTTTATACACATAGCGCAGGTGTAGGTACTGATTGGGCCAGGCACCAGTTAATGGTTAAATTTCAGAGAGCCGGCGCGCGCGCGCCCTAGAGAGCGGGGCCGTGCGCGCCGGGACAGAACAGCAAGAGGACGGGGCAGGTGAGGAGATTGGGATGCGACCCGCGGGCGGGCGCGTCCCACTATGCGGATCGCATCCCCGCCGGTGACACCAGTGCAGCGCTCCCGTCAGCAGGTCTGACCGGGGCGCTGCACAGAGAAGAACGCCGCGAGCGCTCCGGGGAGGAGCAGGGACCCGGAGGGCTCGGCATAACAATCCCTTTATTGTATAAAATCCAAAAAACAGGACTAGGTAACCAAAATGACGCGTTTCAGGCATGTACCGCCCTTAGTCATGTACTAGAAAACTGGAAGATACATCATATATAGGGCAAGTGATCCGGAAGAGGTACAACACCTGTAAGGGATCACTTAACCCCTTACATGCAGCATACAAGTGAATGCAAAAGCAAAATATATGTAAAAAGACATAATATATAAGCAAACACAAATAAGAATAAGATGTACTAAAAACAAAGCATACATGCACCACAAAATAGCGTACTTAACATAAATTGTTTTAAATAAATACAAAGAATATACCAAAGTATAATTTATTAATAATTGATAAGTCGCAAGCAGTGCAGAATGGATGCACAAATTGGAAAATAGTGGTAACCTGAACCGGAAAATAAGAGAAAAAGAAAAACTTGAACCATAAATAATAAATATCAATAATGTAATAAAACATCTTGTCTCTTGTTTAAACTTGCCAGAGTACGGGTGGCCAAGGTTATGATCCAGAAGACTTCACGGACAATAATTTTTGTCTGTGGTCTCCACCTCGGGAAGGAAAAGAAACCCGTTCAACACCTTGGATCCGTACAGAAGAAGTGTCACCAGAGTGTTTCAGGGCACAGTGTGCTGAGACTGCAGAAATATGACGAGAGTTAAAATGGGGGACATCAGAAAGATGTTTCCGCAGTCTAACTTTAAGTGGTGTAGTAGTGCAACCTTCATATTGTAGCCTACAATCTATGCATGAGATTAGATATACCACATATGTCGTATTGCAATTTATACATTGTTTTGTGGCATAGGTAATCCCAGTAGCATAGGAGGTCACACTATTTCCCACCTGAATTTTAGAGCAGCAAATGCAAACTTAATGTCCGCATCTAAATGTGCCCAGATGACGAAGCCAAGTAGGAACCGATTTATTAGTGCTGGGTAGAAGACTCGGGGACAGCAGTTGTCCCAAAGTAGGGGCATGCTTAGCTACACATTTATACCCACCCGAAATACAGTCGGCAAAAGCAGGATCAGAAGAAATTAGGGGTATATATTTATGAATAATTTTACAGATATCACTGAAATCCGTACTGTACTGAGTGCTGAATACCACTGTTTTTAATTTTTTTTATTTCGTTTATGTACATTGGTATCAAAATCGGGTAGTTTCCGTCTAATGAGGAGAGCTCTGTCTTTATTAGTCACCATATCTGCGGCACGTTGGTAGACCAGGTGGGGTATCCCCTGGCAACCAGACGCCTGTACATGTCATCAATCTTCTGTAAAAAATCTGATTCGTGTTAGGGTTAGATCTAAAAAAGAAGTGGTGATGTAATAATGCTGAACTGTAAAACACAAACTATCAGAGTTAGAATTCAAAAAAGTAGAAAACGATTCAACCTGCTGTTCTCCTGCAGACCAGACGAACAGCAGGTCGTCTATGTAACGACCATAAAAAGAAATGCAGTGTTTAAACGGATCATCATCAGAAAACAGAAACTTTTTCTCCCATCAGCACATAATGCGCCCCAGTGCACTCCTCTCACCGGCATACTTCATTAGCATATGAATGAAGGGGCGATGCCGACGGGGGAATATGGAGGAGACACGGAAGCTCAGCCATCCGGCTCCCTGCCTCCAATGCGTACTGAGTGCATTAGGAATACAACTATTTACAAGCATCTGAGTGAATTCAAATAGAGGAAACAGACATGGTCGCACATTCACAACATGAACAATGATCTAATGCTTCTCAGCAACAATTATTAAACTAACAGGTCGTTAGTGTACTTTATGATCATGAAGTGCAAGCCCACTAGCCACGTCACAGCCACCTGTAAGTAGTGGGTCCCAACATCCCTAGCATAAAATGGCGCAGCACTGAGCGACGACCACCACCGCCGCAACACCAGTGCCCACAGGGGGAACAACCCACTGGCAGAGCAGCCCCAATGCCACTCAAACCAGTCCCAGGGCAGCGCCTCTCCATAGACACGGTGCCGCACCAGCAATGGACACCGCACAGCACCACACCAATGTGAACAAGGTGTAAAAGCTTGCTTACCATGTGCTCCCAGTCAGACTGAGAGGCTGCCAGAAAGGAAGGGGCCCTGTGTAGCTTCCTGCTAATTTATATAGGGCTGGGCTGAGGGGGAGGGGCAGAGCGCAGACCAAGTAAAAACAACAGAAAAACAGGGGGATAGGAAACACAATGTGAATTCAAATAGAGAAAACAGACATGATCGCACACCCACAACATGCACCTTGATCTAATGCTTTTAAGCAACATTTATTAAATTAACAGGTCTTATCATCCAGGGCCATCACGTGATTATTTCTAGCCTCTTCCCATCGTTGGAGCGACCCTACTATTGGAACCATTTCTGGGACTCTCTTTTCCTTAATAACTCTAATAAATTTTTATGTACACACACAGGGTTACAATTCTACTTTTTAATATATATCTCTTGACATGACATTTTACTCTCACTTTATGTATCCAATGTTTTTTTTTATAAATGACTTTATTCATTTTACTTCACATTACCTTATCACACCCTAATAGGGCTTTTCTATACCCGTACACAGGTTCACATTCACATCACCAACCTTTTTATTTTATTATACACCTTATACACCACTCTCACACTACACCCTCATACTTTATTATTAATACCCACTCTTTCATGCCCCTTTTTTACTCATACTATTCTTGTGGTTTTAATAAATTTGTTTCAACAATATTTATCACTAATAGCTACTTATTTACTTATTCAACTATGAGAGTGGCATCAATCATTAAGTTATACCTCATATTTTCTCACTTTCTACATTTCCACACATATAATTGACTCTACGGTCCCCTCTGTTCACTAGGTAGGCATTTACATATGTTCCTTCTCCCTCCCCTCTTTTGCATGGCACTTTCACTTTGGCACTGAGTGTTCACCTTGCACCTGCACGTTTTTTCACAGTCGTCTTCTGTAATAATTTATTCCTCCCCTTTCCCCCTTTCTTTCCCTTTCTTTCCCCCCCCTCTCCCCTCCCCCCCCCCCTCCCCCTCCTTTCCTCCCCCCCCCTCTCCCTCCTCCTTTCCTTCCTTTTTCTTTTGCACGCTATGCATTTTACTTTTGATCCTCGTGTTGTTGTACTGCCATTGTGCAGTGCAGCAGCATGAAAATATCTCAAAAATATGCACTTGCACCTGTATAACATGTGACCCTATTATGGGCAATATATGTACTTACCTAAATTGTGCACTTATTATGTATTTACCTAAATTGTGTACCCATTATGATTTATTGTATTTAGTCCCCGATATGTAATTTATAGTATGGTGATTTGATATAGAAATGAATATATTACATTTATGTCTGAATCGATTGATAAACCGTGCCTGTATATAACTATAATTAACCTTCTAGCACTACGAACTCCCGCGATAGTCGGGATTTCCGCACTTGAGTTACCTCCAGGCCTCGCTTTGATAGCGAGGCTTGGCCTTTTATCTGATAGTGGGACAACTCTGGTATACGATTGGCCCTTACATCCGAGCCTCGCTCTGGAAGCGAGGCTTGGTTGTTTGGTAACGCTGTGGAGCCTTCTGACGCGGCTTCCCGATGTCACATGATGCGTGCTGATAGGTGCATCTGCTCCCGGACCTCGCTATGAGTGTGAGGCTTGGTAGCAGTGATCTATGTGCGACTATGACGCTCTATTTATATCACGTGTTTTAGTCCTTGGTTTTAATTGTCTAAGTCTCTGTATATATACATACCCCACACTCTGTTGACCACACCCTGGAAGAAGCCTTCATTGGTGAAACGTTGGGTGGCAGGTGGCTGTAGCGCTCTACTCCTTGCTCCACTTGGTAAAGTATTTCGTTATTTCTGTCCAGTTTAGGTTTTGCCCTACCTATAATGTGTTATTGATCCCCTGAGGCTTCTTTGTCTGCTCTATGATTTTTTGTATTTACTTGCGGTCCGAGCATACTTGCTGGATCCGACTCTAATACTCAATCTACAACATATGAGCAGCAGCCTCCTTTATTAATCCACGGGAGTCAATACTTATTGTGCACTAATTATTTAACCCTTCTCCTGGCAGACAAGCATAGCCCCCGTTTCTCTCTCAGTACTCTTTGGATTCATGATTATTACTATATATTTATTCTTTTAAATTATTTTAAATGTCTTGTCATTTTGGATTCATGTTAATAAAGTATACTTTGCGATATTTATGTCCTGTTTGACGCCTTTCTTTATGAATTTAATCTATGTCTTGTGGCGTAGGACCTACTGTGTGGGAATTTTTTCTTTTGGTATCAAATCAACAGGTCGTTAATATACAGTTCCAGACATCATGAAAGGGGTTATATTTATGGCTTGACCTTAGGATAATAGTTCAGAACAACACTATATTTTTTGAACCAGTCTGGGACAACAAAATCGAATACATTTTAGAGCAGTTTTTAGAGCAATTTTTTGGGGTAAGGAGTTATTTTTGGTTAATAAAGTAATTTAAAAATATGTCAGGCATCATATTACTGGGGAAGCATAGTCTAGGAACACTTCCCCACTGCAGGGGAAATTTACTTTGGTGCATTACTAATCATTACCATAATTACTATTAAAGGCAATGGATAGATAAGTGCCAGGTCCATTGTGGTACATATATGGAAGTTTCAAGTTGTGGAGCCCTCCTTTTTGTAAATTTATATTTTATTATTATTTTTGTAAAGGACATACAAAGTCATAATCAAGTATTCATAATTAGATATAAATATTACATACGAGTGTAAAGAAAACAAGAGTGATGAGGAAACTTGAAACTCCTCCTTATTGATATCCATATGCCCTCATTGGAAATATGGACAGGGGTTGTCATGGTGAGGCAAGCCCTTTAAGGTGCCTTTTTATATAAGGCATAACCATAATGTGACTATTGTTACTATTCGTACATAATGAATTCAATGTTTTCAGTCCAAATATTGTATTCCTGTTAAGTAAACTTCTGCTTCTAAAGCTGCATAAAATAGCAAATATGAATACATACGTTTTTCACTAGAATTCAATTTCACGGTTGTTAAACGGTAACAGTGTTTCATATTTTAAGTAGTTTCTAATGACATGTTGATGTTTGTTTGTTTTTCTAAAGATTGCGTTTGACAGAACAAGTTGGACATGTAGCCGTGCAGTCTGTCTTTTTGTAATGTTATATTATATTTCTCTTTCATCATTATAATACAAGCCCTTCCTTTGAACTGTGCTTTGCAAAATTGTTAGTTGCTAGTACATATTTGTATCCATAAACTTCAAAGAGCATTAACAGCTGTGTAAAGCATACACATCAGATATTAGGTGACAACACGTGACTGAATTAGCGCAAAGAATTATTTATTGTGAAAAGAAAAGAAATGACAGGAGATGGTTGCTTTAACCCCTTAACGACAATGGACGTAAATGTATGTCATGGTGACGTGGTACTTAGCGCACCATGATGTACATTTACGCGCCAACATGATCGCGAGCACCGGAGAGGTGCTCGGTGCTCGCGTCATGTCCGGCAGGTCCCGGCTGATATCTGCAGCCAGGGACCCGCCGGTAATGGCTGACATCCGCGATTGCACGGATGTCTGCCATTAACCCCTCCGATGCCGTGATCAATACAGAACACGGCATCTGCGGCATTGCGGTAGTTTGAATGGACGATCAGATCGCCCGCAGCGCTGCCGCGGGGATCCGATCATCCAGTATGGCGGCCGGAGGTCCCCTCACCTTGCTCCGGCCGTCTCCCGGGGTCACCGATAATACTGAGCAGTGCTGTGTCCTATACATAGCACTGCACAGTATTAGCAATCAACTGATTGCAATGAATAGTCCCCTATGGGGACATAAAAAGTGTAAAAAAAAAAAAAGGAAAAAAAATGTAAAATAAAAAAGGAAAAAAATTTGAAAAATCCCCTCCCCAATAAAAAGTAAAACGTCCGTTTTCCCCATTTTACCCCCCAAAAAGCGTAAAAAAATTATTAATACACATATTTGGTATCGCCGCATGCGTAAAAGTATGAATTGTTAAAATATATAGTTAATTATCCTGTACGGTGAACGGCGTAGACGTAAAAAAAAAAAAAAAAAAGTCCAAAATTGCTGCTTTTTTGTCATAAAAAAAAATTATAACAAATGAATAAAAAGTAAAACCTAAGCAAAAGTGGTACTGATGAAAACTACAGATCATGGCGCAAAAAATGAGCCCTCATATCGTCCCATATACGGAAAAATTAGAAAGTTATAGGTGGTCAAAATAGGGCAATTTCAAACATACAAATTTTGTTAAAATGGTTTGAGATTTTTTTTAAGCGGTACAATTATAGAAAAGCATATAATCATGGGTATCATTTTAATCATATTGACCCACAGAATAAAGAAAACATGTAATTTTTACCAGAAAGTGTACAGCGTGAAAACAAAACCTTCCAAAATTTGCTAAATTGCATTTTTCTTTTCAATTTTCCCACATAAATAATATTTGTTTGGTTGCGCCATACATTTTATGGTAAAATAAGTGATGTAATTACAAAGTACAATTGGTGACACAAAAAGCAAGCCCTCATATGGGTCTGTGGATGGAAATATAAGAGAGTTATGATTTTTAGAAGGCGAGGAGGAAAAAACGAAAATGCAAAAATAAAATTGGTCCTGTCCTTAAGGGGTTAAGAGCACTTGTCATTACAGTAAGGATCAAATTTAGGCCCCATTCAGGTATCAGACTGCCATCAAAAAGGCATTTAAACATATACCAAGGTACGCTTACAGCACAGCCATAGGCTTCAATAGACCTTATGTAATTTAATTGTAGATATGTCTACTCTGCTTTATACATTTTATAGAGGGATACAAATGTGTAGACTACCATGCTTTTTGATCCCTCAAATAAAATCTTATCAGGCGTGAAACAGACTGTGGATTGCCACAAGTAAACTATGTTTTGTCTATTGTAGCCTATGGCCAGCACTGGACAGTAACTGAAATTCAGTCCTGGCATTTTAAAGCAAACAGTCCTGCTGGTGAATGTGAAACATTTTTTTTGTTTTTTTTACTAATTTTGTGAAGGTAGTGATTTATTCTATCCTTTACGGGTACTGGCCCAGACTGCTGAACCAGGATAGTGTGGCTCTCTACTACTATACTAATGCCAAGCCAAAAAATAAAACCCCTTTTATAATGTCTGGAACTGTAAGGGTTCACTCACACTACGGAATCTCCACTCAGGGCATTCTGGGTGGAGATTCTGTCTGGATCAGGTGCCGGAAAAACAAACAAACAACAAGGACCTAAAAAGGGTCAAAGATCCTTCAGAAACATGTATCACTAAATATTAAAAACAATAACTTTATTAATGGTAATACAGGTGCGTATCAAATAAAGGGAGCTTAAAAAGAAAATACCTAATAACCCCCACAATGTTTAGCGCTTAAATGCAATGAAACTTTATTCACGTCGAATATAAGACGCACCCAATTTTAAAGGTGCAAAATCTAGTAAAAAAAGATTCTGAACCCAACAGTGATCTTCAACCTGTGGACCTCCAGATGTTGCAAAACTACAACTCCCAGCATGCCCGGAGAGCCAACGGCTGTCCGGGCATGCTGGGAGTTGTAGTTTTGCAACATCTGGAGGTCCGCAGGTTGAAGACCACTGGTAGGAGGTAATACTCACGTGTCCCCGGCCCGGCGCTCCGGACCCGTCACCGCTGCCCTGGATGTCACTCCATCGCTGTCGCCGTGTCCCCGTGGTGTTCCCGACGCTCCAGACGTCTTCTTCCCCGGGATCCACGCTCTCAGTCGCCATCATCACGTCGCTACGCACTCCGCTCCTATTGGATGACGGGACAGCATGCGCGACGACGTGATGATGTCGAAGTAGAGCGCCGGCCATGCAGGGGATCCCGGCACGGAGCAGACACCGAGGAGGCAGGTAAGGTTCCTCCCGGTGTCCTGTGAGCTGTTCGGGATTCCGCGATTTTACTGCGGCGGTCCCGAACAGCCCGACTGAGCAGCCGGGTTAGTGTCACTTTCGCTTCAGACGTGGCGGTCAGCTTTGATCGCCGCGTCTGAAGGGTTAATAGTATTAGTCGCGTGTCCCGGCCGTTGATGGCCGCAGGGACTGTCGCGATAGGTGTGTGGATTCGCTGTATAAGACGCATTAACTTTCCCCCCCCCCCCCAGTTTTGGGGAAGAAAAAGTGCGTCTTATACGGCGAAAAGTACGGTATATGTTATATACAATCCACCACACTGGGCTTATCCTGAATGAATCCAGGGGGCGTAATCGTCCTCTACTATTCTCATAGGATTATTAATGCCCCTGTCCCCTGTAGCTCTACAGGAGTATTGTGAATTGGTGACAGTGTACCTTAGGAAAGTCTGCCCAATATTAACATGCCACCCATATGCCCCCAACACTTCCTCAGGGTAACAGTACCTCTATAGCTATATTTGTATACAGGTAGATGTAACGTAGAAAGCAGCTTGAATGATTGGTTATTATTTGTATGTATTATACTGCCCGCAGGTGACTTTGTGATGCACCACAGTCCTAGGCAGCTAACTCACTATCAGAGCCACTTATGCACTGTAGTCTCAGATTTAACTATCACTAGGGAACCAGGCACTGCTAAGTAAAAGCTACACTTGTTCATACTCACCATGTTTCGCCACTTGTATGTGGCTTTATCAAGGAGCTAACTGCCAGCAGTATTCCAATAGACTGCAATTCCTTTCAGAGAGGACTCCACAGAAAGAATGAACATGTTTCTTTTTTATTTGAGTCTGGGGTCCGTAATTTCTGTAGTGTGAATGGTGCAGCAGAATCCTATTGAGGATAGTGGGAGGCTGCTCCACCATATTTTCCAAGCAGAATTCCACAATACATTGTGTGAATGCATGCTGGGACTTATAGTTCCTCATGAAGGGGAAGGGTTTAACTGTGATTTGGAAATGTGCCTCCAGTTCTTGCTATCTGGCCCCTTGGGGCCCCCTTTGTGGCTAAAAAGCTGTTTAATCACTATTGAGGATTCTCCCTCTCTTCCAAGGCCAGACTACAGCAGTACTCTGGGGGTTACTGCAGAAAGTACTGATGCATTGAGATGTGACCAACCATTAAAAGGCTTGCTTTCTACACACAGGCATGGCAGTGGAGGTGGGATCTGATGGAGACTTTAAAATGACAAATACAAGGCTGACTGGCGCTACATTGCACTATGCAATTTACTACAGACAGTAACTAATAGGCTGTGAACTGCAGGGAGCACTTTGGGCTGTAGAGGAGAACAGCCCATTTAGGACAACGGCCCATCCGGCACTTGCTAGAATTGCCAGATGGGCACTCCGGCCCTGCTGAACGGTCTCAAGAGATTTATGAAATCAATGTCTCCATGAATGCAAAATATTAACTTTAGATCGATAAACTGTCAGCTTTATCTCTGGTGGCTTTATTATCTATGCTGTCTTTTATGCCATTTTAGAAAAGATAACATAGCCACAAGGCTGTGATTGTTTAAAGACTAGGAATGTGTGTCCGCATATGAAGAGGAGTAATCTCTGTAATCTTAGAAACAAATTACTCTTCCATTTATCAAGCATCAGTCAAATCCTTCAGTGTATTACCAGCCTATTGGAAATGTTATATGCCATATAATAGTGCAGAATATATTTCCAATCCCCTGCACAGCATAGATAAGATGTAAGTGAATACTCACAAGCCAGAATTTATAAATGCAATAAAATGAAGGGAGAATGCATCTAACTGACTGCTACCTGACCTAAGAAGGGCTAGAACATAAGAGCCTTTGTAATCCAATGGGCTGCTCTTGTGCACCGGACCAGAATACTAGGTTGACTGCTATTGGCACCTCAGTCACTAAAAGGTCAATCTTTTTGACACCAGAAAAATAGTAGTGTACAAATTAAATCTCCTCATTAAGCTTAAAAGGAACAACATGTAGACTATGGCATTCATACTGTACACAAAAAGCAATTCAGATGCCACTCTTTCAACGACCGCTATAAGAGGTCACAACGTAAATATCTTTAGGGGCACAAGGAACGTTCTCTCCTGTGTGCACAGCTGGGACTTACACACTCAATTGATTTGTTGTTTGGAGATGATGGAAAATAAAACTTTCCTGTTAAGTAGAGGCCTAGAGCTATACTACAGCGCTGCTTGGGAGGAGACTGATATACACCCACAAAGACACCACTTCATGTGTAGAGTATCCCTTCAGCCCTGTTTTTGTTTTACCTTCATTTCCTATTTTCCTGACGTATTTCCTTCTACTAACACTTTTTGAAGAGTTTGCAGATAAAGGCGCCCGCACTGTTTTCATTTCCCATTAGACATAAATTACAAGTAAGGTTTGGAGAAGGTACAGTGCGCTATTGAGCCCAATCCATTATTAAGGAACAATGTCCAGTTGTGCATTCACTGAAAACAGGTTCCCACTTATAGTTACTTATTAGGAGACGGAACTAAGTCTGAACAGCTATAGATTGTTCTTACATGATCGCAGATGATTTCTAATATATAACATATCATTCAATGATATTTCACAAGCGTGCTGATGTTCTTTGATGTTCACCCTTAAACACTCGCACATATAAGTCATAATGATGGCCTTTACTGTCAAGATTGTCAATTTTGGTTTAAGCCTTTTATTAGATATATCTGCTTTTGTTTTCAACTATTTATTATTAAGTCTTATAAGAGTTACAAAACAAAGTTTCATGAAAAGAAACACAACATAAAGAAATAACTTTACAGTCTATCACATTTTTATTGATTTTTTTCTTGTTTATTTATATATTTATAGATTTTTTTGCATACTTTCCTAGCTTCCTGGATTGAAGTGCTTGCTTTTTATGTTGGATCAAGGAAAATTGCTTAAGAAATTTCTTCCAGGAAAACCACTAGTTGCACTTCAGTCCATCCTTTTTGGTCCCAACTATGTCAAATCTCTGGACGGTTTTCGCTCTTTTTTTGTACTACTTAGGTTCTTATTATTATTTACGCAATTATGTATAACTTTTGTACAAAAACAACATGTTGGCGCAAGATAACACAAAACAATTTCTAAGGTCTTGTGAAGTCCATGCCTTAATAGTTTTTTTTGCTGTTGGCAGCACAAATGAAACCTACTCAATATTTTAATGTTATGGCTGATCAGTGTACTGTATGAGGAGAGGATGATTCCACACTGCCCTTGTCTGAGTGGATTTTTTTTTTTTTTTTTTACAGAGTAAACAATATGTGTAGATCACTGATAACCCAAGGGATCTCTTTCTTTACACCCATTAAAAAATTACACTAGGCCACTGGCCCAAAACAAGGGTAAACAGCTTCTGGGGCATTTGGTAAATGTCCTGCTCAGGGCTGGTGAACTTGGAAAAGAGTTCAATGTGGCATTTTGAACAACATTCTTACATTCTCATGTGCAAAGAGGTACTCAACAGGATGAAATCAACAATTTACTGTGTCAATTATTTTGACTTGACAACTGCTTTTCTTTTTGGTGAGAATTGATGTGGATCGGGCTACCTGAGGCTCTTCACCATGATGCCTGTGCTAACGGGGCCCATCGGCATATGCTACTTCTCCCCATAACAATTGAATAGAAGGTATATTTACTTTTTCACAATACATGACAACAAAATATATGTAGTCAATAGCTCGGCCACTTTTATGTGCTACTTACGACCTCCAGGTGAATTATTTGGCCACAAGAGAACCCTGTGCATAGTGGACAGGAAAATTATAGACATTAGACACTTTACATTTGATAGCTACTATGGACTGAATATAAATGTATTGTCTATAAGTTAACAGTCCTAGCTAAATATGGCATATGACTATTTTCTGTACTCAAAATATAATATGTACATTACTCACTTCATTATGCAATGAACAACATTTGCTGAAGACTAGACAATAATAGTATGTTTTTGACTATTGACTTTTACATGGGTGCTATGTTACTCTCTATATCTAGCAGGCAGTTGACCTTGGGTAGACTGTTGAGACCTGCGCAGCACCACCTCTTGAGGGTCAGGAACTGGAGGGACATCTGGAAGCTCCGCAGGTACTTCTTCAGTAGACACTGGAATTCGAGCTTGATGTGGAACTGGATCCAAAATTGGCTGTTTGGAGATGGCTAGTACTGTGGGAGCCAGTGCATAGGCTGGAATTGCAGTTATCACCTCCGGAGCTCTTGGAGCCAGCACATAAACTGGGGCCAATGGAGATAAGCCAGGAGCCAGAGGTTAACAGATGTAGTGGGTTGAGTGGGTGAGAACATAGGAAAATCTGTAGAGGGATGTATCCCTTCGCCAGGAACATATTCACGGACTGGTCTGGCACATGGAGGCAGTGGTGGTGGAGACACCGGAAGATCTTCTTTTAGACAGATTTTGATGCGGTTTCGGTGGCCGGCCTGTGGCTTATAACCAGACTTCTGGACTTCACAGACATCAGACTCAGGGTAGGGAATAGCCATCACTGTGTAAGGCTCAGTCTCGCAGATGGAATTCAACTTGTCCACTCTAGGGAATTTTCTTAGCCAGACTTTGTCGTCCACTTGTAGTGGCCTGGCTGTGGCATGGCGGTTGTAATCATCCTGCTGCCTTTGCCAGGCCTCACCCTTCTCCTTGCTGACAATCTCTTTGGCTTCTAGAATCCGTCCTTGATGATCAGAAACCCACTTGTGAGATGCTTGAGAATTGTTGATAGTGTTGGGTTGCAGAGTCACGGATCTGATGTCTTGAACTTGTACTCTGCAGATCTTGCCTTGCTTGTTGGCAAACTTCTGTTCTGCTTGTAGGACTTTCAGGTGGTGCTGCACAGCCTGCTGGTCTGAAGGGGGCATATTGGGAAGAGAGGCATACAAGGCATTTTTCATAATGTTCATCCCCAATATGTATTCAGCAGACCCCTTATCTGTCACATTAGTTACTATCACTCCCTGCCTTGTAAGTACATGTTCACCCTATTGAATGGTTGGCTCCCAGTATCCATGTCTGGAAACTGGTTGCCCATTACCTGCAACTACTCTGAAATTAATATAATCAGACTCACACAATAAACTAGCATCCCAATGCTGGTAGAAAACACGTTTAGCTATGGTAGCCACTTGTGACTCTGCATCTATTAAGGCTTCTAAAGGTACACCTTCCAAGACAACCGTTATAAGGGGGCAGGAAGCAACATAAAGTGTGAGTCCTGATTTAGGTTGTTCGGGGGGGGGGGGGGGCAGTTGGTCATGATGACTGTTTTCCTGAGGGCCGGTCCTCGACCTCAGGGTGAATCTGTTTAAATCCCAGCACTGCATTTTCCAATGGCCGGGCTTGTTACAGTAAGTGTAAAAAGGCCTCAGAGTCCCCTAATATCTATTGGGTGGAGGATTAAGGTTACTGGGGTTGCAGGGAGCAGGGGCAGGTTTTCTAGGAAAGGACAGGTCAGGTGGAGCAGGCCCAGCGGCAAGCTCCTTAACAGCTTTAGTCAGTTGCTTAATGTCCTGCCTAACACTTTGTAAATCTGAGACCATGGTGACTGTCAGAGTAGGTTTCACTGGGGCGAGGACTGGGGGCGGTGATGTATAGGCCTGGCTGTTGCCCCTAGTTGTTCCTGGGCAGATGCAAGGGGGGGGGGGGACTTCTTCAAACTCAGTCCTGGACTCAAATACTTGTATAGCCAGTCTCTTGAAAGCAGGAAATGACATGTTGGGATTTTGGACTGCTAACATTCTCAGTTGGGAATTGTTCCACTTATTATGGGCCCCATCAATAAATCTGTCCATTAACACTTTGTTACCCTGCTCGGGAGTTATACCATCTAACCTCTAGGGCATTCTGTAGGGCTATAGCCTATGCTCTCAGGATCTCACCTGGCTTTTGTCGCCTTTCATACAGTCGGAGACGTAACTCTGATGGAGAATGGGACTCAAATACCTGGTGCAGTCCTTCAAAAATCTGCTCCACAGTCGCCTTCTCAGATACTGCCAGGTGCGGACTTTCTCTAGTGCCGGTCCCTGGAGTTGTCCTGTAAGCAGTTGCACCTGTTGGTTAGGAGGTAAAGAGTGAAAGACAAACAAGCTCTGGATCCTCTCTTTGAAATCCCTCAGGGGGAAGGGGTTGCCATGAATACCGGTGCAGTCGCTGGAACACCAGGGTTTTTGATGCTTGCAGGAGTCAGGACGCTAGCTTCTGGACCAGGTGGCGGGCTCGCCACTGGAGATGGTGGGCCACTGACGCACGGTTGATCTGTGGTGTTGGGTTCAGACATCTTGTAGATTTTTGAGTGGGTTGTCGCTTTAAGGCAAATGAGGTGCGTTCCCCTTTAAGACAGCTGGCGAGGTGCTGCAGCAGCTTCAGTTTGGATGATGGGGGTAACAACAGCAGACAGTCCCCCTCTATTTTGCAGGTACCCGTTAACAGGAGACTTAATAACTGGACTTGCGGGCAATATCGAGATGATAGTAGCAGACTTGGGTACCGGAGGCTCTGTACTGATGATCGGTGAGGCTTTTAGGAGTTGCAGTGCAGTGCTGACTTTGCATACAACAACCGGGCATGAACGCAGCAGCCGGAGCTTCCAAGATGGCTGCGACCAGGGAACTTCCTGCTTGGGTCCGGTCAGGAAGGTCTTCCCCTGTGCAACACAGGGCTGTCCTTTTGGTTCCTCCTTGTGGGCTGAAGAGGCTTCACCGCTGGGGACTGCTGTGGGTGGAGCTGCGGCCATGCGTGAATCGCTGGACCAGATTAACCCCTTCAGGTACGGATTTTACACGGGGCTGCACAACTTCAATACCTTTCACAATGGCAGACAATAAACGTTTCCTCACCTCCCCCTCTATTTCACAAGCGTCTCTCGACATAACATTTTTGCAAAGTCCCGTACAATTTTTGGTGCAGTTTCTTTTCGCATGAACATGTGAATTTTCAGCAGTACAGACATAGTCCAGACTGGGAGGGGATTTTCGCATAAGGCGCACACCCGTATCCTGTTCGTAGGATGCCAAAAGTTGGGGTGAGGGGTGGGATGAATGGGGGGATGGTATTACCCT
Source organism: Hyla sarda (assembly GCF_029499605.1). Classification (NCBI taxonomy): domain Eukaryota; kingdom Metazoa; phylum Chordata; class Amphibia; order Anura; family Hylidae; genus Hyla; species Hyla sarda. Next base: position 211,185,723 of record NC_079191.1, read on the forward strand.
AAGGGCAGATGTTATTAACCCTTGGTAGTCATGACACCAGGGCATGGATATCCTCTACACCACCCGAGGTATGGCCGCTGTTTCCTGGGCCAGGCGCGGGACAAATAATTACTCTGATGCAAGGTTACAGAACAACGACAGCTTTACTGAGGCAGAGGGATTGTATAGTCTTTACAGCTCAGTTAGACCCAAGGAGATGACCAGTGACTTTAGGAGATTTTCGGGCCTGCTTGGACTTGTAGTGGACTTGGACTCAATTATGCAGTCCCGCGCTGACTTTAGACTTGACAGACTTGACTATTCTGACTAGACTTCCCACCTGTATTTGCTTACCAGGCTTTGAATTTCACCTGAAGGGGGTTCACTGATGATGGAAGCTTTGCTGCGGGGCTAGGCCTTGGTCTCCCTCAGAACATCAGACACTCTCAGGTCTTGACTGTACTGCTCCTCAGCTTAGACTAGGCTAGCTCCTCCCTGGATATATAAGGGAGCAATTTGGAAGACTCCCATACCTAAAAGTCACCTACAAGTCACCTGGTCACTGGCACCTTCCTTGATTACAGAGGCTAAGTAACAACTTTTAAAAGGTATACACACTTATTTGTCACATTACTATTTTAACTCTATGCATAACATAAGAGGGTGATGAGAGTACTAAGGAGTGTGGGGCCAGGGGAATGAGACTGAGTCTACCTGAAAGGACCAAACAGTGTACAGAAGGGCCACTTCTGTACTGGGCCACCACAATGGCAATGTCTGTGGAGCAGAGGTTCCCCAGAACATTGCACAAGTTCAGGGTTCTGGCAGAATTTTTTAAGGGGATTTTCTGGGTGGAGAATAAGCCTAGAAAACAGCAGTATGTACCGTGCAGTGGAATCCCATTGCCAGCAATGGGACTCTGAACCAGAATTTCTGGGGGGAATTTCAAAATGGAATATCCCTCCGAAATTCTGTAGTGTAAAACAAGCCTTAGGGCTCAGATTTGCCCATTATCAATGGCAATATGAACCACATTCTCATCGCACTGTAGATGCCTAATGGAAGAAAAATTTGATATTTTCCAATGCTGGAATTCATGTATAAATAGCCATATATATATATATATATATATATATATATATATATATATATATATATATATATTTATATATATGTATATATATATATATATATATATATATATATATATTTTTATATATATATATATATATATATATGTATATATATATATATATATATATATATATATATATATATATATATATATATATATATATCATGCATATACCATTTCTGAAACTAAGAAACCTCATCCTCAGGGAAGAGATGGGGCCCCCGATTCTCAGTGGATTCTTCCCTTCTAAAAGAAGATACGGCTCTGTACAGGGGCCGCTGGAGTATGGATTGGTAGGGGAAATATTTGCTTCTGTATATACTATTTTGATCTAGTAGTTAGGTCTATGGGGATTTTACCAGCCATGTACATTTTTGGGTGAAAATAGTTTTTAAGCCCCAGAATGTAATGTAAATTTATGAGACTGGGGTTCCAGCAGAAGCACAAATATAAATGTTTTACATATTTTCTACTATTTTAAATGAATAGCGACTTCATTGTATAGTAATCTGTTTCCAGCAGACAAGCTTAACAAGCTGTCTCAAAATTATACATTCTGCTGAGTAAGAAATCAATGGATTACACAGATTACATATTTATTTGCTTAACACTCTTATCTAACCTCTTTATTGATCTGGACAACAAACCAAGCTTCATTAGATAATACCAATACTTCAAGTGCAGTGAGTGTGAGGTGAATATACAGAATCATTCTACCTGAATTGCTAACTATTTTCCTGGAATATGCCTGTTACTATGAAACTCGCTCGTCAATGGCAAATACAAGTCCATCTCCAGAGTATGATGTAGCAGGAGGTGGTGCGGGAGTCCCATGGGGGGGGTTGTCCCAAAGGTCTGACTTGCGGGAGCGGCACTGCATCGGGAGGTGGAAGAAATGGACGTAGGCAGTAGAATTGTGGAAACTGTTTTTATTTGCCGAAGTACGGGTGATACATGTTACGCCGAGCGCTCCGGGTCCCTGCTCCTCCCCGGAGCGCTCGCGGCATTCTCCTCTATGCAGCGCCCCGGTCGGGTCCGCTGACCGGGAGCGCTGCACTGACATTCATGATGGGGATGCGATTCGCATAGCGGGACGCGCCCGCTCGCGAATCGCATCCCAAGCCACTTACCCGTCCCAATGATTGGTGCCTGGCCCAATTAGCCTAATTAGCTTCCACCTGCTCCCTGGCTATATTACTTCAATTTCCCTGCACTTCCTTGCCGGATCTTGTTGTCTTAGTGCCTTGAGAAAGCTTCTACTGTGTTTACCATTACTGTGTTCCTGACCTCCTGCTATTACTATTGACTACGAACCTTGCCTGCCCCGACCTTCTGCTACGTCTGACCTTGCTTCTGCCTAGTCCTTCTGTCCCACGCCTTCTCAGCAGTCAGCGAGGTTGAGCCGTTGCCGGTGGATACGACCTGGTTGCTACCGCCGCAGCAAGACCATCCTGCTTTGCGGCGGGCTCTGGTGAAAACCAGTAGCAACCCTAGAACCGGTCCACCGACACGGTCCACGCCAATCCCTCGCTGACACAGAGGATCCACATCCAGCTAGCTGAATCATAACAGTAGATCCGGCCATGGATCCCGCTGACGTGCCGCTGCCAAGTATAGCTGACATATCCACGGTGGTCGCCCAGCAATCCCGACAGATCGCCCAACAAGCTCACCAGCTGTCGCACATGTCCACCATGTTACAGCAAATTCAGTCGCAGCTACAGCAGCTGCAACAGCAGCTACCATCTCCTCTACCATCTCCTGCACCTCCTCCGCAGCGAGTGGCCACTCCTAACCTCCGCTTGTCCCTGCCGGACAAATTTGATGGGGACTCTAGACTCTGCCGTGGTTTCCTGTCACAATGTTCCCTACATTTGGAGATGTTGTCGGACCAATTTCCTACAGAACGGTCGAAGGTGGCTTTCGTGGTTAGTCTCCTGTCTGGGAAGGCTTTGTCATGGGCCACACCCCTCTGGGACTGCGATGATCCTGTCACCGCCACTGTACAGTCCTTCTTCTCTGAGGTTCGCAGTGTCTTCGAGGAACCAGCCCGAGCTTTTTCTGCCGAAACTGCCTTGTTAAACCTGGTCCAGGGTAGTTCTTCTGTAGGCGAATACGCCACCCAATTTCGTACCCTCGCCTCTGAATTATCCTGGAACAACGAGGCTCTCTGCGCGACCTTTAAAAAAGGCCTATCCAGTAACATCAAAGATGTGCTGGCCGCATGAGAGATTCCTGCCAACCTGCATGAACTTATCCATTTGGCCACCCGCATTGACATGCGTTTTTCTGAAAGACACCAAGAACTCCGCCAGGAAAAAGACCTTAATCCCTGGGCACCTCTCTCACTGTATCCTTTGCAATCTACCCATGTGCCTCCCGCCGAGGAGGCTATGCAAGTGGATCGGTCTCGCCTGACTCTTGAAGAGAGGTCTCGCCGTAGGGATAAAAATCTATGTCTGTACTGCGCTAGTACCGAACATTTCTTGGTGGATTGCCCTATTCGTCCTCCACATCTGGAAAACGCACGCTCCCAGCTCACGTGGGTGTGGCGTCTCTTGGTACGAAGTCTGCTTCTCCATGTCTCACTGTGCCCGTGCGGATTTCTCCTTCTGCCAACTCCTCCTTCTCAGCCGTGACCGTCTTGGACTCTGGTTCTTCTGGAAATTTTATTCTGGCCTCTTTGCTTGATAAGTACTGCATTCCGGTGACCCGCCTCGTCAAGCCGCTCTACATTTCTTCGATCAACGGAGTGAAGTTGCACTGCACTGTGCGTTACCGCACAGAGCCCCTGCTTATGAACATTGGACTGCATCACGAGAAAATTGAATTTTTGGTCCTGCCCAACTGCACCTCTGAAGTCCTCCTCGGTCTGCCATGGCTCCAGCATCATTCTCCCACCCTTGACTGGACCACCGGGGAGATCAAGAATTGGGGTCCTGCATGCCGCAAGGAATGCCTCACGTCTGCTCCCAGCCCCGTCTGTCGGGCCTCTGTGTTTCCTCCTGTGCCTGGTCTCCCCAAGGCCTATCAGGACTGTGCCGTGCCTCCTCAAAGCCCCCGTCCTGGTGACACTCTGCCCTGTGACATGCTTCTCCCACTGCCCCCCCTTCCCATTCCTTCTGAACTGCCTGCCGCTGGTGTAGCTACCCAGGACTTCTTTTTCCAGAAGGAGACTCAAGAGGCGCCCCCTATTTTCTCGTCTCTTTTGAAGGGACAAGGAGACAAAAAGAGGGGGAGACCTAAGGGGGGGGGGTACTGTTACGCCGAGCGCTCCGGGTCCCTGCTCCTCCCCGGAGCGCTCGCGGCGTTCTCCTCTATGCAGTGCCCCGGTCGGGTCCGCTGACCGGGAGCGCTGCACTGACATTCATGATGGGGATGCGATTCACATAGCGGGACGCGCCCGCTCGCGAATCGCATCCCAAGCCACTTACCCGTCCCGGTCCCCGGCTATCATGTTCTGGCACGTGCGGCTCCGCTCTCTAGGGCGCGCGCGCGCCAGCTCTCTGAGATTTACCAATGATTGGTGCCTGGCCCAATCAGCCTAATTAGCTTCCACCTGCTCCCTGGCTATATTACCTCACTTCCCCTGCACTTCCTTGCCGGATCTTGTTGCCTTAGTGCCTTGAGAAAGCTTCTACTGTGTTTACCATTACTGTGTTCCTGACCTCCTTCTATTACTATTGACTACGAACCTTGCCGCCTGCCCCGACCTTCTGCTACGTCTGACCTTGCTTCTGCCTAGTCCTTCTGTCCCACGCCTTCTCAGTAGTCAGCGAGGTTGAGCCATTGCCGGTGGATACGACCTGGTTTCTACGGCCGCAGCAAGACCATCCCGCTTTGCAGCGGGCTCTGGTGAAAACCAGTAGCAACCCTAGAACCGGTCCACCGACACGGTCCACGCCAATCCCTCGCTGACACAGAGGATCCACATCCAGCTAGCCGAATCATAACAATACAAAGGCAAACAGGTTCTCACAATGATCTTGGCAGGCTGGACATCGCATTTCGAGAGGGTATTCCTCTCTTCGTCAGACCTGGCCAGGGACTCCCATACCACCTCCTGCTACGTTCTCGACCGCTGCCTGCGGTACCGACGACTGGCGGCTCCCGGACAGTGCCGCTACTTTTCAAAGCGCTAAACAGAGTTGTGCCTGCCGACAGCACAACTCCGCAAGGTAAGCGGCATTTCTCATTTCCTCTATCCAAATTTTTAAACCTACTGGGGGCTCCTCAGCCCGGGCTCTGCTCTGCTAATGAGAGTTTCCTACCCAGCACATCAGCTGGTTTAAACACACCCCCTCTATTCATCTCTATGGGAGAGGCAGAGACCGACCAACATTGTTTCTCTGCCTCTCCCAAAGAGATAAATGGAAGGGCGTATTTCTACCCGCTGACGCGCTGGGTGCGAAACGTCATTTCCTGGACAAGAGATGGGGCTCAGTACGAAGATCCGCTGGGCCCCCCAGAAGATAGGGGATCATTTTTGTTTCACTGGACATCTTTTTTAGGCTAAGTTTTCACTTGGTTTTTTTTCTGACAGTTTTTGGATAGCGGCCACTGCAGTTTTTGAGCCAAAGTCAGAAGTGGATCCATAAGGGAGGAGAAGTATAAGTCCTTCCTTTATATGTTCCATTCCTTTTGAATACACTTCTGGCTTTGGCTCAAAAACTGCAGTGGCAGCTATCCAAAAACTGCCAGAAAAAAAACCAAGTGGAAACTTAGCCTTAAGATATGATACTCTGTAATGCAGTGCAGAGTGTCAGTACTTAAAGGAGTATTCCGCTGCTCAGTGTTTGGAACAAACTGCTCCGAACGCTGGAGTCGGCGCTGGGAGCACATGGCTTTATAGCCCTGCCCCTCATGACGTCACACCCCACCCCCTCAATGCAAGTCTATGAGAGGGAGCGTGACGGCTGTATATTCTTTTTGCGGACTGCGCATGGAATGCATTGCTGTCTATGAGATGGTGCATTTCCAAGTGTACCTAGCACCAGCATGTTATGACGGCACTCCGCATTCAGGGGAATGTCCGCAAAGAGATTTCCCGTGCAGACATTCTCCCCCTGTGAACATTGCCTAACAGCTCTTCTCCGTTTGACGCCATGTTTAGTGTCATTTTGCCCTTTCTGCTTGCCTAGCCAGCTGCCACTTGTGGCACAGTGGGTCCACACCTGTGGGGTGTTACAAAATGACAGCATTATTGACTGAAATTGCAGATGTATGGATTGTATGGCCCTACAAAACCAGAGGTTGTACAGAGCTGTAATATCCACATGAGCATTTCTCATAGTCAGGTTAAAACAGGACATTTTTTTGTGCTCTTTTTAACTTTAGTATTTCACAGCCTATATGAAATGCGTACTGCCCATTGCCTAACATTGCCAGGTGTCCTTGATCTCTGATCATTTCCTCCAAGTGAAAAGCAACATTTGCTCTAATGCTTGTCTACTGAACTTAAGATCAAGATAAGAAGGAGCTGGAATCAGCATTAATAAGACTGGCGCTGGGAGATAAGCATGTTATCTTATGTACATAGTACATTCTTGCCCAGAATGAATTTAGTAAAGGTGAAGTTTATGGTAGTAATTAAAACTGCACTTTCAATAAGCTTACAAGGGGCCTGTATAACTATAAGAATATCTTAGCAAAACTTGATCAAAACTTATGATACCACCGCTGTTTTCCTCCCATCTATTCAATGTAAAACCTTTAGATTTTGGTGAAAAATTACATAAGGACCACAACAAGTGTGATGTCCCAGTACGGGATGATGTGACCCTGAACTGTCCTCCTGCCCTATCAGGCTGAGTCCCTGCATTTCCCCAGGGCTCCCCTGCAGCATACCCCCATTATGTATATAGGTTTGCCTCATTTAATGTACTGTTGCTTTAATGTTTGTACCACAGGATTGTTACCCTATGGGCTCCTTGCACAGCCCCCCTACATAACCAGGGGATGGGCTTCAATCTCCCTCTTCTGCGGTATGCTGAGGTCCAGTGCAGTCGTCTCAGTGTCTGTGTCCAGAGCATTGGAGGCCTCAAGACTAAAGTCCTGCAGCCAAAAGTGGGTCATCAGTAAGTCAAGTCATCATATTGTCAGTCACCATCTCTGTCAAGTCAAGTCCATCTGTAGTAACCGTGGTCTGCACTAAAGTCAGTCTAACTACTGCAAGTCTCAGCAAGCCTGCGAGGTCCCTCTATGTCACTGCTCACCTCCCTGGGATATTTGGCTGCACTGCAAAGACCTTATCACCTGTTTTGCCTCAGTAAAGCTGCCGTTTTCCTTAATCTGGTGTTGGTGTTGCGGTGTCCCAGTACCGCATTCTAAGCAGTACTTATTTCTTTATGGGTCCCCATAGCCAGGGTCCCTAGGACGTAGGGATCCCTGTAATCTAGTCTACCCCTAGTTGCCTCTATTCTAATGTATAAACAGTAATTTATGCATAGGTTAATGTAAATAGCATTGTATATGTAGATAAATGGTTAATTACTTGTTTCCATTAGCGTTGCAGGACCTGCAGGTCATGTGACAAGGTGAACTCTATGGTATTTGGCTTAAGGACCTTAGGAGGCCCTGTGACGTAAGCAATCCCATCACACCATGTAAGGTGAATGGTAGACGTTCGGACCAATCAGATTCGCCATGCCCCTGCCCATATAAGGGAGCAGCGGCCATGTTTCTCTCTCTTACCTTGTGGGCTGTCAAGCAAGCAAGACCTGTACAGCAGTAATCACAGTGAGTTAGGCCCGAGCCTTGGGGCAACGGCTGAACAATTATAATTATAGAGTGTATCACCTCCCAAACACTCTGCAGCATCTCCGGACCTAATACCTCCAATAAATCCGGACAGATCTGCAAATCTCTTCCTAAATTACAAGACTTATTGTCTAGTTCAAGGTCCGCAACTACTGCCAGTCGCTAAGTAACCAAAGGACTGTTTGTATGAGACTGTTACTGTGCCGTGAATATAGCAAGCACTTCAGTAAACGTTATTCAAGTTCAAATCTCCTTGTGGACCTTCAGTTATTTTATGCACCTATCGTTACTGGGAAGGGCGGCAATAGGCCGGAACACTGATTCAGCATACCAGCCCTCAGCCTGGCGTCACAAACTCTTCTAGGGTTAAAATTAACCCCTTATATATCTATACCTTACCACTACCATCATACACACCCCAAGGGCTACCACAGTGTCTTCATTGACCCTGCCTAACCCAAGATCAGTGGTATTACCTTTGGGTGGTTAAGGCTAAACCACGCCCTGGAGTCACGACAAAAATGGGTTGATACCTACTGCCCTTTGGGCCATAACATCTGCCCTGCATCTACCCTGCACCTCACACCCCGACACCACACAAGCTTACAGGTAAGCATTGTTAAATTATGCTACACAAGAGTGACAATATCATATTGTATAGCCCCACTGGGGCAGCACCAGTGTTGTAGAAAGGACAAGCTGGTACTTGTAGTACCACACACAGTGGTATGCCTTGGTCGTGGTAGTTAGAGTGGATCTCTTGCCCTAGGTACTACCCTGGGGGATCACCGCAATGAGAAAGCGAGGGGCTACATGGGTGTAATGGAATTTAGTCCTTTGGGGGGCACCATACAACACCAATAGTATCTGATAGCATCCTTGGTAGTACAACAGTGCAGATATCACTAGAAGATAGAAGATCTATCTTTTAATGGGTAACTTAACGGGTAACGATACTGAAAAGCAGCAGATCATCTACATATGCAGAGGCTCAAGTATTTTTGTATAGTTTAATGAAGGATCTAAACCCCTTCGGGTGAGGAGACTATGGTGCAAGCCTGCAATTTAGGTCCGCATTGAACATCCTTTTGCATCAGCATGCCTGTTTTTACTAATGTCAGTTATTTTTGCCAGCACAAAAGATGGTGCATGCACTCATTTTTGGTCTGGCAAAAAAAAAAATGGTGAAAAACAAAAATAAATAAAAAAGACATCCGTTATCATCAGTTATTGTCAGGTTTCTCAACATCCATTTTTTGTACTGAGCGTGCTCAGTACAGCTTTGCAAAAAAAAGGGTTAAAAACCAGATAAAGAAAAACAGATGTAACTGGTAATAACAGATGTTAACGGATGACCAACATCAAGGTTTTTTTAAAGAAAAAAACCATTAAAAATAACGGATCATGGTCATTAGTTGTCATCCGCTATTACCAGTTATTGTATCAGGTTTTTTTTTCATCCGTTATTGTAAAATAACAGCAGTAAAAAAGCAGGATGATACCTGTAGTGTAAAAGGGGCCTTAAACAGGTATCCTGCCACTGGAGTATCATTGGAGTTATGCTCAAACTTAGCAGTAATTATATAGAAGATACTGAAACCAGTCCCATTTGTTTCTACTTTCTCATTGTCATTTATTTTATGTATTTATTTTTTTAAATCATTATGGGGCTGCAATCTTGCCTGAGCTGTTTTTAACAGCATTTTTTGATATGCTTTACAGCAGGATCCGTGGACATATACAACCATAGACAGGACCTATCCCATTCAGATAAACTGGAGAAATGAATGGGCATTCTCTGTGACCTTTTGAGATGACATTCCACAGGGAGTGGGAGCATGATCTTTGTTGTGAATGGAGGTGGATGCAGTGTTATCTATATACTGGTGTCCTCTTTGACTGCACTCCTGTCTATAAGGAGAGGAAAAGCATTTTTGGGAAATGATCTGAACAGAACAGAAAGTCCCAGCTTAGTTTTAGGCCTAGAGGCCAGAATGAGAATGGCAAGATTTAAAATTTTTATAAAATATAGATAGTAAAATGTAAAATTCGAATTACCGAAAGTTCCTAAAAAAACTAATGATACCTTATCTTTAACTTCACATGAGATTAGACTACTATTTACATTGAACTTTGGCAGCCTGTTTTTCTCCAGCCAAACACAAAAATGAGCAGACTACAATCGTGGATTCAAATAAGTAACTATATTGAATTCGAAAAAAAGAAACAAAAAACACATTTAAAATACATATAATAAAATTAGAAATGGCAGCAACTGACATCCTTATGACTATACCACTAAGGCCCCTTTCACACTATAAAGTTGTTCTGTTAAAAGATCCGTTATAAACGTCCGTTAGAAAAGCCATGTTAAACATCTGTTACAAAATCCCATTCAAGTCTCTGGGATTTTTTGATTATCCGTTATGACCCGTTATAGCCCGTCATGAATAAAGGACGTTAGTTGTGACGGAAGAAAAAACAGCACAAGCACTCATTTTTCTTCCGTCACAAGAAACGGGTAAATTAACGGCCATTATTTTTAACATTGAAGTCTATGGCAAACAGATGAGCCTTTATGTCATCCGTTTGCACCTGGTTTATTACTTCTGAGCATGCTCAGAAGAGGTGACATCAGCAGACACCTGCAGTGCTGAGGGACTACTACTACTCCCATCATGGAACAGACTTGTTTCCATGATGGGAGTAGTAATATCCTGTCTGCGGGAGTCTGCCGGTGGCTGGGGAGGCTACATTAGTGTTTGTACTACTACCCCCATTATGGGACAGACTCTGTTCCATGATGGGGGTTGTAGTACAGGGGCTGAGAGATTTATTGCACAGGGTCTCACTTCTGAGACCCGACGCAATCAGAAGTTATTAAGCAAGGGAGCTGGCGGCATGCTCCACAACCCTGCGATGTATCGTGTGTTTTTACTTTCCTTTTTAAATCCCCCGCGGGGAGCCCTGAATGGCCGGTACCAATGAGCTATTCAGGGTTCCCAGTGGGGTTTTTAAAATGAACATTGTGAGTGGCAGCGAGGGCCACATGTATATTAAAAGCGCTGTGGGGGGCAAGATATATAGTGCTCCAGGGGGGGCAGACATACAGCCTATATATCTAGCCCCCCAGCGCATTTATAATATGCCCCCCTGCAGCGCATTAATGAAGATATGACCCCCGCTGGCACATTAATAAAGATATGGCGCCGGCACATTAAAAAAATATATGACCCCCCACCGGAACATTTATAAATATATACCCACCGCAGCGCATTTGTCATAAAATGCCACCGCAACACTATATGTGAAAAGTATATCTATCAGCAGCGCATCGGGCCAGCAGCCAGCCGGCCCCATGATGCTGACAGAAATACTTTTCATACATACCGCTGCGGTGGCATATGTATATAGATGCGCTGGGGGGGGGGCAGACATATAGCGTTATCTGGCCCCACAGTGCATCTATATACACATGCCACTGCAGCGTTACGTTATGTATGAAAAGTATTTCTATCAGCATTATGGGGCTGGCCGGCTGCTGGCCCGATGCTCTGCTGATAAAAAAACTTTTCACATGTAGTGCTGCGGTGGCATTTTATGACAAAAGCGTTGTGAGGGGTACATTATAAATGAGCTGCGGGGGTATATATTTATAAATGCGTTGGCGGGGGGTCATATCTTTATTAATGTACCCGCGGGGGGAGGGGACATATTCTAAATGCGCTGGAGGGCTAGATATATAGGCTATATGTCTGCCCCCCCTGCAGCGCTATATATCTTGCCCCCCCCACAGCGCTTTCAAAATGCATATGGCCCCCGCTGCCACTCACACTGTTCATTTAAAAAAAAAACGCTGGGAGCCCCAGGGCTCCCCAGGGGGGGGGGGGTTAAAAATGAATGTAAAAACACACGATACATCGCAGGGTTGCGGAGCATGCCCCTCGCTCCCCTACTTAATAACTTCTGATCGCAATGGGTCTCAGAAGTGAGGCCTGGTGCGATCAATCCCTCAGCCCTGTACCACAACCCCCATCATGGAACATACTCTGTTCTATGATGGGGGTAGTAGTACAAACACTAATGTAGCCTCCCCAGCCACAGGTAGACTCCCGTAGCAGGGAATTACTACTCCCATCATGGAAGCAAGTCTTTTTCATGATGGAAGTAGTAGTAGTCCTGGCTGTGGGAGTCTGTAGGCAGAGGTGTTAAAACGGCCGTACATGAGAGATGTTATAACGGGTCTTAATGGATGAATATGCCTGTTATTTTGACGGACATTATTCATCCATTAGCACCGTTATTTCATCTATTATTATACATCTGCTTTTACAAAGAAAACGGATGTTTAATAACAGATGAACGCTCATAGTGTGAAAGGAGCCTAAGGGTATATGCCTCTTTGAAGGTAAACTGGGTACAGATTGTGCCAAGCAGAAAGAGCATACATAAAGTGACCCCCGAAAGGAAGGACATAGGGGTGGGTGTCCCTGTGAGCTCTTGGTGTGTACATATGGGTATCTATTTTTGTCTATGTATTTTGTACCTTATGTTAGCACTTTGCACTTTATGTATGTACATTTGTGGTGTCCCGGCACCGTATTTCATACTGTGTCTTGGTGGGGGGGTCCCCAAAGTCAGAGTCCCTAGGACTGTGGGGGTCCGCTTCCCTAGTTAGCCCCTAGTCACCCCTTAGTAAATTAATATTTATAAAAGTTATTATTGTAAATATGTATATTTCATTACTCACCAGTTTGGCGTCGCATGACCTTAGGTCATGTGACCCGTTACTTAGAACTCTATGGTATTTTGAAGGACCTTAGGTGGTTCTTGTGTCACATGATCACCCACAATGCCGTGTAATGGTGAGTGACAGTTGTTATGGACCAATCCAAAATGGCTCAGCCCCTGCCCATATAAGGGAGCTGCGGCCATTAATCTCTCTCTTGGGTTGCTGTCACTGAACGAGGTTGGACCTCCGTAACTTTCAAGTATATTTTCTAGGCCAAAGCCTTGCGGCCTCGGCCTATACCAAAGCTGTTATACATCAACAATTCCCCGCTACTCTCTGCAAGATCACTGGACCTAAATGCACCCCTAAATCCAGCGGATCTATGCTACGGAATCTTCTAAAAGCTAAATTAAGCTTATCTGATCCCAACCAACTGTCAATCGCTGCTCAACTAGAAATAGACTCTGTTATCTGGACTGTTATTGATATTGCCTGCTACAAAAAATCTTCAGTAAAAGTTCCTGCAAGTTTTCAGTTAAACAGTGGTTTTGGACAATCCGTTTGTTACGCACTCACCTATTGCTCTTGGGAAGGGTGGCGATAGGCCCTAGCACCATTACAGTATTTAACCCCCACCCTGGCGTCACGAGTGACAAGGGTTAACAGCACCCTTTATTATCCAGAACAGCAACACCCCAACTACCCTATAACCCCTGAGGCGTACCACAAAGCCTTTTTGGCGTCACGAACAGGATTCGGGTGTGTGCCTGCTGCTGTTGCCACTAGTGAAAGTGAACTCCCCCCAATATAATGGACTTTATTGATGTGTCGCACACCGCATTTCTGTGTACAAGAGCGGTGCGTGTGGTGTGCATTACAAGGGGGCCACGCGAAAAGTAAGGGGGGAGGCGAAGATTTATTTGCTGCAAGAATGTGTAAACTGCAAAATAAATACATGCTACGATCCTCTGGTCCGGTCAGCACAGGAAGAGTTAACCTGCTGCCGGAGAAGCACGCGAAAAAGTCCCTCGCTGCTCCACGTCAAGTTGTTGTATCACAGCCAAAAGGGAACTTAGAGACAGAGGAGTTGTTTCTGGGAGGACAGGAAGTCGGGGCTGCACCGATGACGTCCTTCCTGCTGGCCACCATTTACGGGAAGCCCAGTATAAAGGACACCCTGCACAGCGACCTCTTCAGTCTGCACAGAGAGCCGGAGAGTACAGACATGGAGCAGAGCAGCGTTCCACGTGGTGAGAGCACCAAGATGGCGCCGGAACAAAGGAAAGATGTGGCGGTCGCAGCCCAACTGTTCCACGAACTTGCTGACCGTCTGCAGCGGTTGTCATTGGACGAAGAGGGGGCCTGCAATCTTCCCCCACTGCCCGACGATGATGATGACTGGATACACCTCCAGGAGACTGCGCTGGGACACCTGGAGTAGCATCGCCGGTGAGATTGTCCCCTCACCATCGGACTTGGGGCTCGTGGGCCAAGATCACATCGGAGGAGTCTACAGTGAGTATCCTGCTGGAGGCGGCCTTTTCTTCCTCCTCCAGCCCTGAGCCTGAAATACTCCTGTCCAGCTTGCAGAGTGCACGACCGGGCTCACAAAAATTTGCCCCAGTGGATTTTTGGGGACGAGCTGGGATTCATTGAATATATGCACGCGGTTCTACAACCTATACCTGGGAAGCCACTCCCACCAATCCCAACTGCACAAAGAGAAAGGGCCCATCAGTAAGCCGAGCTGGCTGAGTTGATGGACAAAATGAAGGCCCGACACAGAGAACTGTACACCCCTAAGCATGTGAATTTGCCTCCTGAAGAGAGAATTCGTTATCAGGAGAACACTAAAGTGCCTGCAAGTTTTCAGTTAAACAGTGGTTGTGGACAATCCGTTTATTACGCACTCACCTATCGCTCTTGGGAAGGGTGGCGATAGGCCCTAGCACCATTACAGTATTTAACCCACACCCTGGCGTCACGAGTGACAAGGGTTAACAGCACCCTTTATTATCCAGAACAGCAACACCCCAACTACCCTATAACCCCCGAGGCGTATCACACATTCAGCTTGGTGCAATCTGAACCCAGGTAACCTGAACTGGGTAGTCTAGGAAAACTGAATGACAACCAACATAGTTGTCACAATGACTGTAGCTTGGGGCTGTGGGAGGTAAAAGAATCAGTGGTGCTGGGGATGAGGAGCAGGGGGCCTGGAGACATAGGATGAGGGGCAAGGGGTCTGGGGAGATAGAGAGAGGAGTAGGGGGCCTGGGGAGATGGGCATAGGAGTAGGGAGCCTGGCGAGATGGGGAGAGGAGTAGGGAGCCTGGGGAGATGGGAGGAGGAGTAGGGATCCTGGGGAGATGGGGAGAGGAATAGGGAGCCTGGGGAGATGGGAGGAGGAGTAGGGAGCCTGGGGAGATGGGGAGATGGGGAGAGGAGTAGGGAGCCTGGGGAGCTGGGGGAGAGGAATAGGGAGCCTGGGGAGATGGGGAGAGGAATAGGGAGCCTGGGGAGATGGGAGGAGGAGTAGGGAGCCTGGGGAGATGGGGAGAGGAGTAGGGAGCCTGGGGAGATGGGAGGAGGAGTAGGGAGCCTGGGGAGATGGGAAGAGGAGGAGGGAGCCTGCGGAGATGGGGAGAGGAGTAGGGAGTCTGGGGAGATGGGAGGAGGAATAGGGAGCCTGGGGAGATGGGGAGAGGAGTAGGGAGCCTGGGGAGATGGGAGGAGAAGTAGGGAGCCCGGGGAGATGGGAGGAGGAGTAGGGAGCCTGGGGAGATGGGGAGAGGAGTAGGGAGCCTGGGGAGATGGGAGGATGAGTAGGGAGCCTGGGGAGATGGGGGAAAGGAATAGGGAGCCTGGGGAGATGGGGAGAGGAATAGGGAGCCTGGGGAGATGGGAGGAGGAGTAGGGAGCCTGGGGAGATGGGGAGAGGAATAGGGAGCCTGGGGAGATGGGAGGAGGAGTAGGGAGCCTGGGGAGATGGGGAGAGGAGTAGGGAGCCTGGGGAGATGGGAGGAGGAGTAGGGAGCCTGGGGAGATGGGGAGAGGAGGAGGGAGCCTGCGGAGATGGGGAGAGGAGTAGGGAGCCTGGGGAGATGGGAGGAGGAGTAGGGAGCCTGGGGAGATGGGGAGAGGAGTAGGGAGCCTGGGGAGATGGGGAGAGGAGTAGGGAGCCCGGGGAGATGGGAGGAGGAGTAGGGAGCCCGGGGAGATGGGAGGAGGAGTAGGGAGCCTGGGGAGATGGGGAGAGGAGTAGGGAGCCTGGGGAGATGGGAGGAGGAGTAGGGAGCCTGGGGAGATGGGGAGAGGAGGAGGGAGCCTGCGGAGATGGGGAGAGGAGTAGGGAGCCTGGGGAGATGGGAGGAGGAGTAGGGAGCCTGGGGAGATGGGGAGAGGAGTAGGGAGCCTGCGGAGATGGGGAGAGGAGTAGGGAGCCTGGGGAGATGGGAGGAGGAGTAGGGAGCCCGGGGAGATGGGAGGAGGAGTAGGGAGCCTGGGGAGATGGGGAGAGGAGTAGGGAGCCTGGGGAGATGGGAGGAGGAGTAGGGAGCCTGGGGAGATGGGAGGAGGAGTAGGGAGCCTGGGGAGATGGGGAGAGGAGTAGGGAGCCCGGGGAGATGGGAGGAGGAGGAGGGAGCCTGGGGAGATGGGAGGAGGAGTAGGGAGCCTGGGGAGATGGGGAGAGGAGTAGGGAGCCCGGGGAGATGGGAGGAGGAGGAGGGAGCCTGGGGAGAGGAATAGGGAGCCTGGGGAAATGGGAGAGAAGTAGGGACTGGGAAGATATGGAGTAAAGAAAAGCATAAACATTTGAAAAAATAACAACTATTTTATTTCTAAACATGTGGAGGTACAACTCCAAAAAAGGTTGGGGACCCCTGCTATAGAGACATGCACTTATACTGTGCGTTGCTGCTGTGCATAGAGTGACAGCCATCAGTCAGCAGTACCAATATTTCTCTTATGCCATTTATAAGCGTCTTTCAGGACAGTACCAACTTCACTGCTGTATAGGGGTGTCCTGAATCGTCTCAGACATAAGACGAGTGTTCCTGTTTGCTCCTCCCTGCTCGTGCTTGCCTTTCGATTATTGTACACTGACCGCACAACATGGTGACAATAAGCAGCTGATGTAAATGTCACTCCCCCTATATTGTGCTGTGTAATCAGAGATGGTGAAGTTGGGCTGATCCAGCATCTTCTCTCCCATACACGTACTTTCCAATGCACATGCTTTCCTGTCAGCTGTTATCTTGTGCTGGGGGCACAGCCAGTTCACTTCTGTATATTCTGGATGTTCAGGGTTTTGTTTAGTCTTGCACAAAGAGGGTGTACACTGTAAATACTGACACCACTACGTTTCAGTATTTACAGTGTATGCTTAGAAAGTATAAAAAGCAGGTTACATCAATGTATGGCATAATACAGACCGGCTGTACTGCACCTCACTGATGTCTCCATTTCTTCTATAGATTATTACTGTGATAATAGTTTTTACTTTCTAGTTTTATTATTTGCCACAGCAAAACCTAATGATCTATAACAATGACAATAACATTGCGGTGTCCCGGTACAGAACATGGTTCTGTACAGTCCTTATGTCCCCTCAGGTAGAGTCCCTCAAGTCCACAGGGCTCTCCTGCAGGGTCTCCCTAAGTCATTATATGGTATTGTCTTGTATATTAAGTATGTACATCTATTATATGTATTGTACAGTAAATGTAAGTAATATATGAAGGTTGTTCGGACGTTTACCTGTATGGGACCTTCCTAAGGTCATGTGATCTGTCATGTGATAGGTGATCACATGATATACCCAGAGTTCCAGAGACACAGGTAACCCCAGGCAACCAGCTACCAATGGGCTTTAGTCCAGCCCCCTGATATATAAGGGGCTGTGGTCCCCACACTCTTACCTCCTGGATCCAAAAGCAAGCACAAGTCCTGTACAAGTCAAGTCCAGCATATCTAGGCCAAAGCCTATAAATCTGCAGACACATCAAATCTATGAGTACAAGTCAAGTCTCTACTGTCCCTACCAAAGTTATAACAGTAGTACAGTGGCCTGCATCATTATTACTGCAACTACAAGTCCAAGCAAGCCTGAGAGGTTCCCTGTGTCCCGGTCACCTCTGTGGAAGATGGCTATTTGTAAAGACTGTTATACTGACTTCTTCAGTAAAGTTCCAGTTACATCAAAACCCTGCTTTGGACTCTCATTTACTATATGCCGTTTTGGGCTGGTTGTCGGCGGTGCCCAACACCATACAACCACATCCTGGCGTCACGAACACTAGGGGTTAATAACATCTTGCCCCAGGGGTTAATACCATCTGGCCCCGCTACCTACACGATACACCTCGTGGTCCCGCCATAACATCCGTGGCTCACCACAACATATAATAATATGAAAAAATGTAATTTCCCTTAAAAAACTATCCCTTACCGAAGACACAGGAGCTGCAGTACATCCTATAAGTGCTATCTTATATAGGACAATCCAGAGTATAATATATACCAATCCAGCTTCACGGTCCAGATGAACCAAACATGAATATTCATAGAACAATATACTGGTGTCTAAGTTCAGTTTACTTAAACCACAGGAGGACAGGGTTTTGGAGCCAAAAAGGTAACAGTTACGTAATATGTCAAACTGCCTAAACTGTCTTGATAAAAAGCAAAGCAACAGAACTGTATACTACATGAGGTCATGTGATCATATGATTTTTGACTATGCCCAGTATCTAGTATTAAGGTTTCTGGGCCCCAGTGCACAATCTGTAACAAGGCCCCAGCTGTAATGCTTCATTTATAGTACTAGTCTCTTCAGATGGGAAAGAGAGATCTTATGGCGCCCTTCTGGGGACAGCTGCCATCTTGCTCTGTATTCCCAATAGTTGGTGGGTAGCGGGTGGGAGAGCATCATACACCTTAGGCAGTCAGCTGAACCCACCAAAAGTGGGTTTGGCTAAATGTAATATTCCGTGTATGGCAAAGTGTTGCTGTCATTTAAAATACCATTTGACATGTTGCCCAGATATGTCAAAAGTTAAGATCGCACCAGAGTCTCACTCCTAAAACCAACATTGATCACAAGTTATAAGCCGGTAAAGTGCTAAGCATCGCACTCCACTCATTGTCCTTCACATCCAACCTTTTCACTGCATAGATTTATGACAGCCGAGGAGTGAGCGACGCACTGCCACGCATTTTACCGTCTTATAACTAGCAATCGTAGCTGATCTCAGGATTGAGACCCAAGGCGACCTCACCATTTGACATGTCTGGGCAACATGTCAAAAGTTGTTTCAAATGACAGTAATGCTTTAAGGTGGTGTTCGCAGGTTCACATGCTTTGTGTGTGAGGCCTGAGGTTAGGATTCCACTTGGTTTCTTTTCCCAGGGTTTTTTTCACTGATAAAAAAAGCCAGAAAAAAATGCCAGTGCAACTTCCTGCGCCTGACGTTTTTTCTGGCGTTTTTGCATTTGAGTTGAAATTGCATTTTTTGGCCACTTTGGTGGGTTTTTTTTTCCCAAAAAAAAGAAAAAAGGATGCAGTAGGGATGGGAAAAAAGGTATTTAAGGACATTTTTATTTTTATAATGAACTTTTAATACATTTTTAATAAAATGTGTATCACTTTTTTTTCTCAATTTTTTAAAGATTTTTTAGATAGTACTACTACTTCCAACATGGAACAGACTGTTTCATGATGGGAGTAGTAGTACCTGTACTAATAGACATATCGCCCCGGGTGTCAGGAGTGATGCGATCGTTTATTAGTAGATCTATTGCAGAGATGTGAAGCCGCTCTATACAGTGCTCACATCTCTGCTCTGTACTCCGGCCAGTGATATGAATAAAACGTCACTCATTCATATTTTCAGACCAGAGTGGTGATTGGCCGGATGGTTGCAGCCAGTCCCTGCTCTCAGTGGGAAATATGAATAAGTGATGTTCTATTCATATCACTAGCCGGCCCGGAGTATAGTGCAGAGATGTGGAGCGCAGGAGAAAGCCGCTCCGCATCTCTGAAATAGATAGGACGATCGCATCGGATGTCAAGAGTGATACTTGCTGTGATCTGTCCTTAACAGCAGGTACTACTACTACCAACATGGAGCACACTCTTCTCCATGCTGGGAGCAGTACTACCTACAGTTAAAGAAAGATCACAGTGAATGTCTCTCCTGACACCCGCCGTGATCCTCCTGTATAATGTATAGATGCGGACTGCCACTCTTCTATGGTCCCCTGCACTGACGTATATATACACCTATTCATATTTCCCACAGAGAGTTGTGATTGCGTGGAACCATCTGGCCAATCACAGCTCTCTGTGGGAAATATGAATAGGTGTATATATATACGGCAGTGCAGAGGACCATAGAAAAGCGGCTGGCCACATCTATACATTATATAGGAGGATAGCAACAGACCCGGGGCGATCTATCAATTAGTACAGTGTGTTCCATGCTGGGAGTAGTAGTACCACCTAAAAAAAAAGTGAAAAATGCATTTTTAATGCCCTGCCCGCACACATAAATTGATCCCTATTTAAAAAAAATTATAAAAAATGTTGTTATAAAATGAAAAATTTTGTTAAATACAATTTTTCCATCACTACTGTATCTTTTTTATAATTTTTTTCTTTAATGGTACCCTGCGAAATTTGATTTTAAAAAAAGTCTCCATCACTTTTTTGGATCGCTAAAGTCCAAAAAAGAATAAAAACCGCCTTCAAAAACGCAAAAGTTTAAACCCACATAGACTACTATGGGAAAAAAACGCCACGATTTCAGGGGGAAAAATGCCATAGGCTCAACATGCTACAATTTTGCAAGACTGCCAAGGTGCTGAAAAACGCCAAAAATGAGTGAAAAAAACGCCAAATGGATTAAAAAAAACACCCAACTGAAAAACGTCAAGTGGAAAAAGAATTTTGCGATTTCTCATTGATTTACGGCTAACATCTGGTCGCAGCATTTTTTGGCCGAATAAACGCCATGCGGCAGAATTGGCATCTTTCTTGGCGTTTTCCCCCCCAAAAATCAAGTGGAATTACAGCCTAATACAAATGTCAAACACAGCAAAATTGCATCTCACATAACACAACTTGATCATACACTGTGAATGGCTCTGCAGACTTCAATTCACACTGAATGAAACAAATGTGATCGCACAGTAGTGTTATGGAGAAGTGGTGCTATGCCAGTGTTTCCCATGCACAGTCCTCAATTACCCCCAACAGGTCCTGATTTGAGGATATCCCATACAGAGAACACTTGTGGTGAGGCCTGATGCACTGACTAGAATTAGATCACCCGTGAAAGACTAAGGAAATCCTGAAAACCTGACCTGTTCGGGGTACTTGAGGGCCGTGTTTGGGAAACATTATGCTAGAAAATGCACATTTGTTAATTTCTTTTTAATTCAACATTTTTAAGATAAGTCTTATTAATCATGGGAAATTACAGTGTGACACCCCCCCCCCCCCCTCCTACGATGGCCCCGACATGTGATCATTTCAACATACGATGATCTCTCAGAGGCCATCGCATGTTGAAGGCAGCATCAACATACGATGCTTTTGTATGTCGGGGCCATCGCATAAACGGCTATCCGGCAGCGCTGACTGCTTCAGCTGCCACCGGATAGCCGTTTACGGTGCCCCGTGTGGTCCGCTGACGATCACTTACCTGTCCTCGGGGCTCCGGCGTGTCCTCTTCGGGATCCCCTGCATCGTCGGCACTCTCCATCGTCGTCATCACGTCGCTGCACACGCTATCCCGTCATCCAATAGGAGCGGCGTGTGTGGTGACGTGATGGCGGCGACGGAGAGCGAGGATGCCGGGGAAGCAGAGGCCTTGCCGGAGTGTCAGGGACACCCCGGGGATGCGGCGACTGTGATGGAAGGCGACATCCCGGGCAGCGGTGACGAGCGGTGATGGTCCGGAGCGGCGGGGACAGGTGAGTACAACTTCCTCTACCAGTGGTCTTCAACCTGCGGACCTCCAGATGTTGCAAAACTACAACTCCCAGCATGCCCGGACAGCCGTTGGCTGTCCGGGCATGCTGGGTGTTGTAGTTTTGCAACATCTGGAGGTCCGCAGGTTGTAGAACACTGTCCTATACATTGCACGGATCCCTCAACATACGATGGTTTGGAACGGATTACCATCGTATGTTGAGGGACCACTGTACTACCTTATTCCTGTGCTGCCCAACAGACATGATAAATACTCCAGTCCATAGACAATATAACACTAGCAGAGACACGAAAAACTGCCTTGATCCTGCAACACATACAACAGGTCCTGCAATACGGTATAACAGTGTTCTAAGGTGTGCAAACGAAAAAAAGTTACATTTTATGTACATTTTAATGGCGGTAATATGCCCAATTGAAATTTTTCAAGCACTTATCTCATAGAAAACAATGCTTTTTCGCTACATTATTGTAGCTCTTAGTACCTTGTTGAGATGGGGGTCACGGGTTATGTCATAGCCCCTCTTCCTGGTGTACTGAAAAGTCAGCTTGGAATCCTGGCCTTCCGCTTGTTGGTCTTGTTTCCCCACCTTAGAAGACATGGCTGGTAGTGATGAAAGGACAGGCAGGCTTAGTGTCAGCTATGGAAGTGACGGATAAAGCTGGGTATGTGTGAGCTATTGTAATGTTAGGTGTGTTGGTATAGTGCTAGAGCAGGCAGAGCTGTGAGGATCAGCTGACGGTTCATGTGTGACACTAGGGGACAGGAGGAGGGGAGTGCTGAGTCATGGCAGATTGATAGCAGCTCTTGCCTTCGCCTGAAGTCTCCTCTTCCTACTTATTTAGATTTGTGCTGTAAACTTTTACAGTTCTGCAGATATTTCGCAATGTAACAAATCTTGTGCCTGTTGCTATACTGAATAAGGAATGTAGGGATCTGCACTGGATTTTTACACTTTTAATACACTTCTTTTCCTATGTTGAATCATTTGTAGTAGAGGCCTCAAAATCCCATGGGGACACAACACGTAGTTTTTACCTAGTAAATCATTTAGTGCCTACGTGAATAATTCAAGTGGTTACTGACCATGCAGCATGACCTTTTATTCCAGGATAATGCTGCTACATGCTGTGCACTGGTAAAGATGATACAATCTCCACTGTAAGGCTAGTGTGGTCTCCCGGTACCGTATTGCATACCGTACCTTGTATGGTGGTCCCCAAAGTCAGAGTTACTACGTTCAGGTAGGGTCCCCCAGGTGGGACAGCCCCTAGTCGCCTCCTCCTTTTCTAATTTTATAATGTTTCTGTGTACATATTTAATAATGTATATCTTTAATATAATGCATATTAGTGTGCCTACCTGTGTGGCGTCGCAGGACCTTCGGTCATGTGACTGTGTTGATTCCTCTATGGTATGTTGGAGGACCTTTGGAGGTCCTTGGGTCACATGTTTACCCATAACTCTATGTAAAGATGATTGACAGCAGTATTGGACCAATTAGCTTTAGTCCAGCCCCTGCCCATATGAGGGAGCTGTAGCCAATTATCGCTCTCTTGGGTTGCCGCTCTCGTGGATGCCGGACTAGCAGGACCGATCTGCGTAACTTTCAAAGACAAGCTAGGCCAGAAAACCTGCCAGCCTCAGCCTAAACTAAACCCCCGCTAAAGCTAGCATGACTACTGGACCGAAACTAAATCCCCTAAATCCAGTGGAACAGCGCATATCAGTCTACGGACTCTAAAACAATTAAGGTCCCAACCACTGTCAATCTCTAAGAGACTTTGCCTGTATAGAGACTGTTCCAGTTATGAAGCTTGCATAAAATCTTCAGTAAAGTTCCGACTGTTTTCAGCATTCCATTATTCTATTTCTCCCTATCGCTCTTGGGAAGGCTGGCGGTAGGACAAGCATTACAGAGGACCCCTCACCCTAGCATCACGAATAGAAAGGGTTAAACAGACACCCTTTAGTCACCGCACAGCTACACCACATATACCCTACTCCCCCAGGATATCACACTAGGTTCACACTGCGGAATCTCTGGGCATAAAGTTTCCGCCCGGAGATTCCGAGTGCGGCCAACGCGGACTGAATCAGTCAGCGCTAGGACCGTGCGAACACTGCAGTCTCCAATAAACTGCAATGTGTTCCGCGAGTATTTCCGCCTGAAAAAGGAGCAATTCTTCAGGCGGAAATTTCCAAGCGGATTTTCCGTTCACAAATTTCACTTCACAAATTCTGAAGTGTGAATTTGTGAACGGAAACCCATTCACTATACTATACATTTTATCAAGCAAAATTTCTGCCTGCAATTTCAAAGCGGAATTGCAGGCGGAAATTCCGTAGTGTGAACCTAGCCTAAGAGCTAGTTCACACTGAGGAAATTGAGGCACAATCTGCAAGGAATTTTCTGCGTATTCTGCATTAAAGGGGTACTCCGTTGCCCCATCGTTCAGAACATTTTGAGCATTAGAGCGGACGACAGGGGTCGTGATGTCCCGACCATGCCCCTCATGACGTCACACCACGCCCCCCTCAATGCAAGTCTATGGGAGGGGGCATGCCAACTGCCACACCCCCTCCCATAGACTTGCATTGAGGGGGCGTGGTGTGATGTCACGAGGGGCGTGGTCGTGACATCCCGACCCCCCGCTGCCGGCACCCAGTGTTCTAAACTAATGCTGGGTGCTGCACAGAGATTGCAGGGGTCCCATCTGCGGGACCCCCACGATCAGACATCTTATCCCCTATCCTTTGGATAGGGGATAAGATGTCTTGGGACGGAGTACCCCCTTCTATATGGATTCTGCTTTCAATCAGGCTTCTGTTGTTTTTATTGGGATTTCTGGCACGGAACAAAATTCCACCACAAAAATGTTCATGTCCAGTCTTCTGGCGGAATATGTGAGTAAACTCCCCCCCCAAATAAGGGTATAAAAACGCCATGTAGGGAAGGAATTTCGTATTTCCCTATTGACCAGCAGCTAACACCTAATATGACATATTTTTGGAGTTTTTACCGGAAAACGGCGTGTCACAATCGCAAATTACAGATCCAACATAAAGCAATGTTTGTTGAGTAGATATAGATAGTGGGTTTTATTAAATAAACCTGAAACAAATGAATTGTTTGTAAATTATCGTTTTTCTAGATGAAGTAGAGGATGAAAATTATGGATTCACCTAATGTTGAGAAAAAATTATGGAGTCAATAATAAACTTACCGTATTTTTCGCCGTATAAGACGCACTTTTTCTTCCCCAAAACTGGGGGGGAAAAGTCAGTGCGTCTTATACGGCGAATACACCCCTATCGCGGCGGTCCCTGCGGCCATCAATGGCCGGGACCCGCGGCTAATACAGGACATCAACCATTGCGGTGATGCCCTGTATTAACCCTTCAGATGCGGCGATCAAAGCTGACCGCCACGTCTGAAGGGAAAGTGACACTAACCCGGCTGTTCAGTCAGGCTGTTTGGGACCGCCGCGATTTCCCCGCGGCGGTCCCAAACAGCCCGACTGAATAGCCGGGTTAGTTCTTACAGGACACCGGGAGGGACCTTACCTGCCTCCTCGGTGTCTTCTCCGTTCAGGGATTCCCTGTATGGCCGGTGCTCTCCCTCCTCGTCATCACCTCGTCGCGTACGTGCGTCGGCGTGCGTAACGACATGATGGCAGCGATGGAGAGCAAGAATACCCGGCCAGCAGCAGAGACATTCCGGAGCGACGGGGACACGGCGACAGAGATGGAGCGACATCCAGGGCAGCGGGGACATGTGAGTATTACCTCCTATGCAGTGGTCTTCAATCTGCGGACCTCCAGATGTTGCAAAACTACAACTCCCAGCATGCCCGGACAGCCGTTGGCTGTCCGGGCATGCTGGGAGTTGTAGTTTTGCAACATCTGGAGGTCCACAGGTTGAAGACCACTATTGGGTTCAAAATCTTTATTTTTTTCGATTTTGCACCTATAAATTGGGTGCGTCTTATACACCGGTGCGTCCTATGGGGCGAAAAATACGGTAGTACTTAGTTGTTCCTCTTTTTATGGCAGCCTGATTTCTATGAGGCATGGGCTTCTTTAAACACAATATTCTGCATGAAGTTGGTTCCAACTTTCTCATGAAGTGGTTCACAACCAGCTTTGCAGGATGGAGCCTTGTTATAGGCCAATTTTCTATTTACATTTCTGTCATACATTTTCAAGCAGATAAACATTTAAAATGTTTGAGCTATTGGAATTGTTGATATTCTTTTCCCGAAGAAAACCTTCAACCTGTTGATGGCACAAGGCAAAAATGCTCTAGGCCTGAACCCACTCCATACCTGTCGGCATTCTTTTTGAATTTCTTTTCTGTCTGACCACAGTGCTCTCTGCTGACACCTCTGTCCATGTCAGGAACTGTCCAGAGTAGGAGCAAATCCCCATAGCAAACCTATCCTGCCCTGGACAGTTCCTGACATGGACAGAGGTGTCACCAGAGAGCACTGTGCTCAGACAGAAAGGAAATTCAAAAAGAAAAGAACTTACTGTGGTGCATACTGCAGCTGATAAGTACTGGAAGTAATTTACAAATCTGTTTAACTTTCTGGCATTAGTTGATTTAAAAAAAAAAAATATCCCAGCGGAGTACCCGTACCAGCCGCAGCTGCCAATAAGTCAGAGAGGAGGGGACTTTTCCTGCGCTCCCTTTAATTATAGTGTCCCCCAGCCTCGCTTCTCACCAATGATTGACAGCTCTAGAGTTCAGTCAGAAAACTGCTAGAACTGTCCATTCTCAGGGAGCCTGGGAGAAGATCCTACCTCTCAGACCAGGACATTAAAACAAAGGTATGTGTGCTCTTCCCATGCTGGGCGGTATGTAAGGCTGTCACTCTCAAAATATTTCAATAGCCATTCCTTTACAAAAGCTACATACTTTTCTTGTGAAGACCAATAAACCTCAAATCACGTCTGTGGTTCCTATCCTTTACATAAAATTTTTTAGCATAAGCTGATATGTGCAGCATTTCTGACAATTATACAACTTACCGTATTTTTCGCCGTATAAGACGCACTTTTTCTTCCCCAAAACTGGGGGGGGAAAGTCGGTGCATCTTATACGGAGAATACACCCTTATCGCGGAGGTCCCTGCAGCCATCAACGGCCGGGACCCGCGGCTAATACAGGACATCACCGATCAAAGCTGACTGCCGCGTCTGAAGGGAAAGTGACACTAACCCGGCTGCTCAGTAGGGCTGTTCGGGACCGCCGCGATTTCACAGCGGCGGTCCCGAACAGCCCGACTGAATAGCCGGGTTAGTGCTTACAGGACACCGGGAGGGACCTTACCTGCCTCCTCGGTGTCTTCTCCATTCAGGGATCCCCTGTATGGCTGGCGCTCTCCTTCCCCGTCATCATGTCGTCGCGTACGTGCGTCGGCGTGCGTAACGACATGATGACGGCGACGGAGAGCAAGGATACTCGGCCGGCAGCAGAGACGTTCCGGAGCGACAGGGACACGGCGACAGCGATGGAGCGACATCCAGGGCAGCGGTGACGGGTCCGGAGCGGTGGGAACACGTGAGTATTGTCTCCTATGCAGTGGTATTCAATCTGCGGACCTCCAGATGTTGCAAAACTACAACTCCCAGCATGCCCGGACAGCCAACGGCTGTCCGGGCATGCTGGGAGTTGTAGTTTTGCAACATCTGGAGGTCCGCAGGTTGAAGACCACTATTGGGTTCAAAATCTAAATTTTTTTAGATTTTGCACCTGTAAATTGGGTGCGTCTTATACGCCGGTGCGTCCTATAGGACGAAAAATACGGTATATTCTGTTTTTCTCGGCCCATCCTGCTTCCTCCATCTCCCAGTGAACTGAAGTTATATAGTCATACACAAAAAGCTATACGCCCTTGTGAAGTATAGTTTGACAATAAGTTTGAAATGTGTTGATATCAATTGTTTACAGTAGTTAAAAGTCTCATTTTTTTTCTAATTTGAATTCTAAACAAAAATGTGTTTTATATAGACTATTGTTAACAAAAGCCGGAACAATGATCTGGATACTTTTCAAAATCTGAAAAGACATTAAACCCTTATAACAAGTTTGACTACTTGCAGAAACAGATGTGCTCTGTAATGTTTTCCATTAAAATAAATGGAAGACATTTCGCTGTGTGGTGTGCCTTGTTTATAGTAACAATGTTTATCCACCAATGTTACTGTGTGTCCAGTGTATTTGATCTTTAATCATAGTTTATTTATATAGTAAGACATCTTTCTTCATTACGTATAGGTTTACCTCTGGTGAACCAACCCTAATATATTTGGGAATCAATGCTACGTCCTATATATAATGTAATGATGCTTATAGGCTGACAGCCGCAGTGAACATTGAACTATACGGCTGGGATTTCCAGACAAAAAAAAAAAAAGACCCTGATGCCCCGTTAGGACACATTCTGCACCTGGATGAATATCATTTTTGTATTACTGTGGATTTGACTCACGAGAGCAGTAAAAGCTATATTTGGTGAGGGTGGGATGAGGGCAGATGGAATTACCGTAGGGGCGAATGACATTAACCTCTTCAGTTTGTGGCCCCAGGGCGTGGTTTATCCTCTACACCACCCGAAGGAATACCACTGGATCCTGGGCTAGGCACGGGGGGCAAATAATGACTCAGATGCCAAGTTACGGAACAACGGCAGCTTTACTGAGTCAGACAGATGTAATAGTCTATACAGCTTGGCTAGGCCCACGATGTATGTTCCATGATGGGAGTAGTAGTAGTCCTGGCTGTGGGAGTCTGTAGGCAGAGGTGTTAAAACAGCCGTACATGGCGGATGTTACAACGTGTCTTAACGGATGAATATGCCCATTATTTTGATGGATATTATTCAGCCGCTAGAACCCGTTATTTCATCTGTTTTTATACATCCTTTTGCACACAGAAAATGGATGTTTAATAACGGATTAATACTCAGTGTGAAAGTAGCCTTACAATCACGTGACAACAGGTTAATCACATGTCAACTATTCTTAAAGCTATAACACATTACAGGTATATTACAGGAGATAACACACATATAAATGAATATGCAAGGGGAAAAGATGCGGGGGGGGGGGGCTCAGGGGACACTGTAGGGAGGCTGCCTGACAGCGCAGCAAGGGTACAGCGGTGCAACTCCTGTACTGTTTCACCACATATATTTTGCAAGAATTTTTGAGTTTGGCTGGATCACTTGTCGATAACACATATGGACTATTTTCCAGAGTATAATTATAATAATTCTTTTTGCATAACTTATTACTGAGGACACACCAGCCAACCCATGCAGCACACCATAGTGCAACAATAAATATTTCACAGACAATCCAAAACCCCGGTGCAGCAATAAATACTGCCTCATCTGTAGTAAACCGACACTACAATGCAGCAATAAATACTACTGCCCCATCTGTAGCAAACCCACACCCCAGTGCAGCAATAAATACTATTTCCCCACCTGTAGTAAACCAACACCACAGTGCAGCAATAAATACTACTGCCCCACCTATAGTAAACCCACACCACAGTGCAGCAATAAATACTATTGCCCCACCTGTAGTAAACCCACACCACAGTGCAGCAATAAATACTATTGCCCCACCTGTAGTAAACCAACACCACAGAGCAGCAATAAATACGATTGCCCCACCTGTAGTAAACCAACACCACAGTGCAGCAATAAATACTACTACTCCACCTGTAGTAAACCAACACCACAGTGCAACAATAAATACTGCTGACCCACCTGTAGTAAACCAACATCACAGTGAAGCAATAAATACTACTACTCCACCTGTAGTAAACCAACACCACAGTGCAGCAATAAATACTACTACTCCACCTGTAGTAAACCAACACCACAGTGCAACAATAAATACTGCTGACCCACCTGTAGTAAACCAACATCACAGTGAAGCAATAAATACTACTACTCAACCTGTAGTAAACCCACACCACAGTGCAGCAATAAATACTACTGCCCCACCTGTAGTAAACCAACACCACAGTGCAGCAATAAATACTACTGCCCCACCTGTAGTAAACCAACACCACAGTGCAGCAATAAATACTGCCGACCCACCTGTAGTAAACCAACATCACAGTGAAGCAATAAATACTACTACTCCACCTGTAGTATACCAACACCACAGTGCAGCAATAAATACTACTGCTCCAGCTGTAGTAAACCAACACCACAGTGCAACAATAAATACTACTGCTCCAGCTGTAGTAAACCAACACCACAGTGCAGCAATAAATACTACTACTCCACCTGTAGTAAACCAACACCACAGTGCAACAATAAATACTACTGCTCCACCTGTAGTAAACCCACACCACAGTGCAGCAATAAATACTACTACTCCACCTGTAGTAAACCAACACCACAGTGCAACAATAAATACTACGGCTCCACCTGTAGTAAACCAACACCACAGTGCAACAATAAATACTACTGCTCCACCTGTAGTAAACCAACACCACAGTGCAGCAATAAATACTGCTGACCCACCTGTAGTAAACCAATACCACAGTGCAGCAATAAATACTACTGCTCCACCTGTAGTAAACCCCCGCCTAGCTAATAGAACTTACATATGGAAGTGGACAGGAAGGGTTATTTCCCTGGCCTTGGAAATGCATTACCCAGACAACCAAGGAGATGTGAAGGAGGAGGGTCCCAGGCTCTTTGACCCCACAAAAAAAATAGTGCCATACACTATACTGCCTAAAAAAGTGGTACAAACTGTGCCTCCAGTCCTGAATATAATACTAACACTACTGTGCCTCCAAAAAATAGTGCAACAAATTAAGTCCCCATTAATATATCATTATAACCTATGTTCCCTTGATATTATAGTGCTACATACTGTGCCCCTAAAGATATTTATCTCAAAATAACAGGGCCCCACATTGCAATATCCTCTGAAGAATAAGGGCCACATACAAACCTCCTGAAATAATACCTCTCCACAGGGCCACCATATTGTGTATTGCCCCGCATACTGCCCCCCCCCCCCCCCCAGAAATAAATATTTGAGATTGTTTATACAGGCTATCCATCAGAACTGCATACCCAGCAGCTGTTGTCTGCTATCAGAGGCCATGGTCAGTGACTGGCATGGGAGCTAGCGCCAATCAGGGTGATTTAACTTAATGATGTGAGGGGGGAGGTTGGTTATTGGGTGTTGGGATTTACTCCTACTATGTTTGTTTGTTGAGGCTATCCTGTAGTATAATCCAGACTAGAAGAATCTGTAAGAGGAGTGCCATTTCCACATTTTACATCACCATCAATGGCATTCTATGGTCTTCTGATCACAGAGCAACCTTGGAGAAACCGAAATCCCCTGTAGTTCCTGTAAGGGTGCATTTACACATTAGAATGCCCTGGAAGGGAAAGCATTGGACTGTAGGGGCACATGACAGGGGGATTAGGCAGCGAGGAAAGGGTTAATGGGTTAGAGCGGGAGTTTTAAGGAGGAAAGGGAGGAGCTAGGTACAGGGGTCATAAGTAGGTAGGCAGGAAGTTAGGGGCCAGTCGGGACACGAGGAGGAACGTGAGAGGAGCTCCCTACCTGATGGAGGACATGGACGAGATCTTGAGGCGAGTGAGGGAGGAGGCACTGCTCCGTGGGCCCCAGTGGTTCGCGGAGCAGTTTCCGGGATTTGCGGCGCAGTCGGTGGGGGAGTCCGGGCCCCGGTCCAGCGGCCGGCGCTCTCGTCCTCCGGAGCGCCTTTCACCTGCGGCTTCTCCCTCTGCTAGACGCCGGCGGGTGGGCCTTTCGGCCGTTGCCGCTGGCGGGATGCCCGTGGCGGCCAGCGGTGTGCGGTCGGGGGGACCGCCTGCCGGTTCGGATGCTGCGCCGGTGGGGAACGCGAGGCGTGCGGGCGGCACGTCTCGCTCACGGCAACGGGAGCGTGGTGCTGCGGCCTGCTCCCGGGGAGTGTCGGTGATGGGGGAGCAGGCCAAGGGGAGGAGGACGACACGTGCCCCGGCTGACCCTGCCCCCCAGTCGGGGGGGCGGGCTCCTGCGGGCCTGGCAGTCACCCAGGCCACGATTCATGCTGCACCTGCGGCCTCCTCCACTGGGGGGGGCAGGCGGCATACTGGATTGTCGCGGGCTGCTGCTGCTGCAGGGGGAGCTGCAGTGTACGGGGGGGATGACATTAGCCCCGCCCCTAGCGACGCCAGCGGTGATGAGCTGCTGCTGGCTGATGGTCCTGCTGTTGCCTTGGACCCGTTGGCCTATCCCCTGCTTCCCCTCGGGGTCGCAGGCACGGAGGTTAGCGGGGGCCGGAATTCTTCCTGTGACGATGCCGCTGTTGGGGGTGAATTGACCGGTGTTGCTGCAATCCGCACGGAGGGGGTTCTTCAGGTCCAGCCTCCCGTCGTCAATGTGAGCCGAGTCTGTGATGTCCGGAGCATTCCTGCAGCTGGAGTTACGGCCGCTGGTCCAGAGCCGGTGAGGTCGGGTGAGTACACCACTGTCTCCACTGCTGCGGGTTCAGGGGGGGGGGGGTGGGGGGGTTGGGGGGTTTGCAATGTTTTGTAGATGGGTTGCAAGCGTTGCTGCGCAGTAGCGGGTTGTCTGCGGGTGGGTCGCCGGTACCTGTGTGGGGCGCAGCGTCCTTGTCCAAGGGACTGGGGGATCAAAGGGGTGCCGGGGGGGTGGATATAGTTGGGGGTCCTGGGGTTGCTTGGTCGAGCTCACCCCCGGTGGTGGGGGCGTCGGGTTCCGGTGGGGGGGTTCGTTTGGCTGATTCTGCTCGGGGGGAGGTGTATGTGTGTTTCGAGGGCCCCCTGGGCGCTCACCTTAAGGCGGAGGTGCGGGAAAAGATTTGGAAGCGGGAGTATGTGGATATTTTTTCGCTTCTCCCGCTTGAAAAATTTAATCTGGACAGGGTTAGGCCGGATGAGTCGAAGCGTCTGGAGAAGGTTGAGGAGGAGGAGCGCCGGCGGTATCGGCTGATACCGAGGACCTTCTCTAACTGGATCCAGGCGTTCGCTATTTTGGCCAGTGTAGTGGGGGAGAAGTCGCCGGAGCATTGCTCTGGTCTCTTTTGTTATTTGGACGCTGTGGGAGAGGCGTATCGGGTGTATGGGGGTTCGGCGTGGCTTCGGTACGACGAACAGTTTCGGCAGCGGATGGCGGTGCGCCAGGATTTGAGGTGGGACCATAAGGACATAGGTCTGTGGATGCGGCTTATGGCGGCTCCACGCAGTGGGGGAGGCCTGCAGTCCTTTCGGGACAGCGCAGGAGGTGCAGGGCCGATGTCAGGGCGGTCCGGGGGGCCTGGTAAGGGTGTTTGCTGGCAATTCAATGAAGGCAATTGCAAGTTCGGAGCGGAGTGCCGTTTTAAGCACGAATGCTCCGGGTGCGGAGTGGGAGGCCATGGGCTGTCGCGCTGTTTCCGGCGGGGTAAAGGCAAATTGGGGGAGGTTGATGCGAAGAGGGGTGACCCCGGTGCTGGTGGCAAGGATGGAGCCTTTCCTCGCCAAGTACCCAAATAGGGCGGCGGCGGAATTTTTGAGGGCGGGGTTTACGGACGGATTCCGTATCCCCTTTGAGGGGGTTCTGGAGGGGAATGGGGAGGTTAGGAATTTGGTCTCGGCGCTTGCTCGGCCGGATTTGGTGGAGGAGAAACTGATGAAAGAGGTGTCTTTGGGTCGGATGGCTGGTCCTTTTGACTCGCCTCCGTTGGTGGGCTTGAGGGTTTCCCCATTGGGTCTGGTTCCTAAAAAGGAGCCTAATAAATTCCGCCTGATTCACCACCTTTCACATCCTTCTGGAGGGTCGGTGAATGACGGCATTGACCCAGCTATTTGTGCTGTATCTTATACTTCTTTTGATGCGGCATTGGCGTGGGTCCGGAGGTACGGCCAGGGGGCCTTGTTGGCCAAGACGGACATTGAGGCCGCTTTTCGTCTGTTTCATGTGTTTGCCCATGGGCTGCTCAGTTTCTTGTGCGTTTTTTGAGCAGTTTAGCTCCTTTTTGGAGTGGGTGGTGCGAGTGGAGTCGGGTTTGGATTCGGTTTTGCACTACCTTGATGACTTCCTGTTTTTGGGCCCGGCGGGGTCTAGGGTGTGTGCTATTTTGCTTCAGGAAATGGAGAGGGTGTCGGGCTGGTTTCGCGTTCCGTTGGCGCCTGACAAGACTGAGGGCCCGTCTACGTCGGTGAAGTTTTTGGGCATAGTGATCGACACTGTGGCCATGGAGTGCCGGCTGCCTGAGGATAAGCTGGGCGAGCTGAGGGAGGAGGTGGCGAGGGTGTGTCGGGTTCGGAAGCTGAAGCTGCGGGAGGTCCAGTCTTTGCTGGGGCGTCTCAATTTTGCGTGCCGGATCATGCCTATGGGGAGGGTTTTTTGCAGACGTCTCGCGGCGGTCACGGTGGGTGTTTCTCGGCCTAATCACTATGTGCGGTTGCCGGTGGGGTTGCGTGAGGACCTGAGGGTGTGGCAGGATTTTTTGGGTCGGTATAATGGGCGCTCTGTGGTGATGGGGAGGCCGGTATCGAGCGTTGACCTGGATCTGTATACCGACGCGGCTGGGGCCTGCGGGTTTGGGGCTTACCTTCGGGGTCAGTGGTGTGTGGGGCAATGGCCTGAGGTGTGGCGTGAGTCGGGGCTGACTAGGAACCTTGCGTTCCTGGAATTGTTCCCGATAGTGGTTGCGGTGTTTGTATGGGGGGAGCTGTTTCGCAATAGGAAGGTGTGCTTCCATTGTGACAACCTGGGGGTGGTTTTGGCTATTAACAACCAGACGGCGAGTTCTCCGCCGGTGGTCACGTTGCTGAGGCGATTAGTGTTGCAGGTGCTAGAGCTCAATTCTCAGGTGGTGGCGTTGCATGTGCCGGGGGTTGACAATTCGGTGGCTGACGCTCTCTCTCGCTTACAGTGGAACCGTTTCCGGGAATTGGCGCCGGAGGCCGAGGTGACCGGCCTTCCGTGTCCGGAATGGCTGTGGCGTCTGGTTTAGAGGTGGCACTCGCTTTAGTCTGTCGGTCAGTAAGCCAGGCTACTTGGGCTTCTTATCGACGCTGGTGGTCGGACTGGGAGACGCTACTGGGACAGTTGTCGTTTACGGGCGCCCCTGCTGATTGGGAGGCGGCCCTATTGTATTATGTGGGTAGGGCGTTTTGTGAGGGCGTGTCTCCGGGGGGGATTAGCCGCCGGATGTCGGCTTTTGCGTTCTGGTTCAAAGTTCGTGGTTTGCCGGACGTCTCGAAGTCGTTTTTGGTGCGTCAGGCACTGCGGGGGTTTCGGAAGGGGGCGGTGGCCAGGGATTCGAGGCGTCCGGTGACTTTTCCGCTTTTGTGTCGGTTGGGGACGGCGTTGGTAGGGATTTGTTCTTCGGATTACGAGCGTTGTTTGTTTCGATTGGCGTTTGTTTTGGCGTTTTTGGGGGCTTTTCGGATTTCGGAGTTGGTGGCCCCCAGTAGGCAGCGTGCTGGGGGCTTGCTTTTTTCGGATGTTGCTTTGGAAGGCGGGGTTTTGCGTTGTTTGCTGCGCCGTTCCAAAACGGATCAGGAGGGTCGCGGGGTTACTGTGCGTTTGGCGGCCTTACGGGGTTCGGATATGTGTCCGGTTTTTTGCTATACGGTTTTTTTGGAGGTGAGGGTGGGGGTTGTGGGTCCTTTATTGGTACACGCAGACGGGAGTTTTTTGTCGCGTTTTCAATTCGTGGGGGTTTTTCGGAAATGTTTGGCGGCGGTGGGTTGTGTGGCGCGGGATTATAGCTCGCATTCGTTCCGCATTGGGGCGGCTACCGAAGCGTCTCGTTGGGGCTTGGGACCCGAGATCATTAGGCGGATTGGGAGGTGGGAGTCGGAGAGGTTTCAGTTGTATGTTCGTCCTCATTTGCTGTAATTGTTGTGTGTTGGGGGAGTGCGGTTTGTATTTTGCTATTGTTTTTTGTCTTTCAGGTGGCGGCCCGGGACTTGTGTGGATTATCGGCCACTCCTATGTGGTGAGGGGTGGGGTGCGGGCTGGTGTTCGTCCGGCGGGCCGGCAGTCGGGATTGGAGAGTTCGGCAGGTCAGGTCCACTGGTTGGGGAAGAGCGGAATGAGGTGGGCAGAATTGTTGGCCAGGGTTCAGTTTTTTGTACACTTGGACAGAGCCCCCAATGTCCTTGTCATACACCTAGGGGGGAACGATTTGGGTGTGAGGAGATCCCGGGATCTGACCCGGGACATCAAGCTGGACTTGATGCGATTGTGGTCGTCCTTTCCTGGACTGATCATCGTGTGGTCTGAAATGGTGGCCAGGAGGAAATGGAGGCAGGTCAGGTCTGTGGTTGCCATTAATAGAGCGCGGATTAAACTCAATAAGGTGGTGGGCAAGTTCGTGGCCCGTAATGGCGGCCTGGTGGTGCGTCATAGAGAATTGGAGGGGAGCTCTTCGGAGTTCTTAGATGATGACGGCGTTCATTTGAATATATTTGGTATGGATCTGTGGATCTTGGAGATTCGGGAGGTAGTGGAGCGAGCACTCAGTCTGTGGCGGAACGGGGACAAGTGAGGAGTCACTTGTCACCGTTGTGGCGGTGGCAGGAGAGAGACCTGGAGGTACAAGTGGATGGCATGGAGGTGATGGATACAGTGTGGAGGTGGGCTGGGAGCGGTCCCAGCCCGATGGAATATTCTGCAAGGGAACATGGGTTCCCAGGATGGTTGGGGGGCCTCACAAAATGGTGCTCCTGTGCAGGCGCTAACGGCTAGGAGCAAGTGAGGCCCCATTCTAGCTTGGGCTCGGTAACAGTGCCTTCAGGTTCTCCTCCTGTATTAGGGACATGTTAATTGGTTAACTTATGTTAAGTATGTTTTATTCAATGTTATGTATGATGTTCATACAAGGTTGCCTTACAATGTTTTATTGTTATTTATGGTTTGATATTTAATAAAGGGGCTGCTGTGGCCTTGTTACCACCAACACTGTGTCTGTCGTGTTTAAGGTAAGGGATTCCGGGTTAAAGGGGGGGAGGTTTTGGGGGGTTGGTGGATGGTAGGCCTTAGCAGCTATAATATCCCCTAGTCAAGAATGCCCTGGAAGGGAAAGCATTGGACTGTAGGGGCACATGACAGGGGGATTAGGCAGCGAGGAAAGGGTTAATGGGTTAGAGCGGGAGTTTTAAGGAGGAAAGGGAGGAGCTAGGTACAGGGGTCATAAGTAGGTAGGCAGGAAGTTAGGGGCCAGTCGGGACACGAGGAGGAACGTGAGCCCGCCCACCCGCCCTTATTTGTTGTCGCGGCAGCGGTGGCAGGAGAGAGACCTGGAGGTACAAGTGGATGGCATGGAGGTGATGGATACAGTGTGGAGGTGGGCTGGGAGCGGTCCCAGCCCGATGGAATATTCTGCAAGGGAACATGGGTTCCCAGGATGGTTGGGGGGCCTCACAAAATGGTGCTCCTGTGCAGGCGCTAACGGCTAGGAGCAAGTGAGGCCCCATTCTAGCTTGGGCTCGGTAACAGTGCCTTCAGGTTCTCCTCCTGTATTAGGGACATGTTAATTGGTTAACTTATGTTAAGTATGTTTTATTCAATGTTATGTATGATGTTCATACAAGGTTGCCTTACAATGTTTTATTGTTATTTATGGTTTGATATTTAATAAAGGGGCTGCTGTGGCCTTGTTACCACCAACACTGTGTCTGTCGTGTTTAAGGTAAGGGATTCCGGGTTAAAGGGGGGGAGGTTTTGGGGGGTTGGTGGATGGTAGGCCTTAGCAGCTATAATATCCCCTAGTCAAGAATG
The DNA here is from genome assembly GCF_029499605.1 of Hyla sarda. NCBI lineage: Eukaryota > Metazoa > Chordata > Amphibia > Anura > Hylidae > Hyla > Hyla sarda. Next base: position 211,223,122 of record NC_079191.1, read on the forward strand.
CCCTGGAAGGGAAAGCATTGGACTGTAGGGGCACATGACAGGGGGATTAGGCAGCGAGGAAAGGGTTAATGGGTTAGAGCGGGAGTTTTAAGGAGGAAAGGGAGGAGCTAGGTACAGGGGTCATAAGTAGGTAGGCAGGAAGTTAGGGGCCAGTCGGGACACGAGGAGGAACGTGAGCCCGCCCACCCGCCCTTATTTGTTGTCGCGGCAGCGGTGGCAGGAGAGAGACCTGGAGGTACAAGTGGATGGCATGGAGGTGATGGATACAGTGTGGAGGTGGGCTGGGAGCGGTCCCAGCCCGATGGAATATTCTGCAAGGGAACATGGGTTCCCAGGATGGTTGGGGGGCCTCACAAAATGGTGCTCCTGTGCAGGCGCTAACGGCTAGGAGCAAGTGAGGCCCCATTCTAGCTTGGGCTCGGTAACAGTGCCTTCAGGTTCTCCTCCTGTATTAGGGACATGTTAATTGGTTAACTTATGTTAAGTATGTTTTATTCAATGTTATGTATGATGTTCATACAAGGTTGCCTTACAATGTTTTATTGTTATTTATGGTTTGATATTTAATAAAGGGGCTGCTGTGGCCTTGTTACCACCAACACTGTGTCTGTCGTGTTTAAGGTAAGGGATTCCGGGTTAAAGGGGGGGAGGTTTTGGGGGGTTGGTGGATGGTAGGCCTTAGCAGCTATAATATCCCCTAGTCATGTAGTGTGCATTGTGCAAATGCATCGGGAACTTTCATCTGTACACTCTAAAAATACTCGTAGGACCTTTTCACCCAGCAGAGTATATATTGGTAAATGCTGTTTTATATAGAATTACCCATAAAAATATATATATTTACCACTTGCCATGGAAATGTTTTAAAGGGGCTCATCACATCTGTGAAGAGTTTACATTTGAAATGTATATTTTTATATATCTGTAGAATTTCATTGGTAAAATATATATATATATATATATATATATATATATATATACACACATATGGCAAAAATAGAAAAAAAATTACACATCCTTACATCCACCATTTGTATTTTGATCTACTTGCTTCTCAGCATAAATTCAAACACTAACAGGTTATTAGTATACATTTTGATCAAAAAGTACAAGCCCACTTGCCATGTCAAGGCCACCTATATAGAGTGGGTCCCTAACCCAACATTGGCGTAGCGCTGGGGCGGCGGCCAACACCATCGCAACACCATTCCCACAGGGGGAGTGACCCAGTCACCAGGCAGCCCCAGTGCTGCCCGACCAAGCCCCTGACTCCGGGCCACACCACCCAACAGACAAAGCATCACTGAAACAAGGGCCGCCACACAGCACCACAACAGTGTGAACACCTACCATGTGCTCCCTACCAGAGGGCTGGGAGAATGCTAGGAGGAAACCCTTATGCAGTCTCCTGCTAATTAAAGACTCCTGGGCCAAATGGGTGGAGCAGAGTGCTGGCTATGAAAGAGGGGACAGACTACAATTGTAAAACAAAAATAGAGAAAAAGAAACATAGCTGCACATCCACAATTTGTATTTTCATCCACTTGCTTTTCAGCATAAATTCAAACACTAACAGGGTACATTTGTAGTCTCTCTCTTCTTCCATGGCCATGGACTCCACCCATTCGGCCCAGGCATTTTAATTAGCAGGAGACTGCATAAGGGTTTCCTCCTAACATTCTCCTAGCCCTCTGGCAGGGAGCACATGGTAAGTGTTAACACTGGTGTGGCTCTCTGTGGCTGCCATTGTTTCTGTGTTGCTTTGTCTGTGGAATGGTGCAGCCCAAAGCCAGGTGCTTGGTCAGGCAGCAGTGGGACTGCCTGGTCACTGGGTCATTCCCCTTGTGGGCATGGTGTCTCGGAGGCAGTGGTCGCTGCTTGGCACTTCGCCAGTGTTAGGTTAGGGACCCACTCTGACTAGGTTGCCTTGACGTGGCTAGTGGGCTTGTACTTTTTGATCAAAACAACCTGTTAGTTTTTTAAATTATGCTGAGAAGCAAGTAGCTCAAAATACAAATGGTGGATGTGAGGCTATGTTTCTCTTTGTGTTGTACATATATATATATTGTGGCAGTGTGGCAAGGAAAGGGTGTATTTCCCTTGCTAACTCTGGAGAATCCACCTGTGGCCTGATTAATGAGGTATCAGGAAGAGGAAGTGTGTTTAAAAGGAAAGGAAACCGAATAGTTGGGGCTCTCCCTTGGAAACAGTATGCTGGCTGTTAGAGGGGGAGACACACGGGCCCTGTTTAGGTAACACGCAAAAGGCGTTGCGAGTGGTCCAAGAAGTGGTGTGAACTGTGAGTAACAGGTTGCAGGAGTCATGTTTAACTGGCTGAGGGTAGCTCACCAGTTCGTAGTCAGGGCATGCTGATATGTGTAGTCAGTGACCAGACGGTCTATGACTTTATTTTGTTCCTGTTTATGTTTTGTTTTACCTGCAACCTGTGGAAATAAAGCTGATGAGGAACCAGACTTGTATGCAGAACTGTGGTCTGTGGTGTTATTGTGAGGAACGTGTCCCGTGGCAAGTGACCAGGACGATCCCAGAGCTAATCCCCAGGGAGGAATCCTTACATTTTGGTGGAGGATGCGGGCACACCGTTGCTAAGGGCAACCTGTTGCCAAGGGCAACCAACGGGCGAGTTGGAGAGGAGCTGTTGCTAGGAGCAACCCCCTGCAAGATTGCAAGTCGGAGGAGCCCAGCAGAGGAGTTCAAGTACAGGATGGTGTCTGTGGAGGAGCGTTGCTAGGGGCAACTGATAGAGATTTTTTTTTTCTGGAAAAAGGACATCGGCAGGCCGTTGCTGGGGGCAACCAACGTGGGCCACAACCAGTGGTCGCCAGGATGAAGCCAAGGTCCCGTGAGTTGTTGGTGGGCGGAATCCCACTGTGGGTGGACTTTGATTGTTGCCAGACTGTATCTCAGATTATGCCAGAAATAATTCCCTTTGTGAAGTCCCGCCCAGAGCCCGGTAAGACTGTTCAAATTACCTTTTGATACATGTTTTGGGACAGTAAGCCATATGATGGAGGTATGTGCGGAACTTACAGTGCAATTGTACTGGGCAGAGACTTTCCGTATTTCTGGCAGCTGTGGGATGCCAAGAGTACACCTGAGAGTTCGCACACAAAGGTTCCGGAAGTAGTGAGGACTGGGGGGGTCTCTACTGGACTGTGTGAATGGTGCTGTATATTGTGCACTCATGCAGGCTGATAATGTTTTTCTTGAAACACTTATGTTAATGTGTTCTGATGTAAAGAGTTCTATTCCCACCTCTAGCAGGACAAAAGAAAACCTGTATGAGCTGGAAATAGAAGGTAAAAAGATGATGGTTTTTTAGATCCAAAATGTGTAAAAAGTCTGGTAAAGACCAGCTGCAGAAAGCCGAACCCTGCTGTAATGTCTATACAAGGCGGTATTTGGGGTTATGAAACAGTTAATGTGTGTATTTCTACTCCCTATGGTAGCATAAGTCATAAGGTTGCAATTGAGCCTATCTTAGAGCTGGAGAAGAGCTGGGTCGAGTGTCTGACAGAGGACCAGAGGATGTCTCAAGGTCTAAAAGCGAGAGTGATGAGACCGCTGTCAGTAAAAGGTCTCTGAAAAGAAGAGCTGGCCTTGGAAAAAAAACTGTAGCAGATCCAGAATCTGGAAGAAACCCTGCAGATGGTTTCTGTGAAGTTGATGGAGAAAGAAAAAGAGGTACATCACTTGACAGAGGAGAGGGACAAATCGCTTGCTGACTTTTAGAAAAAGCAAGAAGCGAGGCTTCAGCTGGAAAAAGTCATGGAGCATCACAAAAGGGAGTTTGTGGCGCTGCAGGATGAACTGTCCCGCTCCCAGGGTCTTGTGACCAGCAAGGAGAGTGAAGTGCAGAGTCTGGCCAAGCAGATGTCATTCCAGGAAGAAGTGAGTCTTCTACATGGTGCATATCAGGCTCTGTGGAGTGATCACAAGGCTAGACTGGTAGCCATGGAAAAAATAGAAAAAGAGAAGAATGAAATGAAGATGGAAGTTGAGGCTCTTGCCAGCAATCTGGAGAGTGTCTCTAAAGCTAAGAGACAACTTGAGGAGGAAGTAAAGGCGAAGAATGCCCTTGCACATGCTCTTCAATCTGCTCGTCATGAAAATGACTTGCTCCGTGAGCAGTATGAGGAGGTCCTGGAACAAGTTGAGACTCCCAAACATGAAAACAAGAACTTGCAACAGGAGATCTCAGAGAGTGAAAAATGTATCAATGAGTTAGAGAAGACCAAGAAACAGTTGCTGGGCAGGGAAATTTTTATTTTTTTTACATATGCAAAAGTTGTGAATCACCTGTGGGGTATTAAGGTTCACATTACCCCTTGTTATGTTCCCCGAGGGGTCTAGTTTCCAAAATGGTATGCCATGTTTTTTTTTTTTTGCTGTTCTGGCACCATAGGGGCTTCCTAAATGCGGCATGCCCCCAGAGCAAAATTTGCTTTAAAAAAAGCCAAATGTGACTCCTTCTCTTCTGAGACCTGTAGTGCGCCAGCAGATCACTTTTCACCCCCATATGGGGTGTTTTCTGAATCAGGAGAAATTGGGCTTCAAATTTTGGGGGGTGTTTTCTGCTTTAACCCTTTATAAAAATGTAAATTTTTTGGGGAAATCAAGCATTTTAGGTAAAAAAATTTTTTTTTTACATTTGCAAAAGTCATGAAACACCTGTGGGGTATTAAGGCTCACTTAATTCCTTGTTACGTTCCTCAAGGGGTCTAGTTTCCAAAATGGTATGCCATGTGTTTGTTTTTTTTTTTGCTGTTTTGGCACCCTAGGGGCTTCCTAAAGGTGACATGCCCCCCAAAAACCATTTCAGAAAAATGTTCTCTCCAAAATCCCCTTGTCGCTCCTTCCCTTCTGAGCCCTCTTGTGCGCCCGCCGAACACTTTACATAGACATATGAGGTATGTGCTTACTCGAGAGAAATTGGGTTACAAATACAAGTAAACATTTTCTCCTTTTACCCCTTGCAAAAATTCAAAAATTGGGTCTACAAGAACATGCGAGTGTAAAAAATTAAGATTTGGAATTTTATCCTTCACTTTGCTGCTATTCCTGTGAAATACCTAAAGGGTTAAAACACTGACTGAATGTCATTTTGAATACTTTGGGGGGTGTAGTTTTTATAATGGGGTCATTTATGGGGTATTTCTAATATGAAGACCCATCAAATCCACTTCAAAACTGAACTGGTCCCTGAAAAATATCGAATTTGAAAATTTTGTGAAAAATTTGAAAATTGCTGCGGAACTTTGAAGCCCTCTGATGTCTTCCAAAAGTAAAAACACGTCAATTTTATGATGCAAACATAAAGTAGACATATTGTATATGTGAACCAAAAAGAAATTTAATTTGAATATCCATTTTCCTTACAAGCAGAGAGCTTCAAAATTAGAAAAATGCAAAATTTTCAATTTTTTCATCAAATTTGGGGATTTTTCACCAAGAAAGGATGCAAGTTACCACAAAATTTTACCACTATGTTAAAGTAGAATATGTCACGAAAAAACATTCTCGGAATCAGAATGATAAGTAAAAGCATTCCATAGTTATTAATATTTAAAGTGACAGTGGTCAGATGTTCAAAAAATGCTCTGGTCCTTAAGGTGAAAAAGGGCTCGGTCCTTAAGGGGTTAATAAATGGCTTTCTTCTTGCCACTCTTCCATAAAGGCCAGATTTGTGCAGTATACGACTGATTGTAGTCCTGTGGACAGAGTCTCCCACCTCAGCTGTAGATCTCTGCAGTTCATGCAGAATGATCATGGGCCTTTTGGCTGCATCTCTGATTAGTCTTCTCCTTGTATGAGCTGAAAGTTTAGAGGGACGTCCAGGTCTTCATAGATTTGCAGTGGTCTGATACTCCTTCCATTGCAATATATCGCTTGCACAGTGCTCCCTGGGATGTTTAAAGCTTGGGAAATCCGGCTTTAAACTTCTTCACAACAGTATCTCGGACCTGCATGGTGTGTTCCTTGTTCTTCATGATGCTCTCTGCGCTTTAAACTGACCTCTGAGACTATCACAGTGCAGGTGCATTTATACAAAAATTTGATTACACACAGGTGGATTCTATTTATCATCATTAGTCATTTAGGTCAACATTGGATCATTCAGAGATCCTCACTGAACTTCTGGAGAGAGTTTGCTGCACTGAAAGTAAAGGGGCTGAATAATTTTGCGCGCCCAATTTTTCAGTTTTTTATTTTTTCACAAAGTTTGAAATATCCAATACATTTCGTTCCACTTCATGATTGTGTCCCACTTGTTCACAAAAAAAATTACAGTTTGATATCTTTATGTTTGAAGCCTGAAATGTGGCAAAAGGTCAAAGTTCAAGGGGGTCAAATACTTTCACTATGCACTGTACATAGTATATGTTTTATATGTAAAAAAAAAATGTGTAGAGATATTAATATACATATATGTATAACTATAAAATGTAGGCATATGCATAATGTTGCATATTTAATGGGAGCTTATTGGAAACATATGCCATTGTATGCATATATGGTAGCATATATTAAAGGTTTATGTGGAACAATTCTCAATAAGTAGTCCCATGGGTGGGGAGCCATTCTCACCTAGTCCCGTATGCTGCGGCTGCAATGACCCCCAGTCTGATGACAAGTTACCGTTAGACTAGGAATGTGAAGAGAGGACAAAGCAGCAAAGCAAGCAGATAAAGTGGCAGATAGGTTAGAGAGTGGTTAGGACATAATGGTGGGGGGAGAGGATACCTATGGGGGAGGTTAAGATTAGTGGATAAGGAGATCTATGAAAACATATGTATCCACAATATTAAATAAATCAAATAAGTAAATTAACCCCTTGGGGACCAAGACCATTTTGGCCTTAAGGATCAGGCAAATTTTTAGCTTTTTCACTTTCGTTTTTTCCTCCTCTCCTTTTAAAAATAATTTTTTTGCTCTGTGGTCTGTAGTTTTTATTGGTACCCTTTTTGTTTTGATGGGACTTTTTGATCGCTTTTTATAATTTTTTTTTATGGTATATGAAGGGACCAAAAATGAACAATTTTGGACTTTGGTATTTTTTTACGTGTACGACCGTGCAGTTTAGCTACCCTTAGATTTTAATAGTTCGGACATTTATGCACGTGCCGATACCACATGATTATTTTTATTTTTTATTTACCGTATATACTCGAGTATAGGCCGAGTTTTTCAGCACAATTTTTCGTGCTGAAAACGCCCCCCTCGGCTTATACTCGAGTTAACTCTCCGCCTGTCAATCCCTTCTCAGTGGTCTTCAACCTGCGGACCTCCAGATGTTGCAAAACTACAACTCTCAGCTGGGAGTTGTAGTTTTGGGTAGTTTTGAAACCCAGCATGCCCGGGAGTTGTAGTTTTGAAACATCTGGAGGTCCGCAGGTTGAAGACCACTGGATTGACAGGCGGTGATGAAGGGTGGGGTGTGGGATGATGACAGGGTAAAGATGAAGGGGGGATGATGACAGGGTAATGATGAAGGGGGGGATGATGACAGGCGGTGATGATGAAGGGGGGATGAAGAAGGGGGGGATGATGACAGACGGTGATGATGAAGGGGGGGATGATGACAGGGTAATGATGAAGGGGGGATGACAGGCGGTGATGATGAAGGGGGGGATGATGACAGGGTAATGATGAAGGGGGGGATGATGACAGGCGGTGATGATGAAGGGGGGATGATGAAGGGGGGGATGTTGACAGGGTGATGATGACATGGGGGGGATTATGTATTTCCCACCCTAGGCTTATAGTCGAGTCAATAACTTTTCCTGGGTTTTTGGGGTGAAATTAGGGGCCTCGGCTTATATTCGGGTCGGCTTATACTCGAGTATATACGGTAATTATTTTATTTTAACTCATTAACAACGCAGGACGTATATTTACATCCTGCGCCAGCTCCAGCGATATAACGGGGGTCACTTGGGTCATTTGGGCCTTAAGAACTCCGATAATTTTATTTTTACATTTTCGTTGTTTCCTCCTCGCCTTCAAAAAATCATAACTCTTTTTTATTTTTTCATCCACAGACTATTATGAGGGCTTGTTTTTTGCATGACCAGTTGTCCGTTGTAATGCCATCACTCACTGTACCATAAAATGTATGGCGCAACCAAAAAAATACTATTTGTGTGGGGAAATTAAAAAGAAAACCGCAATTTAGCAAATTTTGGAAGGTTTCGTTTTCACGCTGTACAATTTACAGTAAAAATAACGTGTTCTTTATTCTTTGGGTCAATATGATTAAAATAATACCCATGATAACATACTTTTATATTACTGTTGCGCTTAAAAAAAAGAGCAAACTTTTTAACCAAATGAGTACGTTTAAAATCTCCCTATTTTGAAGACCTATAACTTTTTCATTTTTCCGTATAAGCGGCTGCATGAGGGCTCATTTATTGTGCCGTGATCTGTACTTTTTATTGATACCATATTTGCATATATAAAACTTTTAATACATTTTTTATTAATTTTTTTAAATAAAATTTTATTAAAAAAAAGCAGCTATTTTGTTTGTTTTTTTGCGTTCACGCCGTTCACCGTACGATATCATTAACATTTTATTTTAATAGTTCGGATATTTATGCAAGCGACAATATCAAATTTGTATATAAAATATTTTTTTTTTACACTTTTTGGAGGTGAAATAGGGAAAATGGGACAATTTACGTTTTTATTGGGGGGAGGGTTTTTTTCACATATTTTTTTACTATATTTTTTTTTTTTTTTTACCTTTTTACTTTTTTTTTTACACTTTAATAGTCCCCATAGGGGACTATTTATATCAAATATTTGATTGCTAATACTGTTCAGTGCTATGCATAGGACATAGCACTGCTCAGTATTATCGGTCATTTTCTGCTCTGGTCTGCTCGATCGCAGACCAGAGTAGAGGACCCGTGGAAGGCAGCGGAGGCAGGTAACGGGACCTCCCGTCTGCCATTCTGGATGATCGGATCGCCGCGGCAGCGCTGCGGGCGATCCAATCATCCATTTTAGTGACCGCAATACTGCAGATGCTGTGATCTGTATTGATCACGGTATCTGAGGGAGTAATGGCGGACATCCACGCGATTGCGGATGTCCGCCATTACCGGCGGGTTCCTGGCTCCATGACCCAAGCATCGCTCCGATGCTCGCAGTTAAGTACCAGCTCACCAGGACGTGCATTTACGTCCGGCGTCGTTAAGGGGTGAAAGTTGACCGCCACGTCTGATGTGAAACCAAAAGCATCCCAGCAGCTAAGTCGGGCTGTTCGAGACCGCAGCGGCGTCCCAAGCGGCTTGCAGGACACCAGGAGGATCCCTACCTGCCTCCAGCATGTCCGATTGCCGAATGACTGCTCCATGCCTGAGATCCAGGCAGGAGCAGTCGAGTGGCGATAACACCGATCAATGCCATGTTAATGCATGGCAGTGATCAGTGTAGGAAATCAGTGTGTGCAATGTTATAGCCCCCTAAGGGGGCTATAACATTGCAAAAAAAAAAAAAATTAACAAATGTGATTTAACCCCTTCCCTAAAAAAAGTCACAATCACCCCCGGAATGACTGACTCAAAGTATGAGGAGCAGGAGCATCTGGAGCAACAGAAGATGGGTATGATACACAGCTCCCTTCGGCTGAGGTGGTGAAGCCTTGGCTGGCTGAAACAGGGAGCGGCGTGCCACTGGGTGATGCAGCAGGCTGGACCACCACATCAGAGCCACGGTTCTACCAGGCCGCTTTATGGTAACACTGGATATGTTGAAGCAGGGCCGTGGTGCCAACATTGAGACCCTGGCCACGCTTCACCTTCTGCCGACACATCTTGCATGTGGCCAGGTTAACATCCTCCGGATGCTTTTTGAAAAACTGCCAAACCGCTGAGTACCTGATTTTCCCACCAACAGTCCACACTGACTGCTACTGCCAACTCAAAGAACCCCATGCCACCACCTTGCTGGCTCAGCTGCTGCCTCACAGGAAACCTGCAACTCTCTTCTCCTGATGATGATGAAGCCCCTTCTGCACCCGGCTCCCAAGTGCGATCGGCTTCATCATCATCAACAAGAGTCTGCGCGTCACTGATGTCCTCCTCAGGTTCCTCAACAGTGTCTGCTTCAGGACCCTGAACGCTGGCAACAAAACCTCCCACGTCACTCTCCTCATGACTACTTGCCCGCCTAGCAGGGGAAGCGGCGGATTTCTCCTCCACTTCTTGGCTGGGCAGTAGCTGCCTACTGTCCTCTATTAGATCTAACTCAGTGAATAGTGGAGCTGAACCCACAGCATAAGACACTTTTTTAGGGGAGGTGAAAGCATAGGACAGAGGCAATGGGAGGACAGGGACTGCTCCCGAGCCATGCCAACTGAGGGTTTTGTATGAGGAACCCACTGACTGTTGACTGGGGTATCAGATGTCAGTTGTGATCAAGTGGATGACCGTGTTAACCAATCGATAACTGCAGATGGGTTGCTGGTCGAGACACAATCGCTAGCTGATACCGGGAGCTCAGGCCTCTCGCTGTGACTCCTGCTGCCACTTGCCCATAGTCTGCTGCGACCTCTGTCTAATTAATTTAGGCCTCTGCCACTCCTCTATGCACGTCCTGGCACTTCTCTGCCTGACATACTTAGTGGGTACATGAGGGGAGGACAATGCGCTCCAGTACGCCTAAAACAGTATTTATCTACAACACCAGTAGGTGTGTACTTTTGCCTGGCCTTTCACAGTATCTAGTCCCTTAAGACTTTAACAGGAACAAAATGGTACACAACTAAGATGTACGCACTGGTTACACTTAAAGGTGTACTCCACTGCTGTTCCGAACGCTGAAGCAGGGAGCTTAGGATGCCATAACCCCACCCCCTATGTCACGAGCTCCCAGTGCCAGCTCCAGCGTTCGGAACAGTTTGTTCCAAATGCTGAGAAGCAGAGTACCCCTTTAATAGGGGACAATATTCTTTAGTGCTCTGCTCACCCTAACTGGTTGGCTACCATTAACTTTCGCAGTTGTTGTACACACCAGTGCTGCAGCACACAGTCGCTGTGTACTACACCCAAAATTGCACTCTCTCTCTCACTCTCACTCCCTTCCCTATCAGTGCTTCTAGGCTGGATTTGGGCTTGAGGTGAATTGCTGCTGTAAAAAAGCTTTTCTGTGCAACATACTGGTCTCTGTCTCTCTCTGCAATAGAACACTGATGTTACTAGGAGGTGAATCGCTGCTGTAAAAATGCTTTTCTGTGCAACACACATTGCTGTCTGTCCCTCTCTCTCTGTCTCTTTCTACAATAAAAGGATTAAGTGACTGGCCGCCAGATGGCTGACGATTATAAAGGGCTGTGACACAGGGGTGGCTGGCTGGTGACAGGCTGCATGTGATTCAGGGTCATCCTGCCGACCCTTGTTCCCGCCTTCCCAGGATTCCTTGCCCCATGTCCTCACATGTGGATCTGCCATTTTAGATGCCCTGGAGCCTGGACCGCACTAAATGAAGTTTAATGAAGCGATCGAATCGCGGCGATATTCGCATTCGTTGCAAATCAAAATTTTCCTGAAATTCTAATTCGTCAGATTTGATTCGCTCATCCCTAATTCTTACAATAAAATAAAATTACTGCATATGTAGAAATATAAAATCAAAACTTCAACTTCATCCACCCTCACCCTTTCCCTTCTTGTAAAGTTATGTCCCAAAAGCCAACACTGAATCAAAATGGGGGAATTAAATATGACCTTTTATGGAAACCATTCAAAAGTTACTATACGTTATGGCCTTGTAAATTTATAAGACAATATTGGCGTTGTTGTCCATAGTAACTAGTTGAGGTTTTTGGTATAAACTTGTGATCTGAGATTAAAATGTAGACATCAGACTAGGGACCAGGAAGTCCTGGTAAAAGGTCATCAGGTTGTTTTTGTTGGCATCAAAACAAAATTGAGAAAACTGCCTCCACAAAAGTTTGTCTGTTATTGCATATGTGTGCGGCCTTTTCTAGTAAAATGATCATTGGTGAATCAAAAGTCTGACCCTGGAAGAGTAGATGGTGTGGGTGTCACACAATTCCTAAGGGCTAATATGCAATATACAGCACAGATGGATGCTATTACTATTATGGAGGTAATGGGTCACCCCCAAAAAAAATTTTTGCAGCATTATCCTCCTCATGCCATATGTACATGTTCCGATTCCCTAGGAGAACATTCAAGATGCAACAACAAAATAAATCCTGTTTTGAAAGTGTCTGGTCACTTCTAGTCACATATTGGGACTATGTATTTATATTAGTGTACCATACAATTGGTTCAGTATCCCTCACTCATGCCACATCGCACATTGGCACACATCCATTTAACAAATTTGGCATAGGCTTAAAACAGCTGCAGATTTGACCTGGCATTTTCATGAAAAAAGTAATAACAGAAAATGTTGATAAATGAGGTGCACTTGGCACAACCCTGGAGTCCTGTGTACTTTTCCCAAAACATGTCTGTACGGAAAGTTGGCACATGGGCTCCATTCTGTAGCCTTTAGACTAAGCTCCATACTAATCAAAATATTTACACCAGAGAAATGCCACATAAAATCTAATGGGACACTTTTAATGCAAACTTAAAATATGGCTAGTAGTACTGTAAGTAAAAACACATTAGTATTTGAAGCTATATCAATTATTGTATTTTATTATTTTCAATACAGACAGCATATGCATTTTATATATATATATATATATATATATATATATATATATATATATATATATATAGAACATAAACACATAAAATGTATAAAAATAAATATAAAAAACACAGCAAGCAGCTGCACCCATATTGATAATTTTTTCATAATGCGTACTGGAACTCCTGAAAAGAATATGCTAATGTCAAGACGTACTTGAACCTGAAAACTTACTCAAACGTAGCTGCAGCCAGTGTTGGACCAGCTCCCTAGTGCCAGAAGATCTTTTATTGGGCCCAGGATCTGACGCAATAATATGGCCCAGCAAAAGACAACCTCATTTGGAGCTGATTTTAAAGTTATTCACTTATCTTATAAATCACAAATAGCCTTTTAGAGATTAATGTGTCCTGTGTGTTCAATAACATGTTTTATTATGCACTTCAAAGTGTATCGATAAGGAGTAGCCAAAGTATAATTTCATTATGGAGAGTCCAAGGAACCTTAGCAGAGGAAAAGGCTTAGGTACTACAGAATGAGTTTGTTATTCAGAATAATGGTAGCCATTTCTTACTGGCCAGTTGGATAGCATGTGCTAAGAAAAATCGGAAATTATGAATTATACTCACCGATAATTCCTTTTTCTGGAAGTCTCCACAACAGCAGCCCTGAGATTAACACCTCCTCCTGATTGGGACAGGAAAAAACTCAAAGGTTAAATTCCCCACCCGTTCCTGTCCACACCAGTGTATTTACAAAGAACACAGAAGGAAAGGAAAAAGTGCATAAGAACATGTGGTGTCCCGGCCCGGTACAGGACCTTGTCCTGTCCCTGTCCAAAGTCCCCTCAGCTACAGTCCCTCTATTCCACAGGGCTCTCCTGCAGGGCTTGCCCTTTGGTCGCCTTATATAAATGTATTTCTGTATAGTGTACAAATGTATAGGACCTACCTAGGTCACGTGATATATTATAATGGTTGTATAGATATTTAGGACCTTCCAGGGTCATATGATGATGTCATGTTATGTACCCAGAGTTCTCTGGGTTCAGGACTTACAGGCTTTGCAACCAATGGGATTAGTCCAGCCCACCCTAGTATATAAGGGGCTGCAGTCTGTAAATTCTCTCTCTTAGTTCTGGACTATCAAGCAAGCACAATCAGCATACCTCAATTTATCTCAACTAGGCCTAAAGAACCAGCAGCCCCTAAAATCGTGAGTTATAAAGCTCTGTTTCCTAAATCATTCTGACTACTATTCAACTCAACTCATACAATTAGTAGCACAGTTGCCTGCTTAAAGCTAAAGACTATTAGTCCCAGAAAAGCCTGTGAGGAACCTGCATCCCGGTTACCTCCGGAGAGACTGTATGCTTATAAGGATTGTTTGCATACGAAGTTCAGTAAAAGTTCCAGTTATCTCATAAATCAAGCTGTGGACATTCTGTTTATTCCCTGCCATTTTTGGGCCAGTTGGCGGCAGGGCCTTCTATACTAAGCAAACCACACCCTGGCGTCACAACAAACCAAGGGTTAATACCACCAGACCCTACAACACCATTGCCTCACCCAGCTCACCACATAGCTTTTGGCGTCCTACGAACAGGATACGGGTGTGTGCCTTTAATAACTTTGCTACCCTGACCACACGCAATGAAAAAAAGGTGTATACAGTTATTGCAAGAGCCATAGTCCTCCCCTATGCAGGAATGTGTTTTATGAACTGTCCCGAAATATCGCAGGTAGCAATTAAAATTGAGCCCAAAAGTGTATGGGGCTTTATTGCTGAAATTGTGCTTAGCCGGGGTGCAAGAAAAAGTAAGGGGGGAGGTGAAGAAAACTGTATTGTAGCCATGTGTAAAATAAGGAAAGAAGCCATACTACGTGCTCCGCTGCAGACCGTACCTGAAAGGGTTAAGGCAGAACCCGAGAAGCGAGCCAAAATTCCCTGCACTGGTCTGCATCCCGCCCCTGGCCGTGGACATCGTGTAGCTGTTCCTATGTCAAAGTGGAGCTCTTATCTTTTGCTTGTGTTTGCCGGGGTACAGAAAGTCAGAGCTGCACTGATGACGTCCTTCCGGCTGGCGGCCATCTTATGGAAGCCTCACATAAAAGAAGCCACACTGCCAGACCTCTACAGTCCGGAGATGGCAGCGAGGTGTACGGAGATGGCGGAGTCCACTGAGACATGTGAGAAGAATCCTAAGATGGCGCCGAGTCAGCAGAAAGTTGCCGTGGCCGCAACGCAACTCTTCCAAGAACTTGCTAACCGCTTGCAGCAGTTGTCCCTTGGGGCCAAGGAGGCCTGCAACCTGCGTCCACTACCAGAGGTTGACGAGTGGCCAGCTACCCCAAAAGGGGCATCACCAGGGACATCAGCGACGGAATCACCGGTGAGACTGTCCCCTCACCACAGGATATGCGGATCCTGGCCGAGATTCTTGCAGAAGAATCTGATGTGAGTACTCCGGCTGAAGCCGCCTTTTCTTTTTCCTCAAGCCCAGAGAGAGAGATCCCCTTGTCCCAAGTAGCTCCAGCCAGTGCACGCCCACTGTCACCCCCTCTCCCGAAATGGGTGTTCGGCGATGAGCCTGCGCTTAAACAGTATATGTTGGACCACGTCCTTTTCCAGCCAGGGAAGTCCCATCCACCAGTCCCTACAGCTGAGGCCAAAAGGGCCTGCCGGAAGGCCGAAGTCGCCGGCATCATTGAGAAGTTAAAAGCCCAGCATAGGGAGAGATACGGGTCGAAACGCCTCCCATATGAAGTCCAGGCAGAGCAACAGAGGGACACTAAAAAGCTGGAAGCTATGTACATCAGGATCCTGGATTATCCTCAAGAGGGTGAGCCACCCTTAGAGCGCCGACACGCCACAGAGGTCAAATTTGATCGAGCAAGAGGCTTTAGTACCCTCCAGGACTGCCGGTATGGAGGGACCATATTGGTCAACAGGAGGGCCGTTCAGCGGGACTACCTGCCCAAAAGATACCACTCCCTGGAACGAGGGGGAGATTGGGGAGTACACCCCAGTCAAGAGTCTGCGGGGTGAATGGGCTGCAGCCGTAACTAAGCCCGAAAACCCGACGCAGATTCCATTCACTTATTTTCCATCTGATAATTGGGACGCAGATCCCCACGGTATTCGGCCGATGAGGTTGCAAGAGACAACCTGTGAAGAGGAAGTGTACAAGATGCCCATCATGGATCCCAAGTACATGTCAAGCTCCAGTTCAGCATCATCTGTAACAGAGAACATGCCCAGGCCTACTACCACTGAGGAGGTGAGGCTTAATCAACAGGCACTAACATATGTGCCTAGGCCTACTCCAGAGCAAGACGTGTGGCCTAATCAGCAGGCACCAACTGATGTGCCGCGGCCTACTCCAGTCAAGGAGGTGAGGCCGAACCAACTGGCACCAACTGTAGTCCCAGTGGCCTCAGCCGTTGCCATAAATGTTGTTGTGTGCGTGAACCCATCAGTGGCACAGTCCCGGCTCACAAATGTTTCTTGGGACACTACCGTAAATGCCATGAGGGAATCCACACCTCGTGCTTCTCGGTATATGTCACAAAGTAGGAAGCACGTTGATAGGCGAGGTTGGGAAGCAAGAAGATCTAACTTCTAAAGTCATCATTTTGCTTGCTATTAACTTGTGGTACACCAGTACCTTTTATTTTGTTGCAAATTTTCAAGTTTTGTAACCAGTTTCAAGATGAAGTGCCTGGCAGGACTATGCCAAGAAGTTCTCCTGTTTGCAACGTAACCACCTTCATGAGTTTGGGCCCAGCCCCTGGCCGAGAGACTCCTTGCCCGAGGAGATCCTAGTAAGTTTGTACCCGGCACCCGGTTTAGCCGTGTTTTATTCCGGACTCCTAATGTAGGTGGACTGCTGAGCCTTGCATGACCGTTTATGTAAATAATATAATAATAATATATTTTTGTGCACAAAATGTTGCACCTAAACAGCAGGTAAATATAACCTGGATATCTCGAGTGTTGTGCTGCTGATATGTAACATTTGTGTTTCAAACAAAGAAAATGTCGGGTTACATAAAATGTCAACAATGTAAATAGTATTATTGTACACAGGGCCGGATTAACAATGGTGCTTATGGAGCTCGTGCTCCGGGCCCCGGGCACCCAGTCAAACAAGAGGGCCCCCGGATGTCTGACATTTAAAAAAAAAAAAATTAATTTGCAGCTTTGGAGTTCTTTTCACCACACTACAATCGCGCCCTCCCCCCCCCCCCCCTGCACTTGGTATCTTCCCTCAGCCCCGGACTCTTCGCGTCTGAGCAGGAGGAGGGGGAGGAGGGAGGGGAGCACAGAAATGGCTGTGAGGAAATGAGAGCACCGCAGAGGCTGTACAACATGGGGCCTGACTAAAGTAGGTGTCCCTTCATGTATATATGTGTATAAGCATGTGTGTGTGGATATATAAGTGTGTGTACATATGTGTATGTCTATGTACTGTGCCTGTGTGTATGTTACTACTGTGGATGACTATATAAAGTGCATGTGTGTATCTATACCAGTGTGCCCCCAGTTGTTGCAAAACTACAACTCCCAGCATGCCTGGACAACGAAAGGCTATCTGGGTATGCTGGGAGCTGTAGCTATGCAACAGCTGGAGGCTCACTGGTTTGGAAACACTGATCTATTCTATGTGTGTGCATGAAGCATGCATGTACAGTATATAGTGTGTGCTGTGTGTGTATATAATGCATGTACAGTATGTAATGTGTGCAGTATGTGTGCTGTGTGTATATAATGCATGTACAGTATGTAATGTGTGCAGTATGTGTGCTGTGTGTATATAATGCATGTACAGTATGTAATGTGTGCAGTATGTGTGCTGTGTGTATATAATGCATGTACAGTATGTAGTGTGTGCTGTGCGTATATAATGCATGTACAGTATGTAATGTGTGCAGTATGTGTGCTGTGTGTATATAATGCATGTACAGTATGTAATGTGTGCAGTATGTTTGCTGTGTGTATATATAGCATGTACAGTATGTTATGTGTTCAGTATGTGTGCTGTGGTGATGTACAGTATGTACTGTGTACAGTATGTGTGTTGTGTGTGTATATAATGCATGTACAGTATGAAATGTGTGCAGTATGTGTTGTGTGTGTGTATATAGTGCATGTACAGTATGTAATGTGTACAGTATGTGTTGTGTGTATATAATGCATGCATGTACAGTATGTAATTTGTACAGTATGTGTATGATGCATTTACAGTATGTAATGTGTACAGTATGTGTGTTGTGGTGATGTACAGTATGTGTGTTGTGTGTATATAATGCATGTACAGTATGAAATGTGTGCAGTATGTTTGTTCTATGTGTGTATATAGTGCATGTACAGTATGTAATGTGTACAGTATGTGTTGTGTGTGCATATAATGCATGCATGTACAGTATGTAATGTGTACAGTATGTGTACTGTTATAAAGCTCTGTTCCCTAAAGCCTTGTGACTACTATTCAACTCAACTCATACAATCAGTAGCACAGTGGCCTGCTTAAAGCTATTAGTCCCAGCAAAGCCTGTGAGGAACCTGCATCCCGGTTACCTCCTGAGAGACTGTATGTTTATAAGGACTGTTTCCATACGAATATCAGTAAAAGTTCCAGTTATCTCATAAATCAAGCTGTGGACATTCCGTTTATTCCCAGCCATTTTTGGGCCAGTTGGTGGCAGGGTCTTCTATACTAAGCAAACCTCACCCTGGCGTCACGACAAACCAAGGGTTAATATCACCAGACCCTACTACACCATTGCCTCACCCAGCTCACCAAAAACACCACAACAAAAAAAACAAAGGGTGGGATACATGGGTGCTGTCATGGAGACCTCCAGAAAAGGAATTATCAGTGAGTATAATTCACCATTTCCCCTCCGTCTCCACAACAGCACCCCTGAGAAATACCAAAGAATTTTATTAGGGAGGGACTATAGCACTGAGGACTTTACATCCAAAGGCCATATCCTCAGAAGACAAAACATGAACTCTATAATGCTTGGAAAAGGGATGAAGGTTTTTTCAAGTTGCAGCTTTACAAATTTGCTCTACACAAACTCCAGCTGTCACTGCCCATGACGAGGAAATTGCTCTAGTAGAATGGGCTTTCATCTGAAGTGGTGGGGATTTACCTCTGGCCACATAAGCTTCCGAAATTGCGATGTTAATCCATCTGGCCATGGAACTTCTAGAGTTTTTTTTTTTTTTTTTTACCTCTATTAGGACCAGTAAACTGAACAAACAGATTACCCTTTCTCCACTGACTAGTTCTTTCAATGTATTGGAGAACAGCTCTTCCAACATCCAGAAGACTATATGATTTTTCTAGGTAATTTTTAGGATTCGAGAAGAAAAATGGAATTATGATATCCTGTGACCTATGAAAAGTAGATACGACCTTAGGTAAAAAATTTGGATCAAGCCTAAAAAAAATTTTTGTCATCCAAAATTCTGATATAAGGTTCCTGGATAGAAAGGGCCTGAATTTCACTTACTTTTCTAGCTGTAGTGATGACGACTAAAAATATCGTTTTAAGAGTCAGGAATTTATCCGAAACAGAATCCAGGGGTTCAAAGGGATCCAGAGGAAGAGCCCCTAAGACCGTATTTAAATTCCACTGAGGACAGAGATTTAAAGTCTTAGGTCTGAGTCTACTATCGGCCTTAATAAACCTAGAAATCCATATGTTATCAGCTAATTTTACATGATAGAGAACACTCAGAACAGAAACCTGTACTTAGAGGGTACTAGGGGAAAGACCTAAATCAAATCCCTGCTGAAGGAAGTCTAGAATTTTAGGAATCACCGCAGTGTCAAATCCCCACACCAAGAGATACATTTCTTCCATGTCTTAGCTAGAGATGTCGCGAATTGTTCGCCCGGCGAACAGTTCCCGGCGAACTTAGCATGTTCGCGTTCGCATCGCGAACATAGGTGAAGTTCGATCCGCCCCCTATACTTTAACATTGCGGTAAACTTTGACCCTGTGAGTCAGAGTCAGCAGACACATTACAGTCAATCAGCAGCAGTCCCTCCCTTCCAGACCCTCCTACCTCCTGCAAGGAGACCATTTTACCTTCATTCGGCATTCTGCAGGCTTAGAAAGTGGAGGGACAGAGAAGCTGCTCCTGCTGTAATAGGGAAAGCTAGGTTGCTGCTATGTGGTGTATTCAGGGTCCACTTTACTCCTAAAGCACTAGTCTAACATCTGCTTTAAGAACAGAACCCAAAAAAGCCCTTTTTAGGGCTCAAATATCAGTTCCTTCAAGCAACTAACTACAGTATTAAAAGGACTATAAGTTCAGTCCGTGTGTCTTGCAACAGCTGGAGACACCCTGGTTGGGAGGGGACTGCTGGTTAAAAGGGGTACTCCAGTGTAAAACTTAATTTCCTTCAAGCAACTAACTACAGTATTCAAAGGGCTATAAGTTCAGTCCGTGTGTCTTGCAACTGCTGGAGGCACCCTGGTTGGGGACCTCTACTTAAAAGGGGAACTCCGCTGGCAACCTTTTTTGCTCATTGCCACACTAGTGCAAATCACATTTGGTGTGACAGTTGTTCAAAAAAAAAACTTTTTTGGCTGTGAAATAAAACCAGTCAGTTCACGTCACATTTGTGAGTTTTTTTGCCTGCAGGGCTAATTGTGTCACCCTAGTGCAAATCACATTTGGTGTGAAACTTGTGCAAATAAAAAATAAAAATACCTTTTTTGGCTGTGAAATAAAACCAGTCAGTTCACATCACAGTTGGGAGTTTTTGGGCCTGCTGGGCTCATTGTCACACTAGTGCAAATCATATGTGGTGTGACCGTAGTGTAAATAAAAAAAAAAAATCCTTTTTATGCAAATCATGTGGTGTGACAGTTGTGTAAATTAAAAAATTTTTTTTTTTTGACTGTAATAGATTGAATAGCAGTTAGTTGTCTGCAAGGGTGTGTGTCAGGCCTACAACGTCTACTATACGTCCACGTCTGTCAAGGACATGTTTGAGCATAAGATGCCAATGTCACAAGGTCACCCGCTAGCCCGGTGTCTGACAGCTGGCTTGTCTGAACTCATAGCCCGCCAGCTTTTAAAAAATAGCTAAAAAAAAAATAAAAATAGCTAAAAAATTTTTTTAGCTATTGGGACACCGCAGTGGAAGGTACCTGGCCAAAATTTCTTTGCACAAAAGGCAATCTCCAACTCGATTGTGCAACAGGAAGTAATAGCATGTCTGGCACACAGTGTTGGGGCAAGGGTCCATCTGACCACTGATACCTGGTCTGCAAAGCATGGTCAGGGGAGGTATATCACCTACACTGCGCATTGGGTAAACCTGGTGACGCTGTGCAGGGTTGCCGCGGTGGATTTTGAATGAAGACGGGCCTCTTGAAGCTGATTGGTCGCTCGCTGCTGGATGGTATGGGGGCGACCAATCAGGAACGTGCCGTACATGGCTGTGTACAGTTACGCTGTCATAGTAAAAAGTCGGTGAGGGGATGTCATCCAAACATGGGCATGGGGACGGTAGGCTTAACTCTGATTGGCTGTTCGTGATGTCGAGTGAGCCAATGAGAGAGGGGATGTATGAGTTCAGGTTGCAAGTCTTTGCCGCTGGTGGTGGCAGGATGTCTTTCAAATCTTTCAGCCAATCGCTGCTGGGCAGGTCCAGGCGGCGACCAATCAGGTTAAAGACGTATAATTCCTCTTTGGGGGATTCCTAGAGGCATTGGCGGCAAATCTTTTTTGAAGAATTTGACCAATCGCTGCTGGGCAGGTCCGGGTAGCGACCAATCATGGATGAGACGTGTATTTCCTCTTTGGAAAATTGCAAGAGGCATCGGCGGCAACTCATTTTTTAAGAATCTGAACAATCACGTTCCGTCTGGGTAAGGTGGCGACCAAGGATGACTTGCATGACTCACCCGCCACCAACTATGGTTCAAGCCGCAATGTTATAGGGCACTTTCTGGCTGGGAAACAAACAGAAATTTTTCTGGCTGCTGCTACAATACCACATTTTTCAGCCATGTGTACATGCCTAATTTTTCTGGTACTCTCTGCTGACATCTCTGTCCATCATGCCAGTGAGGCGCTTGATTTGCGACAGCCCAACACGTTGGAATTCTACACTCCTAATGTTCGACCGCCTGCTCCAACAAGAAAAAGCTGTTAACGAATATTTGTATGACCGGGGTGCTAGGACATCATCTGCGGAGCTGGGAATTTTTTTGCCACGTTTCTGGACGCTCATGCGCAATGCCTGTAGGCTCATGCGTCCTTTTGAGGAGGTGATAAACCTAGTCAGTCGCACCGAAGGCACCATCAGCGACATCATACCGTTTGTTTTCTTCCTGGAGCGTGCCCTGCGAAGAGTGCTGGATCAGGCAGTAGATGAGCGTGAAGAGGAAGAGTTGTGGTCACCATCACACCAGAAACAGCCTTATCAACATCGCTTGCTGGACCTGCGGCAACGCTGGAAGAGGATTGTGAGGAAGAGGAGTCAGAGGAGGAATGTGGCTTTGAAGAGGAGGAGGAAGACCAACCACAACAGGCATCCCAGGGTGCTCATTGTCACCTATCTGGTTCCCGTGGTGTTGTACGTGGCTGGGGGGAAGAAGATGATACCTTCCCTGACATCACTGAGGATGAGGAACGGGACATGAGTAGTTCGGCATCCAACCTTGAGCAAATGGGGTCTTTCATGCTGTCGTGCCTGTTGAGGGACCCTTTTATTTTGAAAAGGATTTCTTTGTGTTTTTCACCGTCCTGCATTATAGAGTCCTCTGGACTTTATGATAATTTTAACTTGAATTTTCAAGAATACTAACCATTACACAAAGGAACGCTTGCTGAGTGTGATTTTTTAACTTAAATTTTCAAAAGTAAAATACAGAGAGGGAAGAACTCTGTTTCTTTATTTGATGAAAAATTTTATTAAGAAAATAATTTATTTGTGTGTTTCTCCAACCTGCATTATAGAGTCTTCTGGACTCTTGGATATGCGCTTCTTCTTATATTTCAGCCATGTGTACATGCTTAATTTTTCTGGCCTCTGGTGCTGCACTTTTTCTGCTGCTGCAATTTTTCTGGCCACTGCTTTCATCTTGATTTGATGAAAAATGTTATTTGGAAAAGGATTTTTCTGTGATTTTCACTGTCCTGCATCATAGAGTCTTCTGGACTTTCTGATAATTTAAAATTGAATGTTCCAGAGTACTAACCATTACACCAAAGAACGCTTGTTGCATGTGATTTTTAAACTTAAATTTTTAAAAATAAAGTACAGAGAGGGATGAACTGTTTCTTTATTTGATTAAAAATTTTATTTAGAAAATAATTTCTTTGTCTGTTTTTCTGTCCTGCATTATAGAGTCTTCTGGACTCTTGGATATGCGCTTGTTCTTATTTTTCAGCCATGTGTACATGCCTAATTTTTCTGGCCTCTGGTGCTGCACTTTTTATGCTGCCGCAATTTTTCTGGGCGCTGCTACAGCTGTGGCTGCAACAATACCAAATTTTTGAGCAATGGGGGACATGTATGAAAGATTTTACCCCTGTTTTGTGTGTATTTTTTTGCGCAAAATTTTGCGCAAGCCCTTTGTTTTGCGCATTTTTTTGCGCACGTTTTGTTAGAGCCTGTCCTCCAGATGTGGCCGAATCAGGGTACCTTGGAGTGACATCTATAGTACACATGGATTTATTAGCTGCATACTTTTCCTTTACACCAAAAATTTTGCCGCAAGAGCTGTTTTTTTTTTGCACAAAATAAGCCATCTTGGACTTAACGTAGCAAGATGCTCTAAATCATCGATTCTATTTTCCAAAGAGTGGATTGAGGAGATTACTATATTTACCCGCAATTTATGAAGCTCATTGCGCTTGATTGATAAATTTAGCGCTTCTGCACATAATTTAGAATTCAGGAAAAGGGGTAAACTGCTTGTACCATACACAAATAATGATACATGCCTACATGCCTAATTTTTCTGGTACTCTCTGCTGATATCTCTTTCCATTTTAGCAACCGTGCATATTAGATGTATGATAAGGGTAGCATGGTGGCTCAGAGGTTAGCACTGCTGACTTGCCTTGGGTTCAAATCCCACTATGAGCTGCCTAAAGGGGGGCTCTAACTATGTGCTGCCTAAAGGGGGGATCTAACTATGTGCTGCCTAATATGGGGGAATCTATGTGCTGCCTAAAGTGGAATTTAACTATGGGGGGCCTAAAGGAAACCTTCCTTCAGCAGAATGGACTTTTCAATTTCCATGCTGTCAAGCTGAGGCTTTGAATCTGACGGTGAAAGGACTGTCCCTGGAACAGAAGATCCTTTTGAGGAGGAAGCCTGATGGGCTCCTCTATACTCAGAGTTCTCAATAGAGAAAACCAGCTCCACTTTGGCCAGTACGGAGCTATCAGAATAAAAATGCAATGGCAGTTCATTAACTTTTGAAGGACCCGAGATATCAGAGACAGGGGACAAAATGCATAACCTATTCTGAATGTGTAATCCTGAGCTAAAGCATCTACTGCTAGTGGAGAGTCTTTTGGATTGAGGGAATAGAATAGATCCACCTTGTGATTTCTCCTGGTTGCACTTGAGGAACTCCCCATCTCTCCGTAATCATTCTAAATGCCCTAGGAGCTAGAGACCATTCTCCCGGGTCTATTACATGTCTGCGCAGGAAGTCCACTTCCAGGTTCCAGACACCCTTCAGGTGAACTGCTGTGATGGAAAGAACTTTGTTTTCTGCCCAAGAAAATATTTGATGTGATATCGACTGAAGGGCAGTGTGTCTTGGACCTCCCTGATGTCTTATAAAAGCCTCTGCTATCGTATTGTCAGAATAAATGAGGATGTGACGATTTTCTGCAATTTTTCTCCAGCTCCTGGAGAGTCATCCATATGGCCAGTAGTGTTGAGCGGCATAGGCCATATTTGAATTCCCGAATATTCGCGAATATATGGACGAATATTCGGCATATTCGCGAATATTCGCATATTCGTAATAATTTTGTTTTATTTCCGCATATGCGAATATTCGCGCGTGCGAAAATTAACATATGCGAACATTTGCATATACAAAAATTTACATAAGCGAAAATTTGCATATGCAAATTTTCGTATATGCGAAAATTCGCACACCAGTCTCACACAGTAGTATTAGAGCCTTCTTACACCACATAAGCTGGAAGCAGAGAGGGATGATCACTGTGATGTGTACTGTGAAAAAAAAAAACAAATATTCGTAATTTCGAATATATAGCGCTATATTCGCGAATATTCACGAATTCGCGAATATGCGATATTCACAAATAAAATTCGAATTGCGAATATTCGCGAGCAACACTAATGGCCAGTAGTTCTCTGAAATTTGAAGATGTCCTTGCTGTCTGGGGATCCCACCTTCCTTGGACTGCTTTACTCTGAGTGAGCTCCCCATCCCCACGTACTGGCACCTGTTGTTATTAGTAACAGGTTTGTTACTAGATTTTTTTATGGACAAACACTACTTTAGGTGTGTTTTCTCTTGAGAGGGAATTATTACTTTTTTGTCTAAAGTCTTTTGAGATTTGTCCCAAATGGATAGAATCCACTTTTGTAGAGGCCTGGAGTGAAACTGGGCCCAGGCTACCGATTGGATGCACAATGTCATATGGCCCAGAGTGGACATTGCTTTCCTGATTGAACAAGAGCAAAGGGCTAGGAACCGGGAGATTAGGGCACGAAGCATTACTCTCTTGGAATCTGTAAGAAAGGAGGTCTGAATTCTCAAATCCAAGAGGGTATCTGGGAAGATTGTTCTTTGACTGGGAATAAGATCTGACTTCTTCAGATTTAGAATCCAGCCCAAATTCTGGAGAACAAGAATAGTTCTCTGTATATGAAGTTCCAATTGAGGAACTAAGTCTGCTACTATCAGAATGTCGTCTAGATAAGGGATAGTTAGAATAGATTCCTTCCTGAGAAGGGCTACCATCTCTGTCAATGCCTTGATGAATCTTCGAGGGGCAGATGACAGGTCGAATGGAAGACAAACAAACTGAAAGTGGCAAACACTGGACCCCCACTGGATGGCAAACCTCAAACATTTTTGGGAATTTAAATGGATTGGAATGTGATAATATGCATCCCCTAGATCGATTGTCGCCATCACAGCCCCCTCCTTTATTAACTGAACCACAGATTTTACAGTTTCCATCTTTAATTTCCTGTAAATTTGTTTAAGGGTTTCAGATTTATAATTGTACAAAACTACCCGTTTGGTTTGAAAACTAGAAACGGAAGAATAATGACCTAGGCCTCTCTGAAGGAGAGGAACCTACTGGATAGCTCCCAGGCTGGAAACCCTTGAGAACCAATTTCAGGTTTTTTTAGACTCTGATGAGTTAGAACATATCTTGGAGGGGGATGTGATGACAATTTGATCTGGAGGCCCCTGGAAATTATTTCTATTAGCCAGGGATTTGGTAATCAGGGACTCCCAAACTGATGCAAATGAGAAAACCTTGTCCTTACTGGCTTTGCATCACTGTTTAGGGTTGGAAGAGGACTGACCGGAGTTAGCAAGGAGATTTCTTCCCCTACCCCCTCTCCTGTACAACCAACTACCTGTTTTCCCTTTGCCTCCTCTGGAATACTGATCTGGTTGACAAAAAAGCTGAAAAGGAGATTTTTTTTAGGTTGAACTTTATCTAAGGGTAATCCTTTTTTCTTGTCTGCATTGAAGCCATTTAAGAAGAGGTAGGGATTCCAAGATCTGGTCTTTGGGCGCATCAGACTGAAGACGGAATTCCAGTTGGTCTAACCAGGACTCCTAGAGTTCTGGCCACACAAGTAGAGGCTACACTGGGTCTTAATAAAGATGAAGCAGCCTCCCAGGTCTTTTTTTTTTTTTCAACAAACTCTCTGCCTTTCTATCCATAGGGTCTTTTAGTTGCGTAGCATCCTCAAAGGCAGAGAGGTACGTTTAGCAGCTACTTTAGCAACTGAGAGGTCAACTAATGGTATCCCAAGTGCTAGAGTCTTTATCATTGAAGGGGTAGCGCCTTTTCAGACCTTTAGGGATAAAATAATTATTTTCTGGTTTCGCCCATTCATCCTTAATAATCTTCTGTAAATTAGCATGAACAGAGAAAGTACAAGACTTCCTGTCTCCTAGCCCTCCAAAGAGTTCATCCTGGATAGATCTAACCTCCTGAATTTAAGGTAGTACGGATAGACTTAATTAATGATTCAATATCATCAGAATTAAATAGAAACTTTTTAAGAGAAGAATCTTCCTCATGAATATTTTCTACACATTCCCCTTCTTCCAATTCTGGAGATACACTTTCTTCAGAGTCAGAGAAAGACACCGTCTTTTTTTACAGCTGAGACATTAACCGAAGTAGTAGATGCCACGGGGTAGCAGGTGGGATGAATGAAGCTAAAGCTGAGTTTATCTCCGAATGGATCATAGTTTTAATTTCTTGCATAAGGGAGGGAGAATCATCCTTAACCACAGATGCAATATACGCTTTACACAAAGGCTTTGATGCAGACTCAGGAAACTCTTTGTAACACATTATACATTTTTCTGGTTTTGATCTCTGTTTTGGTTCAACCGAAGAACCTGCAGAATCCTAGAATCCTTGTCTCCCTGGAAATACAAGAAAGAGAAGGATAAAATACCAAGCAAATGAAGATAAGCCAGGATAAAAAAAAACATAGGCCCTCAGTACTCATCGATCCAGGGACCGCTGGAAGATCATGATTCAGCCTGGGAAGATCCATCGCTGGAATCGAACAAACAGACCAGCTTTGATCTAGGAGAGGGGCTCTTTATAGGAAAAGGCTGGTCCCCTGATTTAGATTTGCCACCGAGAAGCGGCCGGAAGTGACGTCAGATGCCAGCGTTCCGTCCGGAAAGAGAAATTACTACAGTCTCCTCGCCGGAAGTGACATCATTTGGAAGCGCTTGCGTGGCGTGGCTGTGAAGCCAGGCCGCGCCGGAGGAAGCCAGGACTGCCAAGAGCACCATGCCAAGAGGAGGACCCCGTGCAGTGATCCGGCATCCTCCGTACTCCCGGAGCAGACGCTGCAGAAGCGGTCCGGACCGACAGGAGAAAGATGACAGGGGGGGTGCGCTGCTCAGTACCCCGCGTCTACTAGGCCCCGGTAAGGACCTTCTTTTGTGCAGGAGATTTAGTCTCCCGCAACTCTCAGTACTCCTTCCCTGACAGGGACAGGAAAAAACACTGGTGTGGACAGGAAGGGGTGGGAAATTTAACCTCTCAGTGTTTTTTCCTGTCCCAATCAGGAGGAGGAGTTAATCTCAGGGGTGCTGTCGTGAAGACGGAAGGGGGAAGAGTTTTGTCTCATATTGAACCATGTAAACAGTGGAATGGAAATAGGCAGCCAAAGTAATGACTGGCGAAAGGCAGATTCATTAGTATAATAACAGCATAGATGGATCAACAAGGCTTCTGGGTTGACAAGAACTGAAGTGGAGCCAAATTGGCTGGTGGAGTACCAAATGATATTGCTTTACAAAAGTTTGCATTTAATTTACAGGGTCTTTCTTTCAAAATAAGTCATCATATTCTAAGACAACTGGCCATGAAACCCCGCATTACAATGTTTGGCAGGCTAAAGCGACCACTGTGTTATTGCCTTCTAAACTTTATTCAGAAATGAATCTAAAGTTGCTTATTTGATTTCAACACACTCTGTTAATAAAGTAGTCTCCAATTTAGTAAAACCATTACAGGGATCTTATTCACAATAGAAAAAATATTGGCTTTAAAAATAAATTCAAAGCAGTTTCCAAGACTAGAAAAATATGGGTATGTTTATTGATGTCCCTGAGAGAGTAACTGTTCTTAGCCTTCAAAAATATAGTGAAAATTACAAGTGAACCATGAAATATCATGGGATAGAGACCCCTTTCACAGCCCCCCCCCCCCCCTACAAACTATATTTAAATAAAGACGACAACCATTTTGGGGTAAAGGCCATGGCCATTTATTGAAGGGATATAATAAATAATTAAATAAAATAATGTATTAAATAATTTCTCATAAAACCATAAATGTATATAAACTAATAAATTCCATTGACTGTAATAAACTCACCATCTTTAACCTGTTAAGGACCCAGGGCGTACCTATACGTCCTGAGTCCGCGGCGTTGCCCCGCATCATAGCGGGTCATAGCGGGTCGGGCCCGGCCTCTAACAACGGCCGGGACCCGTGGCTAATAGCGCGCGACATTGATCGCGGTGCCGTGCTATTAACCCTTTAGACGCGGTGTTCAAAGTTGAACGCCGCATCTAAAATGAAAGTGAAACCATGCCGGTTAGCTCACGGAGCAGCACACCAGTGCCCAGAGGGGGAACGACCCACTGGCAGAGCGGCCCCAATGCCACTCAAACCAGTCCATGGGTCGCACCTCCCCACAGACACAGCGCCACAGCGTCCGTTGCTGCCGTGGCGCCGTGTCTGTGGGGAGGTGCGATCCATGGACTGGTTTGAGTGGCATTGGGGCCGCTCTGCCAGTGGGTCGTTCCCCCTGTGGGCACTGGTGTCGTGGCGGTGGTGGTTGCCGCACAGTGCTACGCCATTTTATGCTAGGGACTTTAGGGACCCACTCTAATTAGGTGGCCTTGACGTGGCGAGTGGGCTTGTACTTTTAGATCAAAAATGTATACTAACAACCCGTTAGTTTTTGATATTGTGCTGAGAAGCAATCAGATCATTATACAAGATTGTAGATGTGCGCTATGTCTGTATTCTACTCGAATTCATATTGTGATTTCTATCTTCCCCCCTTTTTTTTTTTTTTTGAACATGTGCTGCACTCTTCCCCACCCCCTCAGCGCAAACCTATATAGGTGGTAATTAGCCACACTAGGGCCATTTCACTCCTAGCTGCCTCCCAGTCTGACTGGGAGAGCAAGGTAAGTGAGCCATTACACCTTGTTCACACTGGTGTGGTGCGGGGCGGCGTCTGTTGCTGCCGTGGCACTGTGTCTGCGGGCGGCTGCGGCCTATAGACTGGTTTGAGAGGCACTGGGGCCGCTCTGCCAGTGGGTCGCTCCCCCCCCCCCCCCCCCCGGGCACCTGTGTCGCGGCAGTGGTGGTCGCCGCCTGGTGCTACGCCATTTTATGCTAGGGATGTTAGGGACCCACTCTGAATGGGTGGCCTTGACGTGGCGAGTGGGCTTGTACTTTTTGATCAAAAATGTATACTAACAACCTGTTAGTTTTTGATATTGTGCTGAGAAGCAATCAGATCATTATACAAGATTGTAGATGTGCGCTATGTCTGTATTCTACTCGAATTCATATTGAAATTTTAATTTACAAATCTGTTTAACTTTCTGGAACCAGTTGATTTGGAAAAAACATTTTGAAAGCAAATTTTGCTCTGGGGGCATGCCGCATTTAGGAAGCCCCTATGGTGCCAGGACCGCAAAAAAAAACCACATGGCATACCATTTTGGAAACTAGAGCCCTCGGAGAATGTAACAAGGGGTTAAGTGAACCTTAATACCCCACAGGCGTTTCACGACTACTGCATATGTAAAAAAAATTAAAAAATTTTTACCTAAAATGCTTCTTTTCCCAAAAACTTTACATTTTTAAAAAGGGTAAAAGGAGAAAATACCCCCCAAAATTTGAAGCCCAATTTCTCCCTAGTACGGCGATACCCCATATATGACCCTTAACTGTTGCCTTGAAATACGACAGGGCTCCAAAGTGAGAGCGCCATGCGCATTTGAGGCCTAAATTAGGGATTGCATAGGGGTGGACATAGGGGTATTCTACGCCAGTGATTCCCAAACAGGGTGCCTCCAGCTGTTGCAAAACTCCCAGCATGCCTGGACAGTCAACGGCTGTCCGACAATACTGGATGTTGTTGTTTTGCAACAGCTGGAGGCTCCGTTTTGGAAACCGTGGCGTACCAGACGTTTTTCATTTTTATTTTTAGTGTTAGTGTAGTGTAGTGTTTTTAGGGTACAGTCGCACGGGCGGGGGTTCACAGTAGTTTCTCGCTGGCAGTTTGAGCTGTTGCAGAAAATTTGCTGCAGCTCAAACTTGCAGCCCGATACTTACTGTAAGCCTCCGCCCATGTGAGTGTACCCTGTACATTCACATTGGGGGGGACCTCCAGCTGTTGCAAAACTACAACTCCCAGCATGCGCTGACAGACTGTACATGCTGAGAGTTTTAGTTTTGCAACAGCTGTAGGCACACTGGTTATGTATCACGGAGTTTGTGACCTTACTCAGTGTTTCAAAACCAGTGTGCCTCCAGCTGTTGCAAAACTACAACTCCCAGCATGTACGGTGCATGGTGTAAGGTGACTGCTGGGAGTTGTAGTTTGCAACAGCTGGAGGCACACCGGTCGTGAAACACTGAGTTAGGTAAAAAAAAAACTCTGAGTTTCACAACCAGTGTGCCTTCAGCTGTTGCAAAACTACAACTCTCAGCAGTCACCGACAGCCAACGGGCATGCTGGGAGTTGTAGTTATGCAACCAGCAGATGCACCACTACAACTCCCAGCATGCACTTTAGCTGTTTGTGCAAGCTGGGAGTTGTAGTTATACAACAGCTGAAGGTACACTTTTCCATAGAAAAAATGTGCCTCCAGCTGTTGCAAAACCCATAAGGGAATGCTGGGAGTTGTGGTGGTCTGCCTCCTGCTGTTGCATAACTACAGCTCCCAGCATGCCCTTTTTGCATGCTGGGAGCTGTTGCTAAGCAACAGCAGGAGGCTGTAACTCACCTCCTGCTGCTGCTCCATCGCAGACTGTCCCTCGCCGCCGCCGCCGCTCCTGGGGCCCTGATCCCAACATGGACGCCGGGGATCGGGGTCCCCAGCACCCAGGGTCGTCTTCCCGCACCCGCTCACGCCCTCCGGAAGAGGGGCGGAGCGGGTGCGGGAGTGACACCCGCAGCAGGCGCCCTGATTGGTCGGCCGGTAATCCGGCCGACGAATCGGGGCGATCGTGAGGTGGCACCAGTGCCACCTCACCCCTGCAGGCTCTGGCTGTTCGGGGCCGTCAGACGGCCCCGAACAGCCAGTAATTCCGGGTCACTGGAGACCCGATTGACCCGGAATCGCCGCAGATCGCTGGACTGAATTGGCATAATGACCCCCCTGGGAATTGGCATAATGACCCCCCTGGGCGATATGCCGGGATGCCTGCTGAACGATTTCAGCAGGCATCCGGCTCCGGTCCCCAACTGGCTAGCGGTGGGGACCGGAATTCCCACGGGCGTATGGATACGCCCTGCGTCCTTAAGGACTCGGAATGCAGGGCGTATCCATACGCCCTGCGTCCTTAAGAGGTTAACTACCTGTAACTTCCGTAAGCAACACCTTATTTTCTGTCCACTAACACAAAATACTCTGATAGTGCCCCTCCAGAGGCTAGACTCTGGATCCGCCACTGGGTAAAGGGGGATGCTGGCTACATACTTAACTAACTCCCTGGCTACCTAATTTATACCTGGATGCCTAACTACTTACCTACATACCTGGCTATCTAACTACCTACATACCTGGCTGCCTAACTACCTACCTACTGTACATATCTTGCTACCTACCTACATACCTGGCTACCTAACTATTTACATACCTGGTCTTCATACATGGCTGCCTAAGTACCTAGCTAGTCACCTACGTACATATCTAGCTTTCTTATCTACCTAACTATTTACATGGCTACCTCCCTATTCTTTTACTGTGCAGTACACCAAGGAGGGCATTATTACAGTTTGTGGGCCTATAAATGGGAAGATTGTGTAGAGGAGGGGAGGGCACTGGAAAAATGCAGAGTCTAACATGTTTGTCCTGCAGATGGGATCAACATGGCGGTCTGATCCAGACAGAGAAGAAAAGGAAAGAGGACGCCGCTGATCAGAAAATACGTAATTGTGAGTCCCTTTATGTAACTGTAATCACTTATATGGTATACGTATCGGGGGAGATTTATCAAAACCTGTCCAGAGGAACAGTTGCCCTGTTGCCCATAGCAACCAATCAGCACGCTTATTTCATTTCTAACAAGGCCTCTGCAAAATAAAAGAAGCAAGCTGATTGGTTGCTGTGGGCAACTGGGCAACTCCCCATCCTGTGTACAGCTGATTTCTACTGGCATATGGTCTGTATATAATCACTTATATAGTATACAGATCCTGTATAGTATACTGGTCTATGTATAGTGGTCTTATTTAGTACAGTATGGTGGTATTATCCAGTTGTGTAGTGGTATATATTTACTCATTGTGTACTGGTGTTATTAGTCATGGAAAATTATTTTGCCTACCTTAAAGTGTTTCTTATTTATAAAATTTTAATTTGGAAGGATTTGGGTGGAATAGGGGCAGAAGTGTGACCAGCAGCGGAGAATCGCAGGGGGCCCTTGCTTTTTTTGGTCCGGGGGGCCTGAATGTTGTCAGTCCACCCCTGTTGTTTTAATGTTCTCACCAATCAGTAGTCTAATAGTCTATTTCTTATGATTTTGTATATGTTGTTTTTGTTAATACATGTAATTCACATTGAAGCTCAGTCCCAGTTGCCACAATTGAGTTAAGCTGTAATACCAGAAACAACCAATACATGAGTGTGGTACTGTTTTGGTAGACATTAGCCATGGTTTTCCTAATTTAGACAAACCTTTAAATGAACAGGTCTTAACAGACCAGTTGGATAGTAATTGATAGAGATATATATATGTTGTGATAAGGTGAAAGGCATCGTGGTGGATGGGCGATATGTGTAAGTAAGAGCCTGTATTATTCAGTGGCTGTGCTGCATGCAGTCTGACACTGTGGCCGTAGTATGGCTGGAAGGACAATCTGGGATGGCTCTTACTGGGAATGACCAAGTGCAGGGTGGGGGTCTTTCCCCACAATCCAGGCCGCCTTTTGTTAGCCTTAAAGGCAACCTGTTTCACCAGCTGAGGGGGATTTGCTAGTTGCAGCTCACACTGCCAGAGAGAGCTGTATGTGGAGTTCTTCCCTGTGTTTGCTCCAAGGTTGGAAGCTGGTGAACAGTCTGCCTGGTGGCCTGGAAAAGACTTGCTTTATGCCGCATGGCAAGGATTACAGGTGGACTTTTGTTATGTTTTCTTTGGTTCTGCATTTAAAGACTGCTTGCTGTGTGCCAAGTGTGAACTTTGATTTGAAAAGTACGGTTTCCTTGCCTCTATGCTGCAACCGCACCTATTTGCAAGAGCGAATCATCACATTTGGTGGAGGATGCGGGCAACGCAGTGAGGTCAGCAATTTTGTTGCAGCACGCTGTTGCTAAGAGCCGAGCCTGGGATAACCCGTTGGAGTTGTTGTTAGGGGCAACGTTCCTGTCAACAAGTGTTCCAGTGACCGGAGTGTTGCCAAAATGGAGGCTGTTATAAAAGGGTTCGTGGAGGCCAGCAAGCACCAGCAGGAAACCCACCAGCTGTTACTGCAGCATGTAATGGCACTACAAGTGGCAGTGACGACCCAGAACACCCCTGAAAGCTGTACGGTTGGCGATCCCCAAGATGACCCCCTTGGATGACGACCTACCTGGCGGTCTTCGAGAAAGTGGTCACGAGGGAGAAGTTACCCAAAGAACAGTGGGCCGAGGTCATCGCTCTTTTCTTGTCATCGGGACCCCAGCAGGCCTACTTCGACTTACCCGATGACCAGGCTGTTGACTACGAGGTTGTCAAAGGTGAGATCTTGGCAAGACTGGGGGTGAATGTGTTGGTCCAGGCCCAGCGGGTTCATAAGTGGGAATACAAGCAGGCTGAGCCTGCCAGGCCACAGTATTACGACCTGTTGCACCGCCTGCAACAATGGCTGTAGCCAGAGGTGATAAGTCCCCACACTATGCTGGACCGTCACCTGGCCGATGTATTCTGGAGGGCTTTGCCACATTCCCTCCAAAGCTGGATTGGCCAAGTAACCCCTGACACGCCCTTGGGAGGGTGGACCTGTTGGAGAAGTTTGAGGCCACCATGAAACTGCAGGAGGGGGTGATGAAACCCAGGAGGTCCCCACCCTTTCCCAGGCTGCTAGAAAGCCCTAAAAGTCCCCGGGTGGTGTTTCCCAAAGGCCCCACCCCGTTGCTGTGTTGGGGATGTGAACAACCGGGACATGTTAGGGCTAATTTTCCCCAGCGGGAAGAACTTATGGACACCAACTACACACTCCGCCCGTCCCTGTATGCCCACAGACTGTGTGCCAGAGTGTTCCCAGGGCAGCGGACTCTGATCATCTCTGACAGGTGAGGGTGGGAAATACTGTCGTGGTGGCCCTGATTGATTCAGGTAGCATGGTGACTTTAGTGAGGTCCAACCTGGTGCCTCCCACGGAGTACACGGGATGACAGGCTGGAGTACTCTGTATACACGGGGACTTAAAAGACTATGCAACTACCTTGGTGACTTTGTCAACAGCAACTGGCTGCTGGACTCATGAGTTGGCCGTTGGCCTAAAGTTGCCGTATGAGTTAATAGTTGGCAGAGACTTTCCAGGGTTTGTGTCTCTGTGGCCCCAGACAAGAGTTCCCCAGATCTGCGAGGCAGGGATGTCCCCAATAGACTGGCCCTACTCAGGGGTGACCCTGGAACCCTGGGAACCCGAGTCAGAAACAACAACAGTTGGGGTGACTGTACCGGGTAAACCAAATTAGGGGTGAGAATGTGGAACAATTGGTGGTGCCTAAAGCATATCGGAGGCTGGTGTTAGAGTTAGCCCATCAGCATGTTCTAGGGGGGCACCTGGGCCAGCAGTAGATGCAGGACCGAGTTTTGCAGCGCTTTTACTGGCTCAGTGTGTATAAAGGTATTGTGAATCTTGCCCAACCTGCCAAATCACTAGTCCCCAGCCACATTACCGTAGTCCCCTGGTAACTCTTCAGATTATCGAGGTCCCATTTGAATGGATCGCTATGGATCTGGTTGGCCCATTGCCAAAATCCGCTGGGGGCACCAACACATCCTGATAGTCCTGGACTATGCGACTCGGTATCCTGAGGTGCTGCCTCTGTGGCATACCTCAGCCAAACTTATAGCTAAGGAGCTAATGGAGTTGTTTTCACGAATGGGCTTACCTAAAGAGGTATTGACTGACCAGGGCACCCCATTTATGTCAAAGGTAATGAAAGAGCTCAGTAAATTACTGCAGGTAAAACAGCTACGGACCTCGTCTACCACCCGCAGACGGACGGCCTGGTAGAAAGGTTTAACCAAATGTTAAAGGGGTACTCCCACCCTAGAAATCTTATCCCCTATCCAAAGGATAGGGGATAAGATGTCTGAACGCGGGGATCCCGCCGCTGGACTTGCATTGAGGGGACGGGCGTGATGTCACACGGGGTTGGAGTCCTGACGTCACAGACTTCCATTCCCGGAGTCGCGACTCAGACCCTCCAGCGGTTCCGGTGAGAACACAGGTGGGTGCCGCATGCAATCATGGATAGGGGATAAGATTAGTGTTGCTCACGAATATTCGCAATTCGAATATTATTCGCGAATATCGCATATTCGCGAATTCGCGAATTTCGCGAATATAGCGCTATATATTCGTAATTACGAATATTCGTTTTTTTTGTTTTGTTTTTTTTTGTTTTTTTTTTCACAGTACACATCACAGTGATCACCCCTCTCTGCTTCCAGCTTGTGTGGTGTAAAAAAGGCTCTAATACTACTGTGTGAGACTGGCGTGCGAAAACTCGCATATGCGAAAATTAGCATATGCTAATTTTCGCATATGCGAATTTTCGCGCATGTTAATTTTGCATATGCTAATATTCACATATGTTAATTTTCGCATACGCGAATTTCGTATATGCGAAAATAAAACGGGAATATAACGAATATGCGAATATTCGCGAATATATGACGAATATTCGTCCATATATTCGCGAATATTCGCGAATTCGAATATGGCCTATGCCGCTCAACACTAGATAAGATGTCTAGGGTGGGAGTACCCCTTTAAAAAATATGTTAAATCAGGTGGTGGCTAGAGATGGGAAAAATTGGGATCTTTTGCTGCCCTATTTCATGTTCACAGTGCGAGAAGTGCCCAAGGCCAGGGGACTGAGCACTTGAACCTATTAGACAGTGGATCCTTGACAGAGCATCTGCATTGGTATGATGTTTCCCCGCCCTGTTCTCCACTACAAACTTAAAATCCTGTAATGCGAGGAACCACCTTGTCACCCTTGCATTATTTCCTTTATTCCTGTACATCCACTGTAGGGGGGAGCATGGTCGGACAGCAGTCTAAACTTCCTACCAGCCTTGTAGTATCGTAAGGATTCCAGAGCCCATTTTATGGCCAGACAGTCCCTTTCCACAATAGAATAATTCCTTTTGGAGGATGTGAGCTTCCTGCTTAAATATGTAATGGAATGCTCTTCCCCATTCACCTCCTGTGACATTACTGCCCTTAAACCATCCTCTGAGGCATTTGTCTGTACAAGTCATTCTTTTGAAAAGTCAGGTGCCACTAACACTGACTACATAGGGCTTTTTTTAGGGCCTGAAATTATTTTTCTGCCTCCTCGGACCACAGAACCATCACTGCTTTTTTCCTCTTTTGTTAGGTCAGTCAATGGTGCATCTATGGAGGCAAAGTTCGATACAAACCTGCGGTAATAGCCCACAATCCCCAGGAATGCTCTTACTTGCCTTTTGTAAGAGGTTGTGGCCACCTCTGAATCACCTCCACCTTGTTCATCTGATGTCTTATTGTGCCCTTACCTACAATGTACCCCAAATATCGAGCCTCCTAAGATTTCATGATGCCTTGCACACATTCAAGGCACCCAGTGCCAGAGGCAGCAAAAGAACCCCAAATTATCATTGAACCTCCACCATATTTCACTGTAGGTACTGTGTTCTTTTCTTTATAGGCCTCATTCCGTTTTAGGTAAACAGTAGAATGATGTGCTTTACCAAAAAGCTCTATCTTGACTCATCGGTCCACAAGACATTTTCCCAGAAGGATTTTGCCGTACTCAAGTTCATTTTGGCAAAATGTAGTCTTGCTTTTATATTTCTCTGTGTCAGCAGTGGGGTCCTCCTGGGCCTTCTGCCATAGTATTTCATTTCCTTTATATGTCGATGGATAGTTTGCGCTGACACTGAAGCTCCCTGAGCCTGCAGGACAGCTTGAATATCTTTGGAACTTGTTTGGGGCTGCTTATCCACCATTCGGACTATCCTGCGTTGACACCTTTCATCAATTTTTCTCTTCCATCCATGCCCAGGAGATTAGCTACAGTGTCATGGGTTGCAAACTACTTGATAATGTTGTGCACTGTGGACAATGGCAAATCTAGATCTCTGGAGATGGACTTGTAACCTTGAGATTGTTGATATTTTTCCACAATTTTGGTTCTCAAGTCCTCAGACAGTTCTCTTCTCCTCTTTCTGTTGTCCATGCTTAGTGTGGCACACACAGACACACAATGCAAAGACTAGGTGAACTTCTCTCCTTTTTATCTGCTTTCAGGTGTGATTTTTATTTTACCAACACCTGTTACTTGCCCCAGGTGAGTTTAAAGGAGCATCACATGCTTGAAGCAATCTTATTTTTCCACCATTTTGAAAGGGTGCCAATAATTTTGTCCAGCCCATTTTTGGAGTTTGGTATTCCTGTACATCCACTGTAGGGGAGAGCATGGTCGGACACCAGTCTAAACTTCCTACCAGCCAGGTAGTATCGTAAGGATTCCAGAGCCCATTTTATGGCCTTTCCACAATAGAATAATTCCTTTTGCAGGATGTGAGCTTCCTGCTTAAATATGTAATGGGGTGCTCTTCCCCATTCACCTCCTGTGACATTACTGCCCTTAAACCATCCTCTGAGTCATCGGTCTGTACAATTCATTCTTTTGAAAAGTCAGGTGCCACTAACACCGGTTGACTACATAGGGCTTTTTTTTGGGCCGGAAATTATTACATTATTTTTCTGCCTCCTTGGACCACAGAACCATCACTGCTTTTTTCCCCTTTTGTTAGGTCAGTCAATGGTGCAGCTATGGAGACAAAATTTGGTACAAACCTGCGGTAATAGCCCACAATCCCCAGGAATGCTCTTACTTGCCTTTTTGTAAGAGGTTGTGGCCACCTCTGAATCACCTCCACCTTGTTTATCTGAGGTCTTATTGTGCCCTTACCTACAATGTACCCCAAATATCGAGCCTCCTCTAACCAATGGCACATTTCTTGGGGTTAGCAGTAAACCCAGCTTCCCTGAGTGAATCAAGTACCACTTGTACCTTACTCAGATGGGACTCCCAGTCTGTACTAAATACCACAATATCATCTAAGTAGGCTGCATATCTGGTATGGGGCCTTAAAACCCTATCCATGGCCCTCTGGAATATGGCCGATGCCCCTTATAACCCAAAAGGCATCCTGGTACAATAGAAGAGTCCACCTGGGGTGTAGAAAGCAGTTTTCTCCTTTGCCTACTCTGACAGGGGGATCTGCCAGTAACTTTTGGTAAGGTCCAGGGTAGTAAAGTACCTGGCGGGCCCCAACCTTTCCATTAGTTAATCTACCTCGGCCATTTGGTAGGAATCCCACTTAGACACTTCATTCAGTTGGCGGCAATCATTACAGAACCTCCAGGACCCATTTGGCTTAGGGGCCAATACAATGGGGCTAGACCAAGCGCTCTTAGATTCTTCAATAACCCCTAGGGCTAACATGCGCCTGACCTCCTCAGAGACCACCTGTCTCCGAGCCTCCAGAATTCTATATGGCATCACATGGATTTTCACCCCAGATTCAGTAACTCTTATGTTTAATGACATCTGTAGTGCCAGGGAGGTCAGTGAAGATATCTCTATTTATTTGTAAAAAGTCCCAGGTTGCCTGTTTTTGGGGTTTGGACAGTGAGTCACCTATGGTAATCTTCTCAATTACTGAGCTTCCACTTGGGTGGTCAGGGTTACTACTAGGGACTCCCTATCGTGCCAAGGCTTAATTAAGTTTACATGGTAGACTTGGATGGGTTTTCTTTTCCCAGGCTGATGGATCTTATAATTAACCTGTCCAACCCTCTCTACCACTTCATGAGGACCTTGCCACTTAGCCAGGAATTTACTCTCCACAGTGGGTAGTACCAGTACACGGTCACCAGGGTTAAACTGCCTCACCCTAGCTGCTCTATTGTATACACGACTCTGGGACTCTTGGTTCTCTGCATATGTTCCCTCACAATGGTCATAATGCTACTGATACGATCTTACATTTGGACCACATGCTCTATTACACTCTTGTAAGGGGTGGCCTTACTCTTCCACGTTTCCTTGGCGATGTCCAGTAAACCCCTGGAGTGTCTCCCATATAGCAACTCGAATGGAGAGAAGCCTGAAGAAGACTGAGGGAACACTTGGATGGAGAACAGGAGGTATGGCAGCAGACAATCCCAGTCCCTCCCATCCTTTTCTACCACCTTCCTCAACATTCCCTTCAGGGTTCTATTGAATCTCTCCAGTAAGCCAACTGTTTGGGGATGATACACAGAGGTGCTGAGCTGTTTGATTTTCAACAGCTTACACAAAACCCGCATTACCTTGGACATAAAAGGTGTACCCAGGTCCGTGAGTATTTCCTTGGGTAGACCTGTTCTAGAAACATGCAGGAAATTGACTAAAACGTCACTAGTTGATGATGTTTAGGCCATTAAAGTGAAATAGACCACTGCCAGTACACCACAGTATTGGCAACCCTTCTTGTATATTCTAAGCATAAGTTTAAATGGTTATATGAACAGCCCCCTAGTAGGATAACACAGAGGGTTAACCTATTATAAAAAATGTGTATACAGTTAGAATCTGTGATGAGTCATGCTCTGTCATATACTCTTATAAACCGTAGGCAGCTGTATGCCTGTGGCCTATAAGAAGCCTGGAACTGTGCAGGATGTCAAGTTTTAGCTTGGACTTTTTTTTATATTAGAAATCTTGGGTGAGTTCCCACACTTTTTTTTCCAGGACTTGACCCCTGTGTTTCAGGGTGAGGTCTCGCAACTGAATTACCGAATTACTCCTGTGACACCTCTAGGTCAGGAACATTTTGGAAGTGAGGCTCATCCTCCTCTCCTGCCAACACTGTTAGGGGAAAATTATCAGTGGTTAACCCTACTGCATCATCTTGGACATCCTCAGCTAGGGGAAGGGGTCTGAGAGACCGCAGATACAAGTCATTCTTCAAGTCATATTGAGGGGTTGACCAAAGTTCCAATAATAATGGAAAATCACGTCCCACAACAAAAGGATATATTAAGTCTCTCACTACCCCCACCTCATGGTTCATTGTCCCGTAGGCAGTTTTTACAGTAACTTTGGTAAGTGGGTAGTATTTATTGTCCCCATGTATGCACACAACCCCCACCCGCTTTTCTGGAGTAACCAGGACATGGGGAATGGCAGCTCGTAGGAGAGGGACTAGGTTGGCTGAGTCCAACAAAGCTACTACACTGACCCCATTTACCTGGAGTGGGCACTCTTGTGGGCCTTGCTCCTGCAAGGAAGTAGCACTGCAGACAGGGCGGGCAAGCATGTAGAGGTGTTGGGTGACTCCACACTCCATGGGTTCCTCGTACTGAGGAAAGTATGCTGCAATATGTCCCCCTTTCTGACACCTCGGGTCTGCTGCCCAATGGTTCTTTATAGGGTGGGAGTACCTTTTCTGGGCCTACCAACCAACCTCTCTCCTCTGGGTGGATCACCCTGTTTGGGTCTCGGACGGCTCTCCTGTTCAGGTGCGGAGCGGGCCTTGGCGCTGGACCTCTGGACACGATCCCTGTAGTGCCCCACGAACTGCTGTGGTCTGCTTCCATGACCCAGATAAGCCTTGGTAGTAGTAGACCACTCAGCTGGTCTAGCATTTTGGGGTCACCCTGGGCAACCCATCATTGACTATCCAGAGGAAGTCCAGTCACATAGCAGTCTATGACGATACGGTCAACAATGGCAGATGGACTCAGAGTCTCTGGGTGTAGCCACTTGCACACCAGATGTAGCAGGTCAAACAGCTGGGAGCATGGCGGCTTCTGCTTTTCAAAGCACCAGTCATGGACTTTGTGAGCCCAAACCGCTAAGGTGACCCCCAGCTGGGCCATAATCTCAGCCTTGAAGAGATCATAGTCCTTGACTTGCTCTGCGGTCAGATCAAAGTAGGTTTTTGCGGTTCACCAATCAAGTAAGGTGCCAGAACCTCAGTTCATAGAGCCATAGGAAGTTTCTCTCTTTCAGCAAGTCTCTCAAAAACAGAAAGATATGCCACTACATCATCATGCGGGGTCATCTTTTGCAAGGCACCTTGCACCTCCTTTTTCACAATTATAACCCCTAATAAGTCCTCCATCCTCTGAGCAGAAACATTGTCCTTGAGGGCAGCAATCTGTTCACGCAACAAACGGTTTGTCTCTTGCTGGGCTGCATTGGCCTGCACCAGGTGTTTGCATAGTTCCTCCATAGCAGGAGACTGACTTGGGAAGGGTGTAGCAGCCTTTACCCAGGATATGTGCAGGTTAAACAGTCCAAAAAGCAAAAATTCATGCAACCATAACCCTTAGCAACCAACTGCCCACATCCTCCACCACATCCTCCTACCACAAATGGTAGGAAAACAAGTAGGGTGTTGGTGCAAAAACAAAAGGGTTTATTAGAAACAAACCAGCAGGAACATAACAGTTCATCAGAAGGCTTTACATCAGCCATTAAACTCAGAACAAACAAAGACGTGACTCCAACTTAAAGTCCATACATGACCATGTAGTGGTGGTTGTTCCTCGTGCAGAGACGCCAGTCTATCTGCATTCTGATTCCCAGGGAAGCTTTGTGTGCTCCAGCTTGTAGCACAATGTGGAAGAATTGGCAAACAACTCCTCAGGTTTACTCACCTGAGGTCTAAGAGCAGCAGATTTTAACCCCTTAAGGACCACGGTTTTTCCGTTTTTGCACTTTCGTTTTTTTTCCTCCTCACCATTTAAAAATCATAACCCTTTCAATTTTGCACATAAAAATCCATATGATGGCTTATTTTTTGCGCCACCAATTCTACTTTGCAGTGACATCAGTCATTTTACCTAAAAATCTACGTCGAAATGGGGAAAAAATCATTGTGCGAAGAAATTGAAGAAAAAACACCATTTTGTAACTTTTGGGGGCTTCCCTTTCTACGCAGTACATTTTTCGGTAAAAATGATACCTTATCTTTATTCTGTAGGTCCATACAATTGAAATGATACCCTACATATATAGGTTTGATTTTGTCATACTTCTGGAAAAAATCATAACTACATGCAGAAAAATGTATACGTTTAAAATTGTCATCTTCTGACCCCTATAACTTTTTTAATTTACCACTTATGGGGTGGTATGAGTGGTCATTTATTGTGCCGTGATCTGAAGTTTTTAGCAGTACCATTTTTGTATTAATTGGACTTTTTGATCGCTTTTTATTCATTTTTTCATGAAATAAAAAGTGACCAAAAATACGTTATTTTGGACTTTGGAATTTTTTTGCGCATACGCCATTGACCGTGTGGTTTAATTAATGATATATTTTTATAGTTCAGAGATATACGCACGCGGCAATACCACATATGCTTATATTTATTTTTATTTACATGTTTTTTTTTATGGGAAAAGGGGGGTGATTCAAACTTTTATTAGGGAAAGGGTTAACCCCTTAAGGACGCAGGACGTAAATGTACGTCCTGGTGAGGTGGTACTTAACGCACCAGGACGTACATTTACGTCCTAAGCATAACCGCGGGCATCGGAGCGATGCCCGTGTCATGCGCGGCTGATCCCGGCTGCTGATCGCAGCCAGGGACCCGCCGGCAATGGCCGACGCCCGCGATCTCGCGGGCGTCCGCCATTAACCCCTCAGGTGCCGGGATCAATACAGATCCCGGCATCTGCGGCAGTTCGCGATTAAAATGAACGATCGGATCGCCCGCAGCGCTGCTGCGGGGATCCGATCATTCATAACGCCGCACGGAGGTCCCCTCACCTTCCTCCGTCCGGCTCCCGGCGTCTTCTGCTCTGGTCTGTGATCGAGCAGACCAGAGCAGGAGATGACCGATAATACTGATCTGTTCTATGTCCTATACATAGAACAGATCAGTATTAGCAATCATGGTATTGCTATGAATAGTCCCCTATGGGGACTATTCAAGTGTAAAAAAAAAATAAAAAAAATGTAAAAGTAAAAGTAAAAAAAAAGTGAAAAATCCCCTCCCCCAATAAAAAAGTAAAACGTCCGTTTTTTCCTATTTTACCCCCAAAAAGCGTAAAAAACATTTTTTATAGACATATTTGGTATCGCCGCGTGCGTAAATGTCCGAACTATTAAAATAAAATGTTAATGATCCCGTACGGTGAACGGCGTGAACGAAAAAAAATTTAAAAAGTCCCAAATTCCTACTTTTTTAATACATTTTATTAAAAAAAA
Source organism: Hyla sarda (assembly GCF_029499605.1). NCBI lineage: Eukaryota > Metazoa > Chordata > Amphibia > Anura > Hylidae > Hyla > Hyla sarda. The sequence goes on from NC_079191.1 coordinate 211,267,306, forward strand.
ATTATAAAAAATTTATTAAAAGTTTTTTATATACAAATGTGGTATCAAAAAAAAGTACAGATCATGGCGCAAAAAATGAGCCCCCATCCCGCCGCTTATACGTAAAAATAAAAAAGTTATAGGTCATCAAAATAAAGGGATTATAAACGTACTAATTTGGTTAAAAAGTTTGTGATTTTTTTTAAGCGCAACAATAATATAAAAGTATATAATAATGGGTATCATTTTAATCGTATTGACCCTCAGAATAAAAAACACACGTCATTTTTACCATAAATTGTACGGCGTGAAAACAAAACCTTCCAAAATTCGCAAAATTGCGTTTTTCGTTTTAATTTCCCCACAAAAATAGTGTTTTTTGGTTGCGCCATACATTTTATGATATAATGAGTGATGTCATTACAAAGGACAACTGGTCGCGCAAAAAACAAGCCCTCATACTAGTCTGTGGATGAAAATATAAAAGAGTTATGATTTTTAGAAGGCGAGGAGGAAAAAATGAAAACGTAAAAATTTAATTGTCTGAGTCCTTAAGGCCAAAATGGGCTGAGTCCTTAAGGGGTTAAATGACATTTATAAACTTTTTTGTACACTTTTTTTTTTTTGCAGTGTTATAGCTCCCATAGGGGGCTATAACATTGCACACACTGGTCTTATGCACTGTTCACTGCAAAGCCATAGCTTTGCATTGATCAGTGTTATCGGCGGTCGATTGTACAAGCCTGCATCTCAGGCTTGGAGCAATCAATCGCCGAATGTACACGCCGGAGTAAGGTAAGAGGACCTCCGCTCGTGTCCCAGCTGATCGGGACACCGCATTTTCACTGCGGTGGTCCTGATCAGCCCCACTGAGCAGCCGGGCAGTTTTCACTTTTAGCCGGGCAGCTTTCGTTTTAGACGCTGCGTTCAACTTTGAACGCCACGTCTAAAGGGTTAATAGGGTGCGGAACCATGATCGCTGCTGTGCGCTATTAGCCCCCGAGTCCCGGCTTCAGATACATGCAGGGACCGACCCGATATGACGCGGGGTCACCCTGTGACCCCGTGTTATATTGCGGGAGCCGGCCAAGGACGTAAATAAACATCCTTGGTCGCTAAGGGGTTAACCTCTTAAGGACCCAGGGCATATGGATACGCCCTCAGACCCTGGGCCTTAAGGACCCAGGGCATATCCATACGCCCTGGCGTTTTCCGGTCCCTGCCGCGCGTCGGGCAGAGATCGGAACCGGATGCCTGCTGAAATCCTTTAGCAGGCATCCAGGGCAAACGCCGAGGGGGGCCATGTAGGCCCCCCATGTCGGCGATCGCCGCAAATCGCAAGGGAAATCGCCTTTGCGATCTGCGGCGATACCGGTCTGATCGGGGACCCGACCGCCCGGTAATTTTGCATGATCCCGGCTGTCACAGACAGCCAAGACCATGCTAACGTATAGGAGCGAGGTGGCAAGCCTGCCACCTCCTCCTATACCCTACGATTCTTCGGTTAGTTAACCGACCAATCACAGGGGGGGGCGGTTACTTCCTCCCGCCCTGCCCGGCCCCTTGAAGTCCGGAGAGGACGGGAGGAAGACCGGAGGACGCGGCGGGGGACGGGGGAGTGCTGGGGCCCGGCCCCGGTACTTACCTCGTCCCTGAAGACCCGGATCCAGACGATGAAGACGGCGGCGGCGGCGACAGGTGAGTTCCTCTTCAGCCGCGGTCGGGCCCTTTACAGCAATGCACGTCGCCGTAAAGCGACATGCATTGCTGTAATGGGACCCTGTAAACTACAACTCCCAGCATGCCCAGACAGCCCTTGGCGTCTGGACATGCTGGGAGTTGCAGTTTTGCAACATCTGGAGGTCCACAGTTTGGAGACATAGTTACATAGTTACATAGTTAGTATGGTTGAAAAAAGACATACGTCCATCAAGTCCAACCAGGGAATTGAAGTGAAGGGTGTAAGGGGATAAGGGAAAGGGATGTAGTTTTATAATTCTGCATAAGCATTAATGTTATTTTGTTCCAGGAATATATCTAACCCTGTTTTAAAGCTGTTAATTGTTCCTGCTGTGACCAGTTCCTGAGGTAGTCCGTTCCATAAATTCACAGTCCGCACGGTAAAGAAGGCGTGTCGCCCCTTTAGACTAAACCTTTTCTTCTCCAGATGGAGGGAGTGCCCCCTCGTCCTTTGGGGGGTTTAACTTGACCACTGTGCCCTTCCAGATGTTGCAAAACTACACATCCTCAGCATGCCCTTACTGTCCAGGCATGCTGGGAGTTGTAGTTCTGTAACATCTGGCCCTTCAGATGTTGCAGAACTACCACTCCCAGCATGCCTGGACAGTTTTGGCATACTGGGAGTTGTAGTTTTGCAACATCTGGAAGGGCACAGATTGGGAACCACTGTATTAGTGGTCTGCAAACTGTAGTCCTCCAGGTGTTGCAAAACTACAACTACAAGCATGCTGGGAGTTGTAGTTCGGCAACATCTGGCTCTAAAGATGTTGCCGAACTACTACTTCCAGCATGCCTGAGAATGTTTGGGAGTAGTGGTTTTGCAACAACTGGAGGCACACTGGTTGGGAAACATTGTCTGTTTCCTAACTCAGTGTTTCCCAACCCGTGTGCCTCCAGCTGTTGCAAAACTATAACTACCAGCATGCACTGTGCATGCTGGGAGTTGTAGTTTTGCAACAGCTGGAGGTCTCCCCCCCCCCCCCCCCCCTGTGAATGTACAGGGTACATTTACATGGGCAGGGGCTTACAGTGAGTATCAGGGTGCAAGTTTGCGATGCAGCAAATTTTGCGCGGCAGCTCAAACTCGCAGCGGGAAACTCGCTGTAACCCCCTGCCCATGTGACTGTACCCTAAAAACACTACACTACACTACACTAACACAAAATAAAATAAAAAGTAAAAAACACTACATATACACATACCCCTACACAGCCCCCCTCCCCAATAAAAATGAAAAACGTCTGGTACGCCACTGTTTCCAAAATGGCGCCTCCAGCTGTTGCAAAACAACAACTCCCATTATTGCTGGACAGCCGTTGACTGTCCAAGCATGCTGGGAGTTTTGCAACAGCTAGAGGCACCCTGTTATGGGTATTCTACGCCAGTGATTCCCAATGTCCACCCCAATGCAAATCCCTAATTCAGGCCTCAAATGCACATGGCGCTCTCACTTCGGAGCCCTGTCGTATTTCAAGGCAACAGTTTAGGGCCACATATGGGATATCGCCGTACTCGGGAGAAATTGCCTAACAAATTTTGGGGGGACTTTTTCTCCTTTCACCCCTTATGAAAAGGTGAAGTTGGGGTCTACACCAGCATGTTAGTGTAAAAAAATAAATTGTTTACACTAACATGCTGGTGTTGCCCTATACTTTTCATTTTAACAAGAGGTAAAAGGGAAAAAAGCCCCCCAAAATTTGTAATGCAATTTCTCCCGACAACGGAGATACCCCATATGTGGGCGCAAAGTGCTCTGGGTGCGCACAACAAGGCCCAGAAGGGAGAGTGCATCATGTACATTTGAGGTGATTTGCACAGGGGTGGCTGATTGTTACAGCGGTTTTGACAAACGCAAAAAAAACAAAACCCCACATGTGACCCCATTTCGGAAACTACATCCCTCACGGAATGTAATGAGGGGTGCAGTGAGAATTTACACCCCACTGATGTCTGACAGATCTTTAGAACAGTGGGCTATGCAAATTAAAAATTGCGTACAGCCCACTGTTCCAAAGACCCAACAGACACTAGTGGGGGTAAATGCTCACTGTACCCCTTGTTATGTTCCTCAAGGGGCCTAGTTTCCAAAATGGTATGCCATGTGTTTTTTTTTCGCTGTTCTGGCCCCATAGGGGCTTCCTAAATGCGACATGCCCCCCGAGCAAAATTTGCTCTCAAAAAGCCAAATAGGACCCCTTCTCTTCTGAGCATTGTAGTTCGCCCGTAGTGCACTTCAGGTTAACTTATGGGGTACCTCCATACTCAGAAGAGATGGGGTTTCAAATTTTGGGGGGTATTTTTTGCTATTAACCCTTGCAAAAATGTGAAATTTGGGGGGAAACATACATTTTAGTGAAATTATTTTTTTTTACGTATGCAAAAGTCGTGAAACCCTTGTGGGGTATTAAGGCTCACTTTATTCCTTGTTACGTTCCTCAAAGGGTCTAGTTTCCAAAATGGTATGCCATGTGGATTTTTTTTGCTCTCCTGGCACCATAGGGGCTTCCTAAATGCGTCATGCCCCCGAGCAAAATTTGCTCTCAAAAAGCCAAATATGACTCCTTCTCTTCTGAGCATTGTAGTTCGCCCGTAGTGCACTTCTGGTCAACTTATGGGGTACCTCCATACTCAGAAGAGATGGGGTTACAAATTTTGGGGGGTATTTTCTGCTATTAACCCTTGCAAAATGTGAAATTTGGGGGGAAACACACATTTTAGTGAAATTTTATTTTATTTTTTTACAAATGCAGAAGTCGTGAAACACATGTGGGGTATTAAGGCTCACTTAATTCCTTGTTGCGTTCCTCAAGGGGTCTTGTTTCCAAAATGGTATGCCATGTGTTTTTTTTTTTTTTGCTGTTCTGACACCATAGGGGCTTCCTAAATGCAACATGCCCCCAAAACCCATTTCAGAAAAACGTACTCTCCAAAATCCCCTTGTCGCTCCTTCGCTTCTGAGCCCCCTACTGCGCCCTCCAAACACTTAACATAGACATATGAGGTATCTGCTTACTCGAGAAATTGGGCTACAAACATAAGTATACATTTTCTCCTTTTACCCCTTGTAAAAATTCAAAAATTGGGTCTACAAGAACATGCGAGTGTAAAAAATGAAGATTGTGAATTTTCTCCTTCACTTTCCTGCTATTCCTGTGAAACACCTAAAGGGTTAAAAGGCTGACCGAATATCATTTTGAATACTTTGGGGGGTGCAGTTTTTATAATGGGGTCATTTGTGGGTGATTTCTAAGATGAAGACCCTTCAAATCCACTTCAAACCTGAACTGGTCCCTGAAAAATAGTGAGTTTGGAAATTTTGTGAAAAATTGGAAAATTGCTGCTGAACTTTGAAGCCCTCTGGTGTCTTCCAAAAGTAAAAACTTGTCAATTTTATGATGCAAACATAAAGTAGACATATTGTATATGTGAATAAAAAAAAATGTTTTGAATATCCATTTTCCTTACAAGCAGAGAGCTTCAAAGTTAGAAAAATGCAAAATTTTCAAATTTTTCATACAATTTTGGGATTTTTCACCAAGAAAGGAGGCAAGTTACCAAAAAATTTTTACCACTATGTTAAAGTAGAATATGTCACGAAAAATCTATCTCGGAATCAGAATGATAACTAAAAGCATTCCAGAGTTATTAATGTTTAAAGTGACAGTGGTCAGATGTTCAAAAAAATGGCCGGGTCCTAAGGTGTACTTAAGAGTCCTTAAGAGGTTAAAGGGGAACTCCGGTGGAAAACTTTATTTATTTTTTTTTTTTTTAATCAACTGGTGACAGAAAGTTAAACACATTTGTAAATTACTTCTATTAAAAAAATCTTAATCCTTCCAGTACTTATTAGCTGCTGAATACTACAGAGGAAATTATTTTCTTTTTGGAACAGAGAGCTCTCTGCTGAATCACGAGCACAGTGCTCTCTGCTGACATCTCTGTCCATTTTAAGAACTGTCCAGAGTAGGAGAAAATCCCCGTAGCAAACATATGCTTCTCTGGACAGTTCCTAAAATGGATAGAGATGTCAGCAGAGAGCACTGTGCTCGTGATGTCAGCAGAGAGCACTGTGTTCCAAGAAGAAAATAATTTCCTCTGTAGTATTCAGCAGCTAATAAATACTGGAAGAATTAAGATTTTTTAATAGAAGTAATTTACAAATCTGTTTAACTTTCTGGCACCAGTTGATTAAAAAAAAAAGTTTTCCACCAGAGTACTTCTTTAACCCCTTAAGAACTCAGGGTTTTTCTGTTTTTGCTCTTTCGTTTTTTCCTCCTTACCTTTTAAAAATATTAACCCTTTCAATTTTCCACCTAAAAATCCATATTATGGCTTATTTTATGCGTCCTCAAGTCTACTTTGCAGTGACAATAGTCATTTTACCCAAAAATTCACGGCGAAACGGAAAAAAAAAATCATATTTCTGTAAAAATTATACCTTATCATTATTCTGTAGGTCCATATGGTTAAAATGATACCCTACTTATATAGGTTTGATTTTGTCATACTTCTGGAAAAAATCATAACTACATGCAGGAAAATTTATATGTTTAAAAATGTCATCTTCTGACCCCTATAACTTTTTTATTTTTGCACGTATAGGGTGGTATGAGGACTAATTTTTTGCGCCGTGATCTGAAGTTTTTATCGGTATGATTTTTGTTTTGATCGGACTTTTTGATCACTTTTTATACATTTTTTAATGGTATAAAAAGTGACGAAATATGCTTTTTGGGAGTTTGGAATTTTTTTACGTGTACGCCATTGACCGTACGGTTTAATTAACGATATATTTTTATAGTTCGGACATTTACGCACGCGGCTATACCACATATGTTTATTTTTATTCACACTGTTATTTTTTTTTATGGGAAAAGGGGGGTGATTCAAACTTTTATTAGGGAAGGGGTTAAATGACCTTTATTAACACTTTTTTTTACTTTTTTTTTTTTGCAGTGTTATAGCTCCCATATGGACCTATAACACTGCACACACTGATCTCTTACACAGATCACTGGCGTGTATTAACACGCCTGTGATCAGTGTTATCGGCGCTTGACTGCTCCTGCCTGGATCTCAGGTACGGAGCAGTCATTCGTCGATCGGACACCGAGGAGGCAGGTAAGGGCCCTCCCGGTGTCCTGTAAGCTGTTCGGGACGCCGCGATTTCACCGCGGTGGTCCCGAACAGCCCGACTGACTAGCCGTGATAGTTTCACTTTAGAAGCGGCGGTCAGCTTTGACCGCCGCTTCTAAAGGGTTAATACCGCACATTGTTGCAATGTGTGGAATTAACCGCGGGTCCCGGCCGTTGATGATCGCCGGGACCGACGCGATGTAATGCGGGGTTGCAGCGCGACCCCGCCTCATATCGCGGGAGCCGGCGCAGGACGTAAATATACGTCCTGCGTCTTTAAGGGGTTAAAGGCCTCAAGAGGCCCAGTAAAGCCCGGACCGGACTTTGGGAACTGCCTACCACCCACCCACACTACAGCCGTTCCAGAAAAAGAGCCCATTTAAGCTGCATGGAAGCTATGCTATCTATGCACAGGTCAGTAACCTACTGTTACTGACTAACAATGCTCTTTTTCCCCACCGAACCCGGGACTTCAGTGGCACATATTTTGCAATCTCTTTGCTGCAACTTAGCTCCATGGAAATGCCGAAATGGATTGCCGGATCGGCCTCCTTGACAACCCTGGAAGTTTACTAGTTGATACAGCAACCTACTTGGCACATATCTACCTTCCACCACTCTACCTGCTGGCTGTCTACAATATATATACTGTCTATATACTGTGTTTGAAATGAAAACAGATTCTGTGATCATATACACCAGACCTCAGTTTTATATGAACTTAAGATGTCAATTAAAATCAATACATACAGCAAGAAAATGGAAAAAAAATACTATTATATATACTCCAAGGTGTTTAACATGAGCTCATTCATGTGGGAAACAGCAAACAATCGTACTCTTTATATGCTCATACGAATGCCAGTTTCCACAATTATGTAAAGTCATATTTCAGCTCACATATTACTTTAGGCACCTGGAATAATCGAAGGGAACTATATTTGGCAGGTTTTCTTTCTCTAAGTACCAACCTGGCATCCATCTGCTGCTAAATTTATGTCATATATTTCCTTATTTCATTTTACTTAATGTAGGACACTTGTCACATTTTAAGATAAATCTTTTATTTAGAAGGGTTTTTTTCTGTTATAAAAAGTATAAAAATCAAATATCAGCTCTGTAGGCTTAACCTGGGGATTGGAAATAAAATTGCAAATGTTAACTTCTGGAGGAAGCCTTAAGTCCTACCATTACCTTAATAGCCAGTGTTATTATAGATTGCAAATCCTGAACAATTGCAAAGATAAGAGATAAGACAAGTGTTAAGGCTAATTAGCCTGTGTTTGTGGGAGGGGCGGTAAGCACATAAATAGTGGGGGCTGGCCCTCCTACCTTCAGGTGTTCTGTTCATGACAGCGTCTCCTCGTGCTCGGTTGGGGGGGGGTGTCCTGCTGTGCTGTGCACTGCTTTGCCCTGCAGCGGAAGCTTCCGGCCATTAACAGGTTAGTGTCCTGGGCAGGTTAGTGTCCTGTGATCACTGCGGCCTTACCTAAGCACCAGCAGGGGTCACGGCGGTGTCACATGCGTGCTGCCAGTCCTTTTGGAGGTTGGTATAATGTGTACTTCACTCTTGTCACAGCATCTCGCCCCTGGTCTGCCCCGGCGTTTTGAGTCGGCACAGCAGGAGCTATTACTGCATGTCCTGTTTCTACTGACTTTCACCTAACATCAGGTCTCAGTGCAGGGGGGGCACAATATGGGGAGCACTGCATCACGTTTTGCCTCATGCTTGCTCCTAGCACTGTCCTCTGCGGTAGCATAACATGTTTTCATCTAATTATATTATTACAGAGCAGGTCCTTACGCGCTCAGCCCCACAAAAAAAAAAAAAATATATATATATATATATATATATGTATATATATATATATATATATATATATATATACAGTATAGACCAAAAGTTGGACACACCTTCTCATTCAAAGAGTTTTCTTTATTTTCATTACTATGAAAATTGTAGATTCCCACTGAAGGCATCAAAACTATGAACTAACACGTGGAATTATGGACATGACAAAAAAGTGTGAAACAACTGAAAATATGTCATATTCTAGGTGGAAAGTGTCCCCAAGTGCAGTCACAAAAACCATCAAGAGCTACAAAGAAACTGGCTCACATGCGGACCGCCCCAGGAAAGGAAGACCAAGAGTCACCTCTGCTGCGGAGGATAAGTTCATCCGAGTCACCAGCCTCAGAAATCACAGGTTAACAGCAGCTCAGATTAGAGACCAGGTCAATGCCACACAGAGTTCTAGCAGCAGACACATCTCTAGAACAACTGTTAACTGTTACTAACAACTGTTAATCAGGCCTTCATGGTAGAATATATGCTAGAAAACCACTGCTAAGGACAGGCAACAAGTAGAAGAGACTTGTTTGGGCTAAAGAACACAAGGAATGGACATTAGACCAGTGGAAATCTGTGCTTTGGTCTGATGAGTCAAAATGTGAGATAGCTGATTCCAACCACTGTGTCTTTGTGCGACGCAGAAAAGGTGAACGGATGGACTCTACATGCCTGGTTCCCACCGTGAAGCATGGAGGAGGAGGTATGATGGTGTGGGGTGCTTTGCTGGTGACACTGTTGGGTCCATTTTAGATCAGGCCCTAGACAGAGCATTGAAACAAAAGAGAAGTGATTTACTAAAAGGAAGGAATTTTTACAAAAGTAAAAAGAACAACAAAGATACCGGTCCTGTTAACCCCGTCTTTGCTTTTTCTTTCCGCTTTAGTCCTATGGCAGAAAAAATAAAAAAGGTAATCTACGATAACTGGTTTCTTATACAAAGCGATCCTAGCTTAGGGGAAATTACTAAAAAATAAACCCCTTATTTCCTTTAGGAAGTCTAAAAACTTAAAGGACGAGCTAGTACTGAGCAAATTTGTAGGTAATAAAATTGATAAACATTGGTTGGGTAGAACGCTACCTCCAGGAAATTAGAGATGTAATTCCTGTAATTGGTGCCCTTTTTTCTGCCAGGACAAAGCAGTAAATATAGGAGGAAAAAATCTACACTTCAGAGACACTATGTGTTGCCATACTAATTATGTCGTCTATGCGATCGCATGCCCTTGTAAAAGATTTTATAATGGGTGTACTATACGTCCTTTAAATATAAGGTTTAGGGAGCATGTCCATTCGATTAAAACTGGACATGGAAGCCCAAGGCTGATTGAACACGTAAAGAATTTCCATCAGAGTGACACATCTTCAACCTTCCTTTGTATAGAAAGAGTTAAATATAGTGAAGGGGTGGATAGACACAGAGCCATTTTACAACGGGAAGCCAAGTTAATATTAGAACTGCATGCCCAAGGAAACTTGGGTCTTAATGATCGCTTAGATCTAAGTGTATTTATTTGACTCTTACTGTGCATATAATTAAAAAGTTTGTTACGTTCAGTGTATCTTTGTTTTTAAATATATGTGTCTTTTTAATTGACTGTTTAGATAGGTTCCTCCCTCCTGACTTCATGCGGGGTGGAGTATTTACTTGTGCATGATGCGGGAGGAAGGTGAGTCTGAAGAAACGCCCTAGAGGCGTGAAACAATTGTCACAACCTGCTCGTACCGCCATGGCGTCCCACGCCGCTGTGTTTTACCGCACCTGAAATAAAGAAAGAAAACCCTGCTTTCACCTTAAACGTGAGTGCCTCCTTAAGTTTCTTCAAACTTATATTTTATATGTGTGTGTACATACTTACCTGGTTTCACATTGAAATCTATGTAGTAATGATACGGGCACGCATAGACAGTAACATTCATAGAGGCTAGTGTGTTTTCCTTACATAAACACACATTGTATGTTTTCCTTACATAAACACACATTGTATGTTTTCCTTGCAGGCAGCTCCGTTTGGGCCATTTCTTCTATTCCGTTACAGGCTTAAACTGTCCGTGTACCAGACTCCGCAAAACAACTGATTACATACAAGTTTGCGTTTTTACTTTGCCATTTAGTTTCACTACGCATGTAAGGGTAAGCCATTGCGTGTTTTTCGTTTCATACCTCTCACGTTTTTCTCATGTCACGATATAATCTCCCACGATATATTGTTAGATATCTCTTGGAATGGGGGCATGGCTTACCACAACCAGAGATGGCCGCATAGTTCTTGGGCTCCGGCCTCGTGGCCAAAATATTTGCCTCATTCGCTGGATTCCGCTTTCCCACCCATGCCCAGAGGAACCAGGAGGTGCAAGAAGTCCTCTGCATCAGGACTTGCCTCCCAAACTTTGTCTGGAGGGATCGCTCGGTACCTCCGTGTGCCCTCCTCTTCTGCTCCGGCCTCCCCGCCTGCTTCCCCGGTCCCCGAGCACAGGCTGCGCTCCAGCTCTGTGGGAGCAGCTACAGCGGTGCACGGACCAGAGAGCAGACCCTCCGGCCTGAATGGACCCTCCGGTCTTCTGACAGACTGCCCTGCTACACCACCGGACTTGGGGGTAAGCTCTGGGACTCCTGTCTGCTCTCCTCTGGACCCATCTTCTGCTTGGCTTGCAGTACATGATCAGCCAGTGCAACTGCTGCAGGCACCCAGTCCTGATCCCACTCCTGACTGTGTCCTCCCTGCAGGGGGACAGCCTGTGGCCTGTGTTCTGAGGGACTTGGACTATAGCCCTGAATTGGTCCCTGCTCCAGACCTGTCCCCTGCCGACTTAGGGCTCAGTGTGTTGGGGGTCCCCCTTACTTTGACGGGCCCCTCCCTGGTTATTAGTTATTCCCCTAAGGCCTGTTCCCCTGAGCCTGCGGCTCCAATTGCCTTTTGTTCCTGGGGGTGTGCTTGGTCCCCTACTCCTGCTGTGGCCCCTCCTGGGATTTCTCCGACACCGCAAGGGACTATGTCTGTGCGCAGGAGCACAGGGGGATCCCCTGGGGTTTTACCCCAGCCGTGCCCCTCTTCTGCTACTAGGTCCCCCGGGAGCCGTTTTGAGACTGCCGTCAGCCGACCTGGGCAGTTGGCCCTTATTTTGATGTGGACTGTTCGGGGGTCCCTGCTTCTGTTCCTCTCTCAATGGACTTTAGTCAGTTGCTCTCTCATTTGCCCTCCAAGGAGGACTTTAGGGCTCTTGTCGCTGAGGTAAAAGATGCCAGCAGAGCCGAAATCGCTGACATGCGTAAAGATCTGCATGTCTCAGATAGAGTAAACGATCTTGAGGGGGCCCACAACTCTACAAGAGCCTACATCTCCAAGCTGCAGGGTACCCTGTCTGCCCAGACTGAATTTCTCACTGACTTGCACTCACACGTGCAGGACCTGGACAATAGGGGAAGGCGCAATAAAATCCAGGTCCGTGGTCTCCCTGAAGCTACACAGACAGAGGACTTACATGTTACCTTGGAGGCCATATTCAACATGATTTTGGGCAAACCCCCTTCCCATAAGATCAAATTGGACCGTGCTCATCAGGCTCTTCGTCCTCGCCCTGTCAATGGCCCCCCTCGAGATGTGATTTGCTGTGTTGCAGACTTCCAGCTGAAGGAGCGTATAATGGCTAAGTCGCGCTCTCTACGGAACTTCAACTTCGATGGGGCCCCTATATAACTCTTCCAAGATCTCTCCTGGATCACTCTCCGTAAGAGGCGGATGCTGCAACCTCTCCTGTCGGCTCTGCGTGCTGCGCAATTTCCCTACAGATGGTACTTTCCGTTCACTTTGCAAGCCAGAAGAGATGGATGCTCTGCTGTTCTGCGCTCTTTTACAGATCTGCAGGAATGCTGTTCAACTTTTGATCTCCTGGTCCCTCACCTCATGGACTGGGGATTGATTCCTCCCCCGCCCCCCCCCCCCCCGCCCCTGCCTCCGGTGTGGCAGCCTGTGCGAGGGAAGCGTCATCGACCTGGCCGTGCTGCCTCTACATCCGGCTCGCCTAGGGCTGACCCAGGCCCTCCCTGAACTGTTCATTGATGACTCTGGTTTGAGGACTGTTTAAAATTTGGGACTTCTGTTTTTTGCTTCTTTATATCGCTGTTTAATATCTAACTTTTGACTTTTAGGTTCCTGATGTTTGCAATACCCATCCCTTGGGATGCTGCTGAGGGTAGTTTCCCTCTCCTTTTGTCTGGCCTCTAGGGGGGACTCTGGTCCTCCTGCGTGGTTTTAATTTCTGGTGTGTTCTTCCACTTTCCCCCCTTGAGGCTGTGGCAAACAGCGAGATGGCGTTGTTTTATGCTATTTTGTTCATCTGTCTAACCATTTTGGCCTCGACACTGGCTGGTGTTCCAGTGGTTTGTTTTTGCACTTATTTGTTGTGTCTCCCTCTCTCATTGTTTCTGTATGTCTTCACCTCTTGTGTTCCTTTTGTTTCTTCTCCTGCTTGTTCTCCCCAGATGTTCCTCTTCTAGGAAGCTTTGTCCGCCACCGTGGACCCCCACTCCTGAATTGATCGCCCTTGACATCCCTGCTCCGCTGAGTGAGTACCTTATACAGCACACATTCCTCCCTCTTATACGCCCTCATGGCTAAGTGTGTCTCCTTAAATGTGAAGGGCCTCAATACCCTGACGAAGAGGCATTTGCTGCAGAGAGAGTTGGTAGCTCTTAAAGCGAAGATTGTGTAGCTCCAGGAGACACACTTTCACAAGTCGGATTCCTTTCAATTCCTTCACCACCTCTTTCCCCAGGCTTTCAGCGGATAGGAAAGTGGCTGGAGTAGCTATACTGATTTCTAGAACATGTCCTTTGCAGGTCACTTCCTCATATGCAGACCCATCGGGTAGGTTTCTTATTCTGCAGGGATCCCTAGGGGACAAGCAATTACTCCTCTGTAACATATATGCCTGAATACTTCCCAGCTACCCTTTCTCAGGCGGGTTTTTACACGACTCAATAAATATACCCCATCGGCATGGTTATTGGGGGGGGACTTTAATTTAGTTTTTTCTCCTAGGGTTGACCGTCACTCGCTCTCAAGGTGTCCTCCACCTGCTCCGCAGGTACCCCTATCTACGCTTTTCCGGCGACTGATTCGCTCGGCTGCACTTTTTGATTTGTAGCGTATTAATCACCTCTCGGACCGTTCTTTTACTTTTTACTTGCACCCCCACAAACTCCATACTCGTATTGACTATTTTTTTGGTAACCTTCCCATGGTACGCATGCTCACTTCTGCTTCCCTGGAACCTATCTCCTGGTCTGACCATAGCCCTGTCCTAATCTCCTTTTCTCCGTTCTCCACTTTTCTTTGCAGCTGTCGCTGGCGCCTTAATGATTCTCTACTTAAGTCCCTCCCTTCCTGTGACTCGATCCTTAAGTGCATTACTGCCTATTTTTCGGCTACTGAAGGTTTTGTCTCTTCCCAGGCTGTCCTGTGGGAGGCCCACAAGGCTGTGGTCAGAGGTCATTGCATTGCTTTGGGCTCTATACAGAAGCGAGATAGTTTGGCTCGCTCCCGGGAACTCAGGGTTACAATCTCTGACCTGGTGGCTCGCCTCCAGACCGCTCTTTCCCTCCCGATCCTGAGGCGCTTGGTAGCTGCGAGCTCCCAGCTGGTTGACCTGGCCCTCCATAAGGTGGAGCGGAAACTACTCTATGCCAAACAATGCTTCTACGAAAAAGGAAATAAGGCTCTCTCTATGCTGGCTAGGCGCCTTACGGCGGTCTCACAAGCACCCTCTGCCCTGAGGGATTCGGTAGTGACTCTTCAATATCACCCTGACTCTATCTCTCGTCTTTTTCAAGACTATTACTCTAAGCTGTATTCCCTTCCTTCTCGACTGCCCTCGGACCCGGGGGAGCGTGATGCAGCCCTTGACTCCTTCCTCTCTAGGTGTAGCCTTCCGGTCCTCTCGGCTGGTGATCGGGAGGTCCTGAATGCTCCCTCCCTGTGGGGCGCTCTCCGAGTCCCGATGGTTTTATATATCTGTACTACAAAACTTACTCTGCTGTTCTTTTACCTAAACTGGCTTCTTTATTCAACTCTTTCCTGGGAGGGTATCCCGCAAACCTTCTTACATTCTTTAATTACATTGATCCCGAAGCCTGGAAAGGATCCTCATGATTGCTCCAGTTACAGGCCTATAGCCCTCCTAAATTCAGATCTGAAGTTGTTCTCTAAAGTATTTGTGACTCGCTTATGTGGTTTTCTGCCTACCCTTATACATAAAGACCAGGTAATTTAATTGATAGGGAATTTAAGATTTGTCTTTTTGCTGATGATGCCTGCTTACTCTTACTAATCCTCTCATATCTTTGCCCTCCCTTTATAACCTTCTCCATACATATGGTCTGGTTTCCAGATATAAGGTCAATCTTTGTAAATCTGAGGCGATGCCTCTAAGGGTGCGTTCACACGGGCGTATTTGTCAAAGGCCCCTAAAGTGCTACCCTATTTGTGCCTGCTAATAGCGGCAATCCGCCGCTACCAGCAGACACACTGCGATGTGCGAGTTACCCTGCAGATCAGACCAAGGTAGGGCTCGTTTTAATCAGCGTCTCCCGCACTATCCACCAGTACCTGTGGATAGTGCGGGAGAAAATATGTGACAGTTTTCCTTTAAAGGAGTATTCTGATTTAAAAATGTATAACCCCCATTGGTTGTACCATTGGCTGTACCTCTCTGCGCATGTACTTATTTCTGAAATCCATCCAGCCATTCTCCCGCTGCGGGGCCACGTATTTTCTGCCACTTCCTGGTTATGGTGGTGTGGAGAATGATGTAAAAATCGTCATCCCCCATGCTGCATTGCTACAATTTCCTGTCCCTCCGTGCCTCTCTCCTCCTCAACCCCTCCCTTCTCTCTTACCTAATAATTTTAATAAAAACACCCCCCCCCCCCGCTGCCGCCCATACCCCTAAACACACCCCTTTTATTTTTGTCTCCCTCCCCCTCCATTCCCCCGCACCAATGAAAGGGAGCTCCACCGCTGCACTCGGCTCCCAGCGTAGATATATCTATGCGAGCACACGCATGCGCTCTGAATTGAGGATACGCTAAAAAAAAGTTACTAAGTTGTTTGTAGAATATCCCTGTTAGTTACGCCAGCGTAACTATCAGGGATATCATTGGCCTACAATTATCACATCTCCGGTCCCGGCGACATTGTATGTGCGCACGCACGGTTGGATCGCGCTGATAGGTGTGGGTATCCTACAGTTATCACATGTCCGGTCCCAAGGAGATTTTATGTGCGCACGTGCGGCTGGATCGCGATGATTGGCGGTGGATATTCTGACACGTTTGCACAGCCCAGCCAATGACGGCTGTGCAAACGAAGCCTATATGAATATGCAAAGGATGGGAGTGACTGGATCGCGGGGAGGGGGGCAGGCTTAGAGAGGAGAAGACTATGAGAGTGGTGACGTTTTGTTACTAAGATGGCCACGGTCGGGGAACTAAATTCATAATTCTGGCAGACAGGCTGTACTTCCGGATATCGGAAAAGTCAAGGATGCGTGCAAGTGAGACTACTGTGGTAATTGACTTTATTATATAACTTCGTGCTAGCTGCGCAATGCCATAAAATAACTTTGCTCCAGAGTACTCCTTTAAGGTTCACCTGTGAGGACAGCAACTATATCAGCCAACTTAGGTGGGGATTGTAGTTTGCTCCCTCCTCCCATTGTATGTGTGCCCAGCCACACTGGCGTTAACCTAGTAGGAGGCTGTGAGTCGGCCTAATGCTGCCGTAATTACCCACTGGCCCCTGGTTTTGCTTATCACACACAGGTACGTTAGTGTTCGATCCCGTGCCACTTGAGAAACCTTGGCATTGGTGTGCGGGCTCAGGTATATCCTTCATACAAGGATATACTGGCTAATGTCTCAATTTAATATCAGTGTGAAGGGTTAGCCAATGTCATTGTTTACATCTACCACAGTAGTGGAGCAAAATTCCTGTATTATTCTACTTGTTACACATCCACACCATCTATCTGGTTTAGGATCTTATTGTGGCACTTATAGTCTGCTGCAGGCATCCCCCATTGTACAGTGGGGATCAAAAGTTTGGGCACCCCAGGTAAAAAAATTTATTAAAGGGGTACTCCGGTGCTTAGACATCTTATCCCCTATCCAAAGGACCCCCGGGATCTTGCACGCGGCACCACGTTTGTAATCAGTCCCCGGAGCGTGTTCGCTCCGGGTCTGATTACCGGCGACCGCAGGGCCGGCGGCGTGTGACGTCACGCCTCCGCCCCCCGTGTGACGTCACGCTCCGCCCCTCAATGCAAGCCTACGGGAGGGGGCGTGACAGCTATAATGCCCCCTCCCGTAGGCTTGCATTGAGGGGTGGAGCGTGACGTCACATGGGGGCGGAGGCGTGACATCACACGCCGCTGGCCCTGTGGTCGCCGGTAATCAGTCCCGGAGCGAACACGCACCGGAGTACCCCTTTAATGTGCATAAGAAGCCAAAGAAAGATGGAAAAATCTCCAAAAGGCATCAAATTACAGATTAGACATTCTTATAATATGTCAACAAAAGTTAGATTTTATTTCCATCATTTACACTTTCAAAATAACAGAAAACAAAAAAATGGCATCTGCAAAAGTTTGGGCTCCCTGCAGAGTTAATATCTTGTACTGCCCCCTTTGGAAAGTATCACAGCTTGTAAACACTTTTTGTAGCCAGCCAAGAGTCTTTCAATTCTTGTTTGAGGTATCTTTGCCCATTCTTCCTTACAAAAGTCTTCCAGTTCTTTGAGATTTCTGGGCTGTCTGTCACACACTGCTCTTTTAAGGTCTATCCATAGATTTTCAATTATGTTGAGGTCAGGAGATTGTGAAGACCATGGCAAAACCTTCAGTTTACCCCTCTTGATGTAATCCCCCATGGATTTCAAGGTGTGTTTTGAGTCATTATCCATTTGTAGAAGCCATCCTCTCTTTAACTTCAGCTTTTTCACAGATGGCATCAAGTTAGCATCCAAAATTTCCTGAAATTTTATTGAATCCATTTTTCCTTCTACTCGTGAGATGTTCCCTGTGGCACTGGCTGCAATACAACCCCAAGGCATGATTGATCCACCCCCATGCTTAACAGTTGGACAGAGGTTCTTTTCATTAAATTCTGTTCCCCTTCTTCTCCAAATGTACCTTTATCATTCTTGCCAAAAAGTTAAATTTTTACCTCATTGCTCCACAGAACTTGTTTCCAAAATGCATCCGGCTTGTCTATATGTTCATTTGCAAAGTTCAAACACTCACCATTTTTGTGGCGAGGACGTAGAACAGGTTTTCTTCTGCTGACTCTTCCATGAATACCATATTTGTACAAGTTTCTCTTTATAGTGGAATAGTGTACCACAACTCCAGTGTCTGCCAGATCTTTCTGGAGGGATTGTGCAGTCAAACATGGGTTTTGAATAGTTTTTCTCACAATCCTGCAAGCTGTTCTGTCTGATATTTTTCTTGGTCTTCCAGATCTTGCTTTAACTTCCACTGTTCCTGATGACTGCCATTTCTTAAGTACATTCCGAACAGAGGATATTGACATCTGAAAACGTTTTGCTATCTTCTTATAGCCTTCTCCAGCTTTGTGAGCGTCAACTATTTTCAGTTTCAGATTTCTAGACAATTGCTTAGAAGATCCCATGGTGCTGATTGTTGGGGCAAGGTCAGATGAGTCTGGGCATTTAAAACCTTTGAGATTGACATCACCTGGTCTTCCCAGATAATGATTGAGAACAATTCATGACACTGGCAGGTCTTAGCTTTGCAAAGGGGACAGTGCATGCCATAAATTCTGCAGGATGCCCAAACTTTTGCAGACGCCATTTTTTTTTGTTTTCTGTTATTTTGAAAGAGTAAATGATGGAAATAAAATCTAACTTTTGTTGACACATTATAAGAATGTCTAATCTGTAATTTGATGCCTTTTGGAGATTTTTCCATCTTTCCTTGGCTTCTTTATGCACATTAATACAAATTTTTACCTGGGGTGCCCAAACATTTGATCCCCACTGTATGCATTTTTATGCTGGGGATCGCCCCTAGCAACACACCACAAGGACAGGATCTGCTCCCCCAGCATAAATACACAACTGCATTTGGGGTTGAGCACCTCCAGCCATTTGAGACCACGTCTTAGTTGTTGTCTCACTTACGTTATGATGTCATTAACAATTAGATTATGTTAATTGGGTAAGGTTTGGTGTTACTAAAGTTTTCATCTTATATATAAGGTTACTGAAACGGGTGAAGATAGCAGTAGTTCAGCGTTCATAAACGAATGAACTTCGTTGAGTCGATAGTTGATTGCCTTTTAGTTCTTCGGCTTAAACTGTAATCCGCACGATTTTTAATTATCTGTCACGTCCTCATGTCATGCTATGATCACTTACGATATATTGGCAATTAGACTCTAGTGTTCGGTTATTAGAAAGGTTAAAGGGGTACTCTGCTGCTAATGTGTTTTCCTGTTTTTTGTTTGTGTGTTACTCAGTTGTCTTACCGTCAGTTTTGTTTCCAGTTTGTCTCTTTTGCTTTCTTTTTCTGCTATCTTGGTATCCCTCTGTTGGTTTTCTCTCTCTTCCTTCCTGTTTGGGGCATATTAGAAACTACATTTCCCATCATGACCGTGCAACTAGTTTTGGCTCTTTAGTGTCTGCCCTGTTTGTGACTTTGGCCTTTCCTGCTACCTTTTTGTGTCCGCCCTGCCTTGCCCTCCTTCATTACTTATTCTGCCCATTCTGTTTTCTTTCCCCTTCAGGGCAGGCATGGAAAGTCCAGAGAGCGCCTGCGCAATCAATGCCATTGTCAAGTTCCGTTGTTCAGGATGCTTACCAGTTGGTCCAAAGTAGCGAAACAAAGGAAGCTAACAGGAAACAGCAGTGTGAACCTGCGCATGCACAAGTACCGCAAGATCATTTAACCACATCAGGGAAGCAAAGGCATATGATGTCCCTCGAGCCTAAGTGATGCAGCCACAACGAGGCCGATGAATCATATGACTTACCCACAGCTTCATTGGTCCAGCCACATCGAGGCTGAAAAAGTCACCTGACAAAGGCCCAAGCCCCAGAAGGAGTATCCCTCCCAAAAATCATGCATATTCAAAGATGGGCGGCAGAACGTGGACCACAGAAAGACAGGTCAGTGCACACCACCCTCCTCGAGGATGACATCATGATCACTGCCTCGGAGCTCAAAGAAAAAAAAAATGGTCGCCATAGCTCTGAAAAAACTACAACACTTCCTCCCTCCAGAAAAAGTAAGAAAGCAAAATAAGACACACAGGTAAGAACCACAGCACGGCCAAACACAACATAAGGAGATAAAGTGCGGGGGTCAAACTGTCCCGCCAGGGGAGTACCCCTTTAAGTGTAACTAAAGTATTTATTTAAAAGACAAAAATGGAACAGGAGCGCTTCTATGTGCAGGACCAGTAATAAAGTGCTGATTACAGGTAGGTGAGTAGCACGCTCACCTTATATTGTTGTGCAATATATGAGGCACAACACTCAAAAAGCCGAATAGAGACCGCACACATTGCTAGCTGGTTGCCGCAGGCTTCCCACACTGAGGTGGCGTGCAAGAGATACCGGTCCCGACACAATGGAAAGTTTGGAAGTCTTCCTGCGCTGCCAATCTGGACGTGTGGCTTATTCTTTCCAGAAACTCATTATTCTACTGTAGTAGACGACACTTGCTCTGGTATCTTCTACCTCTTTTCATGTCTGAATGGCAAGCATTACCTTATTGCTTCTCATTTGCTTTCCTGGATAATTTGACTCCTCCAACATACATGAGTAAAAGCTTCTTCTTTCTTTTTCCAAGTGCTCCATGCCAGAGTCTCTAGCATGGAGCTCTTGGAAGAAGAAAGAAGAAGCTTTTACTCATGTATGTTGGAGGAGTCAAATTATGCAGTAAAGCAAATGAGAGGCAATAAGGTAACGCTTGCCATTCAGACATGAAAAGAGGTAGAAAATACCAGGGCAAGTGCCGTTTACTACAGTAGAATAATGAGTTTCTGGAAAGAATAAGCCTCCAGTCCAGATTGGGAGCGCGGGAAGACTTCCAAACTTTCCATTGTGTCTGGTCTGGAATCTAAAGTATTTATTTGACAAATATGGTTACTAAAGTGGATGAAAATTGCAGCAGTTCAGCATTTCTTAAACAGTTGAAGTTTGTTGACTCGATAGTTGATTGCCATCCAGTCAGCTGGAAGGATAAGCCACATGAGTTTATTACCTGTCACATCCTCAGGCCACGTCAGGTAGTTATGTCTAGCAAATATCTATCATTAGGTTTCATTCCCTATAAAGATCAAGTGGTGGAAGATTGCAGCCGTTTCAGCAGTTCATAGACAAGCATTCGCACTTACGCAAATTGTTTGAACATCTATTAGCTCTTCAAATCACAAGGGTAAGACTAAAGCAACTTTTCATCCTATTTCTGCTCACGTATTCCAGGTCAGGTTTTTTCACTTACGAAACGTTATCGTTTTTAGGCTTCTACAAGTTAAATTGATATCCATCTGCATATTAGTATCTTTTCTCCAAACGTTTTTCAGATTTCATACATTATTACAGAGTCATTCCACATTTCAGGTAAGCGTTAAATCACCAGGGTGTTCGGTTATGTCCTTGAAAAATCTCTATTGTCAAACCGGTGGATTGACAACTGGGTGTCAGTCCCTCCCTGAACTAAAGTGCAGGGGCCTAATAAGAACACATACTAATAAATAGTCACAAACCAGAAACATAACAAGAACATAGAACTCTATAACAGATTAAGTTCAGAGGACACAGATCATTGAGCAGCACAGGGGACACTATGGATCAGCAGTCATGAACAGAGGACACTATAGATCAGCGGAAATGAACAGAGGACTCAGTGGTCGTGACCAGGGGACACTATAGATCAGTAGTCATGTACAGAACTCCAAAGATCAGAATAAAGAACTATTCATCATACAGAGTTCAAAACACCAGACAGGAAAACGGATAAGTCTGAACATACCCAAGAACAAAACAGGAATAAGCTTAATCCCCTAGAAAAACCTCTGGTAGACACAGGAATAACAATACCCATAGCTCTGAAAAAACTACAACACTTCCTCCCTCCAGAAAAAGTAAGAAAGCAAGATAAGACACACAGGTAAGAAGAAAAAAAAACACAGCACAGCCAAACACAACATAAGGACCCAAAGTGCGGGGGTCAAACTGTCCCGCCAGGGGAGTACCCCTTTAAGTGTAACTAAAGTATTTATCTAAAAGACAAAATGGGAACAGGAGCACTTCTAGGTGCAGGACCAGTAATAAAGTGCTGATTACAGGTAGGTGAGTAACACGCTCACCTTATATTGTTGTGCAATATATGAGGCACAACGCTCACAAAGCCGAATAGAGACCGCACACACAGTGCCAGCTGGCTGCCGCAGTCTTCCCACACTGAGATGGCGTGCAAGAGATACCGGTCCCGACACAATGGAGAGTTTGTAAGTCTTCCTGCGCTGCCAATCTGGACTTGTGGCTTATTCTTTCCAGAAACTCATTATTCTCCTGTAGTAGACGACACTTGCCCTGGCATCTTCTACCTCTTTTCATGTCTGAATGGCAAGCATTACCTTATTGCTTTTCATTTGCTTTCCTGGATAATTTGACTCCTCCAACATACATGAGTAAAAGCTTCTTCTTTCTTCTTCCAAGTGCTCCATGCCAGAGCCTCTAGCATGGAGCTCTTGGAAGAAGAAAGAAGAAGCTTTTACTCATGTATGTTGGAGGAGTCAAATTATGCAGGAAAGCAAAATGAGAAGCAATAAGGTAATGCTTGCCATTCAGACATGAAAAAAGGTAGAAAATACCAGGGCAAGTGCCGTTTACTACAGTAGAATAATGAGTTTCTGGAAAGAATAAGCCACAAGTCCAGATTGGCAGCGCGGGAAGACTTCCAAACTTTCCATTGTGTCTGGTCTGGAATCTAAAGTATTTATTTTACAAATAAGGTTACTAAAGTGGATGAAAATTGCAGCAGTTCAGAATTTCTTAAACGGTTGAAGTTCGTTGACTCGATAGTTGATTGCCATCCAGTCAGCTGGAAGGGTAAGCTGCATGAGTTTATTACCTGTCACATCCTCAGGTCACGTCAGGTAGTTATGTCTAGCAAATATCTATCATTAGGTTTCATTCCCTATAAAGATCAAGTGGTGGAAGATTGCAGCTGTTTCAGCACTTCAAAGACAACCATTTGCACTTACGCAAATTGTTTGAACATCTATTAGCTCTTCAAATCACAAGGGTAAAACTAAAGCAACTTTTCATTCTATTTCCGCTCACGTATTCCAGGTCAGGTTTTTTCCTTTACGATACGTTGTTGTTTTTAGGCTTCTACAAGTTAAATTGGTACCAATCGGCATATTAGTATCTTTTCTCCAAACATTTCTCAGATTTCATACATCATTACAGAGTCATTCCACATTTCAGGTAAGCGTTAAATCACCAGGTTGTCCGATTAAGTCCTTGAAAAATCTCTTTTGTCAAACCGGTGGATTGACAACTGGGTGCCAGTCCCTCCCTGAACTAAAGTGCAGGGGCCTAATAAAAACACATGCTAATAAATAGTCAGTCACAAACCAGAAACATAACAGGAACATAGAACTCTATAACAGATTAAATTCAGTGGGCACAGATCAACAGCACAGAGGACACTATGGATCAGCGGTCATGAACAGAGGACACTATAGAGTAACGGACATGAACAGAGGACTCAGTGGTCATGACCAGGGGACACTATAGATCAGTAGTCATGTACAGAACTCCAAAGAAGGGAATAAACTATTAAACATATAGAGTTCAAAACACCAGATCAGGAAAACGGATAAGTCTGAACGTACCCCAGAACAAAACAGGAATAAGCTTAATCCCCTAGAAAAACCTCCGGTAGACACAGTAATAACAATACCCTCTGAGTCCCCACGGACAGGTAAACAGGATCTATCACTAAACAGGAGTATTCGCATTCCCTATGCAAACCTCCAGTAGACATGAAGTCCCCATGGACAGGTAACAGGGATGCCTAGATACACAGGATATATTTATAAAACACTGTTCACACTTAACACAATACAGGAATAATCGCAATCCCTTCAGAGCACCTACAGTTGACGCAGGAATAACAATACACTCTAAGTCCCCATGGACAGGTAACAGGAATGCCTAGTTACAACAGGATTTAATTATAGAACACTGTTCACACTGAACACAAGACAGGAATAGCAATCCCTCCGAACACCCCCAGTAGAAAAGGAGTCCAGATGGAGCGGTAACAGGGATGCAACATAGGACACTGTTCACACTGGACACACAAACTGGACACTCCACTCTACTAACAAAGTAGCCATAAATAATAAATCCAAATAGACTACTGGCCAGCGGTACACTCACCAGTGTGGTCAGAAGCTGACCCAGTAGGAAAACAGAAATATAAAACACAGAACTTCACAAAGAGAAAACACAGTGTGAACAGACACATAGCAGACAGGATAAACAAATTCTTAAACCGACTATACAAACACAGCTTAAAATCCACTAAGAGCATGCCACCTAACCATGGTTAAAACCAAAACATACAAGGTGCCTGCTAAAACCGAGAAAGTGTATTTAAAAGCTCAAATAAGAAGAGTTTCACCCAAAGCCTCCATTGGCAGCATGGCAGTAGCAAGATGTAATGAAGTATCACCAGCACTGAAGCTAGTCAGTGCTGAACTTAAGTAGACACACCCTAAAGGCTATTGGACAACAGAGGCTGAGGCTGAAAAAGCCAGAGACATTAACTATTCCCTGACCAGGGAACATAAAACTGTTCACAAACAGCAAATCCAATAGCTGTGTATGAACACAGACCAGGACAGACATGACACTTACCACCTGTCTTCATGTATTGACCTCGATTCTATTTTCTCACTGTTGACTCATAATAGTAGTTAGTATCATGTACGTCCGTGAATGACTTATTTTATCAAAATTATTCTCGCAGGCTCGCGTTTCAGTGACTCATCCTCTTTTGCATCTGCTAAGAATCTACATCTGACCAACAGTAAGAATCTTTAAGTTATGGTTTCCCTATTGACAGTCCCGATAGTTAGCTTCATGTTTGTTTCTTAGGTTGGTATAGCAGTTAGTCATTTTCTAGTCAGGAATAACAGGTCCTTTTTCCGTTAGTACAGTCCATCATCACTTATAGGTGAGCGCGTGAGTTATGATAATATCAGTCACACAGGTATCCTTGCAAATACTAGGATTGTGTCATTAGTCATAATTTCTGATGTAGTTCTCATTTTCACTGTTATCATGTCTCATGCCTCTGACATCGAGGACACCGCCTCCTTGTTGGAAAATACCGCTAAGCTATCAAAGAGTGGTAGTATACCCTCATTACGTGGTTGGACTATTCCCAAACTCACCTCCGAACTTATGAAGAAAGGGATCCTGTTTCTGGCTACAGCCAGGAAAGCTGAATAATATAGACTCTTAATTTCTGAGACAGCAGGTCCTAGCCACGAGGATCCATTCAGTAATACAATGCAGACTTCACTTATTTAGCTACACGCTATGCTGAATAACCTCATGAACTCTATCTCAGATATTCAGTCTAGCCTGGAGTCAGTGGAGGCCAAAGACAAACCTCCAGCACCTGTGACACTTCCAGATATCCCGATGGCATCCACATCACTAGCTAGTGTTTCAGGTACCTCTCTAGTTACCCCAACCATAAATCCGGCACATTTCATTCCAGCAAATTTAAGACTGTCACGTCCTGGGCTCCACCCAAACATGCTGCCCATGAGTGCTCTCCTTCTCCCTCCTCCTCCGCTCTCCACTGTCCCTTCTGCTCTCTCTCAGCGCCGGAGCACGCGCATCATAGCTCTAAGATATAAAGGGCCAGTGAGCCCATTATTTTCACCTGCACCTCACTTATAAGTTTCTGCACCTCCCTTCACTCCCTGCTGGATCTTTGTTGCCTTAGTGCTCTAATGAAAGTGTATTCTGTGTTTGCCCTGCCGTGTCCTTACCCTCTGCTCCTTGTCCTGACCCTGCTCCAGTGCCGCCTGCCAATTGACCTCCTTCTACGTTCCTGACCTCGCTCCACTGCCGCCTGCCCCTACCTCCCGCAATCCAGACCACTTCTTGACTATTCCTCCTGTGCCTCGCTTCACCTCAGCCACCTGTGTGGTTGAGTCGTGCCAGGGGTAGCGACCTGGGTGCCGCCTGCCACAGCAAGACCATCCGCTTTGCGGCGGGCTCTGGTGAAAACTAGCAGCACCTTAAACTCTGCTCCCTGGCATGGCCCGCTTCATCTGCCACACAGGTCCAGCGGATCCACAACCTCCGTGAGTGACCTGCCTACTGCCGTTAGTCTTTACAAAGTCTTAACCCAAAACAAAGTCATAGCATGCGGGGAAGTATCCGTTGTCCTCAGAAGTAGAGATGTAAGGCTGAATAAAAACTTTCCATCACGGAATTTGTTCTCGTATTTAGCATCTTTAGAGATGTTATCTGCACCGTCTAGCCTGAAAAGAATTAGACCTTCATCTGTATCATGTCACCGATTTAGCTCATAAATATCCAGGCATGGCTTTCTATGATTCTCATAGGTCATTTTCGGTCAAGGCGGTTGCGGCTTTGTCTCAATTCCAGTACACCACAAATTGGCCGAGTTGTTCTGTAGACACTTTGCTGGTCTCAAGGTACCTACATGTTCAATCTGCCAGTCCATATCGCACACATCAGATTGGTGTCATATGTCAACCAATTTGTCAGAGCCAGGACAGACGAGAACCACTTCTGTGCCAGAATCTAGTTACACTAGACAGTCAGGTGGGGTAGATAAGCTAGGCAGGGCTATACGTTATTTGGGAAAATCCCAAATATGCAACAACTTTAATTTTTCTGCATGCCATTATATTCAATGCCATTTTCTGCACATTTGTGTTAACTGTTACAGAGCTCACCCGAAAGTTGCATGCCCACTAAAAGCTAACAAACCCTGCTTGAGTGTTATTGATGTGGATTATTCAAAAACATGTCTACAGTTGCACCATGACCAGGTTTTTGTACAATTCTTGCACACAGGTTTCACAAAGATCTAGTGGCACTTCTCGATAGGATTTACAAGTGCAATAATCTCTCGTCGGCTGTACATGATCCGCTAACCATGAGCACAATACTCCATACGGAACTTGACAAGGGATTTTTGCTAGGTCCTTTCACGACAACACCTTTTGAATAATGGAGGGTTAGTCCTGTTGGGATTGTCACAGGCAAATTCAACAATAAGAAAAGGCTGACATATGATCTTTCTGCTCCCCATTCCAGTAATATTCCTATCTTAAACTCGTTAATCCCATCAGAGGAGGTATCCATGAAATATGCGTCAATCGACCAGGCCATTGCCGTCATCATGCAGTCAGGGCAAGGCGCTTATCTGTTGAAAGCTGAAATTTCTGACGCTTTCAAGTTGTTACCCATCATTCCACAGCTGTGGTGCTGGCACGGTATCAAAAAGAGACAACAGTACTATTTCGCTATCAAATTGACTTTCGGCTCAAAGAGCGGCCCCCGGCTTTTCGACAGATTTGCCTCAGCGCTGCACTGGATCTTGGAATCATTAGCAGGTTGCCAACATGTCATCCACTACCTGGATGACTTTCTTCTTATAGAAATTCCCGATGGTAGTCCACAGGATTTGCATTCTTCACTAACATATTTCAAATCCTTGGGTGTACCAGTCTCCCCAAACAAAGATGAGGGTCCAGCCACTGTGCTCACTTTCTTGAGGATAGTACTAGATTCTGAAAACATGATAGCTAGACTGCCAGAACAGAAGTTAGCATGGATCAGACAAGTAATCTCTAACTGTACTAGATCACAGGTCACTACTAAGAAAGGTCTACAGTTGTTATTAGGCATGCTAAACTTCGTGATGAGGATCATTCCTCAAGGCAGATCCTTTATTTCCTGCTTACTAGATTTACTGCCTTCAGCCCCACAACAAGACAGTATCATAAATCTAGATGATCATGTGGAGTCAATTCCTTAACAGTTGGAAGGGAATTTCCTTTTTCATTCCGTCTGCTGATAGCGAATCTCCCATCATTTTATCGGATGCCTCATCTAAGGTGGGGTTTGCCGCCATATACGGGTCTCCTTGGCTGGCTGGCCCTTGGCCTTCCACTGTTAATCAGATCCCAGGTTTCAGTCAGTCCTCTGTCCTATTTGAACTATACCCCACAGTGTCTGCAGCTTTTGTTTGGGGTAGGTACTGGTCTAAAAAGTCCATTGTTTTCGTTACTGACAACAAAGCCACCATTGACATATTATTGAAAGGTAGATCTAGATCTCTACTTATCATGTAATTTGCCAGACACCTCGTTAAGTTGTCATTACTACAAAATTTCCGTTATACTTGCTCCCACATCAGCGGTATTCAAAATGTCACAGCCAATTCCCTTTCCCGCAATAAACTGTCACTCTTCTTTTAGGTTATGCCAGAAGCTGACACCATAGGCACTCCAGTCCCTCCTCACACATTGCTAGTCTTGGACTAAATAGCTTCTTTAACAAGACACGTAACTTGGTCAAGGCGTCCCTGTCTGTTAATACATCAAGGAGTTACACAGCAGCTTGGAATATCTTTTTGGATTTTCAAACTAAATTTCTGAGAGCAGGTTTAAGTTTCATTGAGTATATGTTATCATTTATTGGGTTTTGCCACTCACAACTAAATTTATCCCATAGCACCATAAAACTATATTTACCAACATTTACTAGCACTAGAAAATCCTGGCATGGTTTCTATTTGCTCTGTCCATATCATCAAAGCAGCCCTAAAAGGTATATCCAAGACCAGTGTTCTTGTAACACCACGTAGAATGCCCTTATCGGTGCGAGTTTTCAGAGAAATGTCTAATATGCTTGACAAAGCTACCTTTGGTAAACTCCTAAGTCTCATCATCAAAGCGGCCTTATACCTAGGCTTTTACAGTTTTTTCAGACCTAGCGAATTTACCAGAATGAGCAATAGTAATCCAATCCTGAAACGGAATCACCTATTATTGAAAGATGATCATTTTATACTGTTACTGTTCACAATCATCCAGCGTCTTAATTTTGACACCGGATGGTTGAACACACCGAAGAGAGAAGTTTGGATTACACCTCCTGAAATCCAGCATCTTAATTTTGACCATGTGTGTGTGCATCATAGGAAAGAAGAAAAAAATAAGAAAAAAAAATATTTATATATATATATATATATATATATATATATATATATATATTTCTCAACCAGAGTGTTTCCAGCTGTTGCAAAACTACAACTCTCCGCATGTATAGGCTGTTCGGGCATGCTGGGATTTGTAGTATTCCAACAGCTGGAGGCACTCTGGTTGGGAAACATTGATTATATACACACATGCGTAAATCATTGTTCCCCAATCAGGATGCCCGCGGCCATTGCAAAACTACAAATCCCAACATGCCTGAACAGCCTATACAGCTGGAGGCACATTAATGGAGCCTCTCACTGCCTGGTAAATGAACTCTGCAGCGAGGCTCAATCCTGGATGCTGCTGGCTTTAGGACTACACTACTCCCCCCAGCTACAAACACTCTAGAAGCCGCAGGGGGTCCCCTGGAGGAAGGGGGCCCTGGGCAATTGCCCAGTTTGCCATGCCCTAACACCGGCCCTGCTATCTGGGTATGGAGAGCCCCGACTACAACTTATTTCAATTAGTTCTCCCGAGGCTTGCTAAACTTAGTGCTTTGTCAATAAGTAGAGTTTATAAAAGGGACTGGTTTGAGTGGTTCCTTATGCAATATTTCAAAAACTTTTTTGCGCAGCTTTTGTACCTGACAAAATTTAAAGGAGTACTCCTGTGCCGGAACACTTATTCCCTATCCGAAGGATTTGATGCATAATATTTAAAGCTGTGTTCAGTCATTTAGTTTACATTGAAATCTGCAGCATAACATCCTGCACATCAAATCTGCACAGGATGCTGTACATGTGAATACACCCTAAGGGTACGTTCCCACACGGCGTATTTTGCTGCGTATTTGCTGCGTATTTGGTGCTGCGTATTTTCCTACCCATTGACTTCAACAGAGAAAATAAAATACGCAGCAGCAAATACACAGCAAATACGCCGTGTGGGAATGTACCCTTAAAGGGGTTGTTCAGCCAGTTAATTTTTTTTTAAATAACTAAGATTGTTGTAAAAAGGTATCATACTCCCTTTATCACTACCCCCTCTCTCACTGCAATTACAGTGTTCCCTAGGTCCACCACCTAGTCCAACTTGACATTGACATATGACCACTGCATACAGTCCCTGACCAAAGTAGGACACTGCTGGCCACTGATTGCCTGCAGCAGTCACATGTCCATGTCGAGATGGACCAGAAAGTGGAGACCGGCAAGGAACCAAAAAGCAACAGAACAGGAAATAAGTTACTAGGAGCAGCTAGGGATGACCCAGCTACTTTAGTCAATATAGAAACCGACAACAGATTACATGGTAGAGGATGGTGGATTATGCCTGAAATTTTTTTTTAAAGGAGTTAGGCTCCAAGATGAAGGAAAGATCTCAAAGGTTCCATTTTCTGGAATAATGCTAATGCCATGCACAAAATAAGAAAGACAGCGGGAGGTTAGAGAGGTGATTGTGTGGCTTAAATCTTGGAGTGCAGGAGAAGGTTTTGGGTTCCAAATACACACTGTATTCTGCAAAAGATTTGCACATGATTGGATGGGAGTCTGCTGTGCTGAGGGGGGGCAGCATTACTCATTTAAGCTTGTCATAAGTACATAGTTTGTAGAAAAAAAATAAAGGGTTAAAAGCAGGCGATAAAGTCCCTATAAGTACCTTTTTAGTTATTATTATTTACTGAACATGTATGATGTTTTCTTATAGTTTAATCTACATACTGTATATTTATAAAATATGAATGTGCACAGTTTCAGGAAAAATATAACTTACCGTACTTGGTTATTCCAGCAATATAAAAAGGCTTATTGTGGAATTTTGTCAGTAGGACACTGATAACATACTTCTAGGTTATGAGTAGGTGGAAACTGCTGACATACAGAATACGTATAATGTCTATGACCACAGACAGAAAGTCTTTTGTACAGTATTAACCACAAAAGAGATGGACTTTCTTTAACAGAAGGAAACACCCTTGTAATGTCAGTCTTCCCCCTTTCCATTTGTTCATTGATATTCCAAAGGAGGCAAACTATGTAGACAGTGCAATGTAGTCCAACCTACACATTAACCCACCATTTACTAATATCAATGGTTCAGTCTCTTAAGAATTCCTAGGTTTAGCCTAAGTTTTGACAATATTTAACATTAGATTAAAAAATGTTATTGCATGAGTTATAGAGTTATATCGGCCTCCCAAATATTCATTGCCATTTGAATTCATAATAAGGCACTGTGAATTTTTTTTTTACATGGTGCATATATTAATTTGCCAAGGGTAGGCAAACCTTTGAGCACAACTGTAAGCTGTACTATACAGTACTATACAGATGTTGTTGACTTCTATGAACCATGATTTTGCTATACAGTTCCCGTATACGGTTTCAAGTTAAAAACTGTACGGAACCGTATAGAAAACTGTATGCATTTACTTAACATTGTAAACCGTATGTCAAAACGCATCATCCGGTTTAGTCCGTTTTGCATCTTATACGGTTTTGTCTGGTCTTTTACCCGTACCCAAAACCGTAGTCTACCAAGTTTTTTGGTCCAGGTAAAAAAAAAAACATATTAAACAGTTTTTTTTTGTTTTGTTTTTTTTTAACATGGGAGTCAATTTGAACCTGTGATAAAGTACCAAGGAAAGGGTGCATTTCCTTGACTCACTCTGGATAATCCTTCACTTGGGGCCTAAGTAATCAGGCAGCAGAGTGGGGAGGACTTCAAAAGGAAACAACAAGCCGCTGCAAGGGAGAGACACGGGCCCTGTAGGAAGCACACAGCCGGAGCTGTGAGTGGCCCAAGTGACGGTGTGAACTGTGAGTAATCAGGTTGCAGGTGTCATGTATTTTAACTGGATGAGGGTAGCTCACCAGTTACTAGACAGGGCATGCTGAGAGTTGTAGTCAGTGACCAGACGGTCTAGGATTTTATTTTGTTCCTGTTTTATCTTTTGTTTTTGCCTGCAACCTGTGTAAATAAAGCTGGCGAGGTGCCAGGCTTGTATCCTGAACTGTTGTCTGCCGAGTTATTGCAAGGAAACGTGTCCCATGGCAGTGACCAGGACGATCCCAGAGCTATCCCCAAGGATGGTTCCTTACAGAACGGTAAAGAACAATATGTGCGTACGGTTCAATCCGGTTTTCACCATATGGTTTTTTGACTCTGCACATTTTTTTTTTCTTGGAATTTCAATCAAACAAGTGAAACTTT
The DNA here is from genome assembly GCF_029499605.1 of Hyla sarda. NCBI lineage: Eukaryota > Metazoa > Chordata > Amphibia > Anura > Hylidae > Hyla > Hyla sarda. Next base: position 211,299,525 of record NC_079191.1, read on the forward strand.
ATTCAAAATGGAGTGAAAAGTTAAAAACTTATACTTTTTTTAATTAAAAAAACGGATGCAACCGGACATCATTTTTCAAACCCTATACGGGTTGAAATTTGTACACACGTTTTGACACAGTTTAGTCCGATTTTGAGGAATCAGTTTTTCATCAAAAACCTGGTACAGGAACTGTATTGTATAAAACGTGGTGTGCGTGCACCCTTACCATGTCTAAATAAAGTTTCATATTGTTATTCATATTTATTCAGAATAACTGTCTATGTGCTTGTCACTAATGCATTTAGTGGATAAGCTTTGGAGATTATCCTCTTAAGGACGCAGGGCGTACCTGTACGCCCTGCGCCCAGTCTCGGTATATAACGTGGGGTCACGGCGTGACCCTGCGTCATACCGGGTGGGTCCTGGCGGCTAATGAAAGCCGAGACCCTAGGCTAATAGCGTGCGGCACCGATTATTGTGTCACGCGCTATTAACCCTTTAGACGCGGTGTTCAAATTAACCCTTTAGACGTCACGTCTAAAATGAAAGTAAAAGCTTCTTGGCAGCTCAGTCAGGCTGATCAGGACCATCGCAGTGAAATCGCGATGTTCCGATCAGCTAGAATGCGAGTGGAGGTCCCCTTACCTGCCTCCGTCGCGTCCGATCGGTGATTTATTGCTCCAAGCCCAAAATCCAGGCTTGAGCAATAGACCGCCGATAACACTGATCTTTGCCATGTCAATGGACGGCAATGATCTGTGTATGAGATCGGTATGTGCAGTGAAATAGCCACTAGGGGAGGGCTATAACACTGAAAAAAAAAATGTGTGAAAAAAAGGAAATAAAGATCATTTAACCCCTTCCCTAATAAAAGTTTGAATCCCCCCTTTTCCCATTTAAAAATGTCCAAACTATAAAAATATATCATTAATTAAACCGCACAGTCAATGGCGTATGTGCAAAAAAATTGTGTATTTTTGGTCACTTTTTATATCATGAAAAAATGTATAAAAAGCAATCAAAAATTCTTATCAATATAAAAATGGTACCGATGAAAACTTCAGATCATGGCGCAAAAAATTGGCCCTAATACCGGCCCATACGCGGAAAAATAAAAAAGTTATAGAGGTCAGAAGATGACAATTTTAAATGTATAAATTTTCCTGCATGTAGTTATGATTTTTTTTTTTTAAGTAATACAAAATCAAACTTATATACAGTAAGTAGGGTATCATTTTAACCGTATGGACCTACAGAATAAAGATAAGATATCATTTTTACCGAAAAATGTACTACGTAGAAACGGAAGCCCCCAGAATTACAAAATGGCATTTTTTCTTTAATTTTGTTGCACAGTTAATTTTTTTTCCGCTTCGCCGTAGATATTTTGGTAAAATGACTAATGTCACTGCAAAGTAGAATTGGTGGTGCAAAAAATAAGCCATCATATGGAATCTTAGGTGCAGAATTGAAAGCGTTATGATTTTTAGAAGGTGATGAGAAAAAAATAAAAATGCAAAAACGGAAAACCCTGCATCCTTAAGGGGTTAAAGGGGTACTCCACTGGCCAGGGTTTGGAAGTAAATGTTCTGAACTGTGTTTTTGCGCTGCGGGGGGTCGGCCACGTCGCTCGTGACATCACAGCCACGCCCCCTCAATGCAAGTCTCAGACTTTCATTGAGGGGGCATGGCCGTGATGTCACAACGGGCGTGGCCAACCCCCGCAGAGCTAAAACAGCGGTCGGAACATTTACTTCCGAACACTGGTGAATGGAGTACCCCTTTAAAGAGAGTCTACCAACAGGTTTGAGTATGTTAATTTTTTGGCATAGCCTAAAAACCCCTTGCCCACTATGAAATATCCACCCTGCAAAATTTTGTGTGGACATTCTGTGGCTAGCAGGCCCAGTCAGTATGAATTGGTGGTAGGACTGCTTGGGCCATTCCTATTGCTGGCAATGCATTTCTGTGCGGATTCTGCCGGGCAGGTATTCCATAGTGTGCACAGGGCCTTATAAGACATGCCATTATGCTGTTATCATAATGGTACCTATATCGTGACCTTCTGCAGTGCTGATAACTGTGAAAACGATGTTTCAACAATATAAAAACTAGCCTGTTTGGTGCTCTGGGGAAGTTATTTAATCCCAAGGTTCACCGATAAGCCCCAACATCTCCCCCCCCCCCCCCCCTTCTGTAGACATGCGTGCTTATGAATACTGAGCAGCCTCTCCGCTGTGGCGTTTACTAGAGGCTGATCTGAAACCTCATGCTTGCACAGTAACAATCCTGGACCTTTTCCAAACAGCACGCTTGCTCTTACAGTGTGCCGTCTTAATTATTTACACTGAATTTCATTGTTGCACTGAATTACCAATTATATATCCTCATGTATGTATTACTTTATATTGAGGGATATGGTAAATGGTGGATGCTATACAATAGTCAACTATGTTCTATATATTTGCTTTCCCAGCCATTTCACACATTTTAAGCGGAAATACTGGTAATAATGTTTAATAGAAATCTGGATCTAGTTAGAAAACCAACTTAAAGTTCCACATAAAAAGCCGCACCTAACATTGTTACCTGTACACATATAGTTAGGGACACTGACATGTGGTATGAATTTAACCCCTTTGCACAGCACTTTTAGTTTCTTCTTTCTCACCTTAGAGTCATTTTTTTTTATTTTTCCATTAACAAGGCATATAAGGACACAACTCCCCTTTCCCATCTCGGGCAGGAAGAGTCAGGTCTAAGACCCAGCCTATGCAGGAGCACCTGAGTTATATACACCCTGTGTAGAAGAAACTGCTCCGAAAAGCGGTTAGTCTCAGAGAGGGACAGCAGGGGAGTATAGGAAAAAGTAGTAGACCACTCCTCATCCGACAAGGGCCCCAAGTCACCCTCCCACTTACCAACGGACCAACAAGGGAAATTTCTCATGATGAGATTTTAACAGTTCCCCATAAAGCCATGAAATAACCCCAGCAGAATCCGAATTAGTGACCACCGATTCCAAAACAGCATTAGTGTGGATCTCTAGCGACCCCAGCCTACCCAGCACTTCATAGTTAGAAATATCTATGAAAAAATTAATGAGGCAGCCTGAATTCAGTCTGGAGATCCCCATAGGCCTTAAATACATTACCGTACACAGCTGTTCTACCCTGCAGAGCCCCTTCTGCTCCCAATTGAGCAATTGATGTAGTTGTAGGCCAGATAGTACTCACAGGGGTACACACAAGGCCAACCCACCTGAAGCCTTTTCCCTCTGCAGCGTCTCTAACCAGATTCTAGGATAACAGCCCCCCCCACACAAGCTGTCTGAAGAGACAAAGCATTCTCTAAAAGTGCAATCCATGGCAGAGAATTTTTCAAAAAGTACAAAAGTTGGGAAATCAGCACCATCTTCGCTAGATTAGTATGACCAACCAAAGACAGTGGCAGCTTGCACCAAACCGACACTTTTTGGGAATTCTCATGCAGGAGAGTTAGTAAATTAGAGGAGACAAAATCTTGAATGTGCAGGGTCACCTGTATACCTAAATACTTAATGCTAGGGACTAGATGAATATGAGATTCCCCAATCTGAGGAATCTGAGGGAGCAGATCTAGGGGCATAAGGACTGATTTATCCCAGTTGATCTTTAGGCATGAATACAAGCCAGAACCAGAGATTACCCACATAACCGGAGTCAAGGACCTCTCAGTATCTCCCAAGAACAGTAACATGTCATCAGCATACAGAGCTACACTCTCTTCAATGCCACCATGTCGAAATCCCACCATGTCTGTAGATGACTGGATCAGACACACCAGAGGCTCTATGGCAAGTGCACACAGAAGTGGCGAGAGGGGACACCCCTGTCGTGTACCCCTCTGCAGTGCAAATGGCTCAGAGAGCTGCCCACTCACCATAACACAGGCAGTCTGATTTCTATAGAGCAGCTGTACAAAGGACATAAACCCCAGAATCCCATACATCCTATGACCTTCCACAAATAATTCCCCTCAACGCTATCAAAAGCTTTGGCAGCATCCAGTGAAAAGATAGACTGGGCACCAACATCTTCCTGCATCATCTGTAAATTAAGGAAAACTCGACGGATGTTGTCCACAGTAGATTTCCTGGGCATAAAATCTGTTTGATCCCTGTGGACCAGGGATAGGACAACCTTTGCCAATCTGTTCACGAGTACTCGAGCCAGCAGTTTAACATCTGTACATAAGAGAGAAATAGTCCCTATATGTAACAGGTGAAACAGTTATAGTATTATTGTTATATTGGTCTCTGGTTATTGATAGTGTATTCTGAACAACTGAACATAAAATCACGTACGGCCCAAAATAAACACATACCCTGGCATTTTACAGAGACCACACCCCAATGCCACAAAAAAAAAATCTCCCAATATAATGGCCTTTAGTTACAAAGACCCAAAAATTATATGGGCTTGTCCAAGAGTAAAAAGTAAAAAACTGTCAATAACATGAAAAAAAAAAACAATAATCACCTCTTAAATAGTCCCTTTCGTGTAGAAAACCTTGTGATGTATCACAGAGACAAAAAAAGAAAAGTTATGATGAAAAGAAAAAGTTAAGATGGTGGCCAGAGGCTACCTGCATATCTCCATGCCGCTCTGTGTGGCTTTTCTTGGACAGTGTGCCTCAGGTAAAAAAAAATTTAAAAAACATATTTGGTATCGCCACATGTCTGAGCTATTAAAATATAATGTTAATGAAACAGCATGATGAATGGTATAAACATAAAAAATATCAGAATTACTGATTTTTGGTCACTTCATTTATCAGAAAAAAATGAATAAAAAGTGAGCAAAAAGTCTCATCCAAACATAAATGGTACTGACAAAAACTACACATCAAGGTGCAAAAAGGAGCCCACCTAAAGCCTCATATACACAAATATGAAAAAGTTATTGGGATCAGAAAAAGGCAATTTAAAGCATACTTATTTTCTTTAAAAAAGTAGTACAATAAAACAAAACCTTAATAAATTTGGTATTATTCTAATAGTACTAAAAGTATTAAACGACAGAATAAAGATCATTGGGGCATTTTTCACTATGATTGTGACGAAAACCACCAATAAGCCACATCATTTTTGCTCAAGACCAATCCTTTAACAAAAAATATGTGACTTTTTGCTAATTCTTGCTGTGATCATGGAGGGTTGAGGCTTCTTGTGAAGGCAGTGTGGCCGTCTCCATTCGCCGAATTTAACACAGTTAAAGGGCTTTATGTACAGGAGCATGCTTCTACATAAACCCTGCGAACCTATGCACTTTCATGGCATTCTAGGCGGACTGCTAGCAGAGATGCAGTCTTGATAATAAATGTCCACCAATGTGTCATTTTGATCATAAAGTGCACAGCATAGAAATGAAACCCCCCAAAATTGAAATTGATATGACTATTAAAAGGGGAGGGGGAACTAATGAAACCACAAAAATGAGAGGTTATCAAGCCAAAAAAGACATGTGCCATTTCCACAGCATAGGGGATAACTGTCCGATCTCTAGAATGGAGCACCTCATGGTACATGGCATCTGTGCCTCCATACAGCTGGGACATACGTATTTGTTATGTTGCTGGATAGCCCCTTAAGAGATTAACAATAATTGCCCAATTCCATTAATTCTACATGGTTTTGGGGTGCCACTTTTTTCAAGGAAACAGTAGAACTGAAAAGGAAAAATAGTCTGTTCAATATTTTATTAATTCCAGCATGAAATGAGGGGGCAGGTGAGGTTTTTGTGCCTCATCGACATAGAAACCTAGAATGTGTCGGCAGATAAGAACCATTTGACCCATCTAGACTGCCCAATATTCTGAATACTATCAATGGTCACTGACCCTATCTTATATGAGCGATAGCCTTATGCAGGTTTCAAGACCTGGGAAATAAAAGTGTGGGAACTCATCCAAGATTTCTACCCAAGGGCTGGTCCTGCAGGCCTCCTGCTAATGGGAACAGTGTTCCTGCTGTGGAAAAAGTGCAGGAACTCCGTTCCCATGCGTTCCTGCAGGACTTGATCCCTGGCCTTATGCTTATGCCATCCATGCTTACACTGTATTTGCAGCTACCACTTCTGAAGGAAGGCTATTCCATGCATCCACTACTCTCTCAGTAAAGTAATACGTCCTGATATTAGTGCAGAAACCTTTGCCCCTCTAATTTAAAACTACGTCCTCTTGTGGTAGTTTCTTGCACTTATCAACATTAAATTAGACCTCATATGAGCAGCTTTTATTATAGTTTGTATTATAATATATTTATTGAGTATTTAGCTAAGCTAGTTTAGTATATGAGTTTAATTCCATAAGACATGTTAAAGATAAATCCACTGCCTCATGTGGCCTCTGGTTATATCAGCCCTTGGAATGAGCCTGCACAGGAGACCTGTATATGTGCATTTCATCAATGCTTAGACTTTTAACTTGCCTTTGCTTGTTTTGCTTATGGTGGTGAATAGCCCCAATTGTAATTCCATGCCGAGCATTTACAACCTACTGGAGCTTTTCTTGTAGAACAAATAAGTGGATTTGTAGTAATAGAATGTATTCATGCAGTTCTGTGGAGGGATGCTGTTTGGGTGGAGATCACTGTACCATGGTCTTCTGTGTAATTACAAGGAGACATACAATTTACAACAGGAGAAAATAGGTTAACACACAACCTTGATCTTTGGAGCAGGCAGCACTCCGAAACACTGGTCATGCTAAGTATAGGGTAATTACATTTACTGTCACAATATGGAAACTTTTTGCACAGCTCTCATATATTAAGCTGGTGGTTCCCTGCAAAACCAAGGAAAAATAGCATAGACCATAGTCAATTCTGCCAGCACATTACTCATGAAAATATATTAACGTGGGAACACTTCAGTCCTGCATGCTTTGCTTCCAGTATTGACTATTTAGTGTGACTGGATTTCCAATGTTCATCCTACTCAAAGGGAATCTGTAAGCTGCAATTCAGATTCTGAACTATGTGATATCTTTCATACTGTATATCTGACTGTGTTTCCATGAAATAGAAAAATGCTTCTATTCTATTCTGCCTAATGTCAGAGGGGTTCCCAAGACCCTGAAGTGCAGAGGGCTGGAACATCTCCTTACTCCCCCTTCCATTTGGCAGCAGGGGGGAAAGTACAATGCAGCTGACAGATTCCCTTAATTGTAGCTCTGGTATAGAACATTTGGTACCTGGCTCTCTCCATGCACAAAGTGACCTCCGCTCTGTGCGCGGATTACTGTCGACCACGGCACAAAGCGGTGGCCAACACGCCTCCTCCATGTATCTCTATAGGAGGGCCAGAGATACAGCGTACGTGTATCTTTATCTCTCCCATAGGGATGCATGGAGGAGGCGTGTTGGCCACCGCTTTGTGCCGCAGTCGACAGACATCATGCACAAAGCAGAGAGTGCATAGAGAGAGCCGGGTGCCGGGCAGGAGATCGTAGGGAATCAAAGCGGTCAAACCTCCCATGATCAGACACTAATCCTCTATTTTCATCTTTGTAGTTTCATTAGATTCACCTCTACTTTTAATATCCATATCTCAATTTTCCATCTACAGGGCCATTTAAGAGATTGTTTTATGCAGGAACAATTGTATTTTGTTCTGTACCGAAGTTCCCCTTTAAACGAGGGTTTAAAAGCACAAGTTTAGTTTCTTACTTCCAAAAACAGTGTCACACCTGTCCTCAGGTTGTGTATGTATTACAACTTGGCTGCTTCACTTTAATAGACCAAACAATACCACACACAACCTAAGGATAGGAATGGCACTGTTTCTGGAAGAAAGTCGTTTTTTCTTTTCTAATCCAGGATAACCATTCTAGTGAAGTTGGAAGACTTGTCTAGTGTCACCAGTCTCGTGTTCCAGTTAAAATCCGTCAGACAGCTATCACCAGGTGGTCAGATGTGTATACTAAAGAGGTTTTCCTACAACTTACATTTATCAGACCTGTCTTAGGTGTCATAACAGTATGGGTCCAAGAGGAAGGACCAGCAATGACCTAACAAATGGATCCATCCAATGTCTGCTGTCTGTCTGCTCAACTAGACAGTGTTTCTGAGTTGCTGATAATGCTGTAGGTGCAGGGAACATATATAATTTCTCTCCAGTGTATAAGGAGACAGTAAGATTAATAATTGGTATTAAAAATAGAAGAATCAGACCTCAAGACGCAGTTGGCAAATTATAGGTATATATTTACTGTATATAAATAAGAGAAATAAATGTGAAGAGATGTAGCTGGTATCAAATAAAATATATGCTTTATTAAGGTAAAAAATTTGCAATAAAATATATTTAAGATAAGCCCAAGTCTCTGGGCAGGGCCCTTGCTACAGAGATGGTAAATTAGGTAGTAAGTAAAAGCAGTTCATGCATGGTATAGTTATTGCAGATAGTAAAAACCAATTGTAATATTGTAGTAAGCATAAAATTGCCACTCTCTAGCATTCAGAAAAATAGTTGCATCGCTGGTAATAAAAAACAGGAGGATATATCCATAAAACCTTTAGTGCCAGGTAGTAGAACAGTGAGTATAGTCAAATAAATTCAGGAAATAACAGTATGCAGGTTGAATGCGAAGGTACCTGCAATCTTCTTATGAATTGTCCCATCTGTTGTGGAGATATACGTTCTCCTGGCTCGTTGGTCTGGTGGGTAGATGGCTCGGAGCTGCGCCCAGCCCTTGATAAGTAAAGTCGCAGCAGCGAGGATGTTGAATCACGGGAGCGGGGATATGCACAGTGCTCACCGCAGCCACGTCCTCGTGCAGTGGCAAGTTCTTTCTGAGCACGTATCTTGCTGAATATTGGTCCGCTTGGCAAGGGACTCCAGCGCTTGTGAATGGAAAAGTATCTTGTCAATGGTTGATGGTGGCAAGTTAGACTTAGTCTGTGAACAATAGCCAGACGCATTTTGGGAAGAATCCCCTTTTTCAATGTCAGAATGGGAATTCCCACTGCGCATTTCCCCGCTCCCGCAATTCAACATCCTCGCTGCCGCGGCTTTACTTATTAAGGGCCGGACGCAGCTCCGAGCCATCTACCTACTGGACCAACATGCCAGGAGAACGTATATCTCCACAACAGACGGGACATTTCATAAGAAGATCGCAGGTACCTTTGCATTCAGGCTGGGTGTGCTGTGAGCATCAGAACCTGTGCATACTGTTATTTCCTGAATTTATTTGACTATACTCACTGTTCTACCATCTGGAACTCAAGGTTCCTCAACAGTGTCTGCTTCAGGAGCCTGAAGGCTCGAAACACCACCTCCCATGCCACTCTCCTCATCACTACTTGCCCCCCTAGTGGAGGAAGCGTTGGATGTCTCCTCCACTCCTTAGCTTGCCAGTGGCTGCTGACTGTCCTCTAGTGTAAGAGTGTGAGGGAGGAACAGCATAGGACAGAGGCAATGGGAGGACAGGGACTGCTCCCGGGCCATGCCAACTGAGGGTTGTGTCTGAGAAACCCACCGACTGTTCACTGGGGGTGTCAGATGTCGCTTGTGATGAAGTGGATGACCGTGCTAACCAATCGATGATGGCAGATGGGTTACTGGTCGAAACACGACCGCTAGCTTATACCGGGAACTCAGGCCTCCTGCTGCGACTCCTGCTGCCACTCGCCCCTAGTCTGCTGCGACCTCTGCCTGATGAATTTAGGCCTCTGCCACTCCTCTATGCACGTCCTGGCAGTTCTTTGCCTGACATACTTAGTGCACATATGAGGAGAGTACAATACGCTTCACTACTCTTAAAACAGTATTTGTCTACAACACCAGCAGGTGTGTACTTTCGGCTGGTCTTTCACAGTATCTAGACCCTTAAGACCTTAACAGAAACAAAATAGTACACCACTTAGATGTAAGTCTGTGGTATGCACTTATGAGGGGAGGACAATGCGATCCAGTATGCTTAAAACAGTATTTGTCTACAACACCAACAGGTGTGTACTTTTGCCTGGCCTTTCACAGTATCTAGGCCCCTAAGACTTTAACAGGAACAAAATGGTACACCACTTAGATGTACGCACAGGTTACACTTTAAATAGTGGACAATATGCTTTTGGTGCTCTGCTCGCCCTAACTGGCTGGCTGGCTACTATTATTGTTTCAGTTGTTGCACACACAAGTGCTGCAGCACACAGTCGCTGTGTACTACACCCAAAATTGCACTCTCAATCTCACTCCCTTCCCTATCAGTGCTTCTAGGCTGGATTTGGGCTTGAGGTGAATTGCTGCTGTAAAAAAGCTTTTCTGTGCAACACACTGCTCTCTGTCCCTCCCTGCAATAGAATGCTGATGTGACTGGGAGGTGAATCTCTGCTTTAAAAATCTCTCTCTTTCTCCCTCTCTCTCCCTCTCTCTCCCTCCCCCTCCCCCTCTCTCTCCCCCTCTCCCTCCCTCCCTCTCTCTCTCTCTCCATACATAACTCGTAACATAGTTCATAAGGTTGAAAAAAAGACAAGAGTCAATCAAGTTCAACCTATAACCCTAATAAGTCCCTATTGAGTTGAGCTGATACAGAGGAAGGCAAAAAAAACCTCATACTAGAGGCAAAAATTCCTTCACGACTCCAAATATGGCAGTCAGAATAAATCCCTGGATCAACCGTCCCTATAAATCTAGTATACATAACCAGTAATGTTATTACTCTCCAAAAATGCATCCAGACCCTTTTTGAACTCTGTGTATTACAGAGTTCACCATAACCACCTCCTCAGGGAGAGAATTCCACAGTCTCACTGCTCTTACAGTAAAGAACCCCTATCTGTGCTGGTGTAGGAACCTTCTTACCTCTAGACGTAGAGGATGCCCCCTTGTTATTGATACAGTACTGGGTATAAATAGATCATGGGAGAGATCTCTGTACTGTCCACTGATATATTTATACATAGTTATTAGGTCTCCCCTAAGCCTTCTTTTTTCTAAACTAAATAATCCTAATTCTGATAATCTTTCTGGGTACTGTAGTCCTCCCATTCCCCGTATTATTCTGGTTGCCCGTCTTTGAACCATCTCCAGCTCCACTATATCTTTCTTGTACACTGGTGCCCAGTACTGTACACAGTATTCTATGTGTGGTCTGACTAGTGATTTGTACAGCGGTAGAATTATTTCCTTGTCGTGGGCATCTATGCCCCTATTGATACACCCCAGGATTTTATTAGCCTTGGCAGCAGCTGCCCGACACTGGTCACTACAGCTAAATTTACTGTTTACTAAGACTCCTAAGTCCTTTTCTATGTCAGTCGTCCCAAGTGTTCTCCCATTTAATACATAATCCCAGCCCGGATTTTTCTTCCCCATGTGCATTACCTTACATTTATCAGTGTTGAACCTCATCTGCCACTTCCCAGCCCAAACCTCCAATCTATCCAGATCCATTTGTAACAGTGCACTGTCCTCTATAGTGTTTACCGCTTTACAGAGTTTAGTGTCATCTGCAAAGATTGATACTTTACTATTCAACCCCTCTGCAAGGTCATTAATAAATATATTAAATAGGACAGGACCCAAGACAGACCCCTGTGGTACCCCACTAGTAACAGTCACCCAAAAAGAATAAGTACCATTAATAACCACCCTCTGTTTCCTTTCATTGAGCCAGTTACTTACCCACTTACACACATTCTCCCCCAGCCCAAAACTTCTCATTTTATGCACCAACCTTTAATGTGGAACCATATCAAATGCTTTGGAAAAATCCAGATATACGACATCCAGCGATTGCCCCTGGTCCAGTCTGGGGCTCACCTCCTCATAAAAGCTGATCAAGTTAGTTTCACAGGATAGATCCCTCATAAATTCATGCTGATACAGGGTCATACATTTATTTTTATCAAGATATTCCAAAATAGCATCTCTTAGGAAACCCTCAAACAATTTACATACAACCGAGGTTAAACTAACAGGTCTATAATTCCCAGGGTCACCTTTTGACCCCTTCTTAAATATTGGCACCACATTTGCCATGCACGAGTCCTGGGGAACAGTCCCTGTCACAATAGAGTCCCTGAATATTAAAAATAGGCGTCTGTCTATTACATTACTTAATTCCTTTAGAACACGGGGGTGAATGCCATCTGGACCTGGTGATTTGTCTATTTTGATTTTTTGTAGGCGGCACTGTACTCCTTCCTGGGTTAGACAGGTGACATGTACTGGGGAGTTTACCTTATCACACTGTATTTCACCTGGCATTTCATTTTCCTTAGTGAATACAGTGGAGAAGAATTTGTTTAATATATTTGCTTTTTCCTGATCCCCATTTATAATTTCTTCCTCATCATTTTTTAAAGGGCCAACACTTTCATTTTTGACCTTTTTGTTATTTATATAGTTAAAGAACATTTTGGGGTTAGTTTTACTCTCTTTGGCAATGAGTCTTTATGTCTCTATTTTTGCTGCTTTTATCTGTTTTTTACATATTTTACATTTTTCTCTATAGCTTTTTAAAGGGGTACTCCGGTGCTTACACATCTTATTCCCTATCCAAAGGATAGGGGATAAGATGCCTGATCGCGGGAGTCCCGCAGCTGGGGACGCCCGCGATCATGCACGCGGCACCCCGATAGTAATCAGTCCCCGGAGCGTGTTCGCTCCGGGTCTGATTAAGGTCGACCGCAGAGCCGGCGGCGTGTGACATCACTCCCCCGCGTGACATCACGCTCCGCCCCTCAATGCAAGCCTACGGGAGGGGGCGTGATAGCTATCACGCCCCCTCCCGTAAGCTTGCATTGAGGGGCGGAGCATGACATCACACAGGGGCGGGGCTGTGACGTCACACATCGCCGACTCTGCGGTCGACCGTAATCAGACCCGGAGCGAACACGCTCCGGGGACTGATTACAAACGGGGTGCCGCGTGCATGGGGGGTGCCCCAGCTGCGGGACTCCCGCGATCAAGCATCTTATCCCCCATCCTTTGGATAGGGGATAAGATGTGTAAGCACCGTAGTACCCCTTTAATTCTTCTTCACTGCTGTCCTGTTTTAGTAATTTAATTGCTTTATTTTTGTCATTTATTGCCCCCTTAACATTTTTCTTCATCCATATTGGTTTTCTTTTATTTCTGACCCTTTTATTCCCATAAAGTATATACATCTTACAGAGAAAATTTAAGATATTTTTAAAAGTCTCCCATTTAGTGTCAGTATTGTTCTTTTTGAGGACATTATCCCATTTTATATTGTTATGGGCTTCTCTGAGTTGATCGAACTTTGCCTTCCTAAAGATCATTGTTTTTGTAGCCCCTCGAGAGATTCCCTTATTGAAGAACAAGCTATAATGTATTATATTATGATCACTATTTCCTAGGTTTCCATCTACTTGCGCATGAATTACTCTGTCAGGTACGTTGGTAAATATTAAGTCTAGTAGGGCGCCCCCTCTGGTGGGGCCCTGCACCATTTGGGACAGATAATTGTCTTTAGTTATAGTCAGAAATAAAGCCTGTTTCCTTTATGAGATTCACAGGTCTCAGTCTCCCAGTTCATATCACATCATTTTGATTTCCTGCCTTGTTTATTTGCCTTAATAATTGATCTTCTGACTCTTCCATTATGTTTGGTGGCTTATAGCAAACCCCTATCAGAATTTTTTTGTTTTTATCTCCTTATATTTCTACCCATAATGACTCCACATTATTGTTTCCCGCCCAAATATCCTAAAGCAGTGCGGCCTTCGGACTGGACTTTACATAAAGACAGACTCCTCCTCCTTTCCGTTTTGTCCAATCCTTCCTGAATAGACTATAACCCTGTATGTTAACCGCCCAGTCACAGCTATCGTCCAACCAAGTCTCTGTTATACCGACTATGTCATAATCCTCCTCAGAAATTTTCAACTCCAGTTCGTCAGTTTTATTGGACAGACTTCTGGCATTAGTCAACATTCAATGGTGTATGTTTTTTTTCCTATGATGCCTATCCCTATTAACTATTCTAACCCCTCCCTCCGCTCCAACCCCAGGTACATTATTAAGTCCCACCCCTCTATCTACACTATCTTCCCCCTCTATGTTGTAGGTTCCCTCCCCCAGTCCCTAGTTTAAACACTCCTCCACCCTTCTAGCCATCTTCTTCCCAAGCACAGCTGCACCCTCCCCAGTACCTGTCTGGCCTACCCTGCTCTCCTCCCTCCTTACTGGAGCAGACACCCCCCCTGGCGGTCAGAGGCAGAGTCCTGCTGCAGTACCGCTAGCTCTGAAATGGCATCCCCCTCATCTGCCAACCGGGCAAACTTGTTGGGGTGTGCCAGTTCAGGACTAACCTCCCTGACACTTTTCCCTCTACCCCGTTTTCTAATTGTAACCCAGATAACTGCCTGACTGTCCTGCACCTCCGTCCCACTATCCTCCCCCACCTCTACCCCAGAGAATACCTGCTCAGTGAGCAGGAGACTCCTCTCCGGGTTGTCAATGCATCTCAGTGTTGCCAGTTGCTCCTCTAGATCCAGGATCTGGGCTTCCAAATGAGCAACTCGCACACATCTCGCACAACAATATGCACCCTCAAACTGTTGTTCAAGGATTGCATACATTGTGCAAGATGCACACTGGACTGCCTTTTCCAACATGGTGGCCATACTAGATTTGGGGATAGCAAAAATTTACTAAAAATAAAAAATCAAATATTTCAATTTAAACTTCCTGAATGTAAAGTCCCTTAATTTTAAGTCCCCTCACTTTTATACTCACTCACTTGTATACTTCACACTCTTGTACACAGACACACAATCACTAGCTCAGACAATCGCTAGATATACTTGGTTTTATAGTTACCAAACAGCAGCTCTTTCTTCACAACCTGGAAGTGAATGCAAGGGCTAGCTGGCTGCAAACAGCTGCAATTTATCAGCTGCTAATTATTTAGTTACTCCACCCTCTCTCCGCCAAACAGCACCTCTCTCTGTCTGGATTCGTCAGATTCGATTAGCTCATCCCCAGTTATTACTATCTGCAATAACTATACCGTGCATGAACTGCTTTTACTTACTACCTAATTCACCATCTCTGTATCCAGGGCCCTGCACCGAGACTTGGGTTTATCTTAAATATTTGATTGCATATTTTACCTAAATAAAGCATATATTTTATTTGATACCAGCTACATCTCTTCAAATGTATTTATCCAATTTATATACATATATACCTATTATTTGCCAACTGCGCCTTGAGGTCTGATTCTTCTATTTTTATTACAGTTTTTTTGGCACTACGGGTATAGTGCAGCTCTCGACATAGTTAATTATACCTTTTTAGTGTGCAGCCTCCCAACTATTTTACAAGATTAATAATTGCCCATCTGAAAAATATCTAAGTATGATGATCAAAATCTGCCGTGTAAACAGAGCAGCAGAATCCCATTGAAATCAATGGGACACTGCTGCTGGAAAACGTTCCTGTGGAAAATTCATGTGGAATTCTGCACGGACATTCTGCAGCGTGAATTCGACCTTAGCCTGTCGGTGAGTGCTCTGAATATCTGAATGTGTAACACACAGAAAAGAAAAGCTTAGTTGTCATTTATACATTTCCAGGAGGAATTGCACAAAACAGAGTCCTGAGAAAAGAGTTTCCAGGACAGTTATTGCATTGGGAAGAATAAGGCTACGTTTACATGTCTGAATGTTTGTGCGGAAAATCTCTGTGTGGACACTCCGGAGACTGCGGGCGCTGGCATAATATGCCGGTGATAGGACCGCACAGGAAAGCGTCGTCTCATAGACGGTTATGCATTCTGTGCATTGTCCGCAGAAAGAATGAACAGGTTCATTCATTCTGCGGACACAGAAATCTGGATTTCCTCTGTGTGCACAAAGCAGAATCCCATTGAATTCAACAGGACTCTGCTGCTCCGGAATCTCGGGCGGAATTCCAAACGGAAATTCTGACATGTGAACATAGCCCCAAAACAGATGAGGAGAGAATCCAAAGGCATTACATGGGACTGCAAAGTGGAAAGTGCTCGCTGGAGAGGCCATCAGTTTTGTAGTCCTGGATAACCCCTTTAAGGGTCTATTCACACGTACTGTATTCTGCACAGATTTGATGTGCAGAATTTAATGCTGTGTTCAGGCTTTTAGCTTACATTGAAATCTGCAGCATAAAATCTGCACAGAATACTGCATGTGTGAATAGTCCATAAGGGTGTATTCACACATACAGTGTCCTGCACATATTTGATGTGCAGGATTTGAAGCTGCAGATTTTCTACAAAAATCATAGTCAGTAACTATGGATATTTACAAATATATATATATATATATATATATATATGTAGACAGTCCAAAATCACAGCACCAGACAGGTCAAGGATCCTCAAAGAAACTGGGTAGTCTTTATTGTCCCCAAAACAAGAGCAACGTTTCGGCAGTAGTAGCCTTTATCAAGCATTGATAATGCTTGATAAAGGCAACTACTGCTGAAACGTGCTGGTGCTGTGATTTCTGACTGTCTGTACAAATATCCTGGGCTGGCTGCCTGGGCAACCACGGGCACAGAGGTTGAACCCCGGTGCTGTCTCACACTTTCCATATATATCCAAAGAATGAGGTAGAAGCGGCACTCCAAAATAGAACATAAACGTGGTTTATTCACTCATCTGTGCACAGCAACGCTTCGGCTTATCAATAAAGCCTTTCTCCGTTTCTTATTGATAAGCCAAAACGCCGCTGTATACAGATAGGTGAATAAACCATGTTTATGTTTTATTTTGGAGTGCCGCTTCTACCTCATTCTTTGGATATTACATTGGGAGTAGGTCTGCTCCTGAAGCTTAGCACCCATACGGATCTTGAATCCTGCTGCACGGTGCTTCTCCTCTTCCTCCTTTTTTGGTATATATATATATATATATATATATATATATATATATATATATTTATATATGTATGTGTGTGTGTGTGTTACTAAAGAAATAGCTAATAATATCTTCCTTCAATAACCAGAGTCCTGATTTCCATGGCCGTCAGCAGGATATGAAAAGTAACACTGGGATGGGTCATCTAGGACTGTATATGACTCCTCATAGACAAGTCAGGACACTGTGCCAGAGTGAACATCTGAATCTCCAGGTTACATACAGCTTTATGCTAGAACTCAGCACTAGACAGATCTAACCAGCGCCCCCTGCCTGTGGGAAGGACAAGTGCACCAGCCAGTTCTGAAGACACTTCCCTGGTACCTTCATTTCACCTCCTAGAAATAATGCTTTATACTCAGATGTTTCCAGAGTAAGGAGGCTGAGCACTGCCTTGTTCCTCCCAAGCCCCCCTCTCTCTGCCTGCCCTCCTCTTTCCCAGTGCACTGCATGTCCCTCCCCTCTTCTGCATGGGCTGGAGGTGCTGGGGTCCTGCTGCTACCTCCAGGATTGGACCTCAGTCTCAGCACAGAGTGGGAATGAGGAGCTGTCTGCCTGATGACTGCTGCCCACCTATTCTTTACTAGGTAAGACACATCTGCAGCACTTGTGCTAACTTCTCTATAGGAAAAAGCCACCTGAATAGGCAGCTATGAATGGAGGATGATGTCCTGAGCTTTTTTGAATGTAGGATAATATCCTGAGCTTTTTTTGAATGGAGGATGATGTCCTGAGCTTTTTTGAATGGAGGATGATATCCTGAGCTTTTTTGAATGGAGGATGATATCCTGAGCTTTTTTTTTTTTGAATGGAGGATGATATCCTGAGCTTTTTTTTTTTTTTGAATGGAGGATGATGTCCTGAGCTTTTTTTTTTTTTGAATGGAGGATGATGTCCTGAGCACCTGGAGGATGCTGCTGAGACAGATGAAAGCTAATCCTAGGGTATAACAGCCTGTATGATGAGTATAGATCAGTGTTTCCCAACCAGGGTGCCTCCAGCTGTTGCAAAACTACAACTCCCAGCATGCCCGGACAGCCTTCGGCTGTCCGGGTATGCTGGGAGTTGTAGTTTTGCAACAGCTTGAGGCACCCTGGTTGAAGAACACTGTTGTTATACAGACACACAAAACCCTAAGTAATATATATTGATTGATGCCTGGATAGACTTGTGTTTTTTGATGCTGCAGTATAATATTATTGGTTACATTATATTATTCCAAAAATAAAACTTGGCTCAAGGTTACAGAACTACACCGTGCGCTGAACCAAGTCTCAGTACTGCGCTTTGTATGTCTGCCCCTAATGTTCCCGCATTATTGGATTGTATCTTGTATTTTGCAGTCAATGAGCCGGAGACAAGTCAGTCTTGTAGTTTTAGGATGGGACCCAAAAATGTGGTGGCCATATTAAATGTCCCTATTTCTTCTCCTCTCCCTTACTAATTGCTGGAAAGAAATCACAAAGCCTCCGCAACATGTTGACCCCTTATTTATAAATGTATTTGTGTTTTTTTATTTTTATTTATTTGTTTATTTTTTTATATTTCCATATCAAATTTCTATAGAGTTTTCCCTCATGTTCTTCGAACATGGTTTTCGGATAGTTTGGAACTTGTATGTGTCAACGTGTCCCTAAATGACCGCAAAAAGAGTTTTTTTTTATTTGTTGAAAATCACAGGGGAACAAAAAATGCCAAAAACAGGGTAGAAAATGTAATGAATGACTTGGATTGGGAAAAAGTAATAAAAGCTACATCCACATTTTGGATAGATAGCTGAAAGTGATGACTTTCTCTGAAAAACAAAAAAAACAAAACATTTTTGGCGCTTGTTTGGTGCACAGTGGTAATAAATAGAGTGAAATGCATTTCCTTATACTGTTTTTTTTTTTCACCGCCATTGATACGAAACTATTATAGTAAATTTGGGTCGTTAAAGGGATACTCTGGTGGAAAACCTTTTTTTTTTTTTTTTTTTAAATCAACTGGTGCCATAGAAGTTAAACAGATTCGTAAATAATTTCTATTACGAAATCTTAATCCTTCCTGTACTTATTAGCTGCTGAATACTACAGAGGAGATTCTTTCCTTTTTGGAACAGAGAGCTCTCTGCTGACATCATGAGCATAGTGCTCTTCCATTTTAGGAACTTTCCAGAGCAGCATATGTTTGCTATGGGGATTTTCTCCTACTCTGGACAGTTCCTAAAATGGACAGAGATGTCAGCAGAGAGCACTGTGCTCATTATGTCAGCAGAGGGCACTGTGTTCCAAAAAGAAAATAATTTCTTCTGTAGTATTCAGCAGCTAATAAGTACTGGAAGGATTAAGATTTTTTAATAGAAGTAATTTACAAATCTGTTTAACTTTCTGGCACCTGTTGATTTAAAAAAATTAAAGTTTTCCACCGGAGTACCCTTTTAAGTCAAGATTGTACCTTGGGGGCTTGAGACTCTGAGGGTATGGTCACATGGCAAAATTTCCAAGCGGAATTTGGCACAAAAAATTCAGCTTGGAAATTGCGCTGCAGCAGAATCTTATTGATTTCAATGGGATTCTGCTGCATCGTGCACATGGTGAAATTTCGATTCTGGTTCCTTGTTGTTTTGGGATTGTACTGCGGAATGTCCTTTCCAAATTTTTTTTTTTTTGGCAGATAGTCTGCCGTGTGAACGTACCCTTACAGTAAAAAAAAACATATAGGTCACACTATAAATGGCCATAGTTGGCTGCCCGGGCATGCTGAGAGTTGTAGTTTTGCAACATCTGGAGAGCCACAGTTTGAAGTACCAACCAGGGGTAGCCATACGTTAAAGATAACAAAACAATATTTTACACATCTTACAGATGTGAATGGTTTCTATAGTGTTAAGTTCATGAATGAAGTTCCTGTCACTGTTTTATGACACTAGTCTAATATAAACTTGTGCTGCAGTCACTCCTTATGCTCTCCTGCCACCTAGTGGAAATAATTGAGCAATACACACATAAGAATGTACAGCGGTCCCTCAAATTACAATATTAATTGGTTCCAGGACGACCATTGTATGTTGAAACCATTGTATGTTGAGACCATAATTCTATGGAAACTGGGTATTTGGTTCCGAAGCCCCAAAATGTCATCCAAAAATAGGAAAAAGTGAGGATTAAAGAAAAATAAGTAGATAATAAAGCAAGTCCTTACATATAAAAAGTAAAAAGAGCTGCTGGGAGCTGTAAATCACTGTCTATGTCAATGTTTCCCAACCAGGGTGCCTCCAGCTGTTGCAAAACTACAACTCCCAGCATGCCCGGACAGCCATCGGCTGTAGTTGTAGTTTTGCAACAGTTGGAGGCACCCTGGTTGAGAAACAATGGTTTATGTAGAGGAAAGGAGCTTCTTCAGGGTCCTATACAGTACACACAGTGTGCCAAATGGAGCCACCCTTACTTGGTGTCCAAAGGAGCAACTAACCCTGGCACAGGTAAAGAGTAGTAGTTCCTCCCTGTACTGTAGGGGGCAGTACCAGACACCAGTCAGTGCATGCACTTCAGTAATAGAGGTGATTTACCAGTAAAATGCCCATTCTGATTGGTCAGTTCCTCCAGTTGTGACACATTTCGCAGATCTGGACTGTCTGTACATTGTATGTTGTGTCTGGTTTCAAGTTACGATGGTCCAGAAAAGACCATTGTATGTTGAAACTATTGTATGCTGAGGCCATTGTAAGTTGAGGGATCACTGTACGGACTTAAACTGTTTATCTCAGAAGAGTACATAGGGGTCCAAAGTGACAAAAAACTTAATTTGCGGACTATGCTTTTTTTTCTCCTTGTTTTAGTTATAGTTTAGCTCTATTAACACTTCTATGTATTACGGCGCAGTGCATTATGTATCATGAAGACATGCTGCTCTTTCCTATAATTCACCACCATTTAAATGGCATACAATAATAAAGTGATGGATGATATGGCTGACATCAGGAGAGCTAAATATTTGGGATTTGCATGGAAGTGAGACAAGTCTGGAATGTTTCTCCAGGTCTGCTAACATTACCAGGTCCGCAGCAGTATGTTGTGCAGAGACAAGTGCTGCATTATGTGTCTTCTTGTGGTCCAGGGTGCTGATGGCTTGTGATGGAGTATGGGTAAAGCAGGAAAGCCTTACTTTACATGGAGCGGTCATCTGTTAGCCATTATGGCTTTGATCCATGCATTTACACAGTGACCTGGAACCACTCTAGACACGAAACATAAAGTTAGCTATAATGTGACCTATGGCGTTCCTTAGATGTTTGAGACTATCTCTATGCTTTGGACTTTGTACAGGTGGGCATATTTGGCATAATCTGCCATTTTTGGATACTTAAACTGGGTATTAGGGATCGACCGATTATCGGTATGGCCGATATTATCGTCCGATAATCACGATTTTGGGCATTATCGGTATCGGCAATTACCTTGCCGATAATGCCCCGCACCGCGACCGCCCCCCCACGTAGTGCTGGGCGGTATACCGGTATGAACCGTATACCGTTTTTTTCTCCCACAGTAGGGATTTTTGCCCATACCGCTATACCAGTCGGGCCCCTCCCCCACCCTCCGAGTCAATAAAAAAAATTAAACTTACCCGTAATGGGGGTGGTCCGTCCGCGTTCCAGGTGGAGGGTGAACCGGTCCGGGCTGGCCTTCTCCAGGGGGTCATCTTCTCCACTCCGGGCAGGCTCCGGCCTAGTACGCTGCATAGACGCCGCTACGCCGTGACGTCAGGTGTGTCACTGCGCAGCGGCGTCTATGCAGCGTACTAGGCCGGAGCCTGCCCGGAGTGGAGAAGAGGACCCCCGGAGAAGAAAGACAGCCCGGACCGCTTCACCCTCCACCCGGAATTCCGCCAGACACTACAGGAAGGATGGATGGCCCGGACCACCCTGACAGGTAGGGGGAGTGAAGCGGGTGGCGGCGGCGGCCGCCTATGGCACCGCAAAAGCCACTGCAGTGCATTGATTTAAAGCGCCCGCTTTAAATCAATGATCTGCAGCGGTGTCGCGGGGGGATAAATAGCCGATAACTTATACCGGAATATCGGTATAAGTTATCGGCTATCGGCCCTAACCTCCACCGATTATCGGTATCGGCCCTAAAAACTGATATCGGTCGATCCCTACTGGGTATCTAACTGGAAACTGTTATGGAAGAGTCTGCATTACATGTAACACCAGCTGATGTCTTGGTGTATGCAAAAGGCCTAATAAATTCAACACATCAGCATGAAATTTTGTATAGCAGGCACATGTGATTTTTTAGTGTGTGACATTTTGTCATTGTGCAGGTAGATATGAAATGCTATTTGTATCTTTAGTGTGCTAAATAACAAACATACACTATAGGCTGCAATACCATAATCTCTGTATATATTTTTTTTTATATATACAATGGATTTAAAAAGTCTTTAGATCCTTCCATTTTTTTCACATTTAGTTGTTCTGAGGACTTGTGCCAAAATCAACAACATTTAAGTATTCCCCATCAATCTGTACTTAATACCCTATAATACAGGATTTCATGTGTCTTTTACTGAGGGGTGGCTTCTTTCTGGCAACTCAGGCCATAAAGCCCAGATGTGTAGTGCTGTAGTGATGGGTGACCTTTTGGATTTTCTTCCATCAGTACACAGGATCCTTGGAGCTCACACCGAGTGGTGAGGTGGCCAACTCAAGGAATAGTCGTTCCAAACTTCTTCCATTTAAGAATTATAGAGGCCACTGTGGGAACATTCAGTACAGAATTTTTTTAACCTTCTCCGCATCTGTGCTGCCAAGCAGTCCTGTCTCTGAGCTATACAGGCAGTTCTTTGCATCTCATGGCTTGTTTTTTTTAATTGTCAGCTGTGAGACCTTATATAGACAGGGGTGTGTCTTTCTAAATCTTATCCAATCAATTGAATTCATCACAGGTGACTCCAATCAAGGTGTAGGCACATCTCAAAGATTAGAGAGATGGGAAGCCCCCAGAGCTATATTACAAGTGTCATGGAAAAGGGTCTGAATACTTTTTTTTAGTTTTTTTCCTTATTAATGAATTAGCAACAATTTCTAAAATTCAGTTTTTACTTTATCATCATGCTGTATTGGGTGCAGACTGATGGGGGAAAAACTTAATTCTTCTTTTTTTTAGCACAAGGTTGGAACATAACAAAATGTGAAAAAGTGAAAGGACCTGAAAACTTTCAGAATGTATTGTAAATAATTGTAACCATATCAGCCATGCTAAACCTTTCTTGATTAGTATTTTCTGTAAAGTATTCTCTTTAATGTATTTTTCTTTTTTCTAGGTTAAGACCATTGGGCACAATGCATCACTTACATCTTGTACTCCTCCTACTCTCTATTCTAATGCCGACCATCAACAAGGCAGATGATGAAGGTGAGGATGGGTACAACTGGCACATCAAGGAAATACCTCACATTGTCAATTCTTATGTTGTCCAACTCAAGAGTCCAATGTTTCAAGCAGAACCAGTACATGAACTCCATGGAACCTGCGGAATTGAATGTCAGAAGAACTTACCACCACCAACGCAAAGTGATCTGGAAAACTACCTTTCCTATGAGACAGTCTTTGACAATGGAACACGCATCATGACCAGAGTTAAATTTCAACCGCCTGTCAGATTTAATCAGACCAGTGCCACGGCACAACATACCGTACGAAGAAAGAGGCAGGTGTATGGTACCGACAGTAGGTTCAGTATATCTGACAAGCATTTCATGACCAACTATCCATTTAGTACTGCAGTCAAGCTGTCTTCAGGCTGCAGTGGCATTCTTATTTCACCCAAACATGTGTTAACTGCGGCTCATTGTGTACATGATGGCACAGATTACATCAAGAACAGTAAAAAGTTACGAGTTGGAATCCTTAAAATCAAAACAAACAGGGGAGGAAAAAGACGTAAGGGTGCCAAGAAAAGCGGAGAGAACCCACCTGCCAAAGAAGAGAGTGCAACAAAGGGGGGTAAAAGAAAACAGAAAAAAACAGTACAGAAAAGGTCAGTAGAAGACGACACAGAGAAGACACAGCAGAGATCTGGTAGAGAAAAGAGCTCCTTGCCTGGAAAGCCTTCCTTCCAGTGGACAAGAGTAAAAGCCATTCAGATCCCTAAAGGCTGGTTCAAGGAAGTATCAGAAAACATGGCCCTGGACTATGACTATGCAGTTCTGGAACTAAAGCGCTCACAGAAAAAGAACTACATGGAGCTTGGAATAAGTCCTGAGATCAATAAGATGCCGGGCAGTAGAGTGCACTTCTCGGGATTTGATGAGGACAGACCAGGCCAGGTAGTCTACCGTTTTTGCAGTGTATCCGTGGAATCTAATGAACTGTTCTATCAGTACTGTGATGCGGAAAATGGTTCTAGTGGTTCTGGTATTTACATCCGTGTCAAGGAACCAAACAAGAAAAAATGGAAGCGGAAAATCATTGGAATCTATTCAGGCCATCAGTGGGTGGAAGTCGGTGCTGAACAGCAGGATTACAATGTAGCTGTAAGAATTACTCCGGTTAAATATGCGCAGATTTGTCTCTGGATACATGGAAACAATGCTGATTGTTCTCAAGGTTGAACCTTTTTATAATATCACCTGAAACTTATGGGAGGGAAGTTCTAGGGAAAGTGTTTCTTAAAGCTTTGAAGGGAAAATGAAGATTTTTAGACCATGCACTGATAAACTCTAGTGCGTGTCTTGATTGTCCTAACAAAGCACCAATGAAGGTAATAATGGAAGCCGGAGAAGAAACAGCACTACCTACATGAAACAAAGGAATTATGTAATGTTGATATTTATTGGAAGAAATCAGCAGCGCTGCTGTAGATATAAAGAACTCAGGACTGCCCTTAAGTATGCAAATGTTTTACATTATTAAAGTGTGTTTACAGAAATGGATCCTCACCATCACTTTGCATTGTGAACTTTAGTCACATCATAGTAGCAGTCACTCAAAGCAACACACATTGGTATAAGGAGCACACAAAACAGCAGGGCTTGTTCCTGGGCACGTACAGCACATGACGAAATAAAAGAATACAACATTGTACACATGCTTGCCTAGATTCACAAAATAGTGTGGAAGAGGTGTCCCTGTCTCAGAACATTATGGTATATTGCCAGGATCTGCCATCACTTTATGAATAGTGTAACCAACCTCTCAGATATAAAGGGGCCACGGCGCTGACTCAGTGTTATACCCAATATACAGAAAGCATGATGGGAAAAAAGCAGGATGACTTCCCTTGAAGAGGCATGAAGGAAAGCAGCTGCCAAGGACTGAGTATACGTAATAGGGGACTTCATCTTAGTTCCATTAAACTGCTAGTGTCTCTGCATGGGCAACTACTGCCTCCTTGAAGTAGAGTATACATAATATGCTGTATACTCAGGACATACTATAATGTATCCAGAGCAAATAGAATAGTATAGGGAGCAACACAGTAAAATGGAGACTGACCAGAAGAAATGTTCTGCATGTTTTTCATTCCGTATCTCATACTGAGGTATTATCAGTTGATGGAACAGGCCTAAAGGTTTAAAAGGGTACTCCACTGCCCCAGCATTCAGAATATTTTGTTTCGAACTTTGGGTGCAGGCTGTGGGGGTTGTGACATCACTGCCACGCCGCTCATGATGTCATGCCATGCCCTCTCAGTGCAAGTCTATGGGAGGGGTGTGGCGGCTGCGAACGCTGGGGCAGTGGGAGTACCCCTTTAAGGGGAATCGGTCAGCTCTATATCATGTTCAGAGCCACAGACATGGCCAGATACCTGATAGAGAGAGAAAATAAATGATTCCTGTCTCTTAGCTGATAACTGTTTGCAGGGTTATAAAATGATGCTTTTCTTATAAGTTCTAAGAATCATTGAGGTGGTGCTGAGCATTCAGAATAGCTGTCAGCCAAAGAAGCCTTTGGCCGCCAGCTAAAAGGACACCTTTAGCGCAGAATGGCTGCACTGAGCCTCTGTAAAAGAACCAAGTTTTTTATTCCACTATACGAGTTTTACTATTCATGCTGTAGATAAAGGGGCTGTCAAGGCAAAGAAAAAAAAAATAGAAATTGGCTCATGGTGACATTAAAACAAAATGGGTCATGAAAAAATGGATAATATATATAATGGATGATAACTGATGACCAATTTTGACGGACATTCTGTCAAAATAACGGACATGTGCCATCCGTCATGCACCGTTATAATCTGTTATTTTATGCCTGTTCTTTTATTTCCATGTGACCTCCTGGTTGTAATGCTGTACTGAGCATGCCCAGAAGCAATGACGGATTATAACAGAACATAAAAATAATGAACAATAACGGATGTCATTTGTGAACATCCATCACGCATAGACTTCAATGTTAAAATTTTAACGTCCGTCATTCCTCCATTATTTTTGATGGGACAAAAATTAGTCCATGCACCATTATTCGCCCCATCAAAATTAATGGACATTAGTCACAACGGAACACGGGTGCTAAAGGATGGTCAAAAAATCCTATTGACATGAATGGGACTTTCTGACGGGAATTCATGATGGAGGTTTTTACAGGAGGATAACAGTAGTGTAAAAGGGGCCTAAGACATTTTTTTTTCTGGCACTGTACAGTCTTTTTGAAGGGGTCCCACACTTTTAATTTGAGTTACTTTTAGAAGCCTAGACAAGCCTGGTCATAGCAATGAATGGAAGCTGACTCTTTTTTCCACCTCAATGCACAGATAAGCCTCTAATGGTTCCTTTCTGAACGCTTACACTTAGGACTGGCTTATATATGCAGACCTCAGGCTTACATCTATGTAGATTTGTCATTTAAACAAACATTCATTCACATTGCTATTGGTTTATTTTAACAGGCTGCCATATCAGGGACTATTGTACTCTTGAATAGTTGGCATGGAGGATAGAATGTGCATTTATCTATATGTCCTGTAGTTGATGAAGCAATAAGATTTCCTGATCTATGATGCCATGCCGGGTGGTTTTATATAGGAATCAACTGTTTTCACTGAAGATCTGTTTATAAACAATATATGGGGCTTAACCAGGCACATATACATTAAGGCATTTAACATATACTGTAAGGAATGGTTATGGTGCTACTTATATTTAGCCATTCATTAAAGAGATTTTTAATAATAGGTTGGGCTTCTTGAATTGTCGGTACCATCTAGAGTATATAAAGGGCTGACCTGCAATGTGACAATTGCCTGAAATGTATGACATCCGTTCTTCCACGGAAGTTTTCTGTCCCCTCCATTGAAGTCAAAAGAAATGTAAAATATAAAGGATGCACTTATAGTTCTCCATCTCACTGTATCCATTGCTTGGTAAATTAACAATCGCTGTGTGTGACATTAGCCTTAGACTGGGTTTCCACGTGGCAGTTTTTTGGGGGATACTGCCACTGCAGTTTTTTAACCAAAGCCAAAAGTGGGTCCATAAAGGAGGAGAAGTTTAAGTCCTTCCTTTATATTTCTCATTCCTTTTGAATCCACTTCTTGATTTAACTGAAAAACTCAAACAAATAAAAAAAAGAAAGAAATATAAAAACAAGAGTTAGGCTGCATTCACATCTCTTGGGTACGAGAGAGCCCGGTTTGCCCCTCCCCCAGCCAGATCCGGCACCCGTAGTGTAAAAACGAGATGTGAATGCAGTCTTAGGCCTGTTTCAGTCTAGTATAAAATGGGTGTAAGTCCTGGCTTGACCATAGGTCTACTCACACGGACTGGCAGTATCATAGGGAACTGTGTTACTTTTGGTCTAGGTCTTTAGACCCGCAGTTGAGTCAGCACTTACATAATACAGACACAATAATATGTCCTATATGCTAATCTGAAACCTGCCTTATTGTCATTCTACAACTGAATGAACAAATGATCGTGGTTTTATAGATTGGTCTGGTCCTTCACTATGTGCAGCTAGAATGTGTTGCTATATAAAGGACTGTTACATTTTCAGCAAATAATGTTTGTCTTTGTATAATGAAAAGTTATAAAAGAGTCTTCCAATATACTTTCTGTATCATATCCTTGTGGATTTCCTGTCTTTCAAGAATACTTATCATATCACATAAAAAACCTAAAGCTTATATATGTTCCTCACTAGGTCATGCAGATTCTTTACATGTGACATTTTTTATGTGTCTAGCTTTTGTATTTGGCTCACAAATTCCTCTGTTCTGATACTCACCCATTCTGAAATCCACTGCTCAGAAAGGGGCATATCTGAGGCAAGCACTGAGCCTGCCCTCACTCACCATGAATTCACTTCCTCCCTGAGTCTGCTGTGCTGTGATTCATCCAATCCCTGCAGGCTGCTCTGTAACCCTATCCTCTCTGTCTTCAGACAGGAGTCTGATAGGACAGGAGTAAGCACAAAGGAGTAATAGTCCTGCCCTCACTTCCTGGACTTTGTTCCAGCCTGTGCTTCAGCCGGACAGGATTATGTTCTGGATAGTATGGTACCATCTAGTGGTAACCCTAGTGGTCTTTTCTTTATAAGCCATGATTTCTATATAAAGGAGTTAATTGTTTTATAAAATATATTAGAAAGGTTAATGTTTTGCCAAGATATACAACATATAAAAAGTTTTTATAATCTGATAGTGCCCATTTCAGTAGGAACCTTTATTAGCACATGATCATCACATTTTTTTTTTTTTATTTATTTATAGTAAACAATAAAGGTTCATAATAAACGACAATAAGCAAAGATCTTAAAAATCTTGAGGAATTGATTCAGATCAATATAATGAAAAGTTATACAAGTCATACAATATAAAAGAGTAACATTGAAGGCAGGAGTTTGGCCAGATAGGAAATACAATGGTCTTTGTTATGGGGTTTTTGTGTCATTTTTTTAAACAGATTTTATAAAATCGCACTCGCGAATATGTAAAATCAAATCATTGTAGATTAAACTGCAGAAGACATTTTTACTCTTGGCATACACCATATATTTTTACATGAAGATTTTATATAGAGATTTTATTTTTGCATTACAGATTGTGTATCTAATTCATGTAGGCTAGCTGAATGCTTGCTGATCTACTGCAAAAACCCATTTAATCGTGATCTGATGATTTTTCACTTGGGGTTACTGAAATGTGTTAAGAGGGTGTATTGTTGGCTATGCGGTAAAATGGGAAAAGAATTGCCAAGGAAGCTCATTTCTTGGTGCTGTTTTTGGAGGAATCTCTCTGTAATAATGGAACATGGCACAAAAAAACCCCCTCAAAATGCATCTCTATAAAAATTGAGGCATATGGTAAAGTATAGGCCATAGTTGCCATGTTAAAGCTTCATTATAAGACCATGTACCATGTCAAAGGCCATTTTATTACAGAAAGCCATGTAGTAGCATGTTGGTTATCCTTTGACCTTCTGAACAGCAACAATTCGTTGTGGTATGGATTTCTCTCGGTGTTGAAATCATGATACGGACATGATAGCTATTCACAGTTGCCATAGTTATATGGAGGTATTGACATGTTTTGAACAGCCCATTCGATCTCATCACAGAGATCTTCTATAGGATTAAAATCTGGAGACTGTAAAGGCCAAATCTGGAGACTGTAAAGACTGTAAATCTGGAGACTGTAAAATCTGGAGCCAGTAAAAGGGTCTCAGTGACAATCCATGATGGTGAATTATCCCGCTAAAAGCATTTTCTGCTATAGGGTAAACAATGGCCCATAAAGTGTACCTGTCGTTTCAGGTGACTTTTCGGGGTGACCTTTCCATAGGTTTGTATTACCTGCCTGTAATTTGGGGCCTGAATGATATAACAGGAGGTAGGTTTATCTAATTTTCATAAAGAAATACAGTCAGACTGGAGAGAGGGGAGAGGAAATAAACCTGAAAACAAGAGAATTAACCCCTTAAAGACAACGGTTTTTTTTTTTTTTTTTTTTTTTTGCACTTATGATTTATAGAGCGTGAGGCGAAAAATACAAAACGCTTGAAATTTTCCACGTACAGACCCATATGAGGGCTTGTTTTATGCGCCACCAATTTTACTTTCAGGTAGCGGAAGGAAGGTCTCCCGATGAAATGGTGCAGTCAGCGGCGCTCTACTCTCAATAAGGTAGGGCTAGTACATAATATCCGGCAAGGTACGGACTTAGTAAAACAACAAACAATTTATTTTACAAAGGCATACGTCTGTTCCGTATACGGGAATGTGAGGGATCTTTTTTTTTGTCCCATGATCCGTATCATTTTTGTTTTGATAGGACTTTTTGATCGCTTTTTATACCTTTAATTTAGGGTATACAAAGTGACCAAAAATACGCAATTCTGTACAATTCTGTTCTGTACAGTATTTTTTTTTATGTATACACCATTAAAGGGGTACTCCGGAGAACTAAACCCATAGCCCATCATTTCCTTCTCACCAACCTATTTATTTGTCTAAATATCGTTCATTAGCTATAGAGAGCAGTTTCCCTCTTTCAGCTTTCACTTACATGCAGGGAGTTAATGAAAGATGTACTATTGAGATCCTGCTTGTCTTTGTGTAAACCCCTCACTGAGACCTAGCCTCCACCCTCCTGCAAAAAACTACGTGATTTCTGGCTTCACAGGCACACCTCCCCTCCCTCACCCTGTGTGAGGGCCTTTCGGCAGTGAAGCCCAGTAAAGATTCTCAGCACATAATGCTGCTCTTTTCCTGCTGTAGATCTTATCATTAACTGCTGCCATTCAGAGTATAGCATGATTTATTGCTGGGGGGGAAGGACCGTTTAAAAGGAAAGACATGTAGTGTGTGTGCTGCTGACTGTTTGCAACAACACAGCATACACACAGATAGTGAAAGGAAATGACTGGCAGCCATTATACAGAGCTGTACTGACTGGGCTGCATGCAAGGAAAAAGAAAATTAAGGAGACTACAGGGGCCACAAGAGCTGACAAAACCACATGGATAACTACAGGGGACACAGAACAGTTATTGTGTTGGCTTTGGGGCATTTTTATTTTTCTTAGGCTGGGTTCACACCCCGTCTTTCAAATACTGTACCGTATACGACCGTATCCGAAACCGTATGCATAGAGAATGCATTGTAAACCGTATTCCAAATGTTGTGTACGGTTGCATCCGTTTTGCCTCGGATACGGTTCTTTTAACATTGTTGTCTATGAGAACCATACACAGAATTTCAGAATAAGGTTGCGCTCCGTTTTTGGAGTTGACACATGCGCAGATCTTTCTAGAATTCATCCCAGACATCCCACTCCCACATCCTTTGGAATTTCAATAGAACAATAGTAACTTTATTAAATTGCTGGAAAACTAATTCCAACAAAATAGCAAAACCGTTGGCAAAAACGGATGCAAATGGATAGAACCGTACATACGTTTTGGGACCGTATATGAGAAAAAAACATATACGTTTTAATTTGGAGTCATACGGTTGTATACGGTTGCATACGTTTTTTGCAATACGTTTTTTAGTGGAAAACTGTATACGGTAACCGTATTTGAAAAACGTGGTGTGAACCCAGCCTTAACCGTGTAGTTAAATTAACATTGTATTTTTTTTTTTTTTATAAGAAAAGGGGGGTGATTCTAATAAATTCACATTAGATTGCGTGCAATGTTCAATGCTATGCCATGGTATAGCATTGATCAGTGTTATCCGTGCTCAATTGCTCCAGCCTGCCATGGCTGACTGGAGCTTTCAATTACCCATTGGACAGCGAGGCGGCATGTAAGGGCCCTCTCACCATCCTATCAGCTGATCGGGACACTGTGGTTTCTCCATCGTGGTCTTGATCAGCACCACTGAGCAGCTGTGAAGATTTTAGATGCCGCAATTAACTTTGATCGCAGCGTCTATGGGGGTAAAGGCTTATTTTTTTTCGGGATGAGCTGTACTTTTTATTGGTACATTTTTGCGATACTACCTTTTCATCTTTTTTATTCCATGTTTTGGACCACAATTCGTGATTCTTGTGCTAACGTGGCAATACCTATTATGTAGAGGTTTTTTTATTTGGGGGGGGGGGGGGTGAAAATACAGGGTTTTATTGGGGAAGGGATATTTATTTTATTTTTTTTACATTTTATTTATTGAGAAATCTTTTATTTTTATACTTTTTACAGGTTATACTAAGCTGTAGTAAATATGTACTGCAGCACAGCATAACTGTCAATATCACACTGACATTCAGCCTGTGCAATCCAGCTTATGGACCTCAAAGGCTGCCATACTAGATCTGCTGGCCTGCTGCCATGGCAACCAACGATCATATTGCGGGGTTTGCTGTTGGCGAACAGGGGAGCCCCCTCTTCCTGTAAATCCCATAGATGCCGTGATCAGGATTGATCACAGCATCTATGAGGTTAATACTGCCGAGGGCGGAGCGATCGTGGTCTCAACAGCTGCAGCGGGTCCCCGGCTGTGATTGACAGCCGGGTCCCTCAGCTGATCTCCTGCAGCGCATTGCAGGAGATCGCTAGGATGTATGCATACGTCCAGTTGCGCGAACATGTCAGCATCTGGGACGTATGCATATGCCCTAGGGTGGGGAAAATGTTTCTAAATCAACTGGTACCAGAAAGTTAAACAGATTTGTAAATTACTTCTATTAAAAAAATCTTTATCCTTCCAGTACTTATCAGCTGTTGTATGATCCACAGGAATTTCTTTTCTTTTTGAATTTCCTTTCTGTCAGACCACAGTGCTCTCTGCTGACACCACTGTCCATTTTAGGAACTGTCCAGAGTAGAAGCAAATCCCCATAGAAAACCTCTCCTTTTTTTGGACAGTTCATGATATGGACAGATGTGTCAGCAGAGAGCACTGTGGTCAGACAGAAAGGAAATTCAAAAAGAAAAGAACTCCATAGAAGTGTGATACTCGCTGAAGCAATCCTTAATGCAGAAGCCAGGATGATGGGAGCAAGTGTCGCATTGAGTGGTGGTTTCCTTCCGTATCCCCCTCTTGTGACACACACTGCATTTTTTCTGGGATCGTCCCTTCTTTCCAGTGTGGGGGACCTCACCTGGAAAGTGTTGGCCTGGGACGATCCAGGGGCCCACAGTTCCAGAGGTGCTATGACCCACTCTTTGGCGGTCACCACAGATGAGGGCCTTTAGAACTTCCTATTGGAAATGCAGGTATATCCCTGTGTTGCCAGCATGCCGGCACAGTACAAAAAAAGAGTTGTGCATGGCAACCTGTACCATGTAGACCACAACTTTTTTGTACCTTACCCGTGTTTTCCACATGGCATTATATGGCTTGAGGACTTGATGAGAAAGGTCAACTCCCCCCATATACCGTTTGTAGTCCAGAATACAATCAGGCTTGAGATTCGGTCTTGCGGTACCTCACACAGGGACAGGGGTGCTGCCATTCCCATGAATTGTGGTGAGCATGAGGACATCCCTCTTGTCCTTATACCTGACCAGCAACAGGTTTTCATTGGTAAGAGCACGGAAGGAAGGCCTCCTTGATTCTGCCGGACTGTCGCACAAGCAAACGTGGATCTCTGTGAAGAGAGGGATACTAGTATAAAAGTTATCCACGTAAAGATGGTAACCCTTATCTAGCATTGGGTGCAAAAGGCCCCAAACGATTTTCTTGCTAACACCAATAGTGGGGGGACATTCTGGGGGTTTAATACGGGAATCTCGTCCCTCATACACCATAAACTTGCAGATGTACCCTGAGGTACTCTCGCAGAGTTTATACATCTTGTGGTACTACCATAACTCCCAGGCAGCAGGCTCGCTGTCTTGGAGTTATACTTGACTCTGATCTGTCTTTCACTCCCCATATTCAGTCTCTTTCACGTTCTTGTCACCTGCATCTCAAAACAGTTCAAGAATCCGCCCGTTTCTCACTACTGAAACTGCCAAAACTCTCATTATTGCTTTGATTCACTCCCGCCTCGACTACTGTAACTCTTTACTAATAGGCCTTCCTTTCTCCAAACTCTCTCCTCTCCAGTCCATCCTTAATGCCGCACCCAGACTCATCTTCCTCTCCAGCCGCTACACCGACGCCTCCTCCCTGTGCCAGTCACTACACTGGTTACCAATTCAGTCCAGAATACAGTACAAAATCCTCAGTCTCACACACAAAGCTCTCCACAATGCTGTACCTCCCTACATCTCCTCTCTCATCTCCGTCTACCATCCTACACGTTCTCTCCGATCTGCTAATGATCTCCCACTAACATCTTCTATAATCCGAACTTCTCACTCCCGTCTCCAAGACTTTACTCGTGCTGCACCAGTTCTCTGGAATGCTGTCCCTCAGACTCAACAACAACATCCATAGTTTTAAACGCGGCCTAAAAACACATCTCTTCAGACAGGCCTATAACATTCTTTAATTAGTCTCAATATATCCCCACACCTCTTGTTTAAATAGTTATTGTGTAATTTTATGTCTTTGTGTGTACCCCATAATTGTAAGCGCTGCGGAATCTGTAGGCGCTATATAAATAAATAAAATAAATACATCTTCACGCCATACCGCGCTCACTTGGTTGGGATGTAGTGCTGGAAGCTGAGCCTCTCCTTAAAGCTGATGAGAGACTCCT
This sequence comes from Hyla sarda, assembly GCF_029499605.1. NCBI lineage: Eukaryota > Metazoa > Chordata > Amphibia > Anura > Hylidae > Hyla > Hyla sarda. The sequence goes on from NC_079191.1 coordinate 211,333,998, forward strand.
CAATAGCGACCTACCTTTCAGGGACATAGGCCTTCCAAAATATGGCCCTGAAGTGATTGATGACCAGCCTAATATTATACAGGCGGTCATACACAGGATCAGTTTGGGGGGGGGGGGGGGGGGGAATGCCGCACTATCAGCATAATGCAAACATTTCCGAATGGCCTCAAACCGGGGACGTGCCATGGCCATATTGTAGAGCGGTGTCTGGTAAAGGACGTCCCCACTCCAATATTGCCTGACACTGTTTTTTTTTTGACTAGGCCCATATGCAGTAATAGCTGAATATGAAGAATACATGGGGGGACATGAATCATTTCCAGTGTATAATAGAAGTTTTTTACCCCTCTGCCTGTTGTCTAAATTTGGCGCAGCTGCGTTAAATTTATCATTCTTGTGCAGCTACTTTCTTGAATTGCGTTTAAATTTAGAATTCTCCTCAGAGCATAAATTTACACCACAGCTCTATTTAGTAGGAGCTTTGTCTGCAGCGTATCTCCATCTAAACAGTAAGTTTTGTCCTCGTTATTAGTTTTAGAATTTTTTTTCTTCATTATGTAGAGTTTTAATCTCACAATAATACCACTTTTTGCACCCAATTATAACACATCAATTATACCAATGTCCTTATTCTTCATTTAACATCTGTGACACCCCTGTGCAAATCACCTCAAATGTACATGGTGCACTCTACCTTATGGTCCTTGTTGTGCGCCCGCAGAGCACTTAGCGCCCACATATGTGGTATCTCCGTACTCTGGCTAAATTGTGTCCCAAAAAATGGGGATCTTTTTTCCCATTTACCTCTTGTGAAAATGTAAAGTATGCGGCAACACCAGCATGTCAGTGTACATAATTTTATTTTTATACACTAACATACTGGTGTAGACTCCAACTGTTCCTTTTCATAATGGGTAAAAGGAGAAAAAGCCCCCCAAAATCTGTAAGGCAATTTCTCCCGAGTACGGCGATACCCCATATGTGACCCTAAAATGTTGCCTTGAAATACGACAGGGCTCCAAAGTGAGAGACCGCCATGCGCATTTGAGGCCTAAATTAGGGTTTTGCATAGGGGTATTCTATGCCAGTGTTTCCCAAACAGGGTGCCTCCAGCTGTTGCAAAACTCCCAACATGCCTGGACAGTCAATGGCTGTCCGGCAATACTGGGAGTTGTTGTTTTGCAACAGCTGGAGGCTCCATTTTGGAAACAGTGCCGTACCAGACGTTGTTCATATTTATTGAGGAGGGGAGGGGGGCTGTGTAGCGGTATGTGTATATATAGTGTTTTTTACTTATTTTATTTAAGTGTAGTGTAGTGTAGTGTTTTTAGGGTACAGTCACACGGGCCGGGGTTGACAGCGAGTTTGCTGCATCTCAATCTTGCAGCACTCCCTGTAAACCTCTGCCCATGTGAGTGTACCCTGTCCATTCACAATGGGGAGAGGGGGGGGAGGGGAAACATCCAGCTGTTGTAAAACTACAACTCCCTTTGGCTGTCCGTGCATGCTGGGAGTTGTAGTTTTGCAACAGCTGGAGGCACACTGGTTGCGAAACACGGAAACAGACTCAGTGTTTCGCAACCAGTGTGCCTTCAGCTGTTGCAAAAACTTCAAATCTCAGCATGCAGTGACAGCAGAAGGACATGCTGGAACTTGTAGTTATGCAACAGCTGGAGGCATACTGCTACAACTCCCAGCATGTCCTTTGGCAGTCCGTGCATGCTGAGGGTTGTAGTTATGCAACAGCTGAAGGCACACTGGTTGCAAAACACTTGAAAGTTTTTTACTTAACTTAGTGTTTCCAAACCAGTGTGCCTCCAGCTGTTGCACAACTTCAATTCCCAGCATGCATGGTCTGTCAGTGCATGCTGGGCGTTATAGTTTGGAGGCACAGCTGGAGGCACACAGGTTGGGAAAAAGAGTTAGGAAACGAACAATGTTTCCCAACTAGTGTGCCTCACTAGCTGTTGCAAAACTATAATTCCCAGCATGGCCAGACATGCTGGAAGTTGTATTTCGGCAATATCTGAAGGGTCAGATGTTGACGAACTACAACTCCCAGCATGCTTGGGCAGTCTGGGCATGCTGGGAGTTGTAGTTTTGCAACAGCTGGAGGTCCACAGTTTGTAGGCCACTGTATAATGGTCTCCAATCTGTGGTCTTCCAGATGTTACAGAACTACAACTCCCAGCATGCCTCGACAGAGTGGGTACTCGCATGGACAACATAACTGCTGTCCAATATATAAATCGCTTAGGAGAGACAAAATCAGAACTGCTTGTCAATATCGCGAAGGAACTTTGGCATTTTTGTTTGGACAGAGATATTATCCTAAGAGCAGAATATCTACCAGTTTTATCCAATTCTGTAGCAGATTGGAATTCGCGTTCTTACAGATTACAGCGACTGGAGACTGGACCCACTAGTATTTCAACAACTCAATCTTCTTTGGGGACCTCTTTATCTGGACCTTTTTGCATCCAGATTCAATCATCAGCTTCCCCGGTTCTTCTGCTGGCGTCCGGATCCAGAAGCACTAGGAGTAGATGCTCTTCTCCAATTTTGGCCTCACCAAACTCTCTATGCCTTTCTCCCCTTCAACCTGATTTCCAGAGTTCTCATTCAAACTCTCCTTCAAAAATCTACCATAGTCCTGATCACTCCATGGTGGCCGACTCAATCTTGGTTCCCACAGATTCTCAGCATGGTTTTGGATTTTCCCAGGATCCTTCCCCCATTACCGAACCTCCTATTAGATCCCTCCAACAATCCTCATCTGCTAATAGTATCGCAACAACTTCCTCTAGTTGCTTGGTTGATTTCGGGCCAACCTCTTTTGCACCAGGACAGCTTACCGATCAGCCTGGAAATTTTGGGCTGATTGGTGCGCACAAAGGGACTTGGATCCCATTCGTGCACCTCTCCCTCACTTCTTATCTAAATTATTTGATGATGGTAAAGCTTACCGCACCATTAATCTTTATCGCTCAGCGATCTCTTTTTACCATGAACCTGTCAATTCCATTCCCATTGGACAAATCCCTATTGTATGTAAACTACTTAGAGGTATTCGACTTAAACGTCCCCCAGTACCTAAATATCATTCTACGTGGGATGTCAATTTGATCTTGAATCTCTTTAATTCATGGGAAGATAATGATGCCCTTTCTCAAACTCCTATCATTTAAACTTACTACTCTTCTGTGTTTGATTTCCATCAAGAGTTTCTGATGTCAAAGCCCCCGATATATCTCTTCGTCAATTCTCCCCTCAAGGTGTTGTGTTTAAGATCCACAGAAGAACTAAAACTAACATTCAGGAAGTTTTCTATCCAGCTTTTCCTCATAATGATAAGCTCTGTGTGGTCAGATGTCTCAAATCTTATGAGGCTAAAACAGTTTCCATCAGGAATAATTCCTACTCAACTCCTTATCTCTTATTGCAAACCGCATTTACCGGTTTCTTCCACTACTCTTGCCAGGTGGGTTAGACAAGCAATGTCTTTCGCCCACAGACATTTCTCTTTTTGGCGCTCACTCCACTAGAGGAGCAGTTTCCACCAAACTTACAATCAGGTGGCTCTCTTGCCGACCTCCTTAAAGCTGCAGACTGGTCTTCTGAGTCTACCTTTAAAACCTTTTACTTTAGACCAGAGTCTCATGTTTCTATGTCTATTTAATTGTTAATATTAGCATTGTTATTCTATGCATTATAGCTTTAACTTGCATATAATGCGAATGCCTCCTGTTTGATATAAAATTTAGGATTTTCCTAGACTAGGTGACGGAAAATATAGATTTTATGAAAGACAGGAGGCGAGCATTATCCCTACCTATTTCCCATCCCTTTTATTTTTTAATTTTGTCGTTTCAGCATATTAAGAAGTCTGACTTTGGGACATGCTTGACCTCATTCATTTGTTCATGGATTCTACTATTGGTGTTTCTACAAGTCTACCTACATTTCACCGACTGAGGAATTTCTGCTGCGCCTTCATCTTCTCACCTTCATCTTCTTCGGTTATCTTCGAGATCTTTGGATTCTTCTTCGAGTTGATCTGGTTGAACTTTTACTTCTGGTCACACAAAGAAAGAGGACTAATGACAGTTGATGGGTCCTTATATAACCTAGGATACACACCTATTGGATACCTGTTGTGACAGCATGTTTGTATGTGCTTTCCTGACACCTGTGTGTGTTACCAAAGTTTTTTTCTGTATTACTTGAATATTACGTTTTTTGGGCTGCTATGCGTTTGCAGTAAAGAAAGATTAATGCATATAATGCTCGCCTCCTGTCTTTCATAAAATCTATATTTTCTGTCACCTAGTCTAGGAAAATCCTCAATTTTATTTAACATCATCCACTGTATGTTGCCTAACAGTATAATGATTTATTAATCGCTATTCTTGCACTATATCAGTATAACTTTTCGCTGTCACATTCGTACTGTTGACAATGTGTTAGCACTATTATCTGCCTAGGGTGCCGCCACACTCCTATAGCCACTCTGACGTTTTACTGGTGCATCAGCTTTTTCAAGGGCTAAGAGGCTAATGGGTCCATTCACAGCCCTCTTTCTAGTCCTACTCCAATTCCTGCCTATATACTACTTCACCTATTTCCTGATGCCTGTGAAACAGCAAAGGCGTTTGTCTGCATTGTACCCGTGTTAAATACCTAAGCCTGTTTCCCGTCTCTGCATGATCCTCCTGTATCTCTCTGCCCTCCTGTGTATGACCTAGACTGTCGACCACGCCTCTGCATTATGAAGTAGCTATCACCGCCTAGCTGCTTCTGAGCTACTCGGCTCTATTAAAATGCCAACTCAGCTCTGTTACAGCAAACTCTGTTAGCTGCACTATTACCATCTACAGTGTCAGCTTTCCCCTCCTGACTGTATCCCTGGTGCTTGGCACCAGGATGTTCTGGCCAGCTGCCACTTAAACCAGAACCACTCTTGCAATAGCAACCTGGTATCTCCCCTGCAGCTAAAGTCCAGATTCTGCTTCCTGGAGCAAGATAAAGGGTAAAAACCAGGGAACAACTTAGACTTCGCTCCAAAGTTTGGCCCAAAGCCAAACCAGTGAGTGAAACAGTGGGTTCACACCTGTTGGGGCATTGCAACCTATAATATGCACGTACAACTCTCGTGTTTTCCTTGATCTTAGTGGTTTGCAACTGTCATAGCCCCCAATGTGCTTTATTGTCACAGTATATGTGCATTAATTAAACCAAGGAAAAAGGGACTTTAAACACTTTAGTTTTTTTTGTGTGCTGTACTTTGATAGCAATGTGTATATATCCACAACTTTATAACATGAAATATAAAATTTGGGCACATACACTTTATCTGGAGCGCCCTTGTGCTGGTTATGCAATAAAAAGACAGCTAATCCATTAAAGAGGGGGGGGGGGGGCACTACAGGGCAGATATAAACGCAGCCTAAATTTAAAGAAGTATCAACATAACATATAGTAAGTACATAAATGAATAAATAAATAGACTCAAACAGTAGTTTGCATTTGCTTCTGTTCAAGGTGTTTATTGCATCTCACAGGGCATACATGCACTGGGTCTTTAAACCATGATACAAAGGAAAGCCAGTTTGAAATTGATTTTAAATACTTGATCCCCATTTAGAGTGTATGTTATCCCCACAGTAAATTCAGATACGACTATCGAATAAATAATTAAATTGAAAGACAACTGGTGAACGTCGTTCCTATCCAGTAAACTTCTACAAACAGCTGCCAAGCCACTTGTAACACTGATCAACAGTGACCTTGTTTGTATGCACCAAAACCTAAAGCCAAAGCTTTCAGCACACAATGGGATGTGTGTGAACAAAAAAATGAAACGCGCACAATATGTACAAGGAGGGGTGGATCTTGCTGATCCGCATGAAATTTGGTCACAAATGGTACAAAACTACTCACAGTGAACTCAGCGGAAAAAAAGTGCTAAAACAAACAATATGAGGAGATGGATGTGCAATAAAAACTGAAGATATATAAAAAAAAACAAAAAAAAAAAAACGTAATCATTTTTTGTAATACTCCACGGAACCTGTAGCCCTGTTGCAACTACAATGAAGAGCTACTTTGATTCATTTTGCAAAAAGGCCCAATATACTAGTTTTGATGCAAAAACTGTAAAATATAATTAAAATATATATTATATTTAAAAACAACAAAAAGATAAATATGATCTATTTCTGATATGATCTGTCTCTATAGGAGTGCATAACTATATACGTGGAGGAAGATTTTCTTTCATATGCATATAACTTATAAATAACTTTTAACATATAAAGTACCACAAAAACCAACAGTTTAATTTTCCACAATTAATAGTCCTGTGGGTAGTTCTCACTTACACACAAAACAAAGGGTTGTATTGGAGTGTTTTCTGCTGTGGTCACACAAGATTTCATATTTTATAGAAGAAACGGGGATGTCCAAACATTATATACATTGAAACGTTCAAAAAACACAGACACATTTGTCCAGACTGCTCAGCACACAACAGCTGCGTGTTCTGCCCCCATCAGGAAGGGACAAGAAAAGCACTAGAAGGCATGGGGGAAATTACACCCACTCATGGAAAACACAGAAAACCAAAAAACACAAAAATGAACAAAATATGATATATAGTAGCGGGTTACTGCTAGGGTAATACAGAATCCTAATGATTACTTTCACAGCTGTGCTACGCGTTTCAGAAGAGAGAAATCTAAGCACTGGGTTTGGTACTGGTGGCTCACTTAGAAAACTGAGCAGCATTCTGTTCTTCGAAGGCTTCAGACTCACATATTCAAGTCACAAAACAGAATCTAGAAGAAAAAAAATACTAAAATAGTCAAGTGCAGTACTAAAATAAAGTCTCGAGAAACTTAAAAGGAGTATTTCCATTTGGACTAAGTCTAACAAACATGGGTCCCATCTCTGTGACACCTCAAGATCAAGGACACCCAATCTCCTCAGGTCTACTTGAAGCCACTGGAGGTAGTCAAGAAGCCATAAAACACTCCTCTGCAGTTTATGAAACTCCATTAGAGGTTGTGTAAATAAAAAAAAATAAAAAAAAGTGTTAAACTGCAAGCTGTGCAATAGGCATAGAATTATTTAGTATTAGCAATCTAATGATTGCTTCTAAAAGTCCCCTATGGGGGCTTTATATATGAAAGTGTAAATAAAATAATGAAAGCATTTGTTAAAGCCCCTCCCCTAATAAAAATGTAAACCACCCCTCTTCCAATTATCAAATAAATAAATACCCCCCCCCCCCCCCCACACACACACACACATATCACAATTACAGATAAAAACAACAGATTGTGGCACAAAAAATAAGCGCTCATACAGCCCCATATACGGAAAAATAAAGTTATAAAGGTCAATTCAATTTTAACCACACTAAAGTAGTACAAGAATAGAAAGTCCATGTAAATACAGGTATTGTTTAAATTGTATTGACCCACAGAAAATAACATCAGTTTTACGGTAAAGTGCACTGCGTAAAAACAAAACCCCCAAAATTTTCTGTTTTGCTATACATTTTATGTTAAAAAGTAAAGGTGTAATTACAAAGTTCAATTGGTCCTGCAAAAAACAAGCCCTCAAATGGCTTTGTGAATGGAAAAATAAGAGTTCTATTTCTTAAAAGGAAATAAAAAAAAAATTACATCCTGTATTTGGACTCCTCACAGAGACACAGGCAATAGCTGCAGGGAAAGCATTTTTTTTTTCACCCAAAAATATACACATTTTTCAACCAATGTGTATTACAAATATACTTTCTACATTATATAAAACATTTTTATTGCAAAAGATAGGCACATTTAAAGTTTTTTCTTTAAAGGGGTACTCCGGTGGAAAACTTATTTTTTAAATCAACTGGTGCCAGAAAGTTAAACAGATTTGTAAATTACTTCTATTAAAAAAATCTTAATCCTTCCAGTACCTATTAGCTTCTGAATACTACAGAGGAAATTCTTTTCTTTTTGGAACACAGAGCTCTCTGCTGACATCACAAGCACAGTGCTCTCTGCTGACATCTCTGTCCATTTTAAGAACTGTCCAGAGTAGGAGAAAATCCCCATAGCAAACATATGCTTCACTGGTCAGTTCCTAAAATGGACAGAGATGTCAGCAGAGAGCACTGTGCTCGTGATTCAGCAGAGAGCACTGTGTTCCAAAAAGATAAGGATTTCCTCTGTAGTATTCAGCCGCTAATAAGTACAGGAAGGAATTAAGATTTTTTACAAGTAATTTACAAGTCTGTTTAACTTTCTGGCACCAGTTGATTAAAAAATAAATACATAAATAAAAGTTTTCCACTGGAGTACCCCTTTAAGGCACTCTTCCACAATGTGCTAGTGGCTGCAGCTAGTGCATTCAGTTTGATGCAAACAGGATCTGGACTTGCCAAATTAAACTGAGGCAAGTCCAGGTGCAGCCCACAATTTTGAGTGAATTGGAAGTGGTAACCTTGGCCACTAGCGCTTGCCATTCACTAATAATTGAAGGCTTTTACAATTACGGTTACATGTAATATTGTATGACGGTGCTAGTCCTTTGTATCTATATTCAGAAAATTTGAAACATAGGTAAGAACGTAGTTTTTAAAAAAAAAAATTATTTAACCCCTTAAGGACTCAGGCAATTTTATTTTTACATTTTCGTTTTTGCCTCCTCGCCTTCAAAAAACATAACTCTTATATTTCCATCCACAGACTAGTATGAGGGCATGTTTTTTGCGCGATCAATTGTCCATTGTAATGCCATCCCTCACTTTACCATAAAATGTATGGTGCAACCAAAAAAATACAATTTGTGTAGGAAATTAAAAAGAAAACCGCAATTTTGCTAATTTTGGAAGGTTTCATTTTCACGCCAATTTACGGTAAAAATGACATGTGTTCTTTATTCTTTGGGTCAATACGATTAAAATGATACCCATGATAACATACCTTTCCATTACTGTTGCGCTTAAAAAAAATTGCAAACTGTTAATCAAATTAGTACGTTTAAAATCCCCCTATTTTGAAGACCTATAACTTTTTCATTTCCCCGTATAAGCGGCGGTATGAGGGCTCATATTTTGCGCCGTGATCTGTACTTTTTATTGATACCATATTTGCTTATATAAAACTTTTAATACATTTTTATTAATTTTTTTAGGAATAAAATGTTATAAAAAAAAAAAAAAGCAGCTATTTTGGACTTTATTTTTTTACGTTCACGCCGTTCTTCGTACGGTATCATTAACATTTTATTTTAATAGTTGGGATATTTACACACACAGCGATACCAAATATGTATATAATTTAATTATTTTTTATTTTTATTTTTTTTTACACTTTTTGGGGGTGAAATAGGGAAAATGGGACAATTTACGTTTTTATTGGGGGAGGGGGTTTTTCACATTTTTTTTTTTACTTTTATTTTTACACTTTAATAGTCCCCATAGGAGACTCTTTATAGCAATCATTCGATTGCTAATACTGTTCAGTGCTATGCATAGGACATAACACTGATCAGAAGATGACCGATAATACTAATCAGTGCTATCGGTCAGTATTATCGACTATTAGCAGCCGGGACCTACCGCGCATGACCCGAGCATTGCTCTGATGCTCGCGGTTATGTAGAGGACGTAAATGTACGTCCTGGTGCGTTAAGTACCAGCTCACCAGGACATACATTTACGTCCGGCATCGCTAAGAGGTTAAAGAGGACCTGTGGTCAACCCCCCAAAAATTAAGACTTTAGTGCCATTAAAAAGCTTAGGATACCCTGATCAAATGCCCTTTTTGCAGTTTCTTGATACTTTCTCCCAATTCTTAAAGATGTTTAAATAATTTTAATAATGGGAGTGAATATCGGGTGATAAAGTCAGGGGTGTGTGTTACATTAAGGGGTGTATGCCTAATACACAGCCCCAGACCCTATAACCCAGCCTATCCTCTGATAATCATTATCATTATTAAAATTAAGTTCACACCCATCTGACCGATTCCCTTTGAATTAGCCACAAGTCCTCTGCAAAGAATCCTGAAACATTTAAAATGTATCAGTTACCTGGAAAAAGATCACCAAACTTCTAACACTGTCTTACACTTCTTAGAGAAAAGATACCAGTCATACTTTTAGTTATTGAAGCAGTGCGTCCAGGTTCCTGTAGCTTGCGGGTTTCCACCGCTGCACAGATCAGGCCCAACCTCACCCCTTCCCCAATGAGTTTCTGGTGTTATTCAATACTCTTTATGATTAAGGGTGTTCTCTAACACTAGAAAGGCGTTTTAACAGCATTTATTAGGTTTGTATTATGGCAAACCGCATGGACATAGAAACAATGAACATCTCCAGACCCTGGAAATCTTTGTATGGGGGAACTCTGTAAACCTGCTCTATGACCTCTGTGTCCTGTCAGGAGGTCATGTTACAGGGTAGAGCGGCTGAGCGGCTATTGTTTTCTCTATTTACTGCTTCTGCGGTTGTTGGCTGTTTTTGGCAGGCTCAACAACTCCTCCAGTTTCTCTGATTTCCTTCAGTGAATGAGATTCCTCTTTGCGCTGCTCTGTTTTGACTATCAGGGGTTTATACCATGTTAGGGTCCTTCCCAAACTCCCCTCCACCTAGCTACAAAACAGCCTAGGAGGGGGGCCTGGGGATCTCCTTGTCTGTGTTGCAGCGGGGTGACCTGTTCCTTGTTTCTGCTCTATCTCCAGTAGGTACCAAGAGGCAAGTTTTAAACTGCTAACTGGATGGCACCGGGCGCCAGCTTTCCTCCAAAAAATTTCCCCCGCTACCTGTTGCAACATGAGTCCAGGATGGCCACAACATCTGCATGGGTTCTAGGAATGTCCGTTGCTCTCTTTCGGAGGAAAGTGTGGAAGTTCATGTTGTCTTTTACAGACCACGTTTTCCCGGCTACACATCTCTGATGTCCGACTCTTGACTTGCCAACATTCTATCCTGCATAATTTGGTCAATATGGCCAGGGCCTGCATACGGGCCCTATGGCAATGTCCGGAACCACCCAATCTACAGTTATGGGTCACAAAAATCCTGGACATACAGCACATGGAGAAGCTCACCGCTCACCTTCACCACCAGACAGATCATTTTACAAAGACCTGGTTTTCTGGTCTGCCTTTCAGGAGATTCCTGAATACCATTCCTTATTGCGTGACTGAGCCACTTCTTGATGGCTTTTGGGGAGTCCCTTGTTCCCCTTTCATTGCTGTGAGTATTGTCCTTGTCTTGTGTGTTCCCTGTGTTGCCCCTTGTGGCCCCGTGTCTTTCTTTATCGCATCTCACATTGCTTTCCCCTCCCCCCGCTTATTCCCTTTTCTTTCTCTTTTCTTGCTTCTCTCATTCCTCTTCTCCATTTCATTTTCTATTGGCCCCATCTGTGTTGATCGCCCCAACCTCCCCTATGGGCAGGCCTTCTTGTTTATTGGTGTTGTTTATATCCCTCTGCATAGAGAGATTTTGTTTTTTGCTTGTGATGAAAATGGAAAATAAAGAATTATAAAAAAAAAAAAGTTTAAATAATTACACCTTATTACCTTACAGATTTACAAGAAGTCCTTAATGTTGAGATCCGCTAATGGATCCTTTGTAGGGGGCTTTTTGGGGCTTTGTGATGCAGGAGTCATACTTGGAGATAGCTGTAGGTAAAACAACAAGAAACACGTAAAACATACAGTAACCCAAGAACACTACTACAACAAACTTCTAAGAACATAATCTTACCGGGGCACCAGGAACAGCAGCTCCACCAAATGATGGCCTTATCATAGGTTGTCCATACATCATTGGCTGTTGGGGCATCATTGGTACCCCTGTCCCAGAAGCAGGCTAAATGAAAGCATAAAACAGTAAATTCTATTTAATTGGCAAACTTTTTATATGTTGTTACTGATTGAAAAAAAAAAAAAACTTTTGTAATTTTTTTTTGAACATTTAATAAAGAAAACAGCTCCTGAAAATCCCACCACTTGGGGTCCCCATACCTACTGAGACACTAACCAGTCCTGCAGCAGCTTGTCCATGAGTCATGGACAAGGCTGCATGAGCAGACACAGCAATCACCTCCTACCACAAGAGAGGGACACACCCCCTTCCCGAGAGGATTTGTAACACTTACAGGGGTACTCCGCCCCTGGCATCTTCTCCCCTATCCAAAGGATAGGGGATAAGATGTCAGATCGCCGGGGTCCCGCTGCTGGGGACCCCGGGGATCGCCGCTGCGGCACCCCGCCATCATTACTGCACAGAGCGAGTTCGCTCTGTGCGTAATGACGGGCGATACAGGGGCCGGAGCAGCGTGACATCATGGCTCCGCCCCTCATGACATCACGGCCCGTCCCCTTAATGCAAGTCTATGGCAGGGGGCGTGATCACAGCCACTCCCCTCCCATAGACTTGTATTGACGGGGCGGGCCGTGATGTCACGAGGGGCGGAGCCGTGACGTAACGATGCTCCGGCCCCTGTATTGCCCGTCATTACGTGCAGAGCGATCTCGCTCTGCGCAGTAATGATAGCAGGGTGCTGCAGCAGCAGCGGGACCCCGGCGAACTGACATCTTATCCCCTATCCTTTGGATAGGGGATAAGATGTCTAGGGGTGGAATACCCCTTTAACTAATGAAAAAGGAGATTTTTTTTGTACTCACCGTAAAATCTCTCTTGTAGCTTTCATTGGGGGACACCTTACTGATGGGTATATGCTCTTGCCACTAGGAGGCGCTGACACTAGGATAAAAAAAAAAAAAATAAGTTGGCTCCCCCTCCCAGGATATACCCGCCCACCTGCAGTGTAGTAATCAGTTTTGTCACAAAGCAGTAGGAGAAGCCAACCAAGACATATGTCCGAAGGACCCTAGAAAGGAATCCCGAATAAGCAACCCAAAAAACGGAAGGAATAGTCCGGAAAAAAGCCGAAGAAATGGGTGGGTGCGGTGTCCCCCAATGAAAGCTAAGAGAAAGAGATTTTACGGTAAGTCCAAAAAAAATCTACTTTTCTCAGTCGCTCTTCATTGGGGGACACCTTACTGATGGGACGTCCCAAAGCAGTCCCCTAGGGTGAGAAAAACAACCACCAACGAAAAGGAATCAGGCCAGAGACTGAACTCAAGTGTCCACAAGGCCTGCAGACGAGCCCCCCCCCCCCCCAGGCGGAGACACACTAGGCCCAGAAATGGAACGCCCCAAAAGATCCCCGTCCAAGGAGACGGACTAGGACGCCAGTAAAGGGCCATCCTCTGTAGGGACAATATGTAGGCACCCGGGTCATATAGAGAGACCAGGAACCCCAGGAAAAGGGAAAAATATCCAATTTTTGCTGCACCGGAAAGGGCCAGTGCATGAGAGCAAGACCAAAACAGTTGCAGCCCCCCCAAAAAAACACTGTCCCAGGGGCCCGTCATGAGCACACAGGAGGCAAAAAAAAAACATACTGGGGTAATGGGGAGAACTTGAACATCCTCCAACTCGGGAGGACCTGGACTCCCAAGGCAGAAAGGAGCGACAAACCCCCTGAAAAGAAAAAACAGACCTCTGCGAAAAAAATTCTCCGGGCGACCAAACGTCCATGAGGAAGTAAAGGAGTGCAGAACCAAAAGACTGCCCCAATCAATGGGATCACGGAGGAGACTTGGCCAGAACACTACACATTCCCAAGACCAGAACCATCACCCAGGCCTGAGGGACCAGAAGAGCCGCCTAAAAGGAAGGCACGCCACAGCAACCTAGGAAGAAGACCAAGCCAAGGAGACCAACCAGTCCGAGACCCGGTGGTCCGAGCGGGCCAGACCACACTAAAAAGAGACATCCCGCCTGAATGGGAACGGAGGGAGAAACAAATGAGAACCCAGCTTGGAATCTCAGGGACTGGGCACAGGAAGGCCAACTCCAGACGACTGTGGTGTCCCGTGCAGTACAACTGACAGACAAAAGGGAAGAAAGACCCCTTCCAGATTGTACAAACTTCTCCAACAGAGGAGAGAGCCAAGCTGTGAAAGTGGACAGGAAGCCCACAAGCCTAGGCAGGAAAAGAGGCCCTGTGGAATGCAGTCAGAGAAATCCAAGGGCCCCACTAGATACTCCACCTATATAGTGGGACCAGCGAGACGGCAACATCTGGGCAGTGGAAAAGAATCAACAAAATAGTCCCTCCAGAAGAGGGAAAACAAGGGTGGACGAGAGAAAACTCAAGTACAGACCCGAGCCGAGCACTCTGATCCCTGTTACCCCATATAGAAAGGGGATGGGAGAGCGCACCAGGCGCAGGAGGAGCAGGGGAATGCCGCCCACAGACACAGAATAAGTACCGGGAGGATGGAACCCCCCAGGCCCCCACGACAACCCATCGCTGCCTGGAGGAGCCACCTGGTGTCCCAAGAGGGATCGGAATCCAGCACACAGTAGCTGGGCAAAAGGTACAAGACGTGTGGAGAGCCAGTCTAGATAGCGACGAGTAGTCGCCTGAGCCATCCTGGGCCGAAACCCCGGGAAACACACCTGGAGGCATAGGGAGGAGCTGAACAGACTGTCGCCCCAGTAGGCCCCATGGTAGAACAGCCCCATGGTAGAACAGAAGTGCTCAACCACTGCAGAATTACCGGAAGCCGAGGCACACCCCACCGAAACAAAAGGAAGGTGGGTTCCACACCTACAGGGTGGTCCTAGCATACGTAGGAACACAGACAGGGGTACCCTACCACACCGGTGGGGTATGGAGCCTGCGGACACTAAGTAAACCGCAGACATCCAAGGAACCAGCAGGAAGGGAGGTATGCCTGTAACAGACCAAAGGTGCAACCTAAGAAAGGAGGACCGAGTGATTCTTCCGACGCTGAGAAAATCCCTGGGACCTGCAGAAAAGAAGCCCACACCCCAACTCCCAATGGTGCCAGACACCGAGGCTGCAGACACAGGCCCAGGAGATGAAGGAGTGTGGAGTAGGAAAAACGCAGGCAGTGTGGTGTCAACAGGTGGAAAAGGTCCCCCAAAAAAATCCCAGGTACACACACAGCGGAACTGTACCCGGAAAGAGAGACACTGGACTGCAGTTCCATATCAGCAGACCCAGGAAGGGAACTAGGTGGATTAGAACACCATGCAGACCCAGTCTGGCCATGTGGTAAAGGGACCACAGCTACGCTGGGTCCCACATACGGAAACACACATAGGAGTGAGATACCAGCCTGTAAACAGAGTAGCAGGCATGCAGAGAGGGACCTGGAACTGAGACTCACTCGAAACCTTCTCATGGCAGTGGGTAAATTAAAATATAGAATAAAGCGCAGGAAGGGACCATGGGGCTCAGGTAGCCCTGCAACTGCTGCCTGCAGAACTAATCTCAGCAGGCAGACAAAAAATTTAACCCCTGGAGCATCGACGGCTCATAGCAGCGTGCTATAGAAGCATCTGCCAAACCGCCGCACAGCTCCGAAGTAGGGGTAGTGCGGGCCGGATAACGGGCTCCCGCTGGGCCACAGCCTCAGGAGCGAGCCGTGGAGAGCTCGCAGCGGGGAAAGAGGGCGGAGCTAGCGGCGCCACCTCGCCCCGTAGTTAGAGGTTACTGGACCGCGCCCCCAGCAGCGCGCGAGGCGGAGAGGAGGATCGCTCCCCGACCTCCCGGTGTGAGGTGAAAAACCCAAACCCACGAAGAAAATCGGACTCACAGGTTTGAATTTTTCAGGGGGGGGGGGGAATACTCACCTCCTCCGCCACATACTCACCCCCGAAGTCTTCGACCAGCTAGTGCCATCTGCCTTTTGCCGACATGGCGAACAGGGGCGAATGGGGGACTCGGAACCAGGGTACACCGCCAGGCGCTGGTTGTTGGCGAAGAGGGGTCAACGGGTCATTCCCATTCCAATGCATCGTGCCCCTAGCTCGCATGTGGGGGGGATCAGGCAGCGCCATGCTCCTGTCACCCCACGCTAGAAAAAATAAAAAAGGAGAGAAAAACTAAACTTTAAGCCTTATCTAGGAAAATAACAAAGAGAAAAAGACAAGGTCTGGGGAGCCCAACAGACCCACGTCTGGCCTCCTAACTGACACTAGCTAAAACTGATTACTTCACTGCAGGTGGGCGGGTATATCCTGCCAGGGAGGAGCAGACTTTTTTTTTATCCTAGTGTCAGCGCCTCCTAGTGGCAAGAGCATAGAACCATCAGTAAGGTGTCCCTCAATGAAGAGCGACCGAGAAAGTGTTTATTTTTTATTTTTTGATAATAAATATGGGTGATAGAGGCATAAAATTTAGACGTACATTGTCAGGATTAGGCACTGAGTAACATTTTTTTGTGGGATCTGACAGGTATGCTTTAAACATTGCAAAGCTTAGCTACATTCTAAAGCTATAGTTAAAAATAAAAACACAACAACTACTACTACTTGTATAAATAGGGTAGATAACAAAGGACGGTAAAATAGACACTAGCCAGTCACTATATAGACAGATACAAAAGTGTGAAGCATAGAGAGACACTGCACAATGAAAAATTAGGCAAAGAGGGGGGGTTGGGGAGGGAATTTGGGGAAATTCACATGTGGGATGGTAGACAAAGATAAGGGAGGAGATGTAGAGAGGTGCAGTTCTGTGGAGGGCTTTGTGGGTTAGCGTGAGGAGGTTATATTGTATTCTGGGCAATCAGTGCAGTGACTGGTATGGTGGGGGGGGGGGGGGGGGGTCGGTATCAGTGTAACGGCTGAAGAGGAAGATGAGTTTGTGGTTGCATTTAGCATAGACTGTGTAAAAGAGAAAACAGCAGAGCACCCAGGACTGATCCCTGGGGAACCCCACTGTTAAGGGTAGGAGGAGGAAAAGCAGAGTCAGTGATTGTTACACTGAAGGAGAAGTCAGAGAGGTAGGAAGACAACCAGGTGAGAGCAAAGTCCAGTGGGGCCATAGTCTTTAACTTGTTAAGGACCCAGGGCGTACCTGTACGCCCCGAGTCCACTCCCGATCTACAACGCGGGGCCACGGCGTGGCCCCGCGTCATAGCGGGTCGGGCCCGGCCTCTAACAACGTCTGGGACCCGTGGCTTATAGCGAGCGGCATTGATCGCGCTGTCGCGCGCTATTAACCCTTTAGACGCGGCGTTCAAAGTTGAAAGCCGTGTCTAAAATGAGAGTGAAAGCATGCCGGTTAGCTCAGGGAGCTGTTCGGGATAGCCGCGGTGAAATCGTGGCATCCCGAACAGCTTACAGGACAGGAGGAGGGTCCCTACCTGCCTCCTCGCTGTCCGATCGCCGAATGACTGCTCAGTGCCTGAGATCCAAGCATGAGCAGTCAAGCGGCAGAATCATCGATCACTGGTTTCTTATGAGAAACCAGTGATCAATGTGAAAGATCAGTGTGTGCAGTGTTATAGGTCCCTATGGGAGCTTAAAAAAAAGAAAAAGAAAAAAAAGTGAATAAAGATCATTTAAGCCCTCCCCTAATAAAAGTTTGAATCACCCCGCTTTTCCCATAAAAAAAAAAAAAAAAAAAAGTTTAAATAAAAATATGTGGTATCGCCACGTGCGGAAATGTCCGAATTATAAAAATATATAATTAATTAAACCGCTCGGTCAATGGCGTGCGCGCAAAAAAATTCCAAAGTCCAAAATAGTGCATTTTTGGTCACTTTTTATATCATGAAAAAATGAGTAAAAAGCGATCAATAAGTCCTATCAATGCAAAAACGGTACCGCTAAAAACTTCAGATCACGGTGCAAAAAATGAGCCCTCATACCGCCCCATACGCGGTAAAATAAAAAGTTATAGGAGTCAGAAGATAACAATTTTAAACGTATAAATTTTCCTGCATGTAGTTTTGATTTTTTCCAGAAGTACAACAAAATCAAACCTATATAAGTAGGGTATCATTTTAATCGTATGAACTTACAGAATAAAGAGAAGGTGTCATTTTTACCGAAAAATGTACTGTGCAGAAATGGAAGCCCCCAAAAGTAACAAAATTGCTTTTTTTTTTCAATTTTGTCTCACATTGATTTTTTTTTCTGTTTCGCCGTAGATTTTTGGGTAAAATGACTGACGTCATTACAAAGTAGAATTGGTGGCGCAAAAAATAAGCTATCATATGGGTTTTTAGGTGAAAGATTGAAAGAGTTATGATTTTTAACGGTAAGGAGGAAAAAAACGAAAATGCAAAAACGGAGAAACCCCCGGTCCTTAAGGGGTTAATACACCAAATGTATTCCATTTGTGACTTACCATACTAAAGCCTGTGGTTGGCTGTGCACCTGGAGAAGCACTGGCTGTCTGGGGCCCTGTGCTAGCTGGAGGAACAGTTCCTTGCTAAAAAAAATTAAAAAAGAAAAAAAAGCTTTGAAAACAAATTTTGTAACAAATAAAATTTTTCATTTCATTATAATGCAGTTTATTTCAATGAATTTATAATAGTACATCAACTGTTTACTATGGATATAATTTTAGTACAGCAACTGGAAGAAGCTGCAAATTTATAGGATGTTTATGGGATTTTACTACATTTCAATCATAACTTAATATAGGAGATTTAACTGTATAGGTGTTTCCTCTAAGTAAAAATGTGATGTGTTTGAGTCCCTTGAGGACTGGAGGGCCAGTAATCTACATATATGAAAAATCAACTTTTACATGTCACATTACTAAGAAAATGGTAGTACTAGTTTAACGGACATGGTAAAAATTGTGAGATTAATTTCCATTGTTGACAATGTCAATGTATATGATCTTAAAGTGTCACTTGTAAAGACTTGTAAAGCACTGAGGCCCACTGCAATCACGAGTTATAACTTCACTATAAGAAGTTCACTCCACTGCCTCGCTGGCCTGCCAAATTGGGCTAATTTACAACATAAGTCTCTATGATGAAAGGTTAGAGTAACAGCTGTGGGTGCCATGCACTTCACCTGGCTGTAACTCATGATCACAGAAGGACTCAGTTTTTTTTTTTTCTTAAAGGGAACATGTCACCAAATTATAAAAAAAATTCTTAAAAAGGTTAAATATATTTGTATATATGTTTTAAATATTTTTGGAAATCTTTAAAAAAAAATTCACTCCCTACCCTGGGTTTCCTTCTCCTTCTGCACTTGTGTGCATTCTATTTCCTTTCTGGCATTATTCTTATCTCTTGCCCCTTGCTCAGTTTGGGTGACTAATCCGGTCTCCTCCCCTGCGTCAGCGTCTTCCACCTACCCCCAATAGGTTGGAGCCCAGGCTGGTGGTATCTCTGTCCTGGGCAATTCCGTCAGCCTTTGCTGTGCTGTTTAGATTGTGCTGCGGTAGTACTTTTCTACTGCTACCTCTCTCTCTTGTTCTTGATTTCTTACCCTCCCCTCTCATTTCGTTCTTACTAACTGTTTTTCTGTTCCTTCCCTAGTGTTTGTGTTTGTCCTGTTTGGTGGCTGAGGCGGACCGGCTGTCTGACCCTTTCCTAGTGCCTACCTGCTGATGGCTGATCTTAACATTGCCTTGTTCAACACTAAAGGCCTCAACATCCCGGAGAAGCGAACGCAGATCCTACACCACTTCCACAAGCGTAAGACTTATATCCTTTGTTTGCAGGAAACCCATTACAAAACCGGCCACACCCCGACCCTTACTAATAGACACTTCCCAGTATGGTTCTGTGCCAATAACTCTGCCTCCCGTTCAAAGGGTGTAGCGATAGCTTTACATAAGTCTCTAACACATCAGGTTACCAATGTGGTAATCGACCCCCATGCCAGATACATCGTTCTCTCCCTGCTGATTGGTGGTAGAGCCCTCACCATCATCAACGGTTAGGGCCTAGATTACATTCTAATTCACTCTGCCCTCACTTGGCTGAGCGGATCGGACATCGGCAGCATCATCTGGTCGGACCATGCCCCCGTGTTCTGTTCCCTCCGTCTACCACACCTGACTAAGTCAGCCTGGTCATGTCGGTTGAACGAGTCTCTTCTTCTGGACACAGCATGCATGGCAGATCTCACCAGGGCTGTTTCTGATTTCACTTCCGTTCATGTCTCTGATTCCACGGCCCCATATACCCAGTGGGAGGCCCTTAAGTGTGTCCTCCGTGGCGTTCTCATCAGACACGGTTCTCGCTTGAAGCGGGAGAGGGCCCACACCCTTACGGCAGCTTTAGCTAGGGTTTCTTCGTTGGAGCTGGCACACAAACGGTCACTGTCCTGTCCTGTCTTGCAGGACTTACAGCTGGCTCGCTTGGAGGTGAAACACCTCTTGGAGGCTTCCTGGGGCCATTGGCTTCAAATGGGACGCAGTAAATTTTAAGAATATGGGAACAAGAGTGGCCGGATGCTTGCCAGGGCTTTGAAGACTCGCCTGTCCCAATCTCATATCCCCTCTATCAGGACCCCAGCCTCATGTCCCGCCTGTCCGAGTTTGGCACGTGGTCAAATTTTAAAATTAATTATACTAAATCTGAGGCCTTGGGTGTTGCGTTGCCAGAACGTACATTGTGCGCTCTCCAATCTGCTTTTCCCTTTCATATGCCTCCGGGTAGTATTTCCTACCTGGGCACAGTGATCCCCTCAGACTTGTCCCGCCTGTTTTCCCTCAATTTTTCCTCGCTGCTGGCGCGTTTCCGGACGGACCCAACAGCCTGGAATAGTAAAGAGTTCTCATGGTTCGGCCGCATAAACATCCTTAAAATGACCTTACTTCCCCGCCTGTTGTATTTAATGCAAACGGTCCCCATATATATCCCGTCCCCCTACTGGAGACAGTTGCGGACTTGCTTCGGCTCTTTTGTGTGGGCTGGAGCGCGTCCCCGTTTGAATAGGCTTACCCTGTCACGACCCAAACTACAGGGGGGCGCAGGTCTTCCCGACTGTCACGCATATTACTTGGCCTGTGTTTACACCCGTGTCTTGGACTACTTCCATAATACCTCTACCAAACAGTGGGTCCAACTAGCGCAAGATATCTGCCCTTACACTATTTCCACTCTGCCGTGGACGACGTCACGATCGTCTCAACTCCCCTCCCAATTGTCCTACTCCACTCGCCACACCCTAGCTGTCCTGACCAATGTCAGGTCGCCCGCTTCCCTTATAGATTGTGAGGGCCCCCTCTTCCCCATCACGGACAATCTCGTGTTCCCCCCGGGAGTTTCCCCGACTGCTTTTCTCGGGGCCTCCCGATCGGAACCGCTCCGTTTACACCATGTCCTCGATGGGGAGGGGCTCAAGTCATTGGGGGACCTTCTGTCCGACCGCCCACGCGCCAGACGCGCACCCTTTGCTTACCTCCAGTTGAAACATTTCTACTCCCATCTCCCATGTCGCCCTTCCCTACATCGTCCTTTCACGCCCTTTGAGAGATTGTGCTTGGCCTCATCGTTCCCTCGTCACTCCATCTCGACCTTATATGGACTATTGTTGTCTCCCAGATCGGAGTCCCTTCCGACATTTTGTCGCGCATGGGAAACAGAGCTTGCCAAATCGTTTACTCCTGATCAATGGGCTAAGTGTTTTTACTTGACCCACAAGGCCGTGATTGCCACTAAATTTCAGGAAACCAGCTTTAAAATCTTGTCCCGTTGGTACCGGGTGCCCGCGGTGTTGCATCGCTGGTACCCTTCTGTGCAGAGTTCCTGTTGGCGATGTGGAGGTGACGAGGGTACTATGGTCCATATTTGGTGGGGATGCCCTAAATTGCAGCCTTTCTGGTCTGCGGTCTTCCGTGTCATCCGGGAGGTGACCGGGGCCCAGGCAGCGAAGACTGTAATACCCAGGAAGTGGAAAACCCTGGACCTCCCCTCTATGGCCGACTAGGTAGGCGAAATTGCCCAAATTCACCGCATGGAGGAACTTTTGGCGGTTCACCCTGACGAAGTCACTAGGTTTGGAGCTACATGGCTCCCGTGGTCGGAATTTTGCTCCTCCCCCGCTGTTCGGTTCTTGAGTTGATTTTCGACTACTGCTATGGGTGATAGTGTGGTGCTTCGCTTCGCTGTGGATGCTTGCCCGCCGTGTGTCACCAGTGGTCCCGCCTCAGCGGTTTTCTATGTTAGTTTGTTGTCCTGTATGTGTCCCCCAC
Source organism: Hyla sarda (assembly GCF_029499605.1). Lineage (NCBI taxonomy): Eukaryota > Metazoa > Chordata > Amphibia > Anura > Hylidae > Hyla > Hyla sarda. The sequence continues at coordinate 211,356,061 of NC_079191.1, forward strand.
TTTCTTTAGTCTTCCGTATGTTTTGTGTATCTCCATTCTTTTCCCCTTTCTTCTAAGGCCCTCTTTTCAAGGTTACCTCTTCTTTTCATTTACATCGTTCTGATTCTGTTCCTATTCTCGATCCCTTGCTAACTGCTGGGCCCCTTTTTACCTAGTCAGGTCCTTCTGGTTTAAGTCAATTGGCAAGGTAATTCAGAATATTTCGACAAACACGTGTTAAATTTGTTGTATACTCTTTGCCTGGGCTTTAACCCCCGCCCTGCATTGTTGGGATAGGGGAGATACGAGAAACTTTCTCATATGCTTTCATACACTGGAACATATTTGTCTTGTTCTTTTGTTACCTGTGTTATTTTTCATTCCCTTTGTCTGATATTTCGGTCCACAAGACCGTATTGTGTTAAGTATTTCCTGTATTGGTGTGCCCACCACATCTACCTTAATAAACTTTTTTGTTGAATTATAAAAAAAAAAAAATTCACTTGTCAGAAAATATGAAAAATTATTAGAGTTTTCTTATATCCCACTGTTGACCAGTAGAGGGAGCTGAAATGAGAATAGGAAGAGAAAGTAACTTGAAATTTGGCTGCTGCAAATTTAAACAACCCCTCTCCCTGCAGGTGACCTCACACCTCCCATCCTCTTGAGTCTGTGCAAGAGATGGGGGGGGGGGGGGGGGGGGGGAATTCCACTGTGCCACGCAATCTTGTTGGTGACTGAACAGTGGTAAAGTTCAGCTGCTACAGATTAACGGTATCATTATATATATATATATATATATATATATATATATATATATATAGGAAGAATCTGCTGCGGATGCATAATATTACAATACCAGTGGATGACATTTTAACAGATCTATACCATGGTTGACAGTCTAGTGTAAACATCTCCCCCTGCAGTCAGTCTGCAGTGACACAGTAATGGAAAGACAGTCAGTGATGCACGTACGCTCAGTACAGAGAGACATGCAGACTTTGTACTGAGCGTAGCTCTCACACGGCTTTCCCAGACTCCTGAAGGGCACGTGATATGCTTCGTACTGAAATGTTTATAACAATTAAGGAACCTGGTAAAGCTGTGTGTTACAGCTATACCCTGTAATGACCCATGGCCCTGTAATGATAACAGAGCCCGACTCTCACACAGCTTTCCCAGGCTCCTGAATGGCATGTGATATGCTTAGTACGGACACATTACTGGCCATTCAGGAGCTTGGAAAAGCTTTGTGTGACAGTCAGACTCTTATCATTACAAGGCCATAGGGTCTTACTGCCACACACAGCTTTCCCAGGCTCCTTAATGGCCAGAAATGTTTCAGTACTAAGCAGATCAGGAGCCTTGGAAAGCTGTGTATGACAATCAGTGAGGAGGTCTACACATTGAGGAGGTTGTGGATGTGCAGGGAGCTGGGTGTCAGGACTGACAGACTGTGTGGTGCCCCTCCCCCCATCAACCTCTCTGATGCTCTCTGCGCCTATAATAGGTCACTGTTCCTCAGGGACTTCAAAAAAATGGCTCTGGCTCCCCTTTCATTTCACCAGCCTGTATTTTGCACATGGTCAGTAAGCAGTCAATGCTTTTAAGTGAGACCCTCTCAGTCTTAAACTTTCCTATGCCCTTGTGCCTGCCATAAAGCAACTGTGTAAGTGTTGTGAAGTGACACATCACAAAGAGGCTACAATATGGCAGCTCACAGTGCACACTATTAATAAATAACATTAAAACTACATTGTAATAAAACTAAATATATAAATGAAATGTTCTATATTAATAGAACAATTATATTTATATAAAAAATAAGTGACACTTTAATGAAACCATTATATTATTTATTTGCTAATTATGGTGGAAAATAAGTATTTGGTCACCTACAAACAAGCAAGATTTCTGTCTCTCCACAGACCTTTAACTTCTTCTTTAAGAGTCTCCTCTGTCCTTCACTCTTTACCTGTATTAATGGCACCTGTTTGAACTTATTAATCAGTATAAAAGACACTTGTCCACAACCTCAAAGAGTCACACTCCAAACTCCACTATGCCAAGACCAAAGAGCTGTCGAAGGACACCAGAAACAAAATTGTAGACCTGCACCAGGATAGAAGACTGAATCTGCAATAGGCAAGCAGCTTGGTGTGAAGAAATCAACTGTGGGAGCAATTATTAGAAAATGGAAGACCTACAAGACAATTTATAATCTCCCTCGGTCTGGGTCTCCACGCAGGATCTCACCCCGTGGTGTCAAAATGATCACAAGAACAGTGAGCAAAAATCCCAGAACCACACGGGGGGACCAGTAGATGACCTGCAGAGCTGGGACCAAAGTAACAAAGGCTACCATCAGTAACACACTACTCCGCGAGGGACTCAAATCATGTAGTGCCAGACACGTCCCCCTGCTTAAGCCGTCTAAAGTTCGGGCCGTCTGAAGTTTGCTAGAGAGCATTTGGATGATCCAGAAAAGTATTGGGAGAATGTTATATGGTCAGATGAAACCAAAGTAGAACTTTTTGGTAAAAACTCAACTCGTTGTGTTTCGAGGAGAAAGAATGCTGAGTTGCATCCAAAGAACACCATGCCTACTGTGAAGCATGGGGGTGGAAACATCATGCTTTGGGGCTGTTTTTCTGCTAAGGGACCAGGACGACTGATCCGTGTAAAGGATAGAATGAATGGGGCCATGTATCGTGATATTTTGAGTGAAAACCTCCTTCCATCAGCAAGGGCATTGAAGATGAAACGTGGCTGGGTCGTTCAGAATGACAATGATCCCAAACACACTGCCCAGGCAATGAAGGTGGGTGGTTTTGTAAGAAGCATTTCAAAGTCCTGGAGTGGCCTAGCCAGTCTCCAGATCTCAACCCCATAGAAAACCTTTGGAGGAAGTTAAAGTCTGTGTTGCCCAGCGACAGCCCCAAAACATCACTGCTCTAGAGGAGATCTGCATGGAGGAATGGGCCAAAATCCCAACAACAGTGTGTGAAAACCTTGTTATTGACCAAATACCTATTTTTCAACATAATTTGCAAATACATTCTTTAAAAATCAGACAATATGATTTTATGGATTTTTTTTTCTCATGTCTCTCATAGTCTAGATATACCTATGATGAAAATTACAGGCTTCTCATCTTTTTAAGTGGGAGAACTTGCACAATTGGTACTTTTTTGCTCCACTGTATGTATAGTACCTTAGTAGTCACCAATAGAAAAAGCATCCTAATATTCTGTAGAGATACTTTTAGAAATGCTAAACTTAAAGGGGTATTCCAGGATTTTTTTTATTTGACTATGCTACAGGGGCTGTAAAGTTAGTGTAGTTCATAATATAACATCTGTACCTGTGTGTGGCGGTGGTCCCACAATTCTTTTGTGATATTTATTTTTAACAGAATATAAAATTACTCATGTCTTGGGATTTCCCAGGTTGCAGTGCATCGAGACCTGACATCAATAGTCAGGTGATCAGAGGGAGCCTATCCTGCTTCAATTTTGCAACAGCTGTAGGCCCCCCTGGTTAGAAAACACTGTGTTTCAATGGGTGTGGTGGCTGATGTGTGGGAGGAAAGAAAGTGGCCTCATACTTGCAAGCATGGAACTGTGGGATGTGTAGTTTAGAGAACAAAATGCAACAGGAAATGCCTAGTTCTGTCATGTAAGTACTAAAATCACCTTATGGTGGATAACCCCTTTAAGTGGTACTTCGGAGGGGGAAACATTTTTCAAATCAACTGGTGCCAGAGAGTTATACAGATCTGTAAATTACTTCTATTTAAAAATCTTAATCCTTCCAGTACTTATCAACTGCTGTATGCTCCCCTGGAAGTTGTATAGTTCTTTTCAGTCTGACCACAGTGCTCTCTGCTGACACCTCTGTCTGTGTCAAAAACTGTCAAGAGCAGGAGAGATTGGCTATGGGGATTTGCTCATACTCTGCTGCCACCTGTCCACATCAGAAACTTTACAGAGAGCACTGCAGTCAGGCTGGAAAGAACTACACAACTTCCTCTGGAGCATACATCAGCTGATAAGTACTAGAAAGCTTATATGGACTGAGGTGCTGCAGCTCATTAGAACAGTGTATGGGGTGACCATTAATAGAAGGAATGCCTACTTGGACTTATAGGTTGTGGTCGGGAGCCCTCCCTGGCAGAAGTTGGGATCCTGAGAATCTTGTATCAAGCCAGGAAGTTGATTGCACAGTTTTGGATCAGATCCTCTCCTCCGGGTGTGGCTGATCTCTTTGCAAGAGTAGCTCAAATAGTGAAACTTGAAAAGGGGATCTATACTAAGCGCAAAGTGGAGAGGAAGTTTGATGGTGTCTGGGGTCCCTGGGTGCAAAGCTTTGATCCCCCTGCAGAAGTATCTTAGCTTAGGATGGGTCCTCTAATATGTGGTTCTGAATGGAAGGGCTGACAAGAGAGCTAATGTTGAAGTGCCCTGATATGCTGCGTCTCCCTCCCTGACGTGTATAAGAATGGCTGTGTGGGGGATTTAGTGGAATGTGATTGCGAACGCTAATTTCCATGACTTCGGGGGTCTGAATGTTTCTATCCTTTTCCTTTCCCCTTTTTTCTTTCTTTTTAATTTGTTCTTTTTTACTCATACACGTGTTTGGTGGGGATTTGCTGAAGCTGGTTTATGGTTTCTGACTTATGTACGCTGAGGGTAGTGGGACATTGATGGGGTGGGGCTGAGACGGAATGGTTCTATGTGTGGGGGGGGGGGGTTGTTGGGGACTGTGTGTTATTGTTAAACTGTGTTTAAAAAAAACTTAATAAAAAATATCTGATTTAAAAAAAAAAAAAAGAAAGCTTATATGGGCACTGTCAGATACAAAAACTTTTGATATGTTGTAAAGCCAATAGGTTTTGCAATTCCTTTCATTAGCTAACTTTCAGTATTTAATACTGAAACAGCCAGTCAAACCACTGCCCCCCTGCTTGCTTGGACACATACTAGTCCTGGTGTGTCCATGCGTCATGGACACACTTCCTTGATTGACAGCTGGCAGCGCAGGGCTCACAGCTGGAGGAAAAATCCTCCCACTGTCAGCTTGTGTCCCGCTACTGTCAGTGAGGACGAGCTGGGAGTTGTAGTTTTGCTAATGCTAGGGGAGATGTGAGCAGACAGCATACTGAGGGAGGGGGCGGAGACCTGCACAGTGAGGCCACGCCCCCTCCCTTTGAGAGGAATTCAGTGAGCTAAATTAAAAAAGTGTAAAAAAAAAAAATAAAGGTGCTAGACACATAAAAATGTGATGCACGTGGTCAGGATTAGGTACTGAGTGTTATATTAAAAAAAAAATTTTGTTGGAACTGACTGGTACGCTTTAAGAATTTTAAATAGATGTAATTTTCAAATCTGTGTAGCTTTCTAGCTTCAGTTGATTTAAAAAAATGTATTGTGTTTTTTTTTCCTCCA